>NC_090307.1:84637859-85257859 GCF_039906515.1 Pseudorca crassidens
AGATTTGGTCCAGGTGGAGGGGGCAGCAGGCTGTTTCCGGATGTGGGAATTGCACTTGGAAGGGTTCAGAGGAGGGCACGGCAGGAGGGGCGGTCCCGGGCCCGTCCTCCTCTCGGTGTGTCTGCAAGAGCAGCTCTAGATGGAAGGATGCTCTCTAACACTCAGGAAGCCCAGCCAGGGGTACCTCCTCATTGAAAGAATGTGCTTTTCATGTCCTGCTGTGAAGTTCAGAGGCCAGCAGGCTTCCCGTTCAACCTCTGTCCTCCGGACCCGAGATGGAGACTGGGCAAGCGCTGGGCAGACCAGGAGCCCAGGGGCCCCAGGAGGGGCCGCTGTGGGCCACCCTCTGAAGCTTGGATCATTTCGGAGGCTCCTGCTGGATCCCGGAGGCCTGTGGAAGGTGCTCGGGGGTGCAGGCAGCCCCACCTCAGCCTCTGCTGTCGGAGGACGGAGGCGGGGTCCTCTCTTTGCCGCTGGCCGTGCCACTGCCCCTGCCACGGGTCACGACCGATCACCTGCTTCCTCGTCCGTGCTCCAGCCCCGTCAAGGGCGCCTCAGCGGCACCCCTTCCCCTCCCCAGAACCCGTGTTTACAGGCCTTCGCATCGCTCTCCTGAGGCGCGAGCACGCAGCGAGGCTGAGCCAGCCCTTCGTTTCCACTGGGAGGAGGGACAGGAACTCAGCCTTCCCCCGGAGTGGACACGAGGTCTCCCTCAAAAGTGGAAGAGCACCGTGGTAAGAACTCCGTGAGGCTCAATAGGGAAAAAGGAAAGCCAGAGACGTTCCAGCCATGAGGCCTTGTGGAGGGTCCTGCCCTCGGCCTCGCCCCGTTCCTGTGCCTTCGTTAACCGCGTGGTGGCCGCGGAGCTCGGCCTGGCCATGACCTCTCCGAGATCACTAGCTTTCTCCCCACCCCTTGCTGGGAGTCTTTTTTTTTTTTTTTTTTTAGCTCCGTGGGATATAAAATTGGCCTCTTTCTTCTCTGGCCTACCTCTCCCTCCCTTTGGCTGATGTAATGTTCATGATTCTGTTTTTTAAAATATTTAAGGCTGTTAGGTTGTATGAGGCATTGAAGGCTGTGTGTGTGTGTGTGTGTGTGTGTGTGTGTGTGTGTGCGTGCGTGTGTGTGCGTGTGCGTGTGTGTGTGTGTGTGTGTGTGTGTCCCAGCAGACGTTTAACTAGATGCATGTTTTGTTTTGAGCTGTTTCCTTACATCCGTTTCTCTTGGTGCTCACCGTCATGGTTGTAGGGCTGCAGAGCCGTATCTCTTACTACAAACACGTTTGTTTCTTGCCCCGGCAGTTTTCCTCTTGTGGATTCTTGCCTGATGAGTCTGGCCAGACGGGGGCCTAGCCTGGACCTCTGTCCTGGGGCCCCAGGCCGGGGTGCAGGGACCCCGGGACCCCCTGCCGACCGCCTCCAGTGGATGCTGTAGTTTGTTTACACTCACTTTCACCCCTCCTGTCCCTCCTCCCGTAAAAGAGACTTAAAAATGCTGACGCTTTGGAGAATAAGAAAATCAATCTGAGAAGGAAAAAAAAAAAAAGCCCGTCTGGCACGTAATCTCTGAAAGTGTTTCTGTGAAACCTTTCTGTGCCGCCACCTCCCTTCCCACTGCTGGTTGCTGTTTGACACCGTGTGGGAGATGCAGGGAGAGTGGGGCTTTCCGCAGTTGGCTGGCCCGTCCCTCCCTCGGTCTCAGGTGGGTGACATCCAACTGTCACCCCTCTCCCACCAGGCCCCCAACCTGGCTGGGGTTTTCAGGGCACAAGGGAAGAAGCAGCCCCGGCGTCAGGAGTCAGTGTCGATGTGAGCACCAGGTCTCGTTGGGGAGGGACTGGCAGGGCGCTGCGGGTGACCCCGTGCACCCAGCTCCCTCTACTCTGTCCTTGTGACCTGGTCCCGCCTCCCTTTCTAGATAGCGCTCAGCCCTCCAGCTTGTTATTGCTCTGGCCGATAGAAAGAGAAACTTCGATTCTTAGGGGACGTGGCATCCCAGGGTGGGGGCCAAACCCCTTGTCCCTCCCCAGGTGAAGGGGTGCGGTGGCCTCCTCTCAGCCTGGGCCTCCCCTCCCTGTACAGCCGGCTCTCCACCTGGATGAGTGAGTCCGAGCGGCAGGCTCGTCGTCGTTTTCAAGATCACACGTTCTCGCTGTCCAGCTGAACGAGGGCTCATCAGGGTGGAGCTGGGGCTGTCCAGGGGGCCCGTCTGCCCGCGGCCTGCACACTTGCTCAGTGTGGACCCAGCCCCGCGCTGGCTAACCTGCCCCACTTCTGTTCTTTTATCTCACCTGGGCTGCAGGGGGGCAGGCTTGGAACACCGCTTGTCAGAGCAGCTTGGCTTCCTTGGTGGTAGGCCTGCTGAGGAAGGGAGCTGGGGCGCCCCAGTGTGGGCTCAAGGGCAGCAGTGGGCGGGGGTCCTTGGCTCCATGCCCTTGGTGCCTCGTACATGAAAGAGGATTGTCACCACGTCTGAGCACAGATGACAGGACAGGACGCGAGGGTGGAGGGTGGAGGAGCTTGGACCTTCAACACGTACATTTCAGTGGTCGCGTATCCTTGACCCGCTCAGCAGGCAGGTGTGGGGATCGGAGGGGCTCCAGGAGCAGAGAGAAGCCTCAGGACCCCCCGGCTGCCTCCACACAGATCACCTGCCCTGTTTTCTTTTCCTTCTGACGCCTTGGCTTTCCCAGCTCACCACACAGGGCTGTTTCCTGTCGAGGCTTGTGAAAATAAGCCTTTGATAAAGAAAAGGGAACTTTTCCTGTTGAATGTTGGCTTTCACTATGCGTGTGTGTGTGTGTGCGTGCGCGCGCGCGTGTGCGCTTGCACAAGCCTGTGTGTGTGTTTGTGGGTGTTTACTTAATGGAATTTTATTTTTGTGAAATTCTTTTATAATTATGTAGCAAAATTCAGCTCCATCTCCCAGTCCAACTTTTAGTTCCAGAGTCAACCCTGGGCGTCACTAATTTGAAGAATTCTCTCCTGGGTTTCTGAAGGGAGATGCGCCACTGTCAAGAGTTGAGGTTGTGGAGAGGGTTGGGAGAAACAAGTCTGATGCATTTCCGTAGAGTTTACATCCTGCAGTTAAAAGGTAGGAAGGGCTCGACCAGGGAGACACGAAGCCCAGGCTATGTTTCTTGCGAGGGAGCTGGACCGCGGCCTCAGCCCGAGGTGCCCTGCTGCTGCTTTATCTGAATCTGTTCACACGGCTTGTTTTGCTTGTTTTGTAACGCCACAGCTGAAACAGCACGTTCTTTTCCTTTTTTGGGTTTCAGTTCATTGTATAAATGGTTCATTTTTTCTGTTGTGAGCTCTGGTGACTGTGTTAGGCCTCCGGTAGGAGACAGTCACCGCTTATGGGCAGAAAAACAAAACCCAAGGAGAGTTTTGTGAATCGGAGGCTCCCTCAGGCCTGCGCCATCCAGAGACGGCCCTTCATGCTCCACTGTTGAAAAGCGAGTTTCCACCAGCTGTATTCAACACTACAATGCAGTTCAAAAACTATATTTGCATCCAAGACAATAAAAAGCCGTATTTTTTTGAAAAGCCTGTGCTGTGTGGTCTTTGCTACCCTGCTGAGCAGTGGAAGATCAGAGCAGTGATGTTCACACCTGACTCACTCGTGCTAGCCTTGGGGGAAGTGGGTGCAGCCTGGAGCCGAGGGGCTGGGAGTGAGGAGGCAGGCCTGAGGCAGTGGGGCTCCGGAGGTGGCCCTAGAAGACTGCAGTCCTAAAGAGAGGCCTCCGCCGAAAGGCCCGACAGGACAGATTCTGCCCGTGAACTCACCAGGGCCAGGTGCTCCAGGCTTTTCCCAGGTGGACAGAGTCCAGGGGTACTTGTACAAAACTACCCGTTTCCTCGTGTGGAACTCGGGCAAGCAGCAGCCGCCCTGCCCTCTGTACTGGGTGGGCACGAGGGTCACATGAAGTCACGAGCGTCTGGTGCCCAGAAAGCACAGGTTATCACCAGTGTGGCCAGCACTGGCCCCAGCACAGAGCTGTTGGTGGTGGTGGGGGGGGGCTGCGTTGCGGTGATGCCCCCCGAGAGGGGGGGCCCTGCTGACTGTTGACCCGACACTGTAGATAGAAAATGCTGGGAAGTTGACCAGCAGAGATGTCCCTTTGTTGTGCTGAGATGTTGATGATCTCTGTTTAATCTAAAAGCCTTTCTTTCAGTCCTACCATCTTCCTGTGCCCCCAGCTCCTTGGGGCTGGGCAGGGTGACTGTAAGATGAGCCGTGCTGTCCCCTTTCAGGCTGCCGGCCCCTCTACAGAGCTGCTGGCTTGTTTCACTGAGCAACTGCCTGGATCCATATCTCCTAAGATGCAGTGGGTTCATATGCAGGCCCTTGTTTGATCAACCCCCCACGCCTACCCCAAGGAAAAAAGTCTTCATGACACAAAGCCAGATTTGGAGCCGTGAGAACCAGGGCCCCCTGAGAGAGGTGAGTGGCTCATGGACTCCTTGAGACTAGAAGGAACTCAGTTTCCATTGACCTCATCAGTGGGTGTCCAGTTGGTTCTTCTAACTTTTTTTTTTTTTTTTTGAGGTACGCGGGCCTCTCACTGTTGTGGCCTCTCCCGTTGTGGAGCACAGGCTCCGGACGCGCAGGCTCAGCGGCCATGGCTCACGGGCTCAGCCGCTCCGCAGCACGTGGGATCTTCCCGGACCGGGGCACGAACCCGCGTCCCCTGCATCGGCAGGCGGACTCCCAGCCACTGCGCCACCAGGGAAGCCCGGTTCTTCTAACTTTTTGAGCCCAGCCCCATGTTAGGTATGGGATCTTAAAGATAGTTGGGGTGTAATTAGGAGAAGAAGGGAGAGTTTGGAAGTGGGGAGGGAGGAGCGGAGTGTCTAGAGGGAGAGACCAGGGCACTGGAGCTTCCCTGCCTCAGTGTCAGGCACTGGGCCACATGCCCCACTCTGGACAGTTCTCGAGTGGGTAAGGCGGTTATTCCCATTTTATAGAGGAAGAAATCAAAGTCGTTTCCAAGGGGGCGAGGCTGCATGGGTCAGAGCCAGAAGGCTAAAGGTTCATTTTTTATACTGTAACGGGCCTCTCCATCCACCGAATCCGGAGGATTATCCGTGACGTCCTTCCCCTCCCCTTCCCCTCCTCCAGCAGCAAGTCCTGTCGAGTTTGTCCTCCAAATGTCTTCCAAACACATCATCCACTTTTCTCCAGCCCCACAGTCATCATCACCCAAGTCCGAGTTGCCATCGTTTCTCAAGTTCACACGATGGTGTCGTCCATCCCTTCTCTGTCTTGTAGCCTCGACCTTATAGTCAGTGGGAGCTTGAGGAAGTCCTAGTCCGGGCACAGCACTGACTCCACGCAGCCCTTCAAGGGTTTCCAGATAAAGGTCAGTCCACCCCGCTCCGTTGAGCCCATCCTGCCCCTACTTGCCTTTCCAAGCTCATTTTTGCTCTTTTCAGTTCCTTGAACATTCCATGCTTTGTTTTGTTTCACTCTTCAGGTTTTCCCAAGGGCTCTTTCCTCTGCCCAAGCCTTTGCCCGTCTCCACCCCTTTTCCTGAATAGCTCCTATTCTTTCTTCCCATTTTAATCCTTAAACGTCAGTTCTTCAGAAAGCAGCCCTAATGTTCCTCCCTCCAACACACAGGTGTATGCACGCTCGCCCACGTACGCGCACACACGTGCACACACCAAGTCAGACCTCAGAGCAGCTGTATTTCCTCCGGATGCTGGTCATGTTTGTCATTATCATTTATCTTCCCCGCCAGGTTCTGAGGCCCATCAGAACAAGATGCCCATGGCCACTGCTGTGCCCAGCTCAGAACCAGCACGGCAGGTGCTCAGGGCACCTGCCCAGTGGCCCTCAGCCCCAGGCCCTTCCACCAGCCCAGCGGCCCCTTCAGCACCTCCATGTCAGACAGGCGGAGGGTGTGGGGAGCCTGACGAGACGGGGCGGTGGGGGCAGGCAAGCAGCAGGTGCAGAACTCAAGCTCAAGTGGGTGTCCTGCAGGGTTCAAGGTTGGCTCCTACGATTACATACTTAATACATCAACTTCAGTAATTCAGGTTGTAGATATGATTAGAATAGTCTCCAAATGGCATTTGAGAGCGTTTCATCTTGGATGTGGACTTGATTCTATAGAACACAGTCTGCCTTCTTTAGTAGCTCTGTTTTGTACGTCAAGCTCTGAATTTAGCCTTGTGTAGGCTGCTGGGATTACACTCAATGTGTGTTTTACCTTTTTACTTCAGAAAATCTCCAGCACACACACAAGTAGAACAGTACAGTGAACCCCTACCTACCCGTCATCCACTGTAACGATGACCGACTCGGGGCCAGTTTTGTTGGCTATATACCTCACCCCCACCGCCATCATTTTGAAGCAAATCCCAGACACCATATGGATTTCATCTGTGAATAGTAAATGTGCTTTTGTTTCCAGAATTGCATCTACGCCTGCAACGTTGGTCGTTTGAAAACGCCCGAAGGCTTTGTGAAAAACTACCAAGGCACAGTTGATGAGAAACCTGGGGCGTAGGGAGTTCTGGTTGATCAGCTTTTCTGTTTCCCTGAATCATTAGCTAGAAAACCCTTATTGTTTAGAGAAGGGGAAAAGCTTTCTAAGTGTGTACTTTCATGCCTTATATGGGTTTGTACAGCAAACAGTCTAACCTCTTGATCTAGTCTGACTGACTGTCGCTCCTGGGGGATGTGACTGAACAGGGCTGGTTGGTACCATTACAGGTTTGTGGCGGGGATGGGGCCTTCCCACCTGTCCCCTTATCTGTCCCGCAGCCCAGATTCCAACCTATCGGTGTCTCCTGAGTCCCCGGCATAACTGAACACCCTCCCCACCCGCCATAGACAAAGGATCCTCCAGTTCCGTGCCCCGCCAGAACACCTGCCACAAGTTCCCCCAGCTTTCTCTCTTTCCTCCAGACTTTGATCAAGACACATGTGCTGAAGGATGAATTTGTACTCAGCTCAGGGGACACACGGTGAGTTTATTGGAGACACGACAAAAGTCTGTCTTGGTACCAAGGGGTGGGGAGAAGCACGGGGTGCCAGGGTGCCGTAGAGGAGCGGCAGGGAGACTGCTGGGGGGGGCGGGGAGGGGGTCAGGGAGCGGCCCCTGGAAGGTGGCCCCCGAGCCAGGACCCAGCAGGACAAGAGTCAGCCATGCAGAGGGGGCAAGACCTGCAGGGAAGAGCACATCTCATGGGAAGAAACGTTGACCAGACGCAACACCTGCCTTCGCATGGAACCTTCCCTCCCTCTCCACTGGGGCTTTTGCTCGTCTATGGCCTCTTCCGTCCCGTGCAGTTTTCTCTTTTTCCAGTCGACTCCTTCCTCTCCCCCGAGAAGCGTCTCAAGTCTCTCTCCTCATAACCAGCCTTCCTTTAGCTTTCACCCTCCCCGGCCTAGAACGCATTCATTCCCACATACTCCACATCTCCCTACATGGCGTTGCCATCTGCCCAGTCGCTCAGGCCGGAGACTCACACGTCACCTTCGTTCTTCCTTTTCCCTCGCTTCCCACCTCTGATCTACCAGGAGGTCCTGTCAGTGGTCCCGCAAACCAGCTCGAACCCAACCGTTTCTCCCCACCCCCACTGCCACCACCCGTCCGGACAGTGTGCATTCCCAGGTTCCTCCTCTCGCTGCCCTCTGTCATCAGTTCCCCCCAGAGCTAGAGCGATCCTTTTAAAGACACCTACCACTCACCGTCCTTCCCCTGCTTAACGGTCCAGAGGCTTCCTGCCGCATTTAGAGGAAAATCCAAACTCCTCACCCTTTAGCTCCCGACTGCCTTGCGAGTGACAACATTTCTGGGCCCGAAAATCTGTAAGATGTGGACAATAATTACGCCTGGGGACTTCCCTGGCGGTCCAGTGGTTAAGGCTCTGTGCTTCCGCTGCAGAGGACGTGGGTTCGACCCCTGGCTGGGGAGCTAGGATCCCACTTGCCTCGAGGCGTGGCCAAAAAAAAAAAAAAAAAAAAAATCCCCACGGTAATTCCGCCTGCCCCGCTGGATCACTGTAGGGGTTCAGGGTGCTTGTTTTATAATCAGCATCTCCAGTGTTAGCTCCTCTTACTCTTCTTTCCCTCCCACCTTCTCCCCCGTCCCCTCTTCCAAAGTTCCCCGTTTTTATTAAGGCATTGCTAAGACCATCCTCCCTTTCTTTTTTATTGAAGTGTAGTTGATTTACAATGTCATGCCAATCTCTGCGGTATAGCCGAGTGACTCAGTTATACACATGTAGACATTCTTTTTCATATTCTTTTCATTATGGTTTATTACAGGATATTGAATAGAGTTCCCTGTGCTATGCATTAGGACCTTGTTGTTTCTCCATTCTAAATGTAATAGTTTGCATCTACCAACCCCAAGCTCCCAGTCCATCCCTCTCCCTCCCCCCTTCCCCCTTGGCAACCACAAGTCTGTCCTCTATGAGTCTGTTTCTGTGTTGTAGATGGGTCCTTTGTGCCATATTTTAGATTCCACATATAAGTGATGTCGTATAAGACCATCCTCCTTTGTAGGACACTGGACTCATTCTAGTTCTCCTTCCCCACAGCATCCTGTCCGCCCCCTTTTCATTTGTCAGATCTTGTGCTGTGAATTCTTTCTCTAGAACGTCGCTGACTGGTCCCGGGGCCTCGCCGCGGGCCCAGCTGGTACGGGTCAGAGTTGAGCTACTCCCCAGTGAAACTTCCCAGCTCTGGCCTGAAAAGTTCAGGAAATAGCATGGAGCTTCCCACCACACCCATCCTTGTGTCAAAAAATCTGCCCCCTCCCAGCCCTTGAGAACTTACTGCTCTTTTAGAACAAAGCCCCGCCCTTAGCCTGGCCTTCAGCTCAGCACTGACACTGTCTGCCATTACAGGTTCCAGGCAAAACGAACTCCCTGTGGTTGTGCAGTCACACCCCGCACTTCTTCCCTCTATTCCTTCGCGAGCACTCCCCCCGCCCCCCCGGAAGGCCGGGCTTCCTCCTCTCCGTAGCCTGCCCTGGCCTGGTCCGCCCCACTTTGGACTCTGAACTACCACCGGTGCTCCATTTCTGTCACTTACGGCACATGCTACCTTTTTTTGCTTGGTGCTGTAAATGTCAGTACTGCGTTCATAACATCACCTCTTCCTAAGGTAGGAACCACATCTCGTTTTATCAGTCATCTACCCTAGCACAAAGCTTTGGTGTCCTGAGCTTATGATCTAAGTCATATCTACTGCTACCTGCCCTATGAAATAGGTACTGTGATTATCCCCACTGTAGAGATAAGGAAGTTGAGGCTGAGAGAGTCACAGAACTTGCCCAAGGGCATCATCACGGAGTGCGAAGCTGAGCTGCAGGCCCAGGTGAGTCTGACTATAGCGCCTCCTGCAAATGGTAACAGCCGACATGTGCCAGTCCCCAGGCTAGACATCTTTACATAACCTGTTGTTATCCTCAAAAGACCCCATATGGTGGGGATAATTATCCTCTTTTTACACTGGAGAAAACGAAGGCTTACCCTCTATGATAAGAGCACTCAACAGACTGGCAGTAGAAGGGCAGTTCCTCAACCTGATAAAGGCATCTACGAAAACCCCACAGTGAACATATTTAATGGTGAAAGACTGAATACTTTCCATCGAAGAGAGGAAGCAGACAAGGATGCCTGCTCTCACTAGGACTGGACAACACTGTCCCAGAGGGTCTAGTCAGGGCAGATTGACAAGACATAGAAACTCAAGGCATTCTGACTGGAAAAAAGGAGTAAAACTCTCTCTCTGTGCAGATGACACGATGCTTTATATAGAAAACCCTAAAGGATACACACACACGCACACACACATACACATAAGAGCTAGTAAATGAGTTCAGCAAGGTCCTAGGACACAAGGTCAATATACAAAAATCAGCTGCATTTCTGGACACTAGCAATGAACAACCCAAAAATGAAGAAGCAAGTCCATGTACAATAGCATCAGAGAGAAGAAAATACTTAGGAATAAATTCAATCAGGGAAGTCTAAGGCTTTTACACTGAAAATTGTAAAGCATTGTTGACGAGTATTATTCAGCCATGAAAAGGAATGAAGTACTGACACAGGCTACTACATGGATAAACCTCAAAAACATGGTGCTCCGTGAAAGGAGCCAGACACAAAAGGCCACACGTTGTATGAGCCCATATAAGTGAAATATCCAGAACGGGCAAATCCACAGAGACAGAAAACAGATTGGATGTGGTCGGGGGAGGGAGAGCAGGAGCGTACTTAATGGGGTCTCCGTTTGGGAGGATGACAGTGTTCTTGGGACTTAATATACGTGGTGGTCACGTGACATTGTGAGTGTACGAAATGCCACTGAATTGTACACTTTAAGATGGTTAATCTCATGTAAATTTCACCTCAATTTTTTTTTAATGTTGACAAAAATTTAAAGAAGACCTAAATAAATGGAAAGACATCCGGTGTTCATGGACTGGAAGACAGTACTGCCAAGATGGTAATACTCCCCAAAGTGACCTACAGGGTGCAGTGCAATCCCTATCAGAATTACAACTATATATTTTTTTTTTGCAGAAATGAACAAGTTGATCCTAAAATTCATATGGAAATGCAAGGGACCCAGAATAGCCAAAACGATCTTGCAAAAGAAGTACAAAGTTGGAGGGCTCACACTTCCCAATTCAGAAACTTACTACCAAGCTGCAGTAATCAAGACAGGGTGATACTGGCATTAAGACAGACATGTAGATCAATGGAAAGAAAGTCTAGAAATACACCTATAAATCTATTATCAAATGATTTTTGAGAGGGATGCCAAGACTCTTGTGGGGAGAGAATAATCTTTTCAGTAAATGATGTTGGGACTTAGAAGAAAACCGGTCTACATCGTCATGACCTTGGACTGGGCAACAGTTTCTTAGACATGACATCAAAAGCACAAGCAACCAAAGGAAAAATAGAGTACACTTCATCAAAAATAAAAATGTTTGTGTGTCAAAGGACACGATCAAGAAAGTGAAAAGACAACCCACAGAATGGGAAAAACTCTTTGCAAATCATATATAAGACAAGGGGCTGGTACTCAGAACATATGAAAAACTCTTACAACTCAATAATAAAAAGACAAGACAATTTAAAAACACACAAAGGATTTGAATGGATCTTTATCCAAAGAAAATATACAAGTGGCCAATAAGTGGCCATCTTTCACAAGAAAAGATGCTCAACATCGTTAGTCAGTCATTACGGAGATGCATATTAAAAACCACTGTGAAGGGGCTTCCCTGGTGGCGCAGTGGTTGAGAGTCCGCCTGCCGATGCAGGGGACGCGGGTTCGTGCCCCGGTCCGGGAGGATCCCACGTGCCGCGGAGCGGCTGGGCCCGTGGGCCATGGCCGCTGGGCCTGCGCGTCCGGAGCCTGTGCTCCGCAATGGGAGAGGCCACAGCAGTGAGAGGCCTGCGTACTGCAAAAAAAACAAACAAACAAACAAACAAAAACCACTGTGAGGGCTTCCCTGGTGGCACAGTGGTTAAAAACCTGCCTGCCAATGCAGGGGACATGGGTTCAAGCCCTGGTCCGGGAAGATCCCACATGCCGCGGAGCAACTGAGCCCGTGCGCCACAACTACTGAGCCTGCGCTCTAGAGCCCTCAAGCCACAACTACCGAGCCGGTGTGCCACAACTACTGAAGCCCGTGCACCTAGAACCCATGCTCTGCAACAAGAGAAGCCACCGCAATGAGAAGCCCGCGCACTGCAACGAAGAGTAGCCCCTGCTCGCCACAACTAGAGAAAGCCTGAGCGCAGCAACGAAGACCCAACACAGCCATAAATAAATAAATAAATTTATTTTTAAAAAAACTTTAAAAATGAGGAAAGACAGCCCTTTATAGATACACATGAGTGATAAAACAATGATTCTCAAGTTGGGGAGATCAGAGAGAAGTGTCAGAATCAAAGTCTTTTTCAAATGATAGGAGTCCTTGACCTTATCTCCATTTGGAGATGACGTGGAGAACCACGACTAGCAAGCACGTGCCTGTAGCATCCCTCAGAAGTGGAGGGGCAGAGGCGGAAAGTTGAGATACAAGATGTGGAAATAATCAGGAGGATCACTTCATATGAATGTGTTAATATATATATTTTGTGGGTTTTTAAAGAAATTTTCATTGAAATATAGTTGATTTATGATGTGTTAGTTTCAGGTGTACAGCAAAGTGATTCAGTTAAACACATATATATGTATCTATTCTTTTTTTAGATTCTTTTCCATTATAGGTTATTACAAGATATTGAGTATAGTCCCCTGTGCTATACAATAGGTTCTTGTTGGTTAACTATTGTATATATAGCAGTGTGTATATTTTAATCCCAAACTCCTAATTTATCCTTCCCTCCCCTTCCCCTTTGGTAACTATAAGTTTGTTTTCTATGTCTGTGGGTCTGTTTCTATATATTTTTTGGGGAAAAAAAGAGGTGGTTTTGGGAGAAAAGAAAATCTTCTCCTAAATAGAGTTGAGAGGTGAAAATGGAGTGAACTTGAATACAGAGGGCACAAGTCACTGTGGGATGCTAG
Source organism: Pseudorca crassidens (assembly GCF_039906515.1). NCBI lineage: Eukaryota > Metazoa > Chordata > Mammalia > Artiodactyla > Delphinidae > Pseudorca > Pseudorca crassidens. The sequence continues at coordinate 84,650,412 of NC_090307.1, forward strand.
TTGGATCTGTCCTTCTAAAGCAGAGCCCCCGGGCCTTCTCTGGTGGTGCAGTGGTTAAGACTCCAAGCTTCCAGTGCAGGGGGCTCAGTTTCAATCCCTGGTCAGGGAACTAGATCCCACACGCATGCTGCGACTAAAAGTTCGAATGCCCCAACTAAGGAGCCCACGTGCTGCAACTAAGGAGCCCATGAGCCGCAACTAAGGAGCCCGCCTGCCGCAACTAAGACCCAGAGCAACCAAATAAATAAATATTTAAAAAAAGAGAGAGAGAGAAAAAGCAGAGCCTCCCATAAACCGCTGACAAAGGGCCTCAGAAGCTTTTTCGGCAATAGAGCAAAATGTTTCAGCTCTCTGGTTTCTGTAGTGGGAGAAACCTCGGTTCTGATCTCAGCTTAGCTGCTTCTTAAGCTTAGGGAGTAGCACCACCAGCTAAAGAACTACTTAAATCTCTGAATCATGATTTTCTCATGTATAAAATGTTGATGACAATACAAAAATTGTTCCAAGGATTGAGTGTGATAATGTGTGTAAAACACTAGGCAGTCAATAAATGATAGTTTTTATCATTGCCTATTACAAAAAAATTTTTTAAAATTTTAAATTAAAAAATAAAAAAAAAGAACACTGTGAGAGCTTCCCTGGTGGCGCAGTGGTTGAGAGTCTGCCTGCCAGTGCAGGGGACACGGGTTCATGACCCGGTCCAGGAGGATCCCACATGCTGCAGAGCGGCTGGGCCCGTGAGCCACGGCAGCTGAGCCTGTGCGTCTGGAGCCTGTGCTCTGCAACGGGAGAGGCCACAACAGTGAGAGGCCCGCGTACAGCAAAAAAAAAAAAAAAGGACACTGTGAGATGCCTCTTCACACCTACCAAGCTGGTGATAATAAAAACAAAACAAAACAAAGCAAATGGAGAATAAGAAGTGTTGTGAAGGATGCGGCGGGCGATATTGGAATCCTTGCACAAGGCTGGTTGGAATGTTAAAATGGTGTGGGCTCTGTGGGGGAGTTTGGTAATTCCTCCAGAAGTTAACTCCAGAGTTACTATGTGGCTCAGCAATTCCATTCCTAAGCACATGTTCCAAAGAAATAGCTGTGTGCAGATATTCATAGCAGCACTATTCATAATAGCCAAATGCAGAAACAACCCACGTGCCCTTGAAGTGATGAATGGATAAACCAAAGGTGGCATATCCATGGAGTGGAATATTATTCAGCCATAAAAATGGATAAAGTACCGACACAGGCTACAACATGCATGAATCTTGAAAACATTATGCTCAGTAAAATAAGCCAGACTAAAAAGGTCACGTATTGTATTATTCCATTTCTATGAAGTGTCCAGAATAAGAAAATCCATAGACAGAAAGTAGGTTAGTGGTCACCAGGGGCTGAAGGGTGAATGGGAAGTGACTGCTACAGGGTACAAGGTTTCTTCTGGGGGTGATGAAAATGTTCTGGAAACAGATTGTGGTAATGGTTGCTTACTGTGAATATACTTACATACAGACACACACACAGCTAAACTGCATACTTTGGAGAGATGAAGTAGTTTATGTAAGTTACATCTGGTCCTAACTAGAGGACCAGAAACTGGAACCCAAGAATATCTGCTTTTACACCAGTGCTGTTGGGGGAAGAATGTTTCCAGGGCCCTTGAATAAGTAAATTAACAGAGTTGAGATGTCACAGAGCCTCAGAAGTATCGTTTTGAATATTCCTTCTCATTATAAAATACTATAGTTTTGGAGAGTCCATAGAAGGGCTGAGAGAAGTAATATTGGCTACACTGAAAAATCAGTTATACTATGCAAGGACTAATCCGCCCTGATGCTCTGCTTCGGTTGTGCCCTTCAGCTGGGAGTCTGAAGAGCAGATGAAGAGCTGTGAACAGGGAACTCTAATTTCAGAGATCAGTGAGAAGGAATGACAAACTCTACAAGCCCACTACTGTGGTGAACAGCCTTGGGACAGCCAAAGAATTTTACCTTTACCCATATATGTAAAGCTCTCCATTTTTCATCCTCTCTTCTCTGACAGCTATTTATTTCAAAATTTAAAATGTGTTTATTTTACTGATTTCTAAAATAATACATATTAATTTTAGAAAATTTGGAAAGTCCATAAAAATATAAAGAAAATTATCCTCGTCCCCAAAGATACTTTTTTCCAGTCTTGCTTTCTGTCCCTATACTATATAGGTATATACACACGTTTTTAAACTCAATGAGAATGATGATAGATACAGTTTTGTATCCTGCTTCTATAAACATCATATTTGGAGCATTTTACCATACCATTAAATATTCTTTGAGGAAATGATTTTGAATAGCCACATAATACCATCTTATAGAGACACAATAGGGGTTTTTTTGTTTTTTTGCCATTTCCTTATTTTTAGTCATTTGGGTCACATGGCAGCCATGAAAATGTGCCTCTCAGATCTCCTACTTTGAAAAGCTAGTGGACTGGGGGTCCCAGCTGCTGTGCTCTGAAGCCCAGCGGCCCATCACGCAGGGCCCTCGTCCCCCACAGGCCCCTCCCAGCCAGTGACAGGGCGGCAGGGACACCGAGGCTGCCTCACTCCTGGGAGGTACGAGGTCCCTCTGACAAGTGACTTGGAGGATTTCCTGACAGCCTTGCTGATCTCTCTCAGCAAAGCACCTCAGGGTGAGATGCTGCTTCCTGCCCTCCTGCCTTCTCTCTTCTCTTCAGTGCAGGCCAGGCCTGCCTCTTCCTCCCCCACTTCCCCTTACGGGCTTGTCTGCGGATAAACCTTTCTTCGCGGCGAATCCCGTCTCCGGATCTGCGCCTCGGATGGCCTCGACTAACACAGGTTGCTTCCACTCTTGTTTCCTTGTTTGTTTTCTCATTAATGCTGTTATGAACACGTCAGTGTGTATATCCTGTCCCAGTTACGATCATCTCCTTAGGAAATTCCGTGAGCAGAGAATACCCGGGGAGGGTTCCCCAGTGAGGGATAGCATCCTTTTATAAGACGGGCACCTGTTTCCAGAAGTGGGTGAGTAGGCCTTTCACTGCCTCGTCATCAAGCCCGAGCTCTTGTAAAACCTCTGCTGATTGGATGGGCGGGAAAGAGAGCCTTCTGTTTATTTGCCTTTCTTGGTTACTCAGTGAGGTTCAGCCGAGTTTCACATTTACGGGCTGTTTGATTTCTTGTTTTCACATTGAAGCATTTCTTTCTCCTCTCCCCTCTCCTCCTCCTCTCTTCTCTCTCTCGTTATCTGTTGCCTTGTCTATTTCCTTTTGATTTTTCCTCTCGTGTTTTAAATCTCCAGAATAAGAATATGACCTTGCTTAAAAGTGTTTTTCTTACAGCTTTATGTTCCTGACTCTTCCTTTATAAATCGAGCAAGTTTTAGCTCTAAAGTTTGAGCTCGGTCTCAAAAAGTTCCTCCTGAAAAAAGTAAGTCCTATTATCATATTCGTGTTTTCTTCTCTGTGACCCTTGATTACTTGTTTTCCTCTTCTCTGTGAGTCAGCGGCACTTGATTTTTTTTTTTTTTAATTTTTAAATTTTTGGCTGCATTGAGTCTTCATTGCTGCACGCAGGCTTTCTCTAGTTGCGGCGGGCGGGGGCTACTCTTCGTTGCGGTGTGTGGGCTTCTCATTGCGGTGGCTTCTCTTGTTGTGGAGCACAGGCTCTAGGCGCGAGGTCTTCAGTAGTTGCAGCACGCAGGCTCAGTAGTTATGGCACTTGGGCCCTAGAGTGCGCAGGCTCAGTAGTTGTGGCTCGCAGGCTCTAGAGCACAGGCTCAGTAGTTGTGGCCCACGGGCTTAGTTGCTTCGCGGCGTGTGGGATCTTCCTGGACCAGGGATTGAACCCTTGTCCACTTCATTGGCAGGTGGATTCTTAACCACTGCGCCACCAGGGAAGTCCCCTGGATTTTTTTAAAAAAATGTTTTATTTTGAAATAAATTTAGAAATACAGCAAAGTTATAGATAGTACAGAGTTCCCATACACCCTTCTCCAGTTTCTCCTAAACGTGAAGTCTTACATAACCCAGCCACATCTATCAAAACTAAGAAATTAACACTAGTACAGGCTTAATTTGGGTTTTTCCACCAGTTTTTTCACTAATATCTTTTTCAAATCCCCTCCAAGATTGCATCCAATGATCATGTCCCCTTGGTCTCCACTCTGTGATAATTTCTATGTCTTCCTCGATCTTCCTGACCCTGACCCTTTTGAAGAGGACTGGTCAGGGTTTCTGCAGATTATCCCACAATTTGGGTGTGTCTGATATTTTCTCAGGAGGACGCTGGGCTTGTGGATTTGGGGGAAGAGTCCCACAGAGGTGAGGGGGTGCCCTTCCCATCATGATGTATCGGGAGCACCCGACACCCTGACTGGAGGTGTTTATGTCACTACAGGTGGTGTTGACCTTGCCCCCTTGCTCAGGGAGGTGTCAGCCATGTCTCCGCCGCTGAGTCGCTGTCTTTTGCTTCCCTACTCTGTGCTTGAGAAGCAAGCCACCGTCCAGCCTACTGTCAAGGGGAGTGGTGTCCAGCTGCACCTCCTGGAGGGGGCGTATCAAAGAATTCGTGGACGCAAGGTAAAACCACCCCAATAATTAGTAAATATTGGGGGGCTGTGCAAATTTCCTGTTTCTCCTCCATTTCCCCCATTAATTTCGGCTTTCGTCTGTGTGTCTTGTCTGCGGCAATTACTGCTGTGGTGCTTCATGGTGATTTTCCTCATTTCTATGTTTATCAACTAGAATTCTGTAAGGAGCATTTTTTCCTTTTCCTCTATTCATTTATTTATATCACTACAGAGTAGTAGATGTTAGTTTTATTCTTTGGGAGGACATATGCTCATCTTTCTGCCTCATTTCCCTCTTTGGGATAATTTTTCTAATAATAGTAAAGGTGTTCCAATATAGGACAGTCAAAAAGAACGATAGATGTCCAGCCAACCACAGTGGGTGTTTGTGGAAGGATTGACCAAAACAGTGTCACTGGGGGCTGGGACATTCGGGGGCTTCACAAGCCTGGTGTGGGTCTGGAGTAGAAATAGCCACAAGAGGGGCTTCCCTGGTGGTCCGGTAGTTAGGACTCGGTGCTTTCACTGCCGTGGCCCGAGTCCAGTCCTTGGTCAGTGTACTAAGATCCTGCAAGCTGTGTGGCGTGGCCGAAAAAGAAAAAGAAAACAGAAATGCCCACAAAAGTGAGAATGAGAAGAAACCAAGGCTGGACTGCATATCTTGGAGTCCTAACCTCGTGCCCCTCACACAAGAACTTGGGCAAATCATACTGTCTCTCTGGGCTTCAGTTTCCTCCCAGTTAAGGTGAAGATGAAGGTGCTGGTCAACTCAGGATCAGTGGTTCTCAGGCTGGAGCACGCGTGTGAATCACCTGGCGGTTTTGTTCAAGCGCAGGTTGCCAGCTGCACCCCCAGAGTGTCGGATGCAGTAGGTCTGGGGTGGGGCCCAAGGATTTGCATTTCTAACGTGTTGCCAGGTGATGCTGTTGACCCAGAGAGGACACTTGGAGAACCGTTGGTCCAGATGATCTCTCAGAACCGTTAACAGCCGTGGACTCATCTCTTCAAATGATTCAGTCCTTGGCCCTGGCTATGAAGTTACTGGTGAAATGATGGAACAGACCTTTGCAGGAGCAGAGGCACCGGAAATCCAGTGGGGTATCAGGCAGTACCAGACACATGAATGATTGCTCTGTGCCAGGCATGGTATTAAGTGCCTCAAAGACCTAGTTGCTGCCCAGGGAGGGACAGAGTTTGGCAAGAGTGGTGAAGAGTAGGCTTGAATCTGGGTGCCGCCACTTAACAGCCATGTGGCCTTGGACAAGTGACAGAAATGACTTCTTGCCTCGGTTTCCCCACCTATAAAAAGAGGACAAGAGTGGAACTTACAAGCCCTGGCAAGAAAATGCCCAGTGAAAGGTTATTGCTGCTAGAATTAATATTCTTTGCACTAAGCCTGTCCGATGAGGAGAAACAGCAGTGACAGAGAGTGGCTGTTTCTACAACACGTCCCAAGCCCCCTCAGCCGAACACTACCTGCCTGGATTCCCAGTCACCAGTTTTTACCCACACACAAAATGCAAAACAGAGTATGAGAAAAATACAATATCATTTATTAAATAGTTTCCAAGGGCTCCTCCAAGGACCATTAACAATCTCAATATGATAAATATCAATAAATTAACATAGCTGCCACCTCCTGCCATCCCAAGAGTGTAATAAGATTTAAGTCTTCAGACGAAAAACATTCTATAAATAACAATGACATAACTTGAAATCTCTTTCAAGGTAGCTCATACATTTATATCTCAGTCCTCCCAGGACTGGCAATTTCGAGGCTTCATTGAGATTATAATTAGAATAATTTACTTAATAACTCGCAGCAGAATTCTCACACTTAGCTGTCACTCTCTTTTTTTTTTTTTTAAGGCTTCACGCATTTCTGCCATTCCAAAAGGACCAGGTTCAACCAGATGGCTTTAAATGACCTACTGGGCTGCAGTGTTCAGTGATTTTAACAGATCAGGCACTCTGAAAACTTTTTAAAAATAGACACGATGAAGCTTTTACATTTAAAGCTATCTGTAGGCACAGAAACTTTTGTTTCTGGTTCATGTCGAAACTCGAGTTTACTGAGATGGTCTATGAGGGCAACAACTTGAGCTTTGTTATCGAAAAATGGTTTGATCGCTCTGCAATAAGGCAAGGTGGCTGAGCTGTCGATGTTGTATGGCAGTTGGGGGTTCAGAGCGAAACACGGCATCTGGTAACTGGCTGGATTCCGGCACTCCGCTCTCTTCCTGCTGCTGTGTAAGGAGGAGGGAAAGTGGGTGAGCATTAGTTTTGCAAAACAGCCAGAAATCCCGACAACTAAGGCCTGAATGCCTCCTCTGTGAAGGGCCTGGGCAGTGCTTTCCCCTCACCAGCTCATCTAGTCGGGGCTACAACCCTGCGAGGCTGTGACCGTCACTCTCCCCATCCCCAGAAGAAATTGAAGCTCGGTTGGTTTGTGAAACTGGTGCAAGATCAGGTGGCACAGCAAGACTCCAACCCACATTAGGCAGCAATTCCAAAGCCTGTGCTAATAACTGCTGCCCCACCCACCTCCTCTGCCCCACCCACCTCCTCTGCCCCACCCACCTCCTCTGCCCCATCTGGCCAAGGACTGCACAGCCTTGTGTGCAGTCTCAGAGAGGTGGGGAAGAGGAAAGCACCTGGGTTTCCATGCTGCTCGTTGCTCTTTGTGACTCTGTGTTAAAGTCATTATATCCCCCGCTCACAGAGGGGGATTCATGCTTCTCTGGAAAGGCCTCCAAGATACCAGGGAGAGTTTATCCAAACGCCCTATGGACTCCAGAACACGCCCTCTCCCATCCCTCTTCCTAAAGACTAGACGCACCTCATCAGCCTGAGCTGCCTGGTCACCTGAGCTAACAACCTCCGCCTTTGTGTCTGTAGAAGCCAAGGCTAAGCTTTAAATGCCAGAATGGAAGGGAAGAGCGAGGCCAATTTCACGAAACGTTTCCACATGTTGTTATCTGTTTGTCTAGTCAAAGCTGCCTAAGAGCTTCGGTCTTGACCACGACCCTGAGAAACTGAAAGAGCATTTATATTTATTCAGCCTCATACTTTCCCAGCCGTGGGTCAGACTCAGCAGAGCCTCTGCTAGAAGCCGACTGTGTCCTAATTAGATAAAGTAGCACGCACATAAGACACCTAGTTTGTGGACAGCCCTGATCTGCTGTAAGAGACACTCTTTGTGACCCACACAAGCATTTTAACATCCTGCATTCGTGGGCTATCGTTTTCAGCTTAGGCTGGCGTTGGCCGCTCCTTGGGGGGCTGCTGAATAGGTGGGGGAGATGGCCCATCTCTAGGGATGTGCTGTGGGAGGGAAAATCATCTACTATTACTGCAGACTGAATATGTTAGGGATGAACAGCCTACTGAAGCCGCAGTGCGTGAGAAATTGTTGCGTTTGGGGCTGTCCGGGCTAATCTCTGCCTCTGACCTCACACCCTCATACCAATTCCATCCTAGCCCGTCTAGTTGTTCCCAGTCCTTCCTGGTGTATCCACAGCCCTAGCTTCTGGTCTGAAAAGAGTAGGCTTCTTCTGGGGGCAATGGAAGGCATTTTAAAGAAATGGCTTAGAAAAGAAATCTCGAGGGCACTTACGCAGTCATTCAAGAGTTTCTCAAACGAGGACCGTAATTCCTTGATTATAGCTTGTTGTTTATCCGGTCCTAGCACATAGGGTGCCGTATGGGAGGACAGCAAGGCTCCCGAACGGCACAGCAGGAACAGGGCAAACCTGGCAGATCCTGGAGAAAGAGGGTGATGCCGGGAGGAGCAGAGGCCACACACCCCAGCCTCCCCGCCACCAGCTTCAACCGCTCAAGCCGTTGTCGAGCAGTGGCTGAGCCCCTCCAGTCTTCCTCTCTGTCTGGTGAGATCCAACTGTGCCCCGCGGCCGCGGCACCCCGTGGTACCTGCGTGGGAGACCATGGCGGGAGAGAGCGAGGCTGCTTCAGCAACAGCCCCTGGAGCCAGATGTGCTCGCCGTGGTCTTCAGGAGCTATATAAAGGGCCAATGGCGAGGAAGATCACTGTCCCACCCATGGCAAAATCATTACTCAGCTTTTTCCCAGAAAACACTTTCAAAAGTCTGCCACCCAAGGCTGGGTGAAAGCAGGGCTGGAAGGAGATGCTGAGGTTACCCTCAAGGTGGGCAGACGCCTGATTCAGTACAGATACACACAGGCACACACAGGAAGGCGTACACGTCTTCGCCATTTCTTCTTGGAAGGAGTTTGTTGATTTGACTAGAAGTCCCGGGGTTGACAGACACAGCCCCCAAGGAACATGTGACTAACCGGAGTTGAGGGTCAGTGCTCCACAGGGAATTTCTGGGGAGGGTCATGGTGAGCACGTGTAGGCGTAAAGCTGGCACGAAGTTTGTAAAATGTATTATCTCTGGAAATTTCTGAAGCGTGCCCGTGCCAGAACATGGGGAAGGCCCTGATAACCACCGTGGATGTGGTTAGTCAAAGCCTTCATCTCCACTCTGCTTGGCCTTGAACATCATTGGATTCTCCATGGTGTCTTTGCAACTGTAGGCCTAGAACCAGAATCCATGCTCCAGAGTTATTTGTTGAAATCACTTATTCGTAGTTTGAGTGCCAACTTTGACCAGATACTCTTCTCGGGTCTCAGAAATGATGGCAAAAAAGTGAGACAAGGTCTTTGCCTTCAGGGAGCTGGTGTTCTAGTGGACAAGGAGCAGACAACAAACACCATTAATAAACAAGAATGTAACAGGTAATGAAAAGAGCCATACACATAAAACAAGGGATGAGACAGAGCGTGATGGGTGACACACTCTAAGTCAGGGGATCAGGAAAAGTCTCTCAGATGAGATACCATTGAAGCTGAGACCTGAAAGATGAGAAGGAGCCTGCTGTGGGAAGATCTGGGGAAAGAGTGTTCCAAGCAGGGGAGACCCTAGTGCAACAATGAGCTTGATGTGTCTGAGAGTGGGAAGCAGGTCATGGTAGCTGGAGTGAAGTGAGAGAAGGAGAGGGTGGTGGAGAGCTGGGCAGAGGCCAGGTCACAGAGGGCTTTAAAGAACTTGGGTTTACTTCCAAGTGTGATAAGGCACCACTGCATGGCTGTAGCTGGGAAAATATAGGCTCTGGTGTACTCTAAAGGGTGAGAAAGGTGTGGGCTGCTGAGCGGAGAATGGATTGTGTGATCCAAGATGGAAGCAGAGGAACCAGTTAGAAGGTTATGAAGCAGTCTAGGAGAGAGACGGTGGTGGCTTCGATTAGGGTGGAGTGGATGAAGATGGAGTCTACAGAACTGGCTGGTGGACTGGTGTGGAGATGAACTGAAGAGAGGACTCAAGGGTGACTCCTGGGATTTTGATAAAGCAGGTGAGTGGTTAATGTGCCATGGGGGAAAAGTCTGGAGATGAGAAATCCAGAGTCCTGTTTGGAATGAGTTGAATTCGAGATGCCCACTGGGCATCTATTTAATGTCAAGCCAGCCATTGGATAAAAGTCAAGAGCTCAGAGATGAGGTCGGACCTGGGTGGTTCATAGAACCCAGTGCACAACGGAAGAGACAGCCAGCAACCCCCTTCCACCCTTAACCCAAGTCCCCCTCTAATCGTTGCCGTCTCTTTCCTCTTCTTATCCAAGCTTCTTGACAGAGAGATCTAGACTCATTTTTACCTCACTTCCCAAACTGCCACAGTATGGGTTTCATCCCAATAATTCAAACCCCTCTAGAAAAGTCCACAGTAGGTAAAATTTTGGCCCCATGATTTTCACCCTCTGGTGTTTACTCCCACAATTATGTTACATTACACGGCAGAGGGGACTTTGCAGATGTAACTCAGGTTACTAATCAGTTGACCTTAAGATAGGTTGACTACCAGGTGGGTCCAATATTGTCACATGAGCCTTAAAAACAAAGAGGAAGGAAGAAGAAATGAGAGACTCAAAGCATGAGAAAGACTCAACTGCCATTGCTGGCTTGAAGATGGAGGGGGCCAGGTGGAAAGCAGGGGAAGAAACTGAATTTGGCCAACAACCCATGAGTTTGGAAGAGGTCCCTGGGTCCCAGGTGAGAACTGCAGCCCCAGCTGACACCTTGACGTTAGCCTGGTAAGACCCCAAGGAGAGAATAGAATCTAGTTACACCCTGCTGGACTCCTGACCTACAGAAACTGTAGGACAGTAACTTTGTGGTCTTAAACTGGTGAATTTATGGTATTTGTGAGAAACAGTATAGTCGCTAGTGACCTCATATTGTCAATGTTACTGGGTTCTTTTCAGCCTTTGTTTGACTTAATCCCTTCATGGTATGCAATAATGCCAACTACTTCCTCCTTGAAAACTCTTTTCCCCCCTCCTTTCGTGGCGTTATCCTGATATATATATATATATTTTTTAAATGTTTATTTATTTATTTGGCTACACCAGGTATTTAGTTGTGGCATGCGGGATCTTTTAGTTGCGGCATGTGGGATCTAGTTCCCTGACCAGGGATCGAACCTGGGCCCCCTGCACTGGGAGCAGGGAGTCTTAACCTCTGTACCACCAGGGAGGTCCCCTCCTGATATGTTTTGGATATCAGCCTCAGACAGTGCCTTCTGAGGCTGAATCATCTTCCTGCTTGGCCCTTTAATGGACATGCCTCCAGGGGCCCCACGCTTGGTCTGTTCCTCACACTTCAATGTCTCTCTCCTTCAGATCTAAATGTCCAACTGCCCAATGGATATCACCTGGACCTCACACTCGACATAGCCAAAGACCAGGATCTGAACCAGGGTAATAGTGAGAGTGGAGATGAAGATGTGTGGACAGATTGCTGAAACCTGTAAGAGGTAGAATCCAGTGTTTAGGAGGTGATTGGTTGGATCTAGGGAGAATGGAAAGGGAGGAATTGAGGACGACTTCCAGGTCTCTTGTTTGGGCAACTAAATAGATGGTGTTGCTCAAAACTGAGAGAGGATTACAGGGCTCGGGTGCTGTGAAGAATTCAGTTATTGACATGGGGAGGTGGAAGCGTTATGGAACCCTCAGGTGAAGATGTACAGCAGGCCACTGGACATCTGGATATGGAGCTTGAAGGAAGGAATCAGAGACATCCATTTGGGTGCCACCTGTATATTGTGTTGATAAAACTATAAGCCTACAAGACGGGACCAGTGTGAGTTGTGTAAGTCAAGAGCCCTGGGGCATACCTCCATTAACGGAACAGGTACAGGAAGAGGATTTAGTCTAAAACACGGAGGAGACATCCTCAAGAGGGAAAGAAATGTACTAGAAAAACATGTGGTCATGGAACAAGATGAGAAGTGGGTTTCAAGAAGGAGGAAACGATTGGCACCAGCAAAAGCTGCGGAGAGGTCAGATAAGATAAAGGCTGAAGAGATACACTAGGTTTGAGAACATGAGGTCACTGGGAACTTTGCTAGGGGAGTTTGAATAAATTGTTGGGGGGGCAGAAGCCATACTGTGGTGATTTTGGAACTGAGGAAAAACTAAAACCACCCAGTTGTGTTACCAAAACCCCAGGAGTCCTCCCTGGTTCATCTCTTTGATGTGTTTATATCACTGTAGATTCTTGGATATTGGTTTTATTCTTTAAAATGATGTGTGGATCCCTTTTTGTCTTATTTCCCAGTTCTGGAAATTTTTTCTCATAGCAGTAAAGGTGTTCTAATATAGGACAGTCAAAAAGAATGACAGATGTCCACAAGAGTGGGTGGTTTTGGAAGGATCACAATCAACAAATTGAACTTCCTCAAAATTAAAAAAATTTTTTCTCTTCTAAACACCCTGTTAAGAGGATGAAAAGACAAGCCTAGACTAGGAGGAAAATGTTTATTTACCAAACGCAAATCTGACAAAGGAGTTGTGAGCAGAATGTATAAAGGATGCTCAAAACTCAATTTTATGGATTAGGCAGTGGTTTCTTCTTACTATTTTTTAAAATATTTATTTATTTGGCTGCACTGGGTCTTAGTTGCAGCGTGCAACCTTCAGTGCAGCATGCGGGATCTAGTTCCCTGACCAGGGATCGAACCTGGGCCCCCTGCATTGGGAGCGCAGAGTCTTCGCCACTGGACCACCAGGGAAGTTCCTAGGCAGTTGTTTCTTAAAATGACACAAAAAGCACAAGCAACCAAGAAAAAACATAAATTACATCTCATCGAAATTAAACACTTTTGTTTGTCAAGGGACACTACCAAGAAAGTGAAAGACAAGCCACAGAATGGGAGAAAATCATGGACAAGACAGGGGGCTAGTATCCAGAATATATAAAAACTCAACAGTACAAAGACAACCCAATTTAAAAATGACCAAAGTATTTGAATAGACATTTCTCCAGAGAAGATACACAGGTGGCCAATAAGCACATGAAAAGCTGTTCAACATCATTAGTCAGGTAACTGCAAATAAAAACCACAATGAGCTACCACTTCACACCTATTAAGATGGCTATAGTTTTTGTAAACGTAAAATAATCAGTGTTGGTGAGGATATGAAAAAATTGGAACCCCTGTATATTGCTGGTAGAAATGTAAAATGGTGCGGCTTCTGTGTAAAACACTTTGGCAGTTCCTCAAAATGTTAAACATAGGACTTCCCTGGTGGCGCAGTGGTTCAGAATCCACCCGCCAATGCAGGGGACACAGATTCCATCCCCGGTCTGGGAAGATCCCACATGCCGCGGAGCAACTAAGCCCGTGTGCCACAACTACTGAGCCTGCGCTCTAGAGCCCCCAAGCCACAACTATTGAGCCTGCGTGACACAACTACTGAAGCCTGCGCGCCTAGAGCCTGTGCTCCGCAAGAGAAGCCACCGGAGAAGCCTGAGCACCGCGACAAAGAGTAACCTCTGCTTGCATCTAGAGAAAGCCCGTGCGCAGCAACGAAGATCCAATGCAGCCAAAAAAAAAAAAAAAAAAAAAAGTTAAACATAGAGTTACCATATGACCCAGCAATTTCATTCCTAGGTATCTACCTAAGAGAAACGAAAACATATGTTTATACCAGACTTGTACACAAATGTTCACAGCAGCATTGTTCGTAAGAGTCAAAAAGTGGAAACAACTCAAATGTCCATCAGCTGATGAATGGATAAACAAAATGCCTTCTACCCATATATAGAAAATTATTCAGCCATAAGAAGGAATGCAGTACTGACACATGCTACAACACAGATGAACCTTGAAACCATTATGCTGTGAAAGAAGCCAGTCATGGAAGGACAAATACTGTATAACTCAACTTACATGAAATATCTAGAAGATGCAATTACAGAGAAAGAAAGCATATTGGTGGTTGACAGGGACTGGGCCAATGGGGCGGTGGGGCTTGACTGCTAATGGGTGGTGCTTCCTTTTGGGGTGAGGAAAACGTTGAAAATTAGATTACAGTGACAGCTGCACTATGAATATAGTGGCCCTGTGAATATACTAAAAACCCCAGAATTGTACACTTTAAACGGGTGAATTTTAGTTATGTAAATTAGATCTCAATCAAGAAGTTGCCTTTCCAAATTATAGGAACCAGAATCATCTTACCCCATTAATTTCACGAACCGGTGCCCAGGAGTCCCTAGAATGTCGGGCAGTGGGCTAGGTGCTGGGAGGATGGAGAGACGAATGAGATTGGACGAGTCTGAAATGGGGCCTTGGTGCTAAACGGGTTGTATAGTTGGGCAGTGATTAAAACCCCTAACTCAGGGATTAAAGAAATCCACCTTAGAATCCACTGATGAGAGTGTTCAGATTATTTGGCCTTGGGCTCATTTCTCCTCTCCAGTTCTGCCAAACAGGGATGAGAATTAACACTTTATTCCGAGGGGGTTCGGAGTAGAAATAGAAACAGATTAACAACTGGGAAGCGCTCAGTACCTGCTGGGGGCCCCCAAGGTTATAACCCCCAGGCTGTGGTGGGGAAGTGTATTTTTAACCCAGCGAACGTGGGGCTGAGTCGGGGTCTCAGATTCCCGGCTGGGGAAAATTTCGCCCGCAAGGGGAGGAAGTGGGTTTCACGAGGGCCGGCGCGGGCGCGCGCCCCCGCTTGCTGGAGCACGCGCCCGGCCCTGGCGCACGCGCGCGTCCTGGCGGTTGCCTAGCAACCGGGTGGCGTGGAGAACGCGCGATGATGGAGACGCCCGCCCTGACAGTGAGCGCCGCGGTCCGGGAGCACCTGCGGAAGTTGTGTCTGCACGAGTTCCCGTGCGGCACGGGCAGCTGGGTGCGGGCGCTGGCGGGGCGGCTGGAGGAGGGGCTCGGGGCTCTGGGGGACGGAGGGGACTGACCAGGGGCCAGGCCGGGGCCTAGGGGCGGAGAGCGGGGTCGGGGTGGTGCTGGCCCCGGGTGCTGAGCGGGCCGCCAGCCCCAGGAGTTGGCTGGTCTGGAGAAACCTGAGAGGATGTTTGCGTCTGGGCGTTTAGGGAGCGTCCTGACCGGGGTGGTGGGGGGATGGGGATGGATTGTGGGAACAGGGACACTGCAGGGGTGGACGGGATAGGCCCCCCGGGGCCTGTGGGCGCTGACGCAGGGTGGAGGGCAGGGACCCCCCCCCCCCCACCACCACCAGAGCAGGACCCCATCCTGAGCGCATCAGGCGGATCTGGGGCAGGCGACTGGCTGTCTTAAAGACACCGGGCTCCTTTGGGGTGAAAAGCTCATCCTGAGAGCAAGGCTTGCAGTTAGGACCCTGCTGTGCTGTGGCCACAGGGGCATCCTCATCACCTAAGTGCACAAGAAGCATGACATTGAGAACCCGGGGCTTCCCAGGTGTGCCCGGAAGTCTTGAGTCCTGAAGGGTTCCCGGGGACTTGGTGGGAAGCTGGGGCCCCACCTACTCTTGTCGGCTGGTGTCCAGTTTCATAGAAGAGAAAACTGAGATACCAATCAAGGAACTAATTTATTTGTTTCAACAACAAACATGGATTGGGCACCTACTATGTGCCTGGCATTGTGCTGAACTTGGGGGTTTCATACATAGATGTCTCTCAAGAGGAAGGAGTGGGAGAGAGTAAACTCCAGGACCGAAGTCTTTCATCCTCCACTTATGGCATCTAAAGGTTCTGAATTTACCTTTTCAGGCTTTGCCGCCTGTTCTTCAAAAACCTTTCCTTGGCTCGTTACAGCCCACAGATTGCCTTTTGCACCTCCTGGCTTCTAAACTCTCCCTGATTGTCCTGTTTAACAATCGATTCCATTTTGAGAGTTTTGAGTCCTTGAGAGGGGCTGAGTCATAACGAGAGAAATTCTCTGCCTCCACCTCTGCAGAATAAGTCGCGCTTTCTTCCTCAAACTTACCGAGCATGGCGGGAGCTGATCCCCCGAGAGGAGGACGCTGTGGGCCCTGGGGAGGAGACGGTGGATGCCCTGCTGGGCCTGGTCTGCAGCCCCCACTCACCCTGGGCCCTGCTGGAGGGCTCAAGCGCTGAGGACCGTTTTCTGAGAGAGCTGGCCATCCAGAATCCCCTGATGCTCAAAGACAGCTTCTTCTACACCTACTTCAGGTCGCTACGGGTGGTGGACAAGCAGGTGAGCACTGGGGGCGAACACCAGGTACAGGGTTGGTGTTGGGGGGGCCATTCCCCTTACAGGCCTTGGTGGTAAGACCTAGCTCTGCCCTCCCCTGATTAATCTCACCAGCTTGTCCACAGAGCAGGGCCAACAACCCTGGCGAGCTGGCCTAGTCTGTTACCCCAGAGAAGGGAGGCCCAGCCGGGAAGGGCCCCTAATGTCCTTGAAGCCAAAGTCAACTGAGGATTCACAGACAGACCCCTGAAGCTTCTGGTCTGATGCTGCTGGGTGTAAACTAGAATGATTCCTTAAGACCATAGGATTCACTGTGGCTCTGGGGTGGACAGTGGAGAAGATGGGATTCCTGGCTTCAGGAGCTGACGGTCCAACAAGGGACACAGGACATGAGCTGGAAGTTGTCCAACACCTACAGTCAGAGGAGGGGTGAGGGTTGAGAGGTGACAGGCCACTGTGGCGGCCGAGGCACTCGAATCCTGGCAGGAAAGGCGTGCAAGAGAAGAAAGGGTTTGGGGTGTGGGGCGGTCACTCTCTGCAGATGCATGTGCCATTGCCATCCTCACTCCAGTGCTGCCTCACGCACTGGAGCTCTGTGCTCCCTTTCCTCCCTTCCAGGTGAGCCTGGTGGACAAGGACCTCCTGAAATTTGTGAAGCTTGAAGAGTTGGTGCTGAGTGCTAATCAAATCAAGGAGATTGACACCACCAACGTGCCCCCAACTCTCAAGGTAAAGGAGCCCAGGTTCCATTCCAGGTCTTGGAGCCAATGCTACCCAGAGGCCCTGCCCCTCCTCTGCCCCCCCCACCCCCACAGAAGGTTTGGCCATCGTGACTGTGCTAAGGGCCAGCCTCAGGCTTTGGAGAGGTAGGCCTGATCCCTCAAAAAGTTAAACCTAGAATTTCCACGTGACCCAGCAACTCCCTTCCTAGGTATACACCCCAAAGAATACAAGGCAGGAATCAGACAGATTCCTGTACGCCAGTGTTCACAGCAGCGCTATTCACAATAGCCAACAGGTGGACACAGCCCGCTTGTTATCAGCAGATGAATGGAGCGGCAAAATGTGGTCTGTCCACACCGTCATAAAAAGGAATGACATATGTACAACATGGATGACCTCGAAAACATGATGCTGAGTGAAGGAGGCCGGACACAAAAGGCCACGTATTAGATGATTGCACTGCATGAAATATCTAGAAGAGGCAAATCCATAGAGACAGAAAGTAGATTAGTGGTTACCAGGGGGAGGGATTGGGGAGTTATAGCTTAATGGGTACACAGTTTCTGTTTGAGTAATGAAAAATTTTGGAAATGGATAGTAATGATGGTTGTACATTAAGTGAATGTACTTAATGCTGCTGAATTGTCCACTTAAAAAGGGTTGAAATGGCAAATTATATACATTTTACCACAATAGAAAAGTTTTAAAAAGAGGTAGGCCAGGCTTTTTTTTTTAAGAATACTTTATTTTTAATAAATTTATTTATTTTTGGCTGTGTTGGGTCTTCACTGCTGCGCGTGGGCTTTCTCTAGTTGTGGCGAGTGGGGGCTACTCTTCGTTGCGGTGCGTGGGCTTCTCATTGTGGTGGCTTCTCTTGTCGTGGAGCACGAGATCTAGGCGCACGGGCTTCAGTAGTTGTGGCACGCTGGCTCACTAGTTGTGGCTCGTGGCCTCTAGAGCACAGGCTCAGTAGTTGTGCCTCACGGGCTTAGTTGCTCCACGGCATGTGGGATCTTCCCAGACCAGGGCTCGAACCCGTGTCCCCTGCATCGGCAGGCAGATTCTTTTTTTTTTTTTTTTTTTTGCGGTACGTGGGCCCCTCACTGCTGCGTCCTCTCCCATTGTGGAGCACAGACTCCAGACACACAGGCTCAGCAGCCATGGCTCACGGGCCCAGCCGCTCTGCGGCACGTGGGATCCTCCCAGACAGGGACACAAACCCGTGTCCCCTGCATCGGCAGGCAGACTCTCAACCACTGCGCCACCAGGGAAGCCCGGCAGGCAGATTCTTAACCACTGTGCCACCAGGGAAGCCCCAAAAAGAGGTAGGCCAGGCTTTATTACGAGTCTTCAGCTGAGCATATCAAAATGGTCTCAATTTTAAATTAAATGCTGAGACTAGTAGATTTTGTGGCAGAAGAGGCTCAGAAGTATGGCTCAGTACTGGGCTCAAGAAGAAAGCGGGCAAGGCCTTGGAGGAGAAATACAAGAACTCTGTAATCTTTGGGTTTATTCCCTATTCCAGCCAGGGGCCCTTTGGCTTTGCCAGAGACAACTGCCATGAGTCGAGAAATTGCAAAAATGTTAACTCGGGGCTTCCCTGGTGGCGCAGTGGTTATGAATCTGCCTGTCAATGCAAGGGACACATGTTCAAGCCCTGGCCCGGGAAGATCCCACGTGCCGTGGAGCAACTAAGCCCGTGCACCACAACTACTGAGCCTGTGCGCCTAGAGCCCATGCTCCACGACAAGAGAAGCCACCACAATGAGAAGCCCGCGCACCGCAATGAAGAGTAGCCTCCGCTCGCCACAACTAGAGAAAGCCCACGCGCAGCAACAAAGACCCAACACAGCCAAAAATAAAAATAAATAAATTTTTAAAAAGTGTTAACTCATTTCCTTTCCCACTCTCTCCGGCATCACCTCCACTCCATATTTTAAAGTTTCCTTCACAACAGGAAAAGAAACTTTTTTTTTAATTTTTAAGATTAATTTTTATTGCAGTATAGTTGCTTTACAATATTGTGTTAGTTTCTACTGTACAGCAAAATGAATCAGTTATACGTATACATATATCCCCTCTTTTTTGGATTTTGGTCCCATTTAGGTCACCACAGTGCATTAAGTAGAGTTCCCTGTGCTCTACAGTATGTTCTCAGTAGTTACCTATTTTATACATAGTATCAATAGTGTATATATGTCAATCCCAATCTCCCAATTCCTACCACCCCCCCTTTCCCCCTTGGTAGCCATACATTTGTTCTCTACATCTGTGTCTATTTCTGCTTTGCAAATAAGATCATCTATACCATCTTTCTAGATTCCACATATATGCATTAATATATGATATTTGTTTTTCTCTTTCTGACTTACTTCACTCTGTATGACACTCTCTAGGTCCATCCACGTCTCCGTAAATGACCGAGTTTCGTTCTTTTTATGGTTGAGTAATATTCCATTGTACATATGTACCACATCTTCTTTATGCATTCCTCTGTTGATGGACATTTAGGTTCCTTCCATGTCCAGGCTACTGTAAATAGTGCTTCAATGAACATTGGGGTGCATGTGTCTTTTTGAATTATGGTTTTCTCAGGGTATATGCCCAGTACTGGGATTGCTGGGTTGTATGGTAATTCTATTTTTAGTTTTTTAAGGTACCTCCATACTGTTCTCCATAGTGGCTGTATCAATTTACATTCCCACCAACAGTGCAAGAGGGTTCCCTTTTCTCCACACCCTCTCCAGCATTTATTGTTTGTAGATTTTTTTTAAATTTATTTATTTTTGGCTGTGTTGGGTGTTCGTTGCTGCGTGCGGGTTTTTCTCTAGTTGTGGAGAGTGGGGGCTGCTCTTCATCGCGGTGCGCAGGCCTCTCATTGCGGCGGCCTCTCGTTGCGGAGCACGGGCTCTAGGCGCACGGGCCTCAGCAGTTGTGGCTCGTGAGCTCTAGAGCGCGGGCCCAGTAGCTGTGGCGCACAGGCCCAGTTGCCCCACGGCATGTGGGATCTTCCAGGACCAGGGCTCAAACCTGTGTCCTCTGCATTGGCAGGTGGATTTCTAACCACTGCACCATCAGGGAAGCCCTGTTTGTAGATTTTTTTAAATGATGGCCATTCTGACCGGTGTGAGATGATACCTCATTGTAGTTTTGATTTGCATTTCTCTAATGATTAGTGATGTTGAGCAGCTTTTCTTGTGCCTCTTAGCCATCTGTACGCTCACTTTGGAGAAATGTCTATTTAGGTCTTCCACCCCACCCATTTTTTGATTGGGTTATTGGTTTTTTTTAATATTGAGCTGCATGAGCTGTTTGTATATTTTGGATATTAATCTTTCGTCAGTTGCTTCATTTGCAAATATTTTCTCCCTTTCTGAGGGTTGTCTTTTCATCTGAAAAGAAACTTTCTGACACCTGCTGCGGGAATATTTTCTTCCAGGATTCTTAGAAGGGGGTCCAGGTGGGCACAGGGAGACGAGGCATGAGTACTTCGTAATTCCTCTCCTGAGTTGCCCAGGGTGGAAGCAGGGAGTGGGTTCCGTTTTGTCTGGGCTCATGGGCTGTCTTTCCACCCGCGTCGCAGGTGCTGGAGCTCTACGGCAACAAGATGACCAGCATGGAGTGTCTGTGCACCCGCCCGCCCCCAAGGCTCCAGCACTTGGGGTTGGGTCACAACAAGCTTCTGGGCCCCCTGGAGAGTCTATACGTCACCAGTGATTACTGGTAACTCGGGAGCCCCACGTGGAAAGAGGGAGGGAGGGGTTGAGCATTAGATTTGGGCCATTCTATGCTGGTGACTTGGAGAACTCAGCTTTGCTCCTTTCTATAATAACTCCTGGTTGACTGCTAAGTCTGGACCTAGGATTTATTTCTCTGACCCCATAAACAAAAAACCCCCTGAGGCCCAGGGAAGGACACCAAGAAGTAGTGGGAATGAGTGGGACCTTCTGCTTCAGGGTTTCTGTTGACACTCAGGCCAGCTAATTCTTGGTTGTGAGGGCCGTCCTGGGCACTGCCGTAGGTGGAGCAGAACCCCCGGCCTCTACCCACCAGATGCCAGTAGCACCCACCCCACACCAGCTGCGACAGCCAGCAGGTCTCCAGACAGCACCACGTGTCCACTGGGGGGCAGAACCACCCCCAGCTGAGAACTGCTGCCCTACAGACAGCTCTCGGTTAGACCTTGTCTTCTTGGTGGGTGAGCAGTGGGAAACTGAAACGCTGGATCTGAGGAGTCTCAGGGCCTCAGATACCATCCGTGAAAATCCATCAGAGGAAGCGGGGCCAGGGAGGCCTGTCAGAGAAGCTCTGAGGATTCCTGGGGCTCAGCATCCTGGGCAGCACTTCCCCGGGCTGACGTTCATGACTGTTCCTTTCTTCACAGCCCAGAAGGGGCACGAGGCGCAGGGCAACATCGCTGCCCTGTTTCCCAGGCCTCCTGGGAACGTGCTCGTGGAAGGTCCGTCTCTCTGACCCTAATTTCCTCCTTCCTCCCCTTTCCCTACTCTTGGCCAAGCTGCCTCTTCACAGCCTTGGCCGTGTACAATTCCGGATCCCTTCCCTCCACTGACCTCAGCCGTCAGGGTGTGTAGCACAGGAAGGAAACATACACTTTGGACTTCGTGTGACAGCTGAGTTCAGGCTTGTACCATGGACAGAGTTCTAAGTGTTCTGGGTTTTGATTTGGAAAACAGACTTCCGGTAACGTAACCTGCTTCATGCTGAGTATGGATCTCATAGCAACACATGCGTGTGTGAAACCTCCGTCTTTTGCTGTTTTGAATTTAAAAGGATTCACTTCCTGCGAATCAATTTTGCTGAGGTTTCCACCAGTTCTCTTGAAGGAGGCTGATATTGGGTAGAATCTGTGTGCCGGTCAGCACAAAACGGTCTTCTCGGGTGTTTTCGTCACTGGCTGGCCAACGTCGCGGGCAGGATGGGAGGGGGGAGGGAGGGGAGTTGAAGTTCCTGAACTCCACAGCTGGGAGGCCATCACACGTGATGGCGGGATTGTGTGATGCTTAGTCGCCTCGTGGGTTTGGGTTCTGTTTGTTTGTTTTTGCACCTCTGTTCTCAGGGCTGAAATTGATTTGCTTTCTGCTTTGTGCAGCAGGAAGGCCCTCTCCTCCAGGTCAGGGTGCAGGGCACCTCCTCTTGTCCTCACCGGCCAGTTCTTCTTCACCCACGTCCCCCAGGAAATGAACCAGATGGCTTCCTGTGGTCATGCGCTGGTCTGACTCTGGAGAGCGTCCTCCAGCTTTAGACCCCTCGAGCCTCATGCACCCTCTTCCCAGGCCCCCCTATTTACCGACCTCTCCTACCCCCACCCGCTGCTCCTCCGCTCAGAGGCTCCCCTCCACCTTCCTCGCCAGTTTGTCCCTCTCTGCTGAGAGCCTTCTAGATGCACAACCCCGCATTAGGCTCTATGGGAGATAGACGGTTAACTGAGAAGAGGTCTGTATACGTAGAAGTCCGGTGGAGGCGGGATGTGGCGGCGGCCACCTCTATGCCACAGTAAGGAGGGAGGCCACTGGGAGAACCAGGAACCCCTTCCCAACAGGGGGGCTAACCCAGGTCAAGGGCAGCACAAGGCTTGAGAGTCGAGTATGGGCACAGCCTCCCATCCCGTCCTCAGCCCCAGGTCTTGTCCATCAGGGACTCGGGGTGCTGGGGGATGCAGGTGCCGTGGCAAGATCACAGCTACCTGTCCCCACCCCTTTGCTTACCTGGCCTCTTGACTTCCGGCGGTCCCACTCACCTTCCAGGCCCAACCTCATCTCCCTGGACCTGAGCTTCAACGACCTGACGGACCTGCAGGGCATGGTGTCCGGCCTCCGAACGCTGCAGCGCCTGAGGTTGCTCGTGCTGCAGGGGAACCCGCTGGCCCTGGTGCCCTGCTACCGGGGCTTCATCATCGACGGCCTGTCTGGCCTCTGCGTGCTGGACGACGTCACCGTGGCACCCAGCGAGAAGCATCTGTTCCGTGGGCTCAGCCACAGCGGGGGTGAGGGAGCCGATGTGCAGGGCAGGGTGGGGGGCTAGGGGGACCTGCTGGCCCGACCATCACCCTACTGGCTGCACGTGTCTGTCTGTCATCCAGCTCCCTGGCTGACCCAGACCCTGGTCAGGTGTAGGCCGCCTGCCTGGTCAGAGTTCTCTCCCAGATTTTGGTCGTCGTGATTGAGATTTGGTGACAGAAACGGTAGGGAGGCTGGGACCATCAGTCCCCTCCCTTCCTAGACAAATGGGAAACATTCTTTAAATTAGTTTCTTGGCGTCCGTGGTGGCTTGAGATCACCCCCTTGTGGCTCACAGCACAAGCTGCACCAGAGCCTTCTCAAGGTCAGGGTGACAAAACATTGATAAAAATAGCTACGCCTACTGAGTACCAGCACGGGCTAAGGTAACATAGTCCCCATCTGTAACTCTCCTGCAAAGAGGCTACTACCATTCCCATTTTACACGTCAGGAAAACAAGGCTTAAGAGTGGCCTCTTGCCCAAAAGAGACTTACCCCAAATCACGGGTGTGTTGAACTTGGTAGAGCTGGGATTCGAACCCAAGTCTGCAGAGTGAGGCTCAGCCCTGTTCGGAGGAAAGAAGGCAGGAGCTGAGCTCGCCTGCCCTCCCCTGCTGTCTGCCTGCCCAGTCCCTCCCCGCAGCTCCCCTCACCCCTGCCCGTTCCCCCCTGCAGATCTCCTGGTGCATGAGGCGCGGTTAGTGGTGACTGTTGGACATGTCAGAGGGGTTCTGGACTCCTCGGTCTTGGACCCGGAACCAGGGCCCCAAGGCCCTTTCATCACTTACAGCTATTATGTAACATACGAGTTTGTGGAAGATGAGGAAGGCGAAGGAGATGAATACGGCCGCGTGCTGGCTGAGGTGTGTCCGTGGGGGCTCTGCTCTCGGGTCCTCAGGGGCTCCTGTGCAGGCACAACGGCTTTGGGGACCCAGGAAAACCCTTAACGTGGATCTTTCCAATTCATACCCTACTCTGAGCAGGAAACTGGCTTCCGCTCAGCTTGTTTCTTGCAGCCGGAGTAATTCTCAACCGTGTTCACCCCTTCCCATC
Source organism: Pseudorca crassidens (assembly GCF_039906515.1). Classification (NCBI taxonomy): domain Eukaryota; kingdom Metazoa; phylum Chordata; class Mammalia; order Artiodactyla; family Delphinidae; genus Pseudorca; species Pseudorca crassidens. The sequence continues at coordinate 84,674,289 of NC_090307.1, forward strand.
CCCCCTGAAATGGGAGCAAAGGACATAACAAGGGAGCAGCCCAGAGTTTCGCGACTAGGCTGCTGGCTTCCCCACCACGTTCTCCAGCTGCCCCTACACCTCCCGGCTCCCTTCCTGTCACAAGAAAACCCAACGGTGTCATCCCACTAGGAGAAATGCCTGGGGCCAGGACTTCCCTGGCGGGCCAGTGGTTAAGACTCTGCGCTTCCATTGCAGGGGGCGCGGGTTCGATCCCCGGTCGGGGAACTAAGGTCCCATGTACCGCAGGGCGTGGCCAAAAGAACCAAAAATACACGAGGGTCCCCAGCTCATGTGGAAGTTGTTACTATTTTTACTGTTAACATAGAACTTTCAGGAAAAAACAGGACTGGTAATTTTTTTTATAACTTCCTGCCTCCTAAGTCCACATGTTTGCTTTGCTTCACATCCATCAAACACTGGTGCCCATTTACACCACGTTCGCATAGTGTCAGGTGAGAGCTCTGAGGCCAGCGGCGCTGGACGTGTTTTCGTGTCTTCTGTGGCAGATCGTCAAGCCCCCGCCCAGCACGGAACAGCTGGGTGAGGACATTCCCAAAGAGCCCATCAAAGAGGCTGAAGACTCTGTAGGGTCTGGGCTGGCCTCCCAGTCCCAGTCCAGGGAGCTGGAGGAGTCCGGCGCCTCAGCGCCCTTGCCGCGGCCCATGGACTCTGCGGAAGAGCAGGCCAAGCTGCGGCCGCGCCTGGATCCCCGGCTCTGGCCATCCCCGGGGTAAGGATGCTCACCGGGCTGGGAACAGGGCCCAGACCACACCTGCGTTTATCGTTCTGCATTCTACTCTGTCCCCTGCCCTCCCTGACCCCGCAGCCTCACGCTGTGCCCACATGTGCACATCTTCTCAAAGTGCCCTCCCAGCCTTGTCCCTGGTCCCCAGCACAGCCCCCTGGGTGATGGCCCCCATGTCTCCATCTCCCCTCCCCAAGGACAGTTCTCTTTAGCACAGTCCGCAAGCCCTGGTCTGACGTCATCCCCTGCAACTACGAGATGCAGCACGTGCTCAAGGACCTGGTGTGGCTCAAGGCCTTCCTGCTCTCAGGGACCACCGTCACCATCGTGGAGGAGAAGGTGGGAGGCTGGAATTCTCCAGGGGTGGTCTTTGACTTCTCTGCCCCACTTCTCCTCTGTTCCGCTCTTCTGTCGGGCATCTGTAGCCCTGCTCCCTTGTTGGCAGGGTCTCGGTGCCTTTCCAGAAAGATCCTGGCTAGCTCCAACCCAGCTTCTGTCCCCTAGATTCTCTCCTGGCCTGCGGTGCCGCCTTCCCCCAACAGTCCCTCGGCTGCTAAGAAGGGAAAGGGAGAGAAGGACAAGAAAGGGAAGGAGAAAGACAAGGAAGAGAAAAACAAGAAGGGAAAAGATGGGAAAGACAAAGCAGGCAAAGGGGAGAAAGAACCAGCCAAGGTGCCTCTGTGTGGGGTGGCCGGGGGCGGGGCTGCTCCCTCGGTCCCCTGCTCCCCGCTTCCACTCGCCCAGCCTCTCCCCACAGGAGCAGAAGGGGAGCAAGAAGAAGGAGCTTCGTAAGGATCTGCGCCAGGACCCGCCTGTCCTCCGGGTGCTGGGCAGTGGCCCGGTGGACCTGGAGCCCCTGCTCTCCGGGGAGCCATTCGTGTCCACCGTGTGCAACTTCGGGGTGGTCCGTACCTTGGAGACCGACAGGCTGACACTTTACAGGGTACAGCAGTGCCCCTGGCCTCCCCTGCCCACAGAAGCCTGGCCAGGCTGTGGGAGGGAGGGGGAGGCGGGGAGGGGGAGGGGGCCAGAACCACAGGACGGGGGCGCTGGAGGGGTGACGCAGCAAGGGTCACCTGCATGGTGGGCGGCCTTCTCGAGTGCGAGGGGCCAGGCAAGCGGGCAGGTCGGGCAGCTGCTCCCCAGGAGACCAGGAGAGGCCCTGGCGGGGGTGAGAGCACCCACCCTTTCCCCAGCATCCCCCCACTCCAGCAAGGAACTTATTTTGTGGTTCTTCCTCTCAGGATTCAAAGAAGAAGAAGAGTGAGAAAGCTAAAAATGGTAAGACCGATGATGGTAACAGGGCAGGGGGTGTTTACTGAGGACCAGTCCTAGTCCGTTCAGGTCGCTGTGAAATTCCACAGCGTGGGTGGCGTGTAAACAACAGACATTTATTTCCAGCTGCTCTGGAGGCCAGGAAGTCAAAGACCAAGTTGTCAGCAGCGTCAGGTGAGAGTCCTGTTCCTGGTTCGCGCCTTCTTCCTGGGTCCTCACCTGGCGGAAGGGACCAGCGGTCTCCCTCTGCCCTCATGATGTAACCGCCTTCCAAAGTCCCCGCCTCCTAATACCATCACCTTTGGGGGCTGAGATTTCAACATATGAATTTGGGGAAGGGCACAAATATAGCAGGACTTGCTGAGGGATCAGCCTGATTGGGGACCAAAGGAATGGAAGGATGGAGAATCATATCTTCCAGCCGGTGGGAGGGACGGCCATGTCTACCCTGATGAACAAACCCTGTGTCTTCCCTGCCTGCTGCGGTCATGACATGGGCAGGACAGGCATTCTGGGGTAGGGGCCAGGAGGGAATGAGTAGGGAGGCCCAGGGTTGGGAGTGTCCAGGGTCCTTCTGGCTCAGCGGTGGTCCTGCTTCTGCAGGACGTTAGCCCTCCCTTATAAGGAGCCTGGACTTGTTGTATGGGCAGTGGCAGCATTGAAATAGGTAAGTTTTAGATTTAATTTTTTTTAAGATTTATTTATTATTTTATTTATTTTTGGCTGCATCGGGTCTTAGTTGAGTCATGCGGGATCTTCGTTGAGGTGCATGAGCTTCTATCTAGTTGTGGCGTGCAGGCTCCAGGGCACGTGGGCATTGTAGTTTGCAGCAGGCAGGCTCTCTAGTTGAGGCGCGCAAGCTCAGTAGTTGTGGCGCGTGGGCTTAGTTGCCCCGTGGCATGTGGGATCTTAGTTCCCTGACCAGGGATCAAACCCGTGTCCCCTGCATTGTAAGGCGGATTCTTTACCACTGGACCACCAGGGAAGTCCCTAGATTTAATTTTTAGAACTGTCTGGCTTGGAGGGAGAGGTAGGAGACAGGTCACTCAGCTGGGAGACTGCTGCAAAAGTCTAAAGCAAGTCCACAGCAGCCCGATTCAGAACAGCCAAAAAGTGGAAACAGCCCAAATGGCTATCAGTGGATGAAAGGATAAACAAAATGTGGTCCATCCATACAATGGGATATTATTCCGTCACAAAGAGGATTGAAGCACTGACATGTCCTAAACCACAGATAAACCTTGAAAACTCAATGCTAAGGGAAAGAAGCCAGACACAAAAGACCACGTAACGATTTTATATGAAATGTGGAGAATTGTCAAATCCATAGAGACAGAAAGTAGATTAGTGGTTGCCTGGGGGCAGGGGAAGGAGGGAATGGGGCATGACTGCTTAGTGGGTGCGGGTTTTCCATTTGGGGTGACGAAAATGCTCTGAAATGAGCCGTGATGGTTGCACAACATCGTAAATATACTAAAAGCCCCTGAACTGTACCTTTTTTATTTTTTCACACACACACTGTATTTTATTTTTACAAGAGATAAATAAACTGAAGCATTGTAAATGAATGACCATAACAAAAGCAACAATGATTGCAATTACCAAACACAACAAAGGGTTATAGTTAATAAGCCAACAAAGGAGAGAAAATAGGGATTATAAAAATATTCAGTTAATCTGAAGGTGGAAACAGAAAAAACAAAGAACATATGGGATAAATAGAAAACAGCAAGATGGTAGACTTAAACCCAATTATATTGAGTCACATGAAATATAAATGGTCTAAACACCCAGTTAAAAGGCAGAGATGATCAGATTGGATAAAAAAGTAAGACCAAGCTATCCGCCTATCAGAAACCCTCTTTAAATATAAAGATACAAAAATATAAGAAATAAAAAGGATGGAAAAAGATATTCATGCTAACACTAATCAAAAGAAAATGGGAGTAGCTGCATTAATATCAGACAAAGTAGATTTCAGAGCAAAGACTATTACCAGGGATAAAGAGGGTCATTTCATAATAAAGGAGTCAGTTCATTGGGAGGATGTAACAGTCCTTAGCGTGTATGCACCTAATCATTGTTTCAAAATACATGAAACAAAAGCTGATAGAAGTACAAGGAGAAAGAGACAAATCCAAAATTATATTCAGAGATTTCAGCACAAATAAGTAATTGATAGAACAAATAGAAAAATCAATAAGCATGTAGAAGACTTGAATCACACTCTGCCAATTAACTTGAGCTAACTGACAGCTACAGAGCACTCCATCCAATCACACACACACACACACACACACACACACACACACATTCTTTAAGTGCACACAGAACTGAGATATTCTATAACCTGGGCCATAAAGCAAGTCTCAATAAGTTTAAAAGAATTCAAGTCATATAAAGTATCCTCTATGACTACAGTGGAATTAAACAGAAAAATATTTGCAAAATCCCCCAATTTTTAGAAACTAAATAACACACTTCTAAATAAGCTATGGGTCAAAGAAGAAATCAAAAGGGAAATTAGAAAGTATTTTGAACTGAATGGAAATAAAAATACAAAATGCCAAAATTAGTAGGATATAACAAAGCAGTATTTAGAGAGAAATTTATTGCACTAAATGCGTATATTAGAAAAGCTTCTAAAACTAATAAGTGAGTTTAACAGGGTTGCAGAATACAGGGTCAGTATTCAAAACACGTTTCCATATATGAGCAATGAACAATCAGATATCACAAATTTTAAATAATACCATTTACAACAGCATTATCAATAGAAGTTCTATATGTTGAAAACTATAAAATGTTACTGAGAGAAACCAGACCTAAATCGGTGGAGATATATACTATGTACATAAATCAGGAGATTCAACATTGTTAAGATGTTGGTTTTCCTCAGATTGATCTACAGTCAATAAAATCTCAATCATAACCCTGGAGGGATATTTTTTTTTCATTTTTTTTTGGTAGAAATCAGCAAGCTGATTCTCAAGTTCATATAGAAATTCAAAGGATCTAGAACAGCCAAAACAACTTTGAAAAAGAACAAAGGACTTAGCACTACTGGAATTGAAGACCCAGACAAATATGGACATGAGATTTGTGATTGAATCCTTGGGTTAAAATGGTTTTAAACAAAACTTTTTTTTTTTTTTTTTTTTACATTTTTGCAAATTTCTTTAATGTCTGGCTTAATTGAGGAAGCCATATTTGCATAACTGCTTCTGCAGTCAGTCTCTGTGATGTGTTGCTGTAGTTGAAGTGTATGAAGAAAATCTAACCTCACGTGGACATCTACTTGGAAAAGAGGGAAATATTTTAATAGGCTTTTAAATAACTGTGGATATTCCTCTTTGCATGAGACTTGACAACTAGTAGTTTTTTAAAGGTTGTTACAGTGTGAAAACTGAATCTATATGGATGAATTTTTTCATAATCAGTTATGTTAAATTAATCCATTGGTCTACATTGCCTTTTTTGTTTTTAACATTGCATTTTGAATGGCTATCTTACCCATGCACAATTGTTAACATCTGGCAATTGTTATTGGTAAAGTACTGGTTCACTGAGTTATGCAGATCTTCCAACTGTTGACACATTTTTTTTAAATCCATTATCCAAAAATCGCGTTCTTTATCATCAACCATAACATCAGAAAAGTCTTTTGAGTATTGGAAAACTGTTAAGTCCATGGTGGCAGATACAGTGTTACAAAGTTCTAGTTTCTACTTGAAAGTTCAAATGTTATAAATGTATTTATCAAAATGCTTTCAGTTGTTTTCCCTGAAGTGCCAGGCTTCATTCTTTTTTTAGAAAATATCTGACAAATATTCACGTCGAAATAACCATATTTTGTCAGCGTACTTTCAAGTGAAAAAGATGTTCCAAGAAAAAGCAGCTAGTTCATCTTGTAATTCAAACTGAGACGTGTTAAATGATCTAGTTAGATGTGATTTAATTTTATTCCTTATTACGGTGAAGACCCGAGGGCGGAATCTGATTCTGAAACCGTGCTGGCCTCGGGACGGCGGAGGTCACATCTGCGTTTCCGGGACGTGTCGTGAGCTGGCCCGGGATGGTCCGGCACTGCCAGCCCGCTCATCGCTCCGGATTCACACTTTCATATTTCTTCAGAAATAAGAAAATCTTTGGTTTTAGTGTACGAAAGCGACTACCGCCCCGACCCCCTGACTGTGGAGATCCAGATCCAGCTGATCCAGGGCCACTCGACGGAGGAGGCGCTTCGGATGCTTGTCCCGTAGGGCGCGGGATTAAAGGTTGTTCTGACACCGCGGCTCCGCGTCTGTCCAGCCGCCGCCGCGCGTCCGGGGAGCGGGGTGCTGGCCGTGGGGAGGAGCGGGGAGGGGGCCTGGCCGGGAGGAGCGGGGGAATGGCCGTGGCGAGCGGGGAGCCTGGCCGTGGGGAGGGGGGTGGAGCTGGCCAGGGAGGAGAGGAAAGCTGGCCGGAGGAGGCGGGGGGCTGGCCGGGGAGAGCGGGGTCGGCCTCCCCCGGGAGGGCTCCGCAGGGCCGGGCCTCTCAGCCGGCAGGTGCGCGGGGAGCTGCGCAGACCCAGGTGGGCGGGGACCCGCGGCGGCCCCGGGCCCGCCCCCAGAGACCGCGCCCTCAAGCCCGGCCTTCGCCGCTGGGTTGGTGGGCCGCGCGGGGGCGTGGCCAGCGAGCAAGGGTGGGCGCTGAGCCCTGCTCACCTTCCGCGCCCAGCGGAGAGAGCTGTGCTTACGCGGCTGCGCTGCGTTTGCTCCTCGCTTGTGTCCGTTCGGCGTCTTGGCTCAGGTAGGTAGGCGAGGGGCGGGCGGTGTTTGGCCTGGGGCGCCTGGAGCCCCGCTGCTGGGAGGGGGCTGTCCACTGTGAGCGGAGGGACGCCGAGCCCCCGGCGGGAGGAGCCGACTTGGCAGCAGCGGGGTCGCGGTCGCACTGCCCCGCGGGAGCGGCCTCCCGCCTGCGGTGGACCGTCGGGGCCAGGTGGCCTCGTGCTGCCTGTCGGCTTCTGTTCGCCCCGCTGGGGCGAGAATGGCCGGAGCCGCGGGTTGTGGACGGGGCAGCCTGGAGCGCTTGCTCCGGAGTCCCCGACGGGCAGCGCCGCTCGCTGTGCTCAGGCCCGGAGGGGTGTCCCCCCGCGGGGCTCTGGTCCTTGCTCTGGCGACCCCACGGGCCTTTGCGCCTCCACAAGAGCCCTTTAGAGGCTGTCGTGTGGAGAGAATGAACCAGCCCTTGACCCTTTCCCTCATCAAAGCGTGATGGGTCATCGAGCCCTGTGAGGACCCCAGAAGCAATTTCAGACCCTTAGGGCTCAGCACCCACTTGGAGGGGGGCGTGCACTCGCTGAAGCCCGTGCCGGTTAAGGACCAGGCTTGGGGGCTCACAGAGCGGAGGGAGGCTTACGCTTAGCAGGTACTGAATGGGAATCACAAGCAGGTGTGTGGAGTGGGGAGCAGAGGAACGGCCGCCGCCACTGCGGTGGGGAGCTTCGGGTTAGTTGCCGCAGTGAAGCGCCTGAGGGATTGGGTGCATTGGGAGCGCTGAGGACAAAGGGGAAATCAGGTCCACGGCGCATCTCAGCCTGGGCCTCTGAAACGCACAAGTCAAAACCAAACAGCTGGCTTTGCGCCCTTCTCGGTAAGTGGCACCACCAACCCGCCCCCCACTCTTTCCCCTCCCCGGGTGCCCTCACCCACAGCAGGCGTAGCTCCCACACCTGAAATCCATTTTCCACACCTGAAATCCATCTGGTTTTCACGTGCTCCATGGCCCGCACCCTAGTCTCAGCTGCGGCTGGTTACTGACTAATGCAAGAGTTTGCTAGCTGGTCTCCTGTTACCACTTTTGCGCTTCCACAATCCATCATCTAAGCAGCAGCAGTAGTGACCTTCCAAACAATGTAAATTATTATTACTGCCTCTGTTAAATCCTCCGACGTATCTCCGTGGTGCTTACAATAAAACACAGGCTCTTTCCCCAGACTTTCCCCATGGATGTTGCACGTGACCCTCCTCAGGCTACTGCTCCCGCTTCACCACCTAGCACTTTCCTCCTTGTTCTTTCCGGTCCAGCCACGCTACACACCTCCTGTCCTGCTTCAGGAGCTCTGCACGTAACTATTCCCTCTGCCCGGCCCACTCTCCCCACCGCGCCCCCCCCCGCCCCCACCAGGTCTTTATGTGGTTTGGTCCCTTATCTTGTTCAGGTCTTGCTCAAGTGTTCTTTTTCAGGGAGGGCTTTCTAAACTACCGTGCGCTCAAAGAGCCTCTCCGGTCACTCTATTCCATCACACTGCTTTAATTTCTTCTCCGCACTCCCTGAAGTTCGTACTGGTTTCTCGGTCTCTTTGTGAGAGCTGGGACCTGTCTGTCTTGCCTGCCACTGCATCCCTGGCAGCTAGAAGAGATGCTTTTGTGGCAGTGGTGGCAGGGACAACTGGGATGAGGCTAATGCGGGTAGACCGGATGGAAGTGATGGCCAGCTGGACCAGGACACGGCAGGGGGAGGGGACGAGGAGGGGACTGATGGCTGGCTACTGTGGCTCTTGGGCAGGTTACTGTACTAAGTTACCATTTCTCAGCTTTCTCTTTGTATTGCTGGGAGACTTGCTGAGAGAAAACCAGAACTCAGTAAGCGGTAGAACTGGTGAGGGGTGGCCGCAGGGGAGCCATCCTGGTACAAGTCTATGGCTTTCCTATTTGCTTTCATGCTCTTCCCGTGCGTGTTGTTTTTTTGTTTTTTTCCTAAAGCTCCATTTAAACGACTCCCCAGGAAACTCAAACTACTTCAGGCAAACCTTGTACCAGTATGTGTTAACTGGGTGTGTTCTGTGGTGGCTTCCGCCACCTGCTGCCGCCCTGCAGTGGTTTCCTCTCCCTGGAGGAGCAAACTCCCTAAGGGCAGTGCCAGGGGCTATCATCTCTCAGACATGAAACGCAGGGCCTGCCACCACGCTAGACTTTTTTGGGGGGGGGGGGGAATAAGCTGTGCCACTTTCACTAAAGCTCATTAGGTACTTGAGTTTCGTGGGAAATGCTGAAAACACTTGTGCCTCAGTTTTAAAGTGGCTGCAAGTCCTTTTGGAGAAAAAGTTGACCCAAGAGTCCCCTAATGACAGCAGAAGGGAAGCGAGGGCTGGCATAACAGGTGTGTTTGGTCTGTCCTCTGGGAGAGGGACTCTGGAAAGAGCCGGAGGACACGCTGAAGAAGATAAAAGGACCTAGCTGCTGGGCTGTGGGTTGCTCTTGGGACCGGGGAGGTGGAGGCCGGGCCGGCGCCGGGCTCAGTCCGCTCACCGGCTCTCTCCTTGCAGGCCCTGCCATGTTCCGCAGGGTAGGCTGGCTGGTCCTGTACAGCCTTGCTGTGCTGCTGCTCAGCTGCCTGTTCTTCCTGAAGAAGGAGGCCCACCCAGCGGGGGGCCCCATGGCCCGACAGCCCTTCTGGGCTCCCCCAGGGCCCCGGCGCAGCCAGTGTCCACCCAACCACACGGTGGCCAATGCCTCCCTGTTCCTGCCTAACCGTCACCGCCTCTTCTTGACCTATCGTCACTGCCGCAACTTCTCCATCTTGCTGGAGCCTTCGGGCTGTGCCGAGGACACCTTTCTGCTCCTGGCCATCAAGTCACAGCCTGGCCATGTGGAGCGGCGTGCGGCCATCCGCAGCACGTGGGGCCGCGCAGGAAGCTGGGCTAAGGGCCGGCAGCTGAAGCTGGTGTTCCTCCTGGGGGTGGCGGGATCTGTGCCCCCAGCCCAGCTGCTGGCCTACGAGAGTCGGGAGTTTGATGATATCCTACAGTGGGACTTTGCTGAGGACTTTTTCAACCTGACACTCAAGGAGCTGCACTTGCAGCGCTGGGTGGCAGCTGTCTGCTCCCAGGCCCATTTCATGCTAAAGGGAGATGATGATGTCTTTGTCCATGTCCCCAATGTGTTGGAGTTCCTGGATGGCTGGGACCCAGCCCAGGACCTACTGGTGGGAGATGTCATCCGCCAGGCCCTGCCCAACAGGAACACCAAGGTCAAATATTTCATCCCACCCTCCATGTATAGGGCCCACCACTACCCACCCTATGCTGGGGGTGGAGGGTATGTCATGTCCAGAGCCACTGTGCAGCACCTCCAAGCAGCCGTGGAAGAGGCTGAACTCTTCCCCATTGATGACGTCTTTGTGGGGATGTGCCTGAAAAAGCTGGGGGTGAGCCCCATGCACCATGCTGGCTTCAAGACATTTGGAATAAGGCGGCCCCTGGACCCTCGGGACCCCTGCCTGTACAGAGGGCTCCTTCTGGTGCACCGCCTCAGCCCCCTGGAGATGTGGACCATGTGGGCACTGGTAACAGATGAGGGGCTCAAGTGTGCAGCTGCCCCCTTGTCCCAGCTTCGAGGGGTGGGTTGAGCGAGTAGACTTAATTTTGCAATCATGATGAGAAATCGCGAACCGTGAAACTTGGCCCTTGATGGGTCTACAAGAAATGCTGACTTTGTTTTTGTAACCTCCTCCCAAACCTTGCTAACTCTGATTAAAACACTGAAACCTGGCTAACTTGTCCCAGTATGTGTTAAATGGGCAAATGCTGCCATCACTCCATGGGGGGACTCCTGGAGCCCCTTGGGGCTCTTCCAGTCTGGAGAGGGTGGTGAAGGAGGGAGGCTGCCTAGGGCTCCAAAAGACACACACAAACATCTTTTTTAAATGCAAAAAAAAATTATTCTCCTTTAGATACAACGAGAAACTCCAAGGAAAAAAGGAAACGAGAAGTGTGTGTTGGAATAAGTCCTGTTAAGAGCACCAGGTAAACACTCTGCTCCAGTCCCTGGGCTTTTGGGCTTTTGGCTCCTTGGCCTGAGTTGTCCTTACAGGGCGATGGGGCCAGGTCACAGAAGGCATTAGAAACACTTACCAAAAAGAAATCTTACAAACACACAGGCTCCCCTTGCCCCAAAAAACTCATCCCTATGGAGGGAGCAAATACTAAGTCATACTTGAAAATGTAGATGGGAAACTGAAATTTAACAGCTACTAGTGGACATGACAGAGAAGGCCCCTTCTCTCTGGCCAGGTTGGTGAGATGCTCTGGGTGGGAGGTAAAAAGATCGATGGGTGAGAGGGCAGCTCTGCTGAGCAGGGTGAAATGTTAAACGGGGTGCAGTGCCCTGCAGGGCTAAGAACCAGGTCCAGTAGAAGCCTGAGACTGTGGAGATAGGGGTCAGGCACTCACAGCTCACAATGACCTCTGGTCTGATGGGCCAGGGCAGGACCTGCCTGCCATGCCTCTGTGCGCAGAGAAAGCTGTGCTGACCTGGGGCTGGATGGCGTCTGCCCTTGCTTTCCCCAGGCCGAGTGGGCAGATGTGGGCAGCAGCTCAGGCCCTCAATCCTCACGCAGGTAGGCCTCCTGCTCCGGCTCAGCCCTCTCATCCCCTTGCTCCTGTGTTTTCTGTCGGAGTTCTTCTGTCTGTGCTTCTGCCAACTTGGTTTCTGCTTTCTGGGAAAGCTGGCGCACCTCCTGCACCTGCGATCTCACCAGCTGGATATGACTCCTGGCGGTTACAGAGGCCTGGTCCGCTCCTGCCAAAAGATAGGCCACTTATGCTGAGTGGACACAAGGAGAGCCTGGGGGCTCTGTGGTTGTCATCTGAGCCTTTCTTGGGGCCACTTCCCCTGCCCTCCCTGCAAAGCAGAGAACCCTCTACCCTCCACATCCAGGTCTGCATTTTACTCTTTATTGTCAAAACCCTGGCATTTTCCTCCAGCTATCAGCAGCCATCATTGTTATAATTATCAAATGCAATTCCCACAATCATCTTTATAGCTACTCAGCTCTTAGTATAGATGTTTTAAGATTTTAATTTTTTTAACTGCACAATACATTTCTTTTTGACAAATGAAGAGATCACTAATAAAATTGTCAAACATCTCTTTCCTCACCCTACCCAATCTTCAGAGATAACACCTTTTAAAAGTTTAAAGGGCACCTTCCTCATCCTTTAAAATGTTACTATAAAGTAACATTTCATCTATTTACTAGATGGGCTGCTGTCCAATTCATGAACTGTTGAATAAAGCCAATTAGATCTTTTTAAAAAAGTTCCTACATTCATATGGAATACACAGAAAAAAATCTTATGACTATAAATCTACATAATGGCACAAACAGTATTTATTGAACATATTTTGCAATTTTGTTTTTGAGCGCTATCATTTTACCTGCTGCTAGTGTATTTCATAATATAGATATCCGTATTTATTAATTCATCTACAGAACACTCAAGCAGTTCTTTTCTATGTTATTGCATTAATGAGAACCTTTAGTACAATGTAGAAAGACAGTGGAGGATAGCAGGTGCCCTTTTATTTCTGACGTTGATGGAAATGCTTCTCACATTTCACTATGAAATAGGATTATTTAACCATCATGTTTAGAACATTCTCTCTATAATTGTACTCAGATTTAAATCGGAAATGGGCACTACATTTTACTGAAGGCTTCTGGGGCATACACCGATATGATTACACAAGTGGCTTTTCTCCTATAATCTACTGTAGATAATCTCAAGTAGTGAATTAAATGTTGATAGGGTTTTTGTTTTGCTATATGTAGATTTTTTTTTAATTTTATTTTTATTGAAATGTAGTTGATATACAATGTTGTGTTAGTTACTGCTGCACAGCAAAGTGATTCAGTTACACATATATATGCATTTTTTAAAATATTCTTTTCCATTATGGTTTATCATAAGATATTGAATAGAGTTCCTTGTGCAATACAGTAGGACCTTGTTGTTTATCCATCCTATATATAAAAGCTTACATCTGCTAACCCCAGCCTCCCACTCCATCCCTCCCCTAATGCCCTCGGCAACCACCAGTCTGTTCTCTATGTCCCTGATGTTGTTTCTGTTTCATAGATAAGTTCATTTATGTCATATTTTGGATTCCACATATAAGTGGTATCATACGGTATTTGTCTTTCTCTGACTTACTTCACCTAGTATGATAATCTCTAGTCGCATCCATGTTGCTGCAAATGGCATTATTTCGTTCTTTTTTATGGCTGAGTAGTATTCCATTGTATATATGTACATCTTCTTTATCCATTCATCTGTCAATGGAGATTTAAGTTGTTTCCATGCCTTGGCTATTGTGAATAGTGCTGCTGTGAACATAGGGGTGCATGTATTTTTTTTTTTTGCATGTATTTTTTGAATTATAGTTTTGTCCAGATACATGCCCAGGAGTGGGATTGCTGGATCATATGGTGACTCTATTTTTAGCTTTCTGAGGAACCTCCATACAGTTTTCCACAGTGGCTGCACCAACTTACGTTCCCACCAACAGTGTAGGAGAGTTCCCTTTTCTCCACACCCTCCCCGGCATTTGTTATTTGTAGACTTTTTATTGATGGCCATTCTGACTGGTGTGGGGTGGTACCTCATTGTAGTTTTGATTTACATTTCTCTAATAATTAGCGATGTTGAGCATCTTTTCATGTGTCTATTGGCTGTATGTATTTCTTCTTTGGAGAAATGTCTGATTAAATGTTCTGTCCATTTTTCGATTGGGTTGTTTGCTTTTTTGTTGTTGAGTTGTAGGAGCTGTTTACATATTTTGGAAATTAAGCCCTTGTTAGTCACGTTGTTTGCAAATATTTTCTACCACTGTGTAGGTTGTCTTTTTGTTTTGTTTATGGTTTCCTTTGCTGTACAAAAGCTTTTAAATTTGATTAAGTCCCATTTGTTTACTTTTGTTTTTATTTCCATTGCCTTGGGAGACTGACCTAAGAAAACATTGCTATGATTTATGTCAGAGAATGTTGTGTCTATGTTCTCTTGATAGGTTTTTTAATATTGAATTATCATTTTATTTTGAAGATAAATGGCTATATTTGATTTATATCTATATTCATAAGTGATACTGAACTATAGTTTTTTTGTTCTGGTGCTGGGCAAGTCCAGTTTGGGATCAGGCCTATGCTGGTTTTAGACAATTATAATAGTTGGGAGGCTTGTCATCATTTTTTGGTATACTTTCTGTAACACAGGAATTGTGTTTCTTGAAGATTTAATAAAACTCTCCCACAAAACTGCCTGGGCTTAGTGTCTACTTTGGGGGAACAGATTCTTTGTGAATACTATTTCAACTTTTGTGGGTAGTGATCTTACTTGGATTCTTTACTTCTTGGGCCAACTCAGGATTTACATAAAGATCATAATATTCTCGTATGATTAAAAAAACCCTCCATATCTATAATAGCTCCTTCTGATGTTACTTTTGCTCTCTAAAAAGTTATACTTACCAAACCTAATTTTTTTTTTTTCCAAACCTAATTTTTAAATTCTTTTCAAGGAACCGGAGTTTGCCTTTTTGACTATTTATTTTTGGCTGCGTTGTGTCTTCGTTGCTGCACACAGGCTTTCTCTAATTGTGGCAAGCGGGGGCTGCTCTTCATTATGGTGTGTGGGCTTCTCATTGCGGTGGCTTCTCTTGTTGCGGTGCACGGGCTCTAGGCGTGCAGGCTTCAGTAGCTGTGGCACGCAGGCTCAGCAGTTGTGGCTTGCGGGCTCTAGAGCACAGGCTCAGTAGTTGTGGAGCACGGGCTTAGTTGCTCCACGGCATGTGGCATCTTCCCAGACCAGGGCTCGAACCTGTGTCCCCTGCATTGGCAGGTGGATTCTTAACCACTGCACCACCAGGGAAGTCCCTATTTCTTTTTAGTCTTCTTATACCTTTTCTTTTATTCCACATTGTCTGAATTTATTTTGCTTTCTCTAACTTACTGGGTTAAAAGTTTAATTAATTTATTTTCAGTTCTTCTTAGTACAGTGAACATTACCTGTCACTTATGGCTGCTGTTCTTTTTATTTATGACATGTGCCTTTAAATAAGGGTCAATTTCTATTTAAGAGCTACTTTGTATACAACTCTCTGGGTCTGCTATATACAAGACTTATGACAGTTCTAAATACTTTTAAATTTCCATTTTTCTTTATTGAGGTATAGTTGATTTACAATAGTATATAAGTTTTAGGTGTACAACATAGTTATTCACAATTTTTAAAGGTTCTAATCCATTTATAGTTACTATAAAATACTGGCTATGTTTTCTGTTCAGTATATCCTTGCAGCTTATTTATTTAATACATAGTAGTTTATACCTCTTCATCCTCTCCCCACTGGTAACCACTAGTTTGTTCTTTGTTCTCTGTGAGTCTGTTTTGTTATATTCACTAGTTTATTTTTTAGATTCCACATATAAGTGATATACAGTATTTGTCTTTGTGTCTGACTTATTTCACTAAGACTAAACCTTGCAAGTCCATCCATGTTGTTGCAAATGGCAAAATTTCATTCTTTTATGGCTGAGTAATATTCCACTGTATATATACACCACATCTTTATCCATTCATCTGTTGATGGACACTTAGGTTGCTTCCAAATCTTGGCTATTGTAAATAATGCTGCTATGAACATTGGGGTGCATATTTCTTTTTGAATTCAGTTTCATTTTCTTCAGAGATATACCTAGGAGTGGAAAGGAATTGCTGGATCATATGGTGGTTCTATTTTTTTTTCTTTTTCTTTTTTTTTTTTTTGCTGTGCTGCTCAGCTGTGGGATCTTAGTTCCCCAACCAGGGATTGAACCCGTGCCCTCGGCAATGAAAATGCAGAGTCCTAAACACTGGACCACCAGGGAATTCCCACTATTTTCAGTTTGTTTATTTTTACCGTCTTTTTAAAAAAATTTTTATTGGAGTATAATTGATTTGTTTTAGGTGTACAGTAAGGTGTATCAGTTATACATATATGTATATCCACTCTTTTTTAGATTCTTTTCCCATATAGGCCATTACAGAGTATTGAGTTCCCTGTGCTATACAGTAGGTCCTTATTAATTATCTATTTTATACATAGTAGTGTATATATGTCAATCCCAATCTCTCAATTTATCCATCCCCCCACCCTTTCCCCCGCCATAACCATAAGTTTGTTTTCTACATCTGTGACTATTTCTGTTTTGTAAATAAGTTCATTTGTATCATTTTTTTTCTTTGGTTCCACAGATAAGCAATATCATATTTGTCTTTCTCCGACTTACTTCACTCAGTACGACTATCTCTAGGTCCACCCGTGTTGCTGCAAATGGCATTATTTTGTTCTTTTTTATGGCTGAGTAATATTCCATTGTATATATGTAGCACATCTTCTCTATCCACTCTTCTGTAGATGGACATTTAGGTTGCTTCCAAATCTTGGCTACTGTAAACAGTGCTGTAGTGAACACTGGGGTGCATGTATCTTTTCAAATTATGGTTTTCTTTGGATATATGCCCAGGAGCGGGATTGCTGGATCATATGGTAGTTCTATTTTCAGTTTTTTAAGGAAACTCCATACTGTTCTCCACAATGGTTGTACCGATTTACATTCCCACCCACAGTGTAGGAGGGTTCCCTTTTCTCTATACCCTTTCCAGTATTTATTGTTTGTAGATTTTTTGATGATGGCCATTCTGACCAGTGTGAGGTGACACCTCATTGCAGTTTTGATTTGCATTTCTCTAATAATTAGCGATATTGACATCTTCTAATGTGCTTCTTGGCCATCTGTATGTCTTCTTTGGCAAAATGTTTATTTAGATCTTCTGCCCATATTTTGATTGGGTTGTTTTTCTGTTACTGGGCTGCATGAACTGTTTGTATATTTTGGAGATTAATCCCTTGTTGGGCACTTCGTGTTGGGCACTTTGTTTGCAAATATTTTCTCCCATTCTATAGGTTTTTTGTTTTGTTTATGGTTTCCTTTGCTGTGCAAAAGCTTTTAAGTTTAATTAGGATCTATTTGTTTATTTTTATTTTCATTACTCTAGGAGGTGGATCAAAAAAGATATTGCTGTGATTTATGTCAGTGTTCTGCCTGTTTTCCTCTAAGAGTTTTATAGTGTCTGGCCTTACATTTAGGTCTTTAATCCATTTTGAGTTTATTTTTGTGTATGGTGTTAGAGTGTGTTCTAATTTCATTCTTTCACATGTAGCTGTCCAGTTTTCCCAGCACCACTTATTGAAAAAAGAGACTGTCTTTTCGCCATTGCATATTCTTGCCTCCTTTGTCATAGATTGGTTGACCATAGGTGTGTGGGTTTATTTTTTGAGGAAACTCCATACTGTTTATCACAGTGGCTGCACTATTTTACATTACTACTAACAGTGTACTAGGGTTCCCTTTTCTCCACATTCTCACCGACATTTGTTATTTATGATCTTTTTATGATAGCCATTCTGACAGGTGAGGTGATATATCTCATTGTGGTTTTGATTTGCATTTCTCTGATGATTAGCGATGTCAAGCATCTTTTCATGCACCCATTGGCCATCTGTACGTTGTCTTTGGAAAATGTCTATTCAGATCCTTCCATTTTTAAATCAGGGGTTTCTTTTGATATTGAGTTGTATGGGTTAAACTTCCATTTTGATTTTTGGTGAGGAAGGGGGGGTATCAGTAATTTGCTGAGTCTTTGTCACTTGGCATAAAAATCAATTTTTGTACATGTTGTATACTATTTGAATTTGAAGAGAATTTTTTTTGGGGGGGAGGACAAAATTTTGTATTCAGTATATGCATTTGGTTAAGCTTTTAAAAATCATTCTGTTCCAACACTTAATAGTTTTAATTGTTTTGGTCTTGACCTGTGAGCCTGAGATGTGTATAAAGCTCCATTTCTCCTTGTAAATCTATCAGTTTTTGCCTCATTAGACACGCACTTCATGATTGATGTCTTGATGAATTGTTCGGTCCCTTTTAATGCTTTTTGTCTTGAATCCCCCTTCTGATTCTGACATTGCTCTGCCACCTTTTTTTGGGTAGATTTCTTTTTGTTAGTAATGGTTCAGTTTATCTTAAAATTCTAAACCTTCCTATGCGTTTTTGTTTTAGATGTGCCTCTGTAAACAGTTTTAGCTAGAATTATTTTTTAATACATTCAGGAAGTATTTAATATGTAAATTTATTCTTATTGTGATTACTGATATTTGAATGTGTTCTATTTTAGTTTGCATTTTCTAATTAACAGGCTTTATTTCTTAAACCTTTCCTGCCTTAACTGAATTTTATCAACTCCCCCCCCCCCTTTTTTTTTTGCGGTACGCAGGCCTCTCACTGTTGTGGCCTCTCCCGTTGCGGAGCACAGGCTCCAGACGCGCAGGCCCAGCAGCCACAGCTCACAGGCCCAGCTGCTCTGCAGCACGTGGGATCCTCCCGGACCGGGGCACGAACCCGTGTCCCCTGCATCCGCAGGTGGACTCTCAACCACTGCGCCACCAGTGAAGCCCCTCCCCCCCCAATTCTTTTTGAAGTGTTTAACAATGTCTAATGTTAAGCCATTGTCTCTCTTCTCGAGCAAGAAAGCTTAGCATGCTTTCACTTCTTCCCCAAACTGATTTGATTACTTAAAAGTTTAACACTCAGGGGGCTTCCCTGGTGGCACAGTGGTTGAGAATCTGCCTGCCAATGCAGGGGACACAGTTCAGTCCCTGGCCCAAGAAGATTCCACATGCTGCAGAGCAACTAAGCCTGTGTGCCACAACTACTGAAGCCTGCATGCCTATAGCCCATGCTCCATGAGAGAAGCCACAGCAATGAGAAGCCTGTGCACTGCAACAAAGAGTAGCCCCCCGCAACTAGAGAAAGCCCGTGCACAGCAACGAAGACCCAACACAGCCAAAAATAAATAAATAAATAAATTTATTTTTAAAAAAAAGAACACTCAGAGCTTTTGACAAGTTTTACTAAATTTTCTTCATTAGTTTTGTATCTCAGTTGCTTCTTTCTAAACTAATTTTTCTTTACAGAGTAGTTTTTCCAGAAAGTATAAGCAGTTGGTAAGCTGAGCCTTTATGTCTGAAAACATCTTTTATTCTCACATTTTAAAGATATCTGGATGGTTATTTTTTGTCATCTTGCATCTAGGGTTGCAGATAAGAAGATTAATGTTTGATTATACTTCCTTTGTAAGTCACTTTTTTTCTTATAGTTTTTAGGATTTTTCTTTGTATAGTTTGTTTTCTTTTTTTTTTTTTTTTTTACCATATGAGATATATTTATATTTTAAATTCTGTTCAGAACCTTTGTGAGCCCTTTCAATCAGTTCTGGGAAAATGTCTTTTTTCAGATAATGCTTATAATTTACTCTCCCTCTTTTCTCCTGCTAGATCTAAGCCTAGTGAGTGGTGAGGGCTGCTTGGGACTGTTCCTGCTGTAGAACCCTCAGCAAACCTCCCTGTTCACTGCACCTGGAAACCCTGCTCCCACCTTTGGTGTGCCACTACTAAAATGCTACTTTTATACTTCTGTTTCGCTGTTCATCCCAATCCTGTTTTCAGAATCTCTTATTCCCCAGGGCATTAGTTAACTAAGAATTTTTTGGTTTTACTTAAAAAATCTTTTATATCTTTAAGATTTCAGAAAACAATAGCACTTTAACAAACCAGTTTCCTAATAAGAACTTCTGTGGTGACATAGTTTGGGCCCAACCAGGTAAGATGTCAAATGAGGGGTTCCCTCAAATACATTTAATTAGAAAACCATTCAGCTCAAGCCCACTGGATGGATAGTGATGGTTTAAAAACACCTGGTGAATGAATAACTGCATTTTCTATACTCAGGCACCAAGGCACAGAGGATGAAGCCCTGGCTACCAGGGGCAAAGGCTTTAGAATCTGACCTACTTTGCTGAATCCCAGTTTGGCTGCTTACTTACTGTGTACCACAGCACACTGGGTGAATTACTTAACCCCCTCTATCTGCCAGTTTCTTCATCTATAAAGTGGGAATGATGATAGTAACTCCTACTTTAAAGGAACTATGGGGGTTAAAGGTCTATAAAATGTTTATCACAAAGCCTGAAATATAGATACTATTCATAAATTATCCAGGTTATTAAAAAATAAATGTTCAAAACCTATTTGGAGGGCTCCCCTGGTGGTGCAGTGGTTGGGAGTCTGCCTGCCGATGCAGGGGACACGGATTTGTGCCCCGGTCCGGGAAGATCCCACATGCCGCACAGCGGCTGGGCCCGTGAGCCATGGCCGCTGAGCCTGCGCGTCCGGAGCCTGTGCTCCACAGCGGGAGAGGCCACAACAGTGAGAGGCCTGCGTACCGCAAAAAAAAACAAACACCTATTTGGAAGCAATCAAAATTTCCAGCTGACAGTAGTTTTATCATTTCTCATTTTCTAGATATTAACTAGCTTCTATGGGTCTGGTCTACAAGGGCATTAATTTTTCCTTTGTGCAGATGAAATATTGGTTAATATATTGGAAATGGGAACATTTTCCCACAAGGTTATAGCCACAATATCCCTCACTTTTCAGCTAGATGAAAACTCAAAGAGCACCTCCATAGTAAGAAATGTAACCTACCGGTTTGGTATGCAGCTTCTGCTGCCATCTCTGAGAGACTAACTGCAGTCATCCAGGTGGTTTCCAACTTCAAGTACTCTTGCTGTTTTGAAGTCATCTATAAATTAAACAAAGCACTTCAGACAACATGACTCTGCATTACGTCATTAAGCACATTTAAATGGACTTATTCAATAGTAGACTGAGAGAACAGCTACTGGTAAAACACCTTCATTCAATCATTTAGATAACCACAATGAGGCAGGAGCACTAATACAGAAACGCCAAGTAACTTTGCTCACCTCAACTCTGGCTCCTATGATCACCTGCCACACTGCGTCTTCCTCCTGTGAATTCATTTTCCCAAGTAAACTTGTGTATTGTCGGTACAGAGAACTTAAGGTATAAACAGCCTACAAATATAGAATAAATGAGTAAAATAAGTGAGGCATATTAGGGTTAGTGAGACTTACACCTCAAGGTTAAGTCACATTGCAGCAAACTGACTCTTCAGTCCTTCTGCTTCACTGAACCTGCACTATTGTATGAAGTAGAGGCATTATCCTAGAACAACAATATCTCCACTTGTCAACTTTAGCGGGCTTCCCTGGTGGCACAGTGGTTGAGAGTCCGCCTGCTGATGCAGGGGACGCGGGTTCGTGCCCCGGTCCAGGAATATCCCACATGCTGCAGAGCGGCTGGGTCCATGAGCCAGGGCTGCTGAGCCGGCACGTCCAGAGCCTGTGCTCCGCAACGGGAGAGGCCACAACAGTGAGAGGCCCACGTACCGTGAAAAAAAAAAAAACACTTTTTAGCAATTTAGACATACAAAAAGAACATAATGCAGATGGAAAACTCAGAAAACTGGGAATAAAGCTGCTGGAAAATGAAGGTAAAGAAACATATAAATGAGACTCTTAAAAATGATTCTGATTATCCATATACTCTCTATTAGATCAGTGGTTTTTAAACTGTCCTCACACAGAAGCCCCTGGTACCCCCAACTGAACCAGATCAGCATGGTCCCCCTGTCTTATATACTGGGCTACTATATTTAAGATTTTTCTTTTAAAAAGGGTTCCTGGACAGTGAGGCCAACCACAGCCCCTTCCCAGAGGGTGAGTGTCCCACCTGCAGGGGCCCTACATTAAATGAGGATGAAGCAAAACTCTAGTTCAAAAAGATACACACACCCCTATGTTCATAGCAGCACTATTTACAGTAGCCAAGATATGGAAGCAACCTAAATGTCCACTGACAGATGAATGGGTAAAGAAGATGTGGTACATATATACAGTGGAATATTACTCAGCCATAAAAAAGAATGGAACAGGTGCTTCCCTGGTGGCACAGTGGCTTCCCTGGTGGCACAAGAATCTGCCTGCCAACACAGGGGACACAGGTTCAAGCCCTGGTCTGGGAAGATCCCACATGCTGCGGAGCAACTAAGCCCGTGCGCCACAACTACTGAGTCTGCCCTAGAGCCTGCGAGCCGCAACTACTGAAGCTTGCACGCTTAGAGCCCGTGCTCTGCAACAAGAGAAGTCACCACAAGGAGGAGCCCACACACCGCAATGAAGAGTAGCCCCCGCTTGCCACAACTAGAGAAAGCCCATGCGCAGCAACAAAGACGCAACTCAGCCAAAAATAAATAAATAAATAAGGAGGTGAGGGAAAGATGGATTGGGAGTTTGGGATTAGCAGATGCAAACTATTATACAGAGAATGGATAAACAACAAGGTCCTACTGTATAGCACAGGGAAGTATATTCAATATCCTGTGATCATAATGGAAAAGAATATGAAGAAGAATATATGTGTAACTGAATCACTTTGCTGTACAGTAGAAATTAACACAACATTGTAAATCAACTATACTTCAGTAAAAAAAAAAATTTTTAAATAAAATAATAAAAAGGGTTCATGGAGAAAGTCTAAAAACCAGTAATTTAGGTCAGGACTCAACCAACTTTTTTTTGTAAAGGGCCAGAGAGTGGCCCTACAGTCTCTGTTTGCAACTATTCAACTCACAAAAGCAGTCACAGAGAATACACAAAAAAACGAGCCTGACCGTGTACCAATCAAACTACAAACGCAGGCATCAGACCCGATTTGATCTGTGAGCCATAGTTTGCTAACCACTGACTTAGATGACCAAGACTTAACAAGAGGACACTTACCTTAGTATATTCAGTGATTGCTTCAATCAATGCATATGTGGTCTGAGAGAGAAAGGTTGAGGTGCTATCTGTTACCAAAGACACAGCCCTCCTCGTTAATGCATCATTACTAAGAGAATGAGGCTCCGGTTTCTGAAACACACAAACATTTTTAGTCAATTTCGAACCTAAAGCTCCAGCTGAGATCATATACAGCCAAGTGAAAAATGTAATTCTCACACTGCAACTGCACTATGATGCTTCTGTTAACTTTTTCTTTTTAAGCTTTATTTTCGCTATTTAAGACAACATATGAAAATAATTCTAGAATATGCTTTCTACCTACTTTTGTTGCTTATTCTCTGCTCCAAAAAGCAAAGTATTTCTTTTTATCAAATAAAAGGCTAGTATTTATAATCAACAAATTTCATGAAGTTATGATTCATTCATTACCACAGTGCTAGATGCTTGGGATATAAAGATAAACTAGAAAATTAATGCAATCAAGTACCATGGGAGCTGTGGAAGAAGTCTGGAGGGGCACACGTAAGACAGCAATCACTTCTACATCGAATGAGAATAACTTAGAAAAGGCTTCAGAGAGGTAATAAGGATTAAGCTGAGTCTAAGAAAGTAAATGGTGGAGAGGGCAAATCTGCAGAATGAGCTGTACAGTCTTGATGCAGGGCAGAGGAGACGCCTCCCTCTGACCTCAGCTGTTATGTTTAAAAAAAAAAAAAAGGGCAGTATAACTATCTCACGAGTTAAGGGAATGTGGTGGCCACCCTGATTAAATATTGGCAACTATGATGACAAGTCATCCCTAACTCTCCCTTTTTCTCCCATAGCAGAGGATTTATTGTATCATAACTAACAAACCAATCCCTCTATCATCTGTTGTCTTTTTGCTATTTAAAGTATAAGCACCCTGAATCACTGCCTGTTGAAAGTAGCAATCAAGAAATATCTCTGATACACGAACAAATCATGAATTTTATCATATTTATATTTCATTCAATCAACTAAGTAAGTATTCATTATGTACCTCACACTGAGGGGCTAGAAAGGAAAGAATATCATCTCTGCTCATGAGAAGCTAATTTTGACCTATTCTGATAGTTTGTGTCTTCATAATGCTCTCCATTTTACAATGCACGTTTACTTGTTCCTCACAACAGTCTAGGTATTAGCACTTCTCTTTTAATGAGGAAACGGAAGCTCAGAATAGTTATGTAACTCTCCTCAAAAGTACGCATGTAGACCTCAAACCAAATCTTCTCACTCCAAAGTTTCCATTATGCTCTGCTGACTCGGGAGTCAAACAGATTATCATCAAATATCAAAATAGACAATATAAGTGGTCAGAGAGGGAAATCATTGTTGGTCAGGAACTAGGAAAGGCTTTAAAAAGAGGTGGGATTTGGGTCTCAAGACAACTAGGATTAGAATGGACATGCGTCCTGGGTTAGAAGAAACAATGAGGAAAAGAATACATATGATGTATGCAGGGGCTGTCGGGAATCTAGCCTGGTTGGAGTGGATGGCACAAGGGAGATGAGACTGGCTAGGGCACTGGAGTGCGGGGAGAGTTCGCTGGATTTTAGTTCTGTAACACATTACGGGGAGCCACTGCAGGCTCTGAAGAACGGAAGTGGCATTGCTGTTCCTGCAGGAGAATGACTAGAGGCTCCTGTCAACCAGAGGCTCCTGTCAACCAGAGGCTCCTGGCATGTGGCCTAGAACTGAGGTAACTAGGGCTTAAGAATAGTATACGAACTAGAAAGGACAAACACAGGGGACTTCGCTGGTGGCACAGTGGTTAAGACTCTGCGCTCCCAATGCAGTGGGCCCGGGTTCTGTCTCTGGTCAGGGAACTAGATCCCACATGCGTGCCGCAACTAAGGAGCCGGGGAGCCACAACTAAGACCCAGCGCAACCAAACAAATAAATAAAATAGGTAAACATTAAAAAATATATAAAGGACAAACACACAAAAAATCTTTTGGAGGAAGAAAGAAAAGGCTGTCCTAACAATGACTGAAAATGGCTTGGTGTTCAAGTAAGGATTTTAGGGTTAAAGGGTCATTAGTACACAGAGATGAGGGCTGAAGTGAGGCACAAAAAGGGAAAGGCTCATGAGTGAGCCTCAGAAGATGCTGAAAATACTTGTGATAGATGGAATTAATCTTGTTGCTGTGATAAACACACATTTAAGTATCAGGAACGTTTTGCCAAAATGGGGTTTGCCGATTTCTTATTTAGCTCTTCCTGATAAAGCATATAACCAACCGTTTTTTAATAAGGTACCACTTTCATATCACTGTCTACTTGACAACTCCACCTAGATGTCATTTCCAAAACTGAACTCTTGGTTTCTTCCTCCCAAAACCCATTCCCCTCCATCCCAGTATACAGCAACACCATTCTCTCCGTTGCTTAGGCCTTTTTAAAGCACTGGAAGCGAAGTTATATACTTCACACCTAACCCATCGGCAACTCCTGCTGATGGCATTCAGCCCGCTCCCCCACCCGAGCCAAGCCCGTGATCATCTCATGCCTGGACCCCTGCTGGTCTTTTTAGTTCCACACAGCAACCTTTAAAAACTTATGTCAGATCATAATAATCTTATGTTAAAATCCTCTGTGGCTTCTTTTCCATAATAAAATCCAAAGCTCTACAATGGCCCACAAAGTACAGAAGTCGAAGCACATTCTGGTCCTGAGCTAACTCTGTGAGCTGAGTTCATCTATTTCTCTCTCTCTCTCCCCCTCTCATTCCACTTTCTCCTCTTCCGTATCTCCAGAATGTAAGCTTTACGAAAGCAGAAACTTCGTTTGATTTGCTCATACGGTCTCAGTGTGTATGGCACATAAAAGTTGCCCAATAAATTTTTATTGAATGAAACACTATTGTGTTGATACTGTAATACATTTTCTTTCGTCCCTCTTTATACAATCTGACCTACCTGACATAGTGTTCCTACCAAATAATACTATTAAAATGGAAACATTACTATATTTGCTCAGCTCTGAAAAGATGCCGATACACTAGAAAGTATACCATCACATGCGGGTGAGGAGGGGCGCGGGGTGAAACCATGAGAGCTTGTCAGATGCTTCACTGCCCACCTGGGACTTCAAGAGGACACAGTACACAAAGACAAACAACACGGAGTGACAGGACAGTACTTCACCTGGGCAATAGGAACTGCACACAGGGTTACCCCAAATCCGGCAGCCACAGTTTTGTGCCATGGTCTTATCAATTCCGAGAAACGGCGCTTCTCACAGTTAGCCGCGACTGGCACGCACCGTTTGTACCTAGAAACAGAAGTCAAATTTAGTAAGGCACAACCACCAACCTGTAAAAGCCTCTTCAATTTACTGATATTTGCAGGGGCTGGAGACTCAAACTCGGGCCACGCTGGAACCCAAATGACGACGTAGAGTGGCCTTGCACACGACAGGGCTCTGTGGGGAGCTGCGTGGACTGGAAAGGCCCGGGCTCGAAGAAACCGCTACTTGGCTCCCCGCGCGGGAATGCGGGCCGATGGTGCCGCAGTTTAAGAGTTACCAGGTGTGGACGTTTAAGAGGTGGTCTCAAAGCTTTTTAAAAACTCAGGCCAAAATAAAACGCTTCTGCAGGCAGGATTTAGCGCTGGCCCTCTGGCCTAGGCTGCAAGGGCTCTGATGGTCCCCTGGAGCCCGCAGGCGTCAAGAGGCCGAGGGAGCAGGGCCCGCGGGGAGACAGGCAAGTTCCTGGGGCTCCTCCGCCCTCACGGAAAACCTCCTCCGGGAACCCGCCGCCTGCCCGGGCCTCTTCCCCTACTCTCCCCAGTGACTTCAATGGGCCAACGAGAGTCACTTCGCGGGCAGGCCGAGCGCCCTTCAAAAGACAGCCCGACGGTGAGGGAACGCGCTTTCGGTAGGTGGGAAAACGGAAAAGCCGTCAGTGAGACACGAAGCCCGGGCTTGGCCGAGGAGGCGGGAGGCCTCTGGCCAGAGGCAGAGGCGGGACGTCCTCAGACCTCCGAGAGGGGCGGGACGCCGTGACCCTCTCGGCCGAGAAGGGAAGCGCGCGCCCGCAAGGCCGGGGCTGCGGCCCGAGTGCAGCGCTCTCAGCGTCCCCTCCTTCTGTCCGACCCTGACCTACACGACCTGAAGCCCTACCTGAAGAAGAAGGCTACGCTCCGCGACAGCCAACTCCGTAGAGCCGCCATTCCGCGTCTGACGGACCCCACACGCAAACGCCGGAAGTGACGCCACTTCGTGAGCGGGGGGCGGGGCACGGCCCCCACATGAGAGGGCCTCTTCGCATGACCACGCCCCCCGCCCGAGAGCGCAGCCGGGATTGGACAGACGGGGAGAGAGGGGGCGGGGCTGAAGGTAACGGCTATAACAGCCTGGCCGGACACACAACTGCCGGAGCTTCCGCGTGGGGCGGGGCGGGCCGTGTGAGGGCGCGGAGCGGGCGGAGCCAAGTCGGCTGTCGTGGAGGGTGGTTGGACTGGGGCCCTTCACCTCGGGAGAGTTCTCTCGTTAGCTGGCAGTGCGGGTCCGTCAGGGCAGAAGTCGGAGGCGGAGTAGCGATCTGCTGGGCAGGCTGCTGCTGGGGCGGGGGTCGGGGCGGGAGGCGGGAGGGGCGGGAGCCGGGCCAGGGGCGCTGTCACTTCAGCACCAGGAAATAGGTGGTCCAGCCGGCCAGCAGCAGCGCCCCGATGAGCACCGTGTAGCTGAGGAGCACGAAGGCCAGCAGCTCCCGCAGCAGCTGCAGCACGTGGATAGTGGTCGAGGCCGGCATCGCCCTGCGCGGGAGGCCCGAGGACCTGCGGGGCAAGGGCACCCGGGAGACCCTGAGCACGCAAAGAGGACGGTTCTCCCCCCTTGACCAACCTCCGCTGGACCCTAAGCAAGCGCTGCTGAGCCAGGCACTGTTATAGGCAGCGTGGACACAGGGGTCTAGACTAGGTCCCGGCCCTCTACAGAGTGAACATACTTTCCTAAAGCTAAGGAAGCCCAAAGTGCTGATTTTCTCCATTAACAACCACCTGGACACTCTGCACTGACACTACAGAATTCTTTTAAACCGAAAGTTCCCCTCATTCTTAGGCTCCCGATCTGGATCTGGGCTCAGAGAAGAGAGAAGCCTGCGGTTCCCAGACCCCGCTGCTGCACTGGTCTTCACCCCCAGCCCTCTCCTCCCATCCACCTCATTCATTTTTAATGTTGTGAGTGCTGCTAATGGGCTGGTGAAGTAAAGCTTTCTTTTGCCATCATTCAAGCTGCAGCCCTGGCTGTCAGCGCTACTTGGGAGGGGAAGAGAAGAAAGCCTTTTGAGTAGGGGGAAAGCAGCAGACCCTCACTGCAGCCCCTCTGCAATTCCTCTGGCCCCAAGGCTTATTAGTACACAAGAGTTTGAGGATCCCTGCTTTGTGACCAGGCATGCTTGCCCTTCTGGCCAGCCAGCATAGCAGGAGTGCCAAGAGGTGGGTATGAATTTGATTCTGGACTAATCTCCTTCCCCATCGTGCTCTTGGCATCTGCTCCAGCACTCTACCTTCCACCACAGATGGAATCATATGGTAACAATCACAAACCAGTTCTTTACCTCCACTGCTGCCCTGCCCAGCAACGCCCCTCAGTGCCAACCACCAGCTTCCCTTTCTCCCCATTTCACTCACTCAGGAAAGTTTCCACGACTCGTCCACCGCAGCAGCTCCACGGTCCCTCTCTGGTCTGGTGTCCAAAGGTAGGCTTGCGTGCACTCCAGCGATGTCAGCAGAGCTGAGGGATTTTCAGGCAGCAGCTGCACTCACCAACTAGGTGTGGTCTAGAGACCAATCACAATCTTCACGTGGTCCCTGAGCTCTCACGGAGCTGCGCACAGGCGATCCCAGACCGGGCGGGGCGCTGGCAACTCTGCCCATCCTCTGCTTATGTCACCACCACGGCCCACAGAGCTCTGAACTTGCCTGCAAAGCTCCTGACTTAGATGGGCTGGGCAAGTGGTACACTAGGGGGGATTTCATGGCCCTCTTGTCTGGCTTTTCTAAACACTGCAGGTGGGATACAGTCCAAATCCTAACAAACTCCCATCGAGAGCAGTCCCATCCTACTCTTGAGTCTCAGACAAGAAGAACCACTGTACATACAACACTCATGACTGCCCAACTAAAGCAAAAGCTGTTGTCTTAAAACATATGCAAGTTTGAGCATTTGCGTGTGTGTGTGTGTGTGTGAGAACCAGCTCAGAGAATCAAGAGCTCCCAAGTGCTTGATTCTAATTCACAGAGTTTAGCAGGTTAGAGACTCATTATACAGTCACCTTCCCAATGTGCCCACTTCCAATTTCAACTCCTCCAAATGTAAGGCAAAAAGAACCAGTCAGGATTTCAGCCAATAAAGAATAGACCCTTTCCCAGATGTAATAATGAAGGGAAAAGAAAGCACAAACTTTATGCTGCTTCTGATTCTGCTTTTTGTAGTAGTTTGTAGTAAGAATATGTTTTGACCTTTAAAAAAAAGCAGGCAGTGTGGACATCAACCCTTTTATTAACATCCTCGTCCAGAAGCAAATGGCTCTCTGATTTGATCAGGATCTCTTATTATCAAATCATTGCCCCGCCGCAGCCGGGCTGAAACAGGAGCAGAACATTATCAAGCTGCGCAGGAAGCCAGTGCGTAGTAATTGCAACCCCAGAGAGCTGGTCATCTGGAGGGCTCTGTGTCCTGCCGAGTCACAGGAGAGAAAGTACAGCTGAGATTTATACCCTCATCCCACACCAAAGTAACATGAAAAGGGCTATTAAAATAGGCCTGGTTCTGTTCCCCTTTAACTCTCACAAGCTTCAAATGGATGTCTCAAGTCAGTTATGTGTCCCAGCCTCTGCAGACTCTAGTCACCACCCAGTTTGGGGGTATTTTACAGCAACAGAGTAACTGGAGCTGAGAAACATCATGTAGCTTGAAGTTCATGTGCATTCATTTCGAAGAGAATCTGAGAAATTTTACATTACTGCCTTTGACTGTTGGATGACAAAACGGCATCCTCTATTTTCTACAGTATGTCATCGTTAAACCATATGATTGAATATAATACACCAGGCTCTAGAGTATAATTCACAGTCTGTTCGTAATTCATAGTCTATGCGATGTCGGTATTTCTCTGCCTTGCCATCTTGATTACAGCCCCTCTTCCTGGCTGCTTTAGATACTCTGTTTGTTCTGGTGTTGTTTTTCTTAAAGAAGTATTTCTTCTTGAGTTCAGCTCTGCTGAATACAAACACTGCCTCCTGGTGACAGGCCAGTCTTTAACATACAACTGAGAACAAGAGACAGACTCCATGCCGGATTAATCATAATCCTTGCCGTGAGGGCAGAGCTGCAGTGGCCTATCGCATGGAGATCCCCCCTTCCCAGTTCTCTTCAAGAATTAAATGTGCTGTTTTTAATCCTCCTTCTTTTAACCATTAGTCTCTTGCTCCACCGTTAAGCTACAGTTCAAATACTTATTTCTGTTGGCTAAAATTCAAAAGTGTACAGTATGACACAAAATAGTGTCTATGTAGACTTCTTTGTCTACGTAGACTTCTTTTTGGTGGGACTGCTGGTGTAGAACCGTCTACCCAACTAGACAAAAGTCCAGACATGATGTGAACAATCCACCCTCTCCAAGAATAAACGTACCATTCACATACCCTTTTTCTCAGTAAGGGCACACTCCTTGGAGACAAAGACTGCTTCAAGTATTAAATGAACTTACACAAAGGCGTATAATATATAATTATCCACCACTTTCTATTTGCATACAAATGAAGCAATTGATGTTTTGAAGTCTTCTGCTGAATGCATTTTTAGGAGCTGACCTAACTATGCTCGGAGCAAGCAAGTATAGAGTCACCAGTGAATGCAGACACACGAGACACAACTGAGTACCTGTTCACAGGACAAAGCCCCAGCCAAGGAAACTTGACTGGACTTAAATTGAATCCCATGAGCCGAAAACACTTACAGACAAGGTGGATTTCATTCTCTAAAGCAGCTGAGACTCACAACCGCTGGGGCTGGAAGGTATAAACTAATCTCCCTGGGATAACAAGTAGCTGAAAAAGGATTCCTAAAACAGGAATCATTTTAAGACCTTTCCAAATACTGAATGTCAAAGCCAAGTTAAATCCTCGAGTAGCTAATCTTTTAAATATTCCTTCTTCTACCCCTCATTCTTACATTAAGGAGATTTTTTAAAAGTACAGAATTTCTCCTTCACTCATAACATGCAGTGTGCTAAGAGACGTCCACTAGCGAAAGAAAGTGAGGAAGACATGTACGGGTACTAATTAACAGTAGAAATGACAGCTGGGGAAGGACACTGACTTTGGCCCCCAGCAAAGACGGGGATCAGCTAATTTGGCTGGAGACTCAGGCAAGGCTGTGAAACCGTCAATTTGGTCCCCTTCTTGGCCTTAACTCCTCCAGACGCTGGGATAGAGCAGGAGGAAGATTTCCAACTTCGCCACCAGCACCCAAGCTCCTCTGTCCTGCAGTCTAGCAGTCTCCTGTAGGAAGGGTAGCAGCTGGACTCCAAGATCATTGACAAGCTGCACCAGAGGGGGGTGAAGTCACCGGACCACGGACTGAAAGGGGGCTGGGTGTTTTCTAGCAAAATAAATGCCTGAGGCCGAATAGGTGTGTCCGCAGGCTGCTGGGAAAGCACGTGTGGCACTTACCAGGGAGGGGGAGCTGCCAGATGCTGGAGAAGCCAAGCTGCCACCGCTCACAGTGGGACTGGATGGATGGTGCAGCCCACGGTGGGCAGGGAAGAAAATTGGAGGCATCTACCATTGAAATTGTCTTAGAGTTAATAACACGTGCACTAAGAATGCGTCTTTGAATGGTTACATTCTCAGGAAGCTGCTCCCTAATTATTATGTTACTCAATGTAAAAAGCCCTTGATAAGTATGGGACCCATACTGACTTAGTTGACTTAGTTGATCAGGCAGATCATAAAGCTGTTCTGGGGAAAGAAGCTCTTCCAAACCTTTTGCTTTTTAGAAGCAGAGGAATCAAAAACAGAAGGAACACAACTTGCCTTACTGACCGGATAAGGTAGAGACTGGTGACATTGAATGTAACGTGCCATGTTCTGCAGGAAAAAGAAATCTCAACTCAGTGATAATACTAGCCCTAGGCCCCCAACACTCGGCCACTGCCCTAGGCATGATGCACCTTTAAGAAATTCAGCACTATTTATTAGCGGTCAGACCTTCCACTTTTATTTTCATTTTTACCTGCTTGGTCCCTGCTTTCTTAAGAACTGGACCCATCTGTGTGGCTGTATAGATTATCCATCCCACCATCCTTAATATATTTCCAGAGGTCTCCAATGAAGATCCTGAGCTCAGAACATTAAAAACTGTTATGTCTTTTACCCTGGCTGATTCTCTTCCATTCTTCTTTCTTTAAGAAATTAGGAACACAAAAGACAAGCAGAAAGGAGAAAACAGCATAACTTAAGAAGCTGACCCCAAAGTAAATTCTGTATTCTCATATTATTCCTCCATGGGGTTGTACTTCCTTCCAGCAACTTCTTCAAAGGAGCCGTTTATTCTGCAGTTCACCGGTAAGTCTCCTTTGAACGCCCTAGAAAGGTTTTTCCATTAGCGACTCTATCCAGCTGGCCCCGTTTATTAGCTTAGTGGTGGCGATGACATATTCTGTACCTCCATCTTCCAGCTGGGAAAGAAATCGCAGGGCAGCAATTTCAGCAAAGGTTACACCCCCGAGGAAAAATATCAGAGTGACGCGGTTTTCTCCCGGTTGACCTAAGATATAAACATTTCAGAATGTTTATTGATGCTTACAGAATTATTATTGATGCTCCTCTCCCCACCACTTAAAAAAATTACACCATTCCTAAGGAAAAGTAGTCATATATGTCTTGGTACAGACAATTCATTTGAAACTCAGGACCATGATTTTGATCTCTATGTTTTTTCTAACTTCTGAGATCCTCAGTTCAGAGGTTGAAAGCGGCTCCTCCTGAGGGAGTAATGGGTTCTAGCGCTTACAATGTAATTCACAACTAACAAAAGAGGTATATATATCGGACTCTGACTCCTAAGTACTTTACAAATGTATTTTACAAAGCAATTGCATAATACGTGAAAAGCACACTAACACTACATAATCATCTGTGGATACGGGCCGTGGACTTACGTTTCTTTTGTAGCCCTGTGGGCAACGGCTGCCGTTCCTCAAAGTGGGGCCCTGGGAGGATGCGCAGAACTTCCTCAATACTCCGCCAGCCGGGCCGGGAAAGCAGCTGGGCCAGGCGCACACTGAGAGGGGCATAACCACTGTACACATACGATATGTCCGTGGGATTCTGTTAAATAATTAAAGGAAAAAAGGCCTGTAGAGAGAGCGAGAGAGAGACATATAGCCGCCTAACTGTGGCTTGTGGGGTAACCCAAA
This sequence comes from Pseudorca crassidens, assembly GCF_039906515.1. Lineage (NCBI taxonomy): Eukaryota > Metazoa > Chordata > Mammalia > Artiodactyla > Delphinidae > Pseudorca > Pseudorca crassidens. The sequence goes on from NC_090307.1 coordinate 84,707,349, forward strand.
ATTATTTGATTTGGCTTTGAAGGCAGAAACACAAACCCCCGAAATAGCCTGCTCCAATATTGAAATATCCTGTTCCAATCCACCCCTGCTGGGCTCTGTTCTTAGCAGCCAAAGGTTCACTTTTGACTCAAATCTTCAACAGCCACTCAAAGCATCTATAGGTACTGAAGATGAAAAATTGTTACTTGGTTTGGCAAGAAACTTCTTGGACGGTAAAGTGGAACTCCCTAGGCGAGAATATAACCCTTGAACACGGCAATTCCACATTCAGACACTTATCCCACAGAGGGACTTGTACTCTAGAGGACAAAAGACCAAAGCACAAAGATATTAACTGCAACACTGTGCGAACTAGCAAAGGACTGCAAACGACCTGAATTTCTATCAGTAGAAATCTGATAAATCATAAAATAAGATGTATCTGAAAAACCACTAGGTAGCAATTAATTAAAAAAATTATTTTAGGGCTTCCCTGGTGGTGCAGTGGTTGAGAGTCCGCCTGCCGATGCAGAGGACGCCGGTTCGTGCCCCGGTCCGGGAAGATCCCACATACCGTGAAGCGGCTGGGCCCGTGAGCCATGGCCGCTGAGCCTGCGCGTCCAGAGCCTGTGCTCCGCAACGGGAGAGGCCGCACCAGTGAGAGGCCCGCGTACCGCAAAAAAAAAAAAAAATTATTTTATTCTTGGCCTTGGCACTCAGCCTGAGGGATCTTAGTTCCCCGACCAGGGATCGAACCCAGGCCCCGTGCAGTGGAAGCTCAGAGTCCTAACCACTGGACCGCCAGGGAAGTCCCTATGTAGCAATTAAAAAGAACTTAAAAGAATGAGATCACAGAAGGCTCTTCAAGATACAGTGTTAAGTGGTGGGTGGGGTGGGGAAAGAGGTCAGCGTTGTGAAGAGCTGAACTAATCTATGACTTACGTTGTACAACACAGGAATTAAGATTATCTATATTCCCACTGGACAAAAACAATCCAATTTTGCTACTGAGGCAGGAGACTGTTAGCTTTTGCGGCAAGACGCAGCCTAATAAAGTCCCTTATGAAAAACCAAAAAAGAAAATAAGAAAAATGAAACTTAGAAAGATTGGAGTAAACAATAAACATAAAGCAAAGCGCACCCTACTTTGGAGACCAGTGGTATAGAATATGCACCATTTATGTAAAAATGTTTGTCTGTACACAGAATCTTTCTGGAAGGATAGATTACAAACTGGTTACAGTGCTCGCCTCTGAGAGGAAACTGAGGTTGGAAGTGGGAGGAGCCTTGCTTCTCACCGTTTGCTTTCCCTGTACTGGATCTTTGCCTGACCCTCCCGCATTTCTCCCTGGTGCTCTGTGCCCCAGAGGCGGCCCCGTGGGCTCTGCACCAGCTGGAAACTGGAGAGAGGACGGCAGCGTGAGTTGTTGCCCTGACTTCCCCTCTGTGGTGCTGCCAGAGGTTGGTTGTGTCCCTCGGCTTGTCAGACGGCCTGGCCACACAGCTCTTCTCTCCCAGTTCTGGAACAGTCCCCTTCCCCTGCCCTCAGGCCTCGGCTGGGGAGGGTTCCCCACTGCATTGCCTCTCTCTGGTCCACCCCGTCTTTATGAAACTCCCTCAAACTACCCAGTGCCAGAGCACCCTATGCTTCCTGCTGGGATCCACACGAATGCACGACTTTCTCCAAAGCATTAGAAAACTGTCGTTAGAAAACAAGGTGGATGCGGAGATCAAGTAGCGTATGTCGTTGCAATAACCTGTTAACTGGGAACTCAAATGAGGTGAGGAGCAGGAGCGTCTTACTTGCTCGTTTACATCATCCATCCAGAGGCGTAACGTTTTCCGGACGGTTGGGTAAGTATTTCTGCCCCCTGTCTGTGGTTTCAGCAGGCCAGCCTTCTCTAGGTTGTATAAGGTCAATATGTGCTCATAGCCGTATGTCTGCAAGAGAAGTTGAATCAGGAAAATGGTTTCTGCGACTTTCAAAAAAGAGCACTTCCACGTACACATGGCCAGTAGGCACATGAAAAGCTGCTCAACATCACTAATTATTAGAGAAATGCAAGTCAAAACCACAATGAGGTACCACCTCACACGGGTCAGAATGGCCATCATTAAAAAGTCTACAAATAACAAATGCTGGAGGAGGTGTGGAGAAAAGGGAACCCTCCTACACGGTTGGTGGGAATGTAAGTTGGTGCAGCCACTATGGAAATCTGTATGGAGGTTCCTCAGAAAACTAAAAATAGAGTTGCCATATGATCCAGCAATCCCACTTCTGGGCATAGATCCAGACAAAACTATAATTCAAAAAATACATGCATCCCTATGTTCATAGCAGCTCTATTTACAATAGCTAAAACATGAAAACAACCTAAATGTCCATCGACAGACGAAAGGATAAAGAAGATCTGGTACATATATACAATGGAATACTACTCAGCCATAAGAAAGAATGAAATAATGCCATTTGCAGCAACATGGATGCAACTAGAGATTATCATACCAAGTGAAGTAAGTCAGAAAGAGAAAGACAAATACCATGTGATATCACATACATGTGGAATCTAAAATATGGCACAGATGAACCCATCGACAAAACAGAAACAGAGTCACAGACGTAGAGAACAGACTTGTGGTTGCCAAGGGGAAAGGGGGGTGAGGAGGGAAGGACTGGGAGTTTGGGGTTAGCAGATGTAAACTATTATATATAGGATGGATAAACAACAAGGCCCTACTGTAGAGCACAGGGAACTATATTCAATATCCTGTGATAAACCATAATGGAAAAGAATATGAAAAAAAGAATGTCTTTATGTGTATAACTGAGTCACTGTGCTGTACAGCAGAGATTGGTATGACATTGTAAATCAACTCTACTTCAATTAAAAAAAAAAAGAGCACTTGCAACAAATCCACTGGTTTGTACTCTGGGGCATGTTACTGAAGTCCAGGCAACGACCATCCATGGGCACAGGTGCAGGGCAGGGATGAAGCCTGCCCCAAAACTGCTTGCCATTACAGCAAATCCAGCTCACTGGATCACTCAAAGAATGATGTAAATTTTTTTACTTTAAAGTCACAATTTATGGACCCAACTTAAGTGAGCATCAAATAAGTTATCATATATTTTTATATGGGATATAATTAGCTATTAAAAAAAGAAAGAGGCAGATCTATACATCCTGATAAGAAAGACCTTCTGGATTTATTCTTAAGGACAAAAAAATATAAGAAGACTATTACGTATAGTAGGATTTTATTTTTGTCAAAAAAGATATAGTAAGTAATAATAATAGCTAACACTTATATAATACTTTCTATGGCGGGGGGCACTGGTGTGTTCTAAGTGCTTTACATATGTTAACTCAGTCATTCTTATTATAACCCCACAAGGTAGCCACTATTATCTCCATTTTATAGAGAAGTTTAAATAACTTGCCCAAGGTCACACAGCTAATGAGTAACAGAGCTGGGACGTGGATCCAGCTGGTCTCGCCCCATGGTCTGTGTATGTAAACATTCTTTGTACATAGATGCAAAGACAGGAATCTGGGAGTACACAAACCAAACTGCTGACATTGGTCCCTTCCAGGGAGGGAAATGGGGGGAGGCGGGGGAGGGTCATGGTTTGCACCATGTACTTCTGCTTTGTTTGAACGTTATATGATGAGAATGCACGTGTCATTTGTGTAACTTTTTAAAAGGCAAAAAGCAAACAAACAAAAACCCCCCAAAACCCAACCTGAATGAGTATTTAGTTTTAACACTAACATACTTAACTGTGACTAGTAATAGCAAATAAATAGTGCCTGAGACATTTTTAAACAGAAGGGAGAATTTTAAAAACAAGGGTGGGCTTTTCCTTATTATAAAGTAACAGGCTTGATTTAAGTAAGTTGGCTAAAGAATCATCATCAGAAATGTGCAAAAAGTCCCCTTCCTCCATCGAATAGTTGGGTTAACAACAAGAGCACTAGACCCTGGCTACCTGGGTTTTATCCCTGGCTCTGCCACATACTAGCTGGTGACCTTGGGCAAGTTATAGCACTACTCTGTGCCTTAGTTTTCTCATCCATAAAATGGGGATGGTAAGAGTATACAACTCAGCACTGTTGTAAGGATTAAACAAATGAATACACATAAAGCTCTTCCAATTGAGCCTGGCACATAGTGAAAGCTCAATAAACATTAACTATTGTTATTATTATGCAAACACAGTAAACAATGAATACCAAGGACAATCCCTCCATGTATTAAAAAATTTAAAAGACAGTGGAAACACTATACCAAAATAGCAGCTTTGGGAAGTATTTTTTTAAAAAGATGTTTTCTCCCCTGGCAAATTAGTAATTTAAAACTATACTGACCTGCAGGATTTCTCTTTTGTAATAATCCAAAACTTTTTGTTTGAGTCCACTATTGCACACGGATTGGAGGCAAACTAGTCTTAACACCTTGATCAGCGGATGCTTTTGGGCAATACAATCCTCAATGTAACTGTTGACCTGGAAACAAAATATATACCGGTACCAGCATCTGGTTTGGGGACCTAAAGAACTTGATATTTACTATTATTTTTCAAAGTCAAATATTGTGTGGTGACCTGGATGGGAAGAGAATTTGAAAAGATACCATAATCTATTCCTATACATGTGTGTGTATATGTATGTATATACATATCTGAATCACTTTGCTGTGCACCTGAAGCTAACTCAACATTGTTAATCAACTATACTCCAAAATAAAATAAAAAATGAAAACAAAAAAAGAGGAGATGAGTGGGAGAACGGTTCATTCTTTTTTTCACTGTCCCTAAGCCCCCTCCGAAGTAGCTCCTCTGCCCCTGCTACACGCATCCCCGTCACCATGGAGACACACCAGCGATGGGGAGTGCAGGGCAGTGAGGGCACACGCAGGCAATCCAGCAGCCTGTCTGGACTCACCTGTCTCCACGGACAACCTTGGGAGAGGCTGCTGCATGTCCCGGGTGTGTGACCATAACAGCAGCAATTTATCAGCATAAAGTGACAGGAATCTTTTTAGAAGATGGGAATTTTCATAAATCGAATAATTTTAAATTTAGTAATAGAAGTGAGTATTTAAGGGAAATTATATGATCAATCCTCTCAGAAAGCAAATCTATTCATTTATCTATTATAGTCCTTAAAGGTCTTTGATTTTAGGGGCTGGGTCTCACCTCTCCATGCACTGCAGAAAGTGCCTTGCATAGGATAACGTTAAATATATGATACTTGATAAAATCTCTGTTTTCACATTTTGCATTTGCTCTTCAAAATATGTAGACAAGGGGCTTCCCTGGTGGCGCAGTGGTCGAGAATCTGCCTGCTAATGCAGGGGACACGGGTTCGAGCCCTGGTCTGGGAGGATCCCACATGCCGTGGAGCAACTAGGCCCGTGAACCAAAATAAATAAATTAATTAATAAACTCCTACCCCCAACATCTTATAAATTTATTTATTTATCTATTTTTGGCTGGGTTGGGTCTTCATTTCTATGCGAGGGCTTTCTCTAGTTGTGGCGAGCGGGGGCCACTCTTCACCGCAGTGCACGGGCCTCTCACTATCGTGGCCTCTCTTGTTGCGGAGCACAGGCTCCAGACGCGCAGGCTCAGTAGCTCATGCCGTGTCCCCTGCATTGGCAGGCAGATTCTCGACCACTGCGCCACCAGGGAAACGCCCCCCAACATCTTAAAAAAAAAAAAAAATGTAGACAAGGCATGGGAATCAAAGCAATTGCTTTTCTAGGTATAATCTTATGTTTGATAAGGGATCAATTATGTTAGAACAGTTTTATTGTACACATACCTTATCAGTGTCTATTCCAGACATAAACTCCTGCTCCACTGTTAATTTATCAAAGAAGTCTTCAGAAGCTAAAATGGAATTAGCAAATTTGTAACTAAGAAATTAATGTTAACCCTTTTATACACAGAGCATGATTAAGAAACAAGACACACACAAAAGAAAGCAAAAAGTTCAAATCGTCACCTGAAAAGAATCTTCTAAGAAACATGGAAACCCTTTCAACCCTGAGCTCCTAAATGACATCTAGAAACAGTCGACCACTGCACCCCTTTGCTATCCTTAGGACGCTAATAAGGACTCAAGAATTTTTTCTCAGTATCAATGAAAGCTAATTTTGAAAGAGCATTTTACTTGCATCATCAGATCCAACCCAGTTTCACTTGATTTCCACTTCTATTAATATGAAAACAATGGACTGATTTTCCAACACTTTTATATAAGATTCAAAGTATACTTTATAAAACAGGGCATGGAACAATCTCCAGCTCAGCTTTTACAGCCTGTGTTTTAATGAGTAAACACATCTTCCAAGCCCTTTCAAAATACTTAACATATGCTCTCTACCAATTCTGCAGAGAGTCTTCAAGAGAAAAACAAGAACTAAAACAGAAACATGATGCTGCTCTAATTAAGTAATCCTTAACAACAGGAAAAAAACCAGACTGAAAAATTAACCGCCTCATGTTATGGGAAGAATTTTTTTCTCTTTTTGACATTCCAAACATTTTATCATATGATTACATGATTTTAATAATGAAAAAAATTGAGTTAACCACAAAGGGAACATTTTTGACTATAAACATTCGAATACTTAACACTGAGAATAACATACAGTGTTAAAACAGAGCTGACCTTCCCAAGGGAGTACTGTGGTGCCAATGATCACGGTGTCAGTCACAGTGCGTGCAAGTCAGCCCCAGGTGAGCACGATCATTCCCAAGGATACTCACTAGTTACATCTTTGATTAGCTCTGCAATCGAGGTGTGGTTTGCGAGGGAGCCCCTTGCTGCCTGCATGTGGGGCAGTTGCGAAACGAACTGCTTGATCTCCCCAACGGTCTTGGCGTTGTGCCTCTCCTGAAACACGGAAAACAGCAGAACCGTTGAGCGGGGAAAATATTTTAAGTGCTCTGTTCTTTGTATTGCTTAGAGGACCTTTAATTTATACTAATGAGAAAGAACAGAATACAAATAAATCAGGCCAAACCCACCTCCAACATGACCCAGAAAAACAGAAAAGATAGGCTCGTTGTTCCCGTTCACTGCATTAGTACTTTTTTTTTTTTTTGCGGTACGCGGACCTCTCACTGTCGTGGCCTCTCCTGTTGCGGAGCACAGGCTCTGGACGCGCAGGCTCAGCGGCCATGGCTCACAGGCCCAGCCGCTCCGCGGCATGTGGGATCTTCTTGGACCGGGGCACGAACCTGTGTCCCCTGCATCGGCAGGCAGACTCTCAACCACTGCGCCACCAGGAAAGCCCGCATTAGTACTTTTTAAGGGAGCAAATGCCTAATGTTTATTCTTTCCAGGCATCAGATCATATTGTGATTAGTATTTGTGGGGGACAGTACTAGGTTGTCCACAAACATTTCTGAGTAAAAAAATTAAAACAAAGACATGTTAAGAGGGGAACATAAATGGCAAAACATTTCCTCCATAATAGAAAAAAATCCATTCTTACTGCTGAACTCAATCTTGAATACTGTCCATGAATAAAGAGAAGTTTCCTGGGTGATGAGAAAAATTTTTTTTTTGCAAAATTTAGTAATTTAAGCCAAAAGTAACTTCAGAAATTTGAAGAAAATCAATTAGCAAACACAATTCCTAAGAAAGATGAAACCTGGAATACACACTCAGTAAAAAAAAAATCAGCCTTCAAAAATTCTCCCAAATAAGTTTCCAAAGATTAAATACACAGAGTTCAGCATCTTACTGAATTCTCATGTTTCAAAAATGAGCTTTAACCAAGAATAAATCAGTGGTGGGACAAGAGGAGGCAGGAAGGTGATAATGAAGCCGCCAATTTAAAAGCTCTGGGCTGCTGGGATTTCACTCTTATTATCACCTATCTTATCTGCAGGGTCCCCTGCATGTTGGCTAAACTGGGAGCTTTTGGCCCAAATTGCAAGTTCTATTACAGAGGATATTTTATTTAGAGTACAGCTGGCTTCCTTTTTTTTTTTTTTTTTTTTTACAGCTGCCTTCCTCTTAAGTGAGATAGGAAATAATTAAAAGGAAGGTAAAACAAATATTTATGGTGAAAGCTTGTAAACTGCAAACACTACCCCTTTCTCCCCCAAAAGGAGAAAAACTTAACACCTTTTCTCATGGATCTGGGAAGAAGTTTAAAAAGAAAATCTTGGGTCCTCCAATGGCTGAGTCCGCAGTTTCTTAGGATGAGAACTGCAGCTCTGCTTAGTGGCTGCACTTCTGGCAGCTCTTCCTTCCTTCGTGGGGTGGGCAGTCTAGCCAGAATCAGGATGACAACCAAACCGTCTCACCTCAAATGCTGCAGAGATCACCTTTGCTTTCTTGCTAAGCACGGAGCCCACTGCATTGAAGTTTTTATCTCGGATCTCAGCATACAGCTCCTCCGCAGAATTCAGCTGAAGCTTCTTTGCTTCCGTGGGAAGGTCCTTACCACCATCGCCCTGTTTCTTAGGTGCAAATTTCTCCGGAGGTAATTTCACGTAACCTGAACAACAGTGGAAGGGAACAAGGCTCTGCGTGCATTTAATGGAAGAACCAGTCAAGTGCTCAGGCACAAAACAGAATCTTCCAACTTAGGAGAGGATGGAAGCCGGCTTTAGAAAAAACTGGAGTATATCACTGAGGTTCTGATTTTTCCACGATCAAAGTACAGAATGTAGTGACTCTTGAATATTCATATCATGGTTCCACTTTTCTTTGGGGGCACCTATCTGAAGCACTGCAGCAATGACCAGTTCCTGAACTTATTCAGGGATCACGTTACTTTTTCACTTAAAAAAAATTACAAGGCTCTCCCCATTATCTTCCGGCATTTTTCAAACTGTAAGTCATGTCCTATTAGTAGATCATGAAATCAAGTTGGTGGGTTGCAATTAGCATTATAAACAAACAAAACATTAAATACCATAGTGCATCACATGAAGTAGAGTGGTTTTTCTTTTAAATAAAATGTTGCTTCAGTTTCACAGACACATATGTGTGCATGTACTAGGTCATGATATAAAATATATTTCTTACTATAGGTTGTTGTCGAAAATAGTTTGAAAGCCCACTTCCTGTTTTTATAAATAAAGTTTTATTGGCACAAAGCCATGCCTTTTCATTATGTCTCATTTGGGGCTGCTTTCACATTATAAAGGAGAAGTGAGATTCCACAGAGGCACTGCATGACCTAAAATATTTGCTATCTGGCTCTTTACAGAAGTTGTCCACCCCGCTCTAGAACAAGCTCCCAAATTCCTCAGCACAGCATCCAGTCCCTCCACTAAGTAGCCTTAACCCTCTTCTCCCGTCTCTGTTCCTCCCAAACCAACTTAGTCACCATTTCCGAGAACACCCCACACGCCCTTATGAGTTGCCTATAAACCGGTTTAACTCTAAGAAGCTTGGCAATATGAATCAAGGGCCTTATAACGTTAACACCTTTGACCCCAAAATCCCACATCAGAGAATGTAGCGAAAGAAAGTAATATGCTATATGAAAAAAATTTTTTGTATACAGATGTTTTTATAACCATAAAAAACCCCCAAACAACCTAAAATGCCCAACATTAGGGGAAGGATTATGCAAATCACGGTATAATATATATTATGGATTTTAATTAAGCTGTTAAAATTATGCATATGCTGAGAAAATGCTCATATTATACCAAATCAAAAAAGAGATTCAGGGACTTCCCTGGCGGTCCAGTGGTTAGGACTCCATGCTTTCACTGCCGAGGGCCAGGGTTCAATCCCTGGTGGGGGAACCCCGCAAGCCGCGAGGTGAAAAAAAAAAACGACAAAAAAAGAGGTTCAGAATAATTTGGACAAGCTGATACTATTTATTTTTTGTTAACTAAAATAAACTCTGCACAGAAAAAGACTATAAGGAAATACACCAAAATATTAACATTGGCTGTCCCAAGGTTTGGGGGGTAGGGCTTCAGGGATAACGGGAGATCTATGTTTTCCTTCTTTATTTTTCCAATTTTCCCTTAACTGATATTTGACTCATATTATGGAAAAAACTTGCTGCAGAGAAACTGGGAATTTATACATATTCCTTCTCTTCTTGGAGAATCCCCTCCTACCTCTCACCTGTCTTAGACAGAGCCCCCTGAGGCTGCCTCACAGGTCATCTCCCTGCTCTAAACTCTAGCTCCCTTTAATGGTCTCCTGGGTGTTTCACTCTCTGGGACCATGAGAGGAGAGGCACCCTTGTTTCCTTCTGTTTTTTTTTTTTTTTTTTTCCAACAGCCCTGCTACCTCGTTTCTTTGACTCCCACCTACTATCCAGCACAGAACTCCTCTGTCAATGAAATGGAGTTTTAAAAAGTATTTAAGATGTCATCTTTTGGAACAAATAATTTAAAAATAAGACTTTTTATAACTTTATCACTAAAGAATCTTTGTTTTGTGGAAACCCCTCTTCATGGCTGTGTCTTCACCCATTCCCTCGGCTATCTATCCATCCTTATGGTTAAAATACGCATAACATAAAATTTACCATTTTAACCATTTTACAGTGAACAGTGCAGTAGCATTTAGTACATACACAACTTTGTACAACCACAGCTAGTACCTAGTTCCAGAACCTTTTTATCCCAAAAGGAAACCCCACACCCAATAAGCAGTCACTCCCCAACCTCTTCGAGTCCTGGCCACCACTAGTCTGTTTTCTGTCTCTGTGTTTTCTCCTTCTAGGCTGTTCCTTGGCTCCCTGTGATGTAATTCAGGATGGCAATAGAGGTCAGGGGCTGATGGAAACCAGAGAAGGGGGCCTGGATGGGACAGAGGGAGTGGTGGGACCTGTCGTAAACTGGAGACAGGGGCATGTCTAAAGCGGGATCTCCGCTGGGCACTAGCTGCAATGTGGGAATGTGACCTCGGGGTCGCCAGAGCTTCAGATGTTTTTAAAGACATGGTATATATGGGAATTTCCTGGCGGTCCAGTGGTTAGGGCTCCGTGCTTTCATTTCCGAGGGCCTGGGTTTGATCCCTGCAGCTAAGATCCCGCAAGCCGTGTGGCATGGCCAAAAAAATAAAAATAAATTAAAAAAAAGACATGGCAGGGCTTCCCTGGTGGCGCAGTGGTTGAGAGTCCGCCTGCTGATGCAGGGGACACGGGTTCGTGCCCCGGTCCGGGAAGATCCCACATGCCGCGGAGCGGCTGGGCCCGTGAGCCATGGCCGCTGAGCCTGCGCGTCCGGAGCCTGTGCTCCGCAACGGGAGAAGCCACAACAGTGAGGGGCCTGTGTACCGCAAAAACAAAAACAAAAACAAAACAAACAAAACAAAAAAAGACATGGCATCCATCAGGATTATTATTAAAAATTCTCTCCAATTTTAAATGCTGACAGAAACAAACAGACAAACATCATGTGGACCAAAACCAAATAAGACATTTGTGACCTCTGACCCCAACAGTTTGTCGGGCCTAAACTCTAGCAGGCCTTCAAATCTTCCGTGGAGTGTCCCAACCTCCCGTATCAGCCTTTTCCCCAGAATGTCCCAGCTGTGCTCTCTGCCTCAGCAAGCTGGTCGTCCCATGGTTCCCTGCAGGTATTATGCCACCTGCCCCTCGCCAGCAACCCCCCCAAACTCTACCCCTTTTTCCAAACCCAGTACCAAGGCCACCTCTTCCAGAAGCTTTCCTGAACAACTGCCTGCCACGGCATCTATGTTCTCCAACTGCAGAGCCATCTGTTTATTTAGCCCTTGGCCTCTGCTCACAGCGGGCAAGCACAGTCCTGTGCAGTAAACATCAGCCAGCCCTTGTGTGACGGACAATGGTAGTTTGCTCAGATGTCGTTTAATTTTTTTTTTTTTTTTAGCCACACCGTGCGGCATGCAAGATCTTAGTTTCCTGACCAGGGATTGAACCCATGCCCCCTGCATTGGAAGAGTGAAGTCTTAACCACTGGACTGCGGGGGAAGTCCCTCAGATGTCGTTTAATCCTAGCGTCTGCAGGTCTAAAGTCAGCATTTTTATTTTTTTCAAATATTCTCTGATTTACTTGAAAAGGAAGCACCTTCTAAAAAAACGGCCTTTTGGATATTTTTATCAGATTACCTATTAGTAAAAGTAGGTGTTACTTTACTCACTGTTCTGAATGCCATAAATTTCATCAATGAGTCCTTCATACGTAAGCTGAGTGGCAAGAGGCGTTAACAAATCCACATTCCGATCGAGCAACAAGAGATTATCAAAAACAGGGAATATTGAGTTCTGGCTCCCTGTAAACTCTCTCTTCATCCTGATCATCATATTGGCCACTTGCTGGAAACAAAACATGGGATCAGGTGGGACCCTCCTGGGAATAAGCAGATTAAAAAATTTGGCTAAAAATGGAAAGAATCAAAAAAGTGAAAAAAGGAGAAAAACGGTGGAAGAGTGAGATGGATAAGAAATAAGCAGCTACAGAAAAGCATTCGCTGTTGGCTGCCTGTCCCAACACTTACACTTCAGCCAGTGGCAGCAGCTACTTCTCAACGGGGCCTAGTTCAGAGAGTCTATTTCTGTTATTCACAGTAGCTCTGTTCTATAAAGTTGCTGTGAATACTGAACCAGCAAATACCGAACCACTGCCCCGAGGGGCAATCAGGGTTAGGGTGCCGCGAACCTCTGGTTATAACATTTTTGTCATCTGATCAATATATAACCTTGTCTTATGTGTGTTTCTGTTTAAAGACACATTAAATATATGATGTTGATTCTCTAACGCCATCACTCAGGCCTGAACGCAGCTCATCTAACACGAGATTTCTCCCTAAGGCCCATCACAGCCTCCCTGCGCTCTGAGCGCTAGACAGTGCTTCTGTACCACCTTTGGGGGCCATTTTAAACAGCAAAATCACCATCAAAAAGAGCACAAAAATGCAAAAAAAAAAAAAAAAAAAAGTGGCACTGAGCAGCGCATGGCATTATATAGCGGCAAAAAGGACACTTGTTTATGGTATGAGCTGAAGGCACAGGGCTGCTCTGAGTGACCTCAGCTGGGAACATGCATACTGGACAACTCAAATTACTGCCGCTCTGAGCATGTCCACAAAACACTGTGAATACTGATTTGGGGGCTACAAATAAATTTCAGTAAATAGGTGAATTGCCAAATAAAAAGGACTGACTGTATTTGTAAACAGATTCCCACTCCTTCCCTTCCTGGGGACCAGGGGACCCTTCCTCCACCACCAGAAGCACCTGCCGTTTCTCACCCGGGCGCACTCTCCTTTCCCAAAGATCTGGGGGATCGTCCCGTACAGAGCTTGCAGGGTCATGAGCCCCTTGGCTGCGTGGTACAGGCTGGTCTGGTCGCTCTCCAGGTAGCACTCCTGCGGGGAGGAAGGGCCGGTTACGGTCATGGTCATCTGGGTGCATGAGGCACCCACCTCTGTCTGGCGCTGGGACTACGCAGCCACTGGGTAAGACCGTTTCCACTAATTCCCCGCTTTGCCAGGAAGCTGCAGACTCGGGTCCAGCCCAGGCCAGGAGGCCAACAGCTCTGCCGTCGGGGGCAGCTATGGCAGCAATTCTCCCGTGGCAGAGCCTTCTGGAAGGCACTCCTCTTAGTTTATCAGCTCTGGAATAAGCTACTGATTAAGAAAGACTGACACAGGGACTGGGCTTTCTCATTCACCGTTGTGAGTGTGAAGGCTAGGAGGACACCGTGGGAGGGCCACATAAGCGCACATATTCTCTGACCCCCCAAAGTCCCAGATGACCTCACAACAGAACACCTGGCAGTTTTTACAACATGACGCCAATTTCATATGTACCGACAGCAAATGAAGGCCATAACGTCTTGAGAAATGAGAAAGGGGCGGCTGAAGAATCTTTAGAGAGTGATCTCATTTTCAGAAAATATATTTTACCTTATAAAATATACAGGGTATATTTTGTAAAGTAGACAAAATTATACTTTTCTGCGTAGAAAAAGGGACCAAAAATATACACAAAACCAGCTAGGAAGTGAGAAGAGAGACTCCAGCAGTTCTGACATGGGTAAGAGCACAGGTTCTTGACTCTGGTTGTCTGACTGTGTCACTTCCCAACTGGTGCCCTTGGCCACTTAGGTAACCTCTCTGTGCCTTATTTATTGTCTGCAGAAGGGAGTATATTCAACATAGTATATGGATTAAATGAGGTAATTGCATGTAAAACATTTCATCCCAGTACCTGAAACATATAGTAAGTCCTTAACAAATGTTAGCTTTTATTATTAGAAATTGTTTGGATTATTATTTTTTTTTTACAATCATCATCCACTCATAAGTCAAAATGGAACACTGTACCAGACACCCCTCACCGACCCTCCCAACGTGCTTCTAGCTTCCAAAGCCAGGAGGGAGGGGACACTGGAGGCAGTAAGCACAAGGGGATGGGACTCGTGTGCTCCACCCAGGGAGGAAGGAGGGCTGTGCCTGGAAAGAGCCTGGGGAGAGTGCTTGGCGGCTCTTCTAAGTCTGATGGTTTTAACATTTCACTGCATATGACATGTCCAACTCAAGAATGTCTGAAGACATACTTTCTTGAAAAATTACCTAAAACTCCCTATCAGAGCAGAGTTAAGCTAAAAATTCAAGAAAAAAAAATTAGGGAATATCTCTCAAAATCGTATTCATTTTTTTAAACTTAAAAAGTTGTATTACTATAGACATTCTTTTTGTAATTCTTTTTAAAAAAAATTTAAAAGTTGATGACATATTAATCTTGAATTTTTTGCTCTATTATAATTGGTGGTGGGATGATTATTTGTACTAATATCCCTGTATTCTGTGCTTGTGGAATCACCTGGTATTTCAAGCCATGAGGACATTTTTGGAGGGACAAATGCTAATACCCATTAACATTCAAATTCACATATTTTTTGACCCCAAAGTCCCACATGCCTACACGATAGAATACCTGGCAGTTTTTTTGTTTGTTGTTTGTTTTGTTTTGTTTTTCTATGTTTATCAAACCAATGAAAATGAATTTTAAACAGGTGTACTTGTAACTACTTGGAATGTGTTTGTTTTCGTGACTTAACTGTAGGCAATTCTTACTTCAGGTTGGGGAAAAAAAGGGCAGGCGGTTTTGATTTTAACTAAAATTATAGCGCTTCACTCACGTAACACCAGCCAGTCTAGCACACCATGTAAGAAGTAAGACCTTTCAAGGAAAACTTGACATTCTAAAATTATTAAAAGGACAACATAAACTCATTCAATCATGCAGGTCCTTTAAACTTTGCTTTGAAATTCTTAAGGAGAAAAAAATATGGTACTGTGACTAGGGCACGGGCTGGAGAAAACTTTATTTTTCTTCCCTTCCCTTACTACTTGAGAGAAGTCAATACAATTTTCCATTTGTATAAATGAGAGGCCACAGTTTTTAACTCTTTTATAATAATATTCCTTGAGCCAGAAGAAGATATACATGTTTTCCACATTTTAGTTACATTTCAACAATTATGTATTATATGCTTATAGGGATCGTGTTCAATGGCAAAGTGAAGTGGACTGATGGTCTCAGATGTTTCCGTGTAGACAACGTGTCAAGAACTGGCTTATATATTATCCGTCCTCCAGACTGACATCACATTTCATAATAGCTTGGTATGATGACTGCTGTCAAAATCGCCTGCATGGAAACATCCGTGCCACCGGGCCTGGTCGCGCCACGCGGGGACCTCGACGGGAAGGATGCGCGGGCTCCCAGCGAGTAGCGCCCGCACCACCGCCTCAGAAGGGAGGCCTCTACCGTCCGCTACCTTGCATTTTTTTTTTTTTTTTTTTTTTTGCGGTACGCAGGCCTCTCACTGTTGTGGCCTCTCCCGTTGCGGAGCGCATGCTCCGGACGCGCAGACTCAGCGGCCATGGCTCACGGGCCCAGCCGCTCCGTGGCATGTGGGATCTTCCCGGACCGGCGTACGAACCCGTGTCCCCTGCATCGGCAGGCGGACTCCCAACCACTGCGCCACCAGGGAAGCCCTACCTTGCAGTTTTTACAAAGGAGGTAGGTAGATTTTATGTATACTGATTTCTATATATACATTTGAGGCCCCAATAGTTTAAGCCCTGTGACTGAGCATTAGAGTTCAATGAGCTGAACTCTAATTCCCACGTTTTGTGCAGTGCAATACGGTCATAATCACAGCCCCAAAGCACAGAGAGATCTACACGTGCCTCCTGATGCCACGAAAAGCTAAATTATGCTCACTGTTTAAAATCACATAAATAAGTAAAATGACCTCAACTCTATCAGAAATCGGGCTTGAATTTAACATTAGGTAGAACTCTCAGCTTTATTATCCAGGCGAAATCTCTGACTTCTAAAATAGAATCTTAAGTGAACATATGTAAGCCAAGGGCTTGAAATTCTCAGCAGAAAAGAATTCTGTTCTTTTTTGCAAGCCAGAGGTTAAATAAACAGGAAATCTCTCCTCTGGACAGGTTTTGTCATGCCAGGACAGGTTTTCCTCAGCTGCTACCAATTCACATTAATTACACGGATATGAATTAATTACATGAGGGTATACCATTATAGCTATGTGATAAAGCAAATATAGCAAAATGTTAATTTCAGAACCTAGGTGATGAGCATACGGGTGTTCACTGTACCATTCTTTCAACTTTTCTGTATATTTGAAAATTTTCATATAAAATGTTGGGGGACGGGAAATCTGTACCATCATTGGAAGAGATTTACTGTAAGCAAATCAGTGGGGAACATGGCTGAAAAGAAGAGCCAAGAAACTCTCCTGGTTATAAAATTCATCAGTGGCGCCACTGAGCTCTTCCTCAGGTTCACTCTTTGAAAGCAGTGGTCACTGTAACAACATACTAGGGAAGAAAGAGTTTCAAATAATTTTTTGCACAACACCAGTGGTTCTCAAAAGTTCTAGTCTCCAGACCAGCAGCATCAACGTCACATACGCATAACTCAAAGAAGGAAATACAGATAAATATGATTACACTAAGAAAGTACGCATAGCAAAAACTACCATAAGCTAAGTCAATAGACAAATGTCAAAGGCAGGTAAAGAGCCTACAGATACAGGGCTTCCCTGGTGGCGCAGTGGTTGAGACTCCTCCTGCCGAGGAAGATCCCACATGCTGCGGAGCAGCTGGGCCCCTGAGCCATGGCCGCTGAGCCTGCGCGTCCAGAGCTTGTGCTCCGCAACGAGAGAGGCCACAACAATGAGAGGCCCGCGTACCGCAAAAAAAAAGAGCCTACAGATACAGGGCCCACGTGTACAGTGATCTATGCATGAGGTAATTCACTGTAGCACTGCCTCTAAAAGCATAAGATGAGAAAAAACAAAATGTCCTTCAAAAGGGGACTGACTTAATAAATCATTGTACATCCAAACAATGGAACAGTATGCAGCTTCAGCTAAGAATAAAAAAGTATTTTCATAGATGGTAGAAAATGACTCCAAGATATATTATTAAGAGAATAACGTAAGTTACCAAAGTTATATAGGATATGCTACCATTTGAATAAAAGCTCATATATACTATGAGCTGTAGCTGCCTAAAGCACTTCCAAAAACAAATTAAAAAAGAACGAGTGATAGTGATTGCTTCTGGGAGGTATGGCATTTTGAGAATTGGGTGGAGAGTGGCTTACTTTTCATTCTGTACCCTTTCTTACTCAAAGAAAATTTTCATGTACACAGATTATGTTTATGAAAGATTTTCAAATTACTTTTTTCAACATAAAGTAATATTCTTATGAGAGAAAGCATTCTTTGAAATAAAGTTGTAAACAAAACCAATATATAAAATTACATTTGGAAAAACCATCCAGAACTGGGGAACAAAGACACGCATATTTGCTAACAAACATGCGTCGAAAATAATCAGTGGGGAAAAATTGCGCTGGAACAACTGGCACTATATGGAAAAAATAAATAAGCCTCATATGGAAAAATACAGATTAAAATAAATTAGTCCCTACTTCACACCACACACTCCAAACACATGGTTCAAGCTGAATTAAAGACCTGAACGTGAAAAGCAAAACTTTAAAACTTTTAAAGGAAAATACAAGATTTTCTATGTCTACAGGTAGAGAAGGATTTATTAAGACTAAAACAACACAAACTGAAAGAAAAAAAGTGATATACTACTTTGAAGGGCTCATACCTCCAAATTTCACAGCTTACTACAAAGTTACATTTATCAAGACAGTGTGTTACTGGCATTAAGGACAGACATACTGATCAATGGGGTAGAGCTGAGACACCAGAAATAAACACATTTAGGGACAGCTGATTTTCGACAAGGGTACCAAGACAATTAACTGAGGAAAATATACTCTTTCAGCAAATGGTGCTGGAACACATGGATATCCACATGCATATCTGCACATGCAGAAGGAAGTTGGACCCCGACCTCACATCAGATAAAAATAAACTCAAAACCCATCAAAGACCTAGATGTAGGACCAAAATCGTAAAATTCTTTGAAGAAAACATAGGAGTAAATTCGTGACCTTAGATCAGATACGACACCAAAAGCATAAGCAACAAGAGAAAAAAAGATAAATCGAACTTCATCAAAGTTAAAATCTTTGGTGCATTGAGATATCCCTTTCACCAAAAAGTGAAAAGAACCCACAGAATGGGAGAAAATATTTGCAAATCAAATATCTGGTAAGAGACTTGCATCCAGAATATATTAAGAATTCTTAAAACTCTTATAACGAAAAGATAAATGCCCAGTTCTAAAAACGTGCCATGCTTAAAGACTTAAATATAATATATGATACCATAAAACTCCTAGAAGAGAACATAGGCAAGACATTCTCTGACATAAATTATACCAATGTTTTCTTAGGTCGGTCTCCCAAGGCAATAGAAATAAAAGCAAAAATAAACAAACGGGACCTAATCAAACTTATAAGCTTTTGCACAATAAAGGAAACCATAAACAAAACGAAAAGACAACCTATGGACTGGGAGAAAATATTTGCAAATGATGTGACCGACGTGGGCTTAATTCCCAAAATATACAGACAGCTCCTACAACTCCATAACAAAAAACTAAACAACTCAATCAAAAAATAGGCAGAAGGCCTAAATAGACATTTCTCCAAAGAAGACACACAGATGGCCAATAGGCGCATGAAAAGATGCTCAACATCATTAATTATTAGAGAAATGCAAATCAAAACTGCGATGAGGTATCACCTCACACTGGTCAGAATGGCCATCAGTTATTTGCAAAGCAGAAACAGAGACACAGATGTAGAGAACAAACATATGGATACCAAGGTGGGGGGAGGGAGGGTGGGATGAATTAGGAGATTGGGACTGACATATATACACCACTATGTATAAAATAGATAGCTAATGAGAACCGACAAGGAAATCCCAAAAAGAGGGGATATATGTATATGTATAGCTGATTCACCTTGCTACACAACAGAAACTAACACAACATTGTAAAGCAACTATACTCCAATAAAAATTAATTTAAAAAAATAGTCTACAAATAATAAATGCTGGAGAGGGTGTGGAGAAAAGGGAACCCTGCTACACTGTTGGTGGGAATGTAAATTGGTGCAGCCACTGGAAAACAGTATGGAGGTTCCTCAAAAAACTAAAAAGAATGAAATATTGCCATTTGCAGCAACATGGATGGACCTAGAGAATATTATGCTTAGTGAAGTAAGACAAATACTACATAACATCACTCATATGTGGAATCTAAAAAAATAATACAAATGAATGTATACACAAAACAGAGACCGACACACAGAAACATAGAAAACAAACTAGCGGTTACTGGTGGGGAGTGGAAGGGGGGAGGGACAAATTAGGGGTATGGAATCAACAGATACAAACTAGAATACATAAAATAGATAAGCAACAAGGATTTACTGTATAGCACAGGGAATTACACCTAATATCTTGTAATAACCTATAATGGAATATAATCTGCAAAAAATACTGAATCACTCTGCTTGTACACCTGAGATTAACATGACCATCATGTTCACAAATCTGGCAAAAATTAAAGCCTGACGTTAAAAAAGAAAACGCCAAACTTACTTTGAAAGCACCCTCTGATTCCATGGATAAGAGATCCCCATCAAATGGAATGAGGTCTAGGCTGTACTCCTCCCTATGAATAAAGGATCCCAAAACACCCAGATCCTTCAACCGCTGTTCGCACAATAAGCTACGTCGTGGCACAAACAAAATGTGGAAATCTCTTGCTGGGCCACGTCTGTCTTCACTGCAAAAGAAGGAACATTTGTTAGCTTACAAGCTCTTTAGAGTCACAGACTCTTTCACTTACTTTATTCAAACGGCCGGGCACACAGGAGGCACTAAATAAATGCTGGCTAGATAAACAAATGAACATTGACTTTCAGACCCAAACTGTTAACAGTCGCTTTCTCGCTCTCTCTCTCTCTTTTTTTTTCCCTGACAGGAAAGCGTTGATTCATAGCCGGTATTTGCATTTTCTAGCTTTCTCTTAAACTATTTATGGGGGCATTAAAGCTCTCAGGTTTATTGAAGCAGGATATCTGTGTCTTGTTGAAAACAAATTGTTCTTTAACCAAACCAATGCAGGCACAGCGTCTCATATTAAAACGAAACATCACTCTTGACTCCTATCTCTCCTCGACACTGGACTTCTCAAAATAGCCCATATGCTTTTAAGATTTTAGGGGCCACATCAATCGATTATACCACAGAGTACAGACTGGGCTGAGAGAACTTCCTCTCTCTAGACTGGATGCTAAATAAAATTTTAATCAGCTCTTACTTTGCTTATGAAATTCAAGCACCTTATATTCAGTATAACCATTAGAGGTGTTTTGTTTGTTTTTTGTTTTTAAAATCAGTGTCCTTTCTACTGATACACGTCCAAACTTTTAGCTGTCCTGAAAGAATGGGGATTTATGATAACCGCCCTCTCAAACTGTTTGAACAATGTCACAAGTTTCCCACTTTTCTTAATTGTATTCTTCCGTGCCTGTCCCAGTTTTTCCAAAAGACCACTTTCCAAAGTACTGGCAAGAGAAGGGGTTCACAATGAAAAGCTCAGGACATTAAAACCACGAGAAGGATTAACTTCTTTTGGCCCAAACAAGAGCTCTGAGAGATACCTGAGCACATTTTCAGCGATTATATCCATCAATTCTAGCCTGGGTCTGACAACAAAAATAATATTCTTGACATCAGCTGCTGGCAAACGACTTCCTTTAAGCGTGAACATTTTTTCCACTTCATGTTCCTAGGAAAACACACACACACAAAAGGTTAACAAAACCCCTGAAATTTACGTATGGTATCCAGACTCAGACATCATAAACACTCCCAGTCAAATGTACATCAATACTCTGTTATCAAAATTTAGATTTCCCAAAGCCAGCTGTGTAAAGGACAAGGTTTCAGGACGAAGTCACTGCTACTGTATCTGAATTTAAATGACTCTCACGTGATGCACTATCAAAGACACCAGGTAACAGTCACATAATACAATGCTAGTAATTAGGATCAGTATAGAATCATCAGCCGAAGGACTGCTGTATACAAAATGTTAGCCAGGCATTGGTATCGGTGTTTATAAAAACCAAACAGCCTTGCAAGCCAACTACTCAGGAGGAAATGTAAACTTATTATTATTACTAAAGTACAGAATTATTTTTTTTTTAAATTTAATTTAATTTTTAAATTTATGGCCGCAACTCACGGCATTCGGGATCTTAGTTCCCAGATCAGGGATTGAAGCCTCACCCCCTGCAGTGGAAGCGCAGAGTCTTAATTGGACTGCCAGGGAGGTCCCTAAAGTACAGAATTATCAATCCCTGAACAAAACCCAAATAGCTCATTTACCTTCAGTAGTGAATACTGTGCAATCAGGCCAAATGGTCCTGTGAGGTACTCATCCCAAACTATTGCCTATAAGAGGGGAGAAACATTCTCTCATTACAGTTAATATCAGGAATTTCAACAATACCAACAGAAAATAGCAGTCATACATAGTAGGACTATTGGCCTCAAGGTCTGAATTAACAAAGATTTTAACTGGCTCTGGCCACATTCATATCCTACAGGTCTTAAAAAAATAGCATCAGGGTAAGTGATGTTACTGGTGGTAAGTGGGAAAGTTAAGACCTAGTCACTGTCCTCAAAGGAAACAAGGACGGTACTTTGCTGTGTATCTGTGTCATGGTATTATTATTAGACTGAACCATATGGAAACTGCCAATTGCAACAACTCAACTTTTATTTTTTATTTATTTATTTATTTATTTATTTATTTGTGGTACACGGGCCTCTCACTGTTGTGGCCTCTCCCGTTGCAGAGCACAGGCTCCGGACGCGCAGGCTCAGCGGCCATGGCTCACGGGCCCAGCCGCTCCACAGCATGTGGGATCTTCCCGGACCGGGGCACGAACCCGTGTCCCCTGCATCGGCAGGCGGACTCTCAACCACTGCGCCACCAGGGAAGCCCTATCTTATTTTTTAATTAATTAATTAATTTATTTTTGGCTGCATTGGGTCTTTCTTGCTGCACGCAGGCTTTTTCTCCCAAGCGGGGGCTACGGCTTCTCATCGCGGTGGCTTCTCTTGTTGCGGAGCACAGGCTCTAGGTGCACGGGCTTCAGGAGTTGTGGCACTCGGGCTCAGTAGTTGTGGCTCACGGGCTCTAGAGCGCAGGCTCAGTAGTTGTGGCACAAGGGCTTAGTTGCTCTGCGGCATGAACCAGGGCTCGAACCCGTGTCCCCTGCATTGGCAGGCGGATTCCAACCACGGCACTACCAGGGAAGTCCTCAACTTGTATTTTATATATAAGTATCATATAATCGAATTATAAAAATTAAAACCTCTGATATAGGTATTACAAATCTTATTTTGACAGAAGAGGAAATTTTTAAAAATTGAATTGTATACTTTATTTTTTAAACTAATTAATTTTTATTTTTGGCTGTTTTGGGTCTTGTTGCATGCGAGCTTTCTCTAGTTGCGGCGAGCAGGGGCTACTCTTCGTTGCAGTGCGGGGGCTTCTCATTGTGGCTGCTTCTCTTGTTGCGGAGCACGGACTCTAGGCGCACCGGCTTCAGTAGATGTGGCACGTGGGCTCAGTAGTTGTGGTGCATGGGCTTAGTTGCTCCACAGCACGTGGGATCTCCCCGGACCAGGGCTCAAACCCGTGTCCCCTACATTGGCAGGAGGATTCTTAACCACTGCGCCACCAGGGAAGTCCCAGAAGAGGAAATTTTTAAAGGCTCAGAAAGTTTAAGTAACGTCCAAGGCCATATAGGGAACTTGGACGTACACAGTATAAGGGAGTCAGGACTCCAACCTAGGACTTAATGACCCCACAGGGTAGTGCTCTGGGGCCCTACCACTGCTAAACTCCAGTGTGATTTCTTTTTCTTTCATTTTTAATTGAAATTTTTATTGAGATAACTGTAGATTAATATTCAGTTGTAAGAAACAACACAGAGACCCCCTAGTACACTTTGCCCAGTTTCCCCCAGTGGAAACATTTTGCAAAACTATAGTACAATAGGTATTACAACCAGGATATTGACGTTGATACAATCCGTGATCTCATTCAGATTTCACATTTATTTCCTGAGCTTGAACTGGGCACGTAGGACTTAGCCTGCTTTTGTTTTCTTTCAATTGCTTCTAGCATCCACTCTACCTCTTGAGGTCCTATTTTTTCTAATACTGATTCCTGAGTTTCCCCAATTTTCCTTTTCTCTTCAGAGTTGTATTGCCAGTTACTTAGAGGGACTGATAAATCCTAAGGGGAGAGAGGAGAGGTAATACCACTTAAAAGAAATCCTATGAAGTCTCTAATCTACGGTTTCTGATTCCATTGTGATCTGGGTGCTAATAAACGTCTAACAAGAGGAACAATACTATTTAAGGAAGCCGACGTTAAAACCTTAAATAGCTACAACTTCTCATAATCCGAGGGAGCAGCAGGTTGTAAGGTGCTGGTGCTTCATACTTTTGAGGGTATGATTTGTAACGACACATATGATCTTTGTAATGAATGGACACCGGACCAGCTACGTCCCTGGGCCGGGCCCGCATCACCAGTTCCCGTGTCTGGGGTGGGAGCTCGGGGGCACCAGATCCGCCCCTCGACCTGACCACAAGCTGGTTCACTAGAGGCTGAGACAGCACGGTGGCTTATTCTGCTGCCATGAAACAATCACGATGCCACGCGGACTGCGGGCTGGACGCCCCAGGCCCCAGCAGCGGGCCCCTCTCCCCGACTTAGCATTCCCGCCAGCTCTCCTCCTGGAAGCCCTAGGAAACTTCGTACACCTGAAGCCCAGGCGGTCAGGGACCTGATCAGGCCAGGCCGGACGGCGCCGGAGGGAGGTGTCGCCGCGCACTGTCCCTCACCTTGCTTCCCGCGCACTTGTCCAGGAACTCGCGCAGCTCGCGACGCACCGCCTCGCGCAGCACGTTCAGGTTCACTCGCCCGTAGGACAGGTGCGCCGCCATCTTGCCCCACCGCTCTCTTTTCCCTGCAATCCAACCGGATCGGCTTTACCCCGACGCGAGGCCCACAGACGCTGTCACGTGACGGCATGTTCACGTGACGAGGGCCGCTGACAGCAAGCCAAACCCGGAAACCGGAATCGGTGGGTGTCTGCTGCTCTCTCCCCAGGCCCTAGCGCCCGCCTCTTCCTTCCACTGCGTGGGTTCCGAGGCTCCCCATGAGCGACAGACCCGTCCAGACCCCGCCTCAGTCCAGGGCACCTCAGTTGGGCGCTGAGAATTGGGTTTAAGGGCAGAGACCGGATCCTACTCGTCCCGTTTAAAAATCGAGACTTTCATCTTAGCAGCAAGCATACTCGCTGTAAGGTGGTAACGAAGCTAAACTTGAATGGAAATCTTTTAAATTATAGCGATCAAAAAGGTCCTGCGCTTTGCCCTTTCGGTTTGTCGGCTAAAATCTACAAAGATGGCTAAGGGCTAAGGGAACCTTGAGTGACTTGTCTGTTCAGCTCTTCCTAGTAGACATTCACGCGACATGGTATTTCACACAAATACTATTCGATGTGGAATCTAGGTAAAATTTGCATGTTACCTCGTGAGTTGCGAGTGAAACAGGATGTAATTTACATCGTGTGATTTAATGTAAAAGGCTTAGCAGGGTGCCTGTTATTTAATAATTGCTAAATAAATAACTTATTAGGAAGATATATCCGTTTCAGTACTTTGAGGTGTAAAATTGGCTATTTGGGATCTGGTGAAAGGGGCTTGAAAATGTCTGGTCTTGCCTGGCTCCCTTCAACCCTTTATACACTGTTACTAAGAAAGGACTCGCTAAGCAATTACCATGGAGTATGAATAAGCAAAGAGCGGAATTTGGAGATGATACAGTAATCAACTATACATGTTTACATACTTCCACTCTCAACTTCTTGACTCTATCAAAGACATTTAATTTTAAAATAACATGTTTCCACACGTGTAGACTGTTCCATGCCCTAGTTCACAGGGATTCTTCTCAACCTGTACCACAAACTCTTCTCACGTGCGCAGGTTTTTTGCTCAACGGAGAACATGTATTATTTTAGCACCATCTGAGAGAATAAATGTTGAGCTCAGCAGGCCATGTCCTGAACTGGTAAATGAGGGCACACCCACGGTTAGCGAACTCTCAGGCATGCGTGGGTGCAAACGAGCAAGACTCGGATGATAAACGATCCTCTGCAAACAGGACCCGGATTCTAAACGATCAACAGAGGTGTTTTATTTGTGTAAAGACCCAACTGGTGATACTGCAGTACTACCGCAGTTGCCCTATAAATATCACAGACTTGTTTAGTGTTCGAGTTTTTTTCCTTTTAAAATGTATTTTTAATTGATATAATGGATATTTAATATTAATTTTAGGTGTACAACATAATGATTTGATATACGTATATGTTGTGAAATGGTCACCACAACAAATGTAGTTCATAGTTTTGAGTCTTTTCATCAATTCGGTCAAAGCTGAAGTCAAGGACCACTGTCGGGGTTATTTTTAGGTCAGAATAATGTCCAGCTGGTAACTCTGCTTTGGAAATATCTACCTGTGTGTGTGGGGGGGTCAGAGCTCATAAAACAGATTGCTTGGTTCAGTTATCATTTTGGAAAATACCACAACAGCTTTCACAGAGTTTCCTTCCAAAACTTCATGCTGTAATAGGTAGTGGGTACTACCTGGTGCCACTTACATTTCTGTCAGGTAACGTAGTGAGACATAGCAACGGGTAACCACCTTGGGTATTGATCTTATGCTGAATGGGTCATAGAATGCTTTGAGATAATTTCTTAAAAGCAGTTTATCAACAGACTGCAGCAGAAATTGCTATTTGGGTCTCTAGTGCTCGCTCACTTAAAGAAAAACCATTATGACAAATAAACCTGAGAATAATACCAGTTTACTACACTGGCCAAAAAGAATAACCATTTATTAAAGTAGATACAGAACACTTGTTTGCTCAGATTTTAATATTGCTTTACATATTGTGTTTGTGAAACAGTTCCTATTATAATATGTTTATAACCCCAAATTTCAACTGACTACAGAATTTTTCACTTGTCAAACACATAGTTGATAATCTTGAGAGGAAAATACATCAAAGGCATATATACAATTATAGAAGTTCTTATTATACATGTCTCATGGAAGATACATTTATTTATTACTTTTTACATATTCTAGGAGACATTCAAATGAAGATAAATAGATTCAAACTGGTTGATAAACTTCTTGTGGTTGAGGTCCTTCAGTTTATTTTTTGTGATAAGAAAATCCAAAATTATTAATGTTGAATTTCTCATCGTACATTCATCTAAAAACACAGTAAAAAAAAAAGTGTAAAGATTGTAGATTGGTTAATTTAGGTGTTTTATAGTGGCTTATTATCTAATTAACTGACTGCTGGGGCTATCTGCTGGAGAAGGAAAAAAAAGTCTGGAGAGAATTCTCCCAGTTATTTATATCTGATAAAGAAATAGAATGAAAACACAAAGAACAAGGAGCTGCAAAGCCACGTGATGCTATTTCTGGCCTAGTCTGTTAGGTCCTGATGAACATTTTAAGTGTTTTCTTTTTCATAAAGGTAAAAATCTGAAAAGAAAGACACATTGTATATGTTTTTTCCCAAAATAGAGATTTTACAAAAATATATACATATAATATATAGAAGCTGAAATTATGCAAAACCAATAAACAAAAAACACCATAGAAGAGTAAGTGGGTGCAGCATAGAGATTATAAAATGTCCCCACAGCAGTTTGGGGGCTTCCCCCTCCCTTTACCTGTTTCATGATTTTATAATCACACCTAAGTATCATCAAGCCTGAAATAAAGGCACTACTGATATCAGGTAGTGCAAAGAGCTCAGATATTTCTTTAAGTATAAAATACTTTAAATGAGTAGATGAATATGCAAAGTGGCACATTTTTTCAAATCATTCCAGTGTCAAAGTTTAACCAAAACATCTAAATATACAAACGCAGCCTGGAAATATTTTAGTGCAAATATGAAAAGTAACAGCATAATTTAAAGTTACTTAAATAAGGTATTGTGAGGGTAGGAGTCGTTCTCTGAGGTCTCCCTAGGGACAATTAATGTAATGGCATCTGGTGCAATGTCTTGTTAATACTTTTTAAATTCAAGAAGACAAAATCAGAGGTGAAAACTCACCTATTGATTATTCTAACTGATAAACTTATAAGGGGAGACTAAAAGGGAGATTTGTTGAAGATCAAATTATTTTCTAAGATTTGTTGATGGGGGGTCCAAAATAACATGAGTTCTCCTGAAGTCTGCACACACAATGCTGGTGGTCAGTTGCCTAAGCTAGTGCATCTGAGAAAGCCCAGTTCTGGATGTGAGGCTTCATCAGAAAGTCTCGTCGTCATTGCAGTTGGTTGCCCAGTGCCCGAACATCTCACAGATTTCACAGTAGGGGCGTTCCTCGCTCCGACTGCCGTGGTGTGTGGAATGGGGGGGGTCCTCAGACATCTGTGCCTGGGTAGGACAATCCTCTGTGTCGTGGAGATCAAAGCAGTCACATATGTCACAGAAGAGGCGAGGTTTCTTCTTGGACTGTTTCTCCTGGTCATCACTACAAATGTTAATGTGCATAATCAGAAACTCATCTCCATCAGAAGAAATTCAAGAGACAGTATCACTTGTAATGAACAAAAAATAAGCAAGAATTATGGCCAAGTCTGGGAGCCTCAAGTGTTTAAGTACTACGGTCCACGTTTTAAATTTTCACATCAAACCATTTTCACTCTCCTGCCAGATTTGTGGAAGTCAATTTATGGCCAAATGACCACAAAGCAACTGTTTCTCCAATCCACTGGAGAGCCTTTTTTTTTTTTAATTTTACTGATGACGTATAGTTGATTTACAACGTTTTGTTAATTTCTGCTGTATAGCAGAGTGACTCAGTTATACATATATATATTATTTTTTAAAATTTTTTATTGGAGTACAGTTGATTTACAATGTTGTTACCTTCTGCTGTACACAAAGTGAATCAGCCATACATGTATATAATTCCACTTTTTTAGATTCTTTTCCCATATAGGTCACCACAGAGTACTGAGTAGAGTTCCCTGTGCTATACTGTAGGTCCTTATTAGTTATATAGTTATCTATTTTAAATACAGTAGTGTGTATATGTCAATCCCAATCTCCCAATTTATCCCTCCCCCGGCTTTACCCCCTGGTAACTGTAAGTTTGTTTTCTACATCTGTAACTCTATTTCTGTTTGTACCATTGTTTTAGATTCCACCTAGAAGCGATATCATGCGATATTTGTCCTCTGTCTGGAGAACCTAACTTTAAAAACACACATTTATTTAGATGGAACTAAGGTTCTGCTCAGTATCGCTGGACGAGAAATACCTGTCATAATTGTTCATGTCGTCACCGTTCCCATTCAGGGCTGCTTCCGACATCATCTCCACCTTCATCTTGAGATCCTGATTCTTCCTCTGAAGGTCCACTATTACTGAATTTAGGAAATCAATCTGATTTTTTAGGAAAAAACAGAAGCAGATGTGTAAAATGTCTGAAATGTGTCCGCTGGAGCATCAAGAAGTCTACAAGTACACTCTCAGGCTGTGGCTGCAGCGTATATGCTGGAGTCGCAGGGGCCCACAGCAGCCATGACTCAACCGTGTTTTAGATTATGTTCACACACACACACACACACACACACACACACACACACACACACACTGTACAGAAAGCGTAACCAGTTACTTATTACACTAAACTACAACTAAGCCAGGACTTTTATGTTCTGTAGATTTCAAAAAGCTCATGGAAATTCTCCTCCAACTACGACTTAACACTCACTTATTAGTCATGGTGGGATGGTAAATAGGTCTTCAGAGAAAAAGGAAGGCGTTTTAAAGAGAAGGCTTAAGCTCTCTTTCACCTGAGGAGGTGTGGCCACACACTGAAGGGGCAGCATTCAGGCCACCTGGGCCCAGAATTGGGGCAGTGGGATAACGAGATGACTGCCCACCAGGAGGAAACGCTCTTGTCCTAACCTGGCAAAGCAAGGGCACTTTAATTTAAAATCAGTAAGTTTCGGGACTTCCCTGACGGTCCAGTGGTTAAGACTCTGCGCTTCCAATGCAAGGAGCGAGGGTTCGATCCCCAGTCAGGGAACTAGATCCCACATGCCGCATGGTGCAGTCAAGAAAAGAAAAAAATCCGTAAGTTTCTTCCTTCTTCCACAGATACAAAGGTCTCATTTCTCTAAATGTCCATTGGGGAAAAAAATCCCATTTTACAGTATTAAAAAATACGTCTGTGTGTGTGTATATACTCATACATACACATCCACTTTTTAAGGAAATGTCTGGCCTTTTTCTCCTGCTGGGGCAGTTATGAAACAAAGCTAGAAATCACTAGCTTTGTGATTCTCTGCAGAATCTCCCTTCTGCCATTGAAGGCAAGACCCACTGAATCTCATCTCACTTCTCAAACTGTATTTTCTAAAGACTTTACCCTGTTAGCAGATACATATCAGAAAGGGGGGAAAAAGCCACAAAATGGATGTAAGTACAGTGGGAAACCACACACACACACACACGTGCTCACAAATTAGGAAACATAAAACAAACCATTTGCTGATTGGAAGAAAAGCGTTGGCAGTGGCAGATGAAACAAACGGAAGCGGAAAGGAAGGGGGAAAGAGAAAACATTGTGAATTAAGTTTGTGCTCATCAGACATACAAACTAAGCAGAGACAATGCTATTCAGGGTAAATTAGGCTGTGCGTTGAATCCTTACATGCCTTTCAAAGGAGATGTCATAACTAAAACAAATCACTAATGCACTGAGTTTCTCTTTTATTTAAAAGTGAAAGAAGGCTTTTGTACCTTTGAATTTTGAATGAGACAAGTATGTCCAAAATATATAATAAAAATTGAAAATAGATGTTTGTTGCTTGTGGGCTATACATTTCCAAAAACAGAATAGTTTGCCTCCATATAATACCATTTTTAAAACTAAGGCTATTTTGATAATTTTGGCTTTAGGAAACAGTTTTCAAGAGCCCTATCTTTTTAAGGTAAAGATGAGGAAGGAACCTTTTATGGAGCAATTCTACTTCTATGAATTTATCCTAAAGAAATATTAGTATATCTGTAAAATGATAGGTGTTCAAGACAGTTCATTATAGCATTGTTTATAATACACCTAAAAGATGAGAAAACATCCCAAATGTCATGTCAACCAATAAGGCCTGATTAAATTACGGTACACCCACATAACGGAATACTATACAGCTATAAAAAGCGAAGTGCAGATCAGTTTATGTAATATGCCCCCATATGTGTAAAAAAAAGGAGGTGGAAAGACTATTAATCTTGGCTTGTATGTACATTTTAAAAATCTCTGAAAAAATAAAAAAGACATTAATAACCCTGATTACCTGTTTGGGGGGCTGGGAACTGAGCAGGAGATGGTGTTTGGAGGGAGATTTTTTTTTTATTTTTTACTGTACGTATTTTTAACGTTGTTTAATGTTTAGAACATATGAATACATTACCTATTCAAAAGATTAAATTATATTTTAAAAATAGCAAGTAAGCAAAGCAAAAGGAAGGAATATTACCTGGCTCTCCTGGGCTCTTTCATCCTCTTCTGCCTGAGTATCAGTATTACCTTATATTTAAAAAAAAGAAAAAGTGGAGGGGGGATTTTTTAAAAATTGCAATCTTATTTCCTTGTTACTGCATTGAAAGGGCCAGTGTTAGAAACACATTCTCATGTGGAATCCGCACATGCGCCTCTCTGAGAACACGTTTGAAGTTCCTGTCTCCTCTCTGGACCCCTCGGACACGGTCGTCCTCTCTCAGGCCGGCCCGCTGCGGGGAGGAACGCCGGTCACGGTCACGGCCGTCATTTCCTCCTCCCCGGCAGGGCACCTGCAGAAGCCGCGGCTGCTGCTGGGGTGGCAGTTATCACCCACTGTCTTATACAAACTTCTGCCGATGCTCAGGACCACGGGAAGGTCCGGAAGTGGGGACCGGCAGGCGCGCCCCTCTGCGTGGGGTCTCATCCGACTACAGGCGGGCGGGCCCGGCACAGAGCGGCCCCGTCGGCGCGGCGCAGCAGCCGCCTACAAAGGGTGCGCCCGCCACGAACCCCGCGTCTGCGGGAAGCAGCGGTGTCGGGAGGAAGCACGTGGCCATTTTACCTGACGAGCTGCTGAGCTGCCTCTTGTGTTCTTTGAGTTGAAGCTCCAAGTTCTTTACCTTGAGCTCAAGCTTCGCCTTGTCGGACTCTAGAGACTGAACGACTGCGCGCAAGGACTTGGCGGAGGCGTTCTCTCCCCTGAGCGCTGTGACCTGCAACACACGGCTTGGCTTAGCTTCCGGTCGGAACACGGACGGGTACCGCCAGGGTCCCCGAGGTGGTACTCTACCTCATTCCTCAGCTTTTCCAGCTCTGCATCCTTTTCTGTGAGTAAGGCACTAGTAATACTGATGGATTTCTGCAAGGAAGCCTTTTCTTCATCTGCGTCTTTTATTAGCTTGGATTCTCTAAAAGACCAAAGAGTTAAAAATTCCAGAAATCAACCGAGAGAGCGGTCAGTGGACAACTGTCCTAGAACAAACGCGCAATTAACTTTAGCTAATTTACAGGGATAAAGTATCACGGGGAAGTTTTACAGGGGGTTAAGGCTATTACGCTTGCAGAATGTTACTTGAAATTTTACTTACTGTGAGGGGAGAAAAAGTTTACCTATGCAGAGACATGCCAGAATCTGCATATCATTGTATCCGTATGAATTTAAAGAAACAAGTTAATAACTTTGGAAGACGCAGAATTAAAAAACAAGACTGTTGCACCCCCAAAGAATTACTTTAAAAATCTAACCCCCCCAGATGAATTCTGTTACTTCTTGAATAAATCATTACCAAGCAATACCAACAATTAAAATACACACATGCAAAGCGATTATACAGATGTCATGCAGAGCAGTTTTATGCTGGAAGTATCGATTGGTTCTCACTAATTTCAGTAACTTTCAGCAAGTTCCAAGAGTGTGTTTTGGAGATCTTCTGGGCCAAAACAGTAGCAGAGATTATTACCACTATTCAAACGGAAGGATTATTACTTTTCGTCCATAGACTCTGAAGAGGACAGACATTAAGTTGCTCATAGAAATCAAAGGTAATGACATAAAGGCTAGAACGGAAATGTGAAGATGGATTTCCAGGTGTAGAATGGAAGCCAAGGGGCATCTGGAGGGAGAAGGTCAGCACACGGGATGTATGTTCTCAGGCCGACCCAGCATTTGGTTATCAGCACAGGGATGGGGACCGGGCTTTCCAGGAGACGAGAACATTTATCTTGGAGTCAGGGGAGTGGGAAAAGAAAGGGAAAGATGAAGGGAAGACAGGGGAAGAGGGCAAGACACAATGGAGACAACCCCAGAGGGCAGGCTACTATGTGTTTATAAATGTGTGAGTGTATTTAAATTTTTGTGGTGAAAATTCAAACGTGCCAAGGTCACGAAAGCCAAGGAAAGACTGAGGAGCTGTCACAGATGGGACAACTAAATGCACTGTGGTCCCCTAGACTGGATCCTGGGAGAGAAAAAAAGACATGAATGGAAAAATTGGGGAAATATGAACAACGTCTAGAGGCTGGCTAAGAGTACTGGACCAATGTTACTCTCTTAGTTTGGCTCAAAGGACCAGGGGATGTAAGATGTGCCCGTGAGGGGAAGCTGGGTGAAGGGAATGTGGGACCTCCAGGTACGACCTTTGCAGCTCTTCTGGAAACCTCAGATTTTGAAATAATAAGTTTTTAAAAAATGACATGCAGTGTGAAACAAGAGGAAAAAAGACCTTGTATCACAAAAATATTTGGGGAAAACACAGCTGGAGAAAAATTTCCTGGCCAGCCCTCAGGCCATACAACCTACTCATTTGCATCCACGTAGATAATCATCAGTTAGAGTTCATGGCTTAAACCACAACAAACCAAATTACTCCCGGTTCTATTAGAAGTAACTGGGTGAATGCAGAGCATGTAGTGGTTCAGTATGTCTTCGAACCAACTGGAGGGATTGGAAACTGAGGCCCAGGTTAGAAATGGCAGAATGTCTGTCTGGTTAGTGAGACCCAAGATATCCGGCACACGAATTACAGAATTCTCATGGTTTATGGTAAACTGAAATTCTATTCTACACAAAGATGAAAAATATAAGTGTTGTATTTTTCTCATTGTGTGGCTTACACTTCCACCCCAGAATAAGTAGTAAGAAAAGAATCTGAGACTTACAGAAAATGTCTTGAATTCAACACCCAAGCATTATATGAACACTTGGTGCTGTTAAATTACTAACTGCATAACACCTCGCTAGGAAATAGGATCCTGTTTAAGTAAAAACAACAACAACAACAAACAAACAAAACCCCAAAGATTTAAGTGAAAGGAATGTACACAGGCATTTTTTCCACCTGGGAAGTAAATATCTGATTTTATCCAAAGATTCAATAACTCTTGGGCTCTTTAAGTTTCTATTAAACTTATTTGGTAGTTCACTCTATTATAAAAACCGTTTCAAGAGATTCACTTGTAAATCCAACTCAAATTTGAAAGATGCGATTTTAAATGCTTTTACTGAGAAATATCAGGATTTGGGGGTTAACGGATTTAGATTCTTCTGTAATCAGGACTCTAGTTAGTCAAGCTCTCACAGGTTCTTCGTGTTAGGGAGGGATGAGGCCGTCATCAGCCGGCAGAAGGAAAAAGGAGCAGGTATCTTTGCTTATCGCCACACACGTCCACCCTCTAAGTGAGGCTGCTTTCTAAGAAGATGGCAAGCAGATGTTTCTCATACAAAAGTTGTCAAAAGATGCGTGGTTAAAAAAGGGACCTGACTTGTGCTGTGTACACCAAATGAAGGGACAAATAGACCCTGGCAGCTCATCTTTGTGACAGGTCTTCAATGTTACCATCTTAGGTGATTTCTAAGCCCAAATCCCACCGTGCAAACCAAGAGGGGCTAAATTAAACCATTTATGCCAGCATCACTGACACCTGAGTCACACATCGCATTGACAGTAAGGCCTGTGTTACTTTAAAGCCATGCTGGCCCCAGTGACTTGGCGTTACTAAAAGTGTCAAGAAGGGAAGATAAACATAACATGAAAGAAGGGTTATAGGGGCCAGAAATCTTTCCCCCAAGGGAACATATTACCCAGATTCTTTCCTTACTACTTACATAAGAAAGAAATTCCAGTAATGAAGCAAATACCTTAAAGTGTTACTGGGCAAGCTTTAAAAATGCAAGATAACAAGAACCAAATATTAGGAACATGAAGAGAACTGCAAATGCAGTAAGGAGAACTCAATTTGCACTGAAGTTCTGTGCTGTATATAGATATAAAAAAGATATGTGTGCGTGTGTGTGTATGTATATACTGCTGAGAATATTTTACAAAACAAAAGCAAGACACAGAGGGACAAAGGCAGCCAAAAAATATATACAACAATTTTGTTTACTAAAAATATATGAAATTTATTTATTATAACGTGGATAGACTTTCTTTAGTCTTACCATTAAAGACACACAGATATAGCAAAGGAAGCAAGAGTAGGAAAGGGAAAAGAGAGGGGTGAGATGAGCATTGATCAGTAGCGCAAGCTTGGAGACAGTCAGACAGTTAGCAACCCACAGTGAGCTGAATGAGCTGGAGTGGCAGTGACCTCTTCAGGACTGGTGGACGGGGACCGTCGGCCAGTTTTCCTTCCTGACAGGAATCTTGCCTTGACACACACAGAATTAATCCTGACTCTACAAGTCCACAGCTAAGATGATGGCTCTGGAGTTCCTTCTAGGACATCAAACAGCCTAGAGAAGGGAGGGGAGCCAAACAGGTTCCCAAATCTGCTGTAGGCTCTCTGGCCAGAGGGACACACGTCTCTACTTCCATCCGTTACAGCGGTCCAGGTTGGCTCTGCTTTATCTACCAGACGTGTTGGAACCTGTTCTGAAAGAGGTTTCCCTAACTTGGAGACCACTTTCCCAAAGAAATAATTACATTTTTAAGCTAAGAGAAAAACTTATACTACGTGTTGCTTGCAATTCGATGCTAGATAGCAAAAAGACGAAGTACAAAAGGGTGATACTAATTTCCTAACGATAAGTAGCTTCACCCTACATCAGGAGTAAGTACTGCACTTCAACATAATGAACAACAGTTTGAATGAAGCAATCATATACTATGTTGACTGTGTATGTTCAGTTCTCACCTCTAAATTAAACTGTTGGCTAAGATCAGTTCTTGCATGAACCACTACATTTCAAATATCTTCATGATTTAAGTACTTTCCAGATTCGTAAATTAAGAAAGTATCCAATTCTTTTTAGTACTCTATGCTACAGGTACTTAACTATTACACACATAGACCTACATACGAATCCTTTACCAAACTGACCTTCAGAAGCTATTTAAGGCCCCCAAAATATTAGCTAAAATATCTTTGCATTCAGAGTTCTGAAAGAGACATAACTTTCCATGAGGATTAATTAACAATTTGATTAAAA
The DNA here is from genome assembly GCF_039906515.1 of Pseudorca crassidens. Taxonomy (NCBI): domain Eukaryota; kingdom Metazoa; phylum Chordata; class Mammalia; order Artiodactyla; family Delphinidae; genus Pseudorca; species Pseudorca crassidens. The sequence continues at coordinate 84,743,426 of NC_090307.1, forward strand.
AAGTTCTAAATATAAGAAACTAAGTTTTAACATTTTTCACTCCCAGAAAAAATATCATCTTTATCTGCGTTTATTGATTAAGAGTAATAATTATCCAGGACCTAAAATGGGAGCAGGGTGAGATAAGAAGAGAGGAATGGACAAGTACCCAAATTTGTTCTATCTTTTTAAGCCGTGAAAAAAGTCACATGTCTAATCACATTTTGAGAGGCATGTAATTTAGTCAAAGTCACATGAAAAGGACTGACAAAGCAATAGCATCTTTATTTTTAAAAGAGATTAAAAAGTAAACATAAATAGATGTACAGTGAGAAAAGAGCCCTTGTAAACATCTGAAGTCCTGGGCCTTGTGTCTGCATCTGAGCTCTTGGCCAAGTTGCCTAACTTGGGGGGTTTTAGTTTCATCATTTTTCAATGCAAGCCCCACCATATATTTCAGTGGTTTGTTTAGAGATATGAGAAATTTGTGAATTTCAAGGGCTACATAAATGCAAAGGGATTACATCAGTACTCACACCAGCCTGTTTCTATTCATTCCCTTGTCAGAATGCCTCAGGAATAAGTGCTATCAATTTGTTCACACACCCTTGACAACTGCATACATGGGGTTCTTTTTAAAGAAACAAAGCCTTATTCATGGAAAATTAAATATCCCAAGGCCCCCACGGGGGGGGGGGGGGAGCTGTGCTTGTACCTGGGCCCCAGATTAAGGCACGGCAGGCCAGTCACCGCAGCTCATAGGCACTGGGCGAACACCTGGCTGGACCGGGGGTGTGGCAGTTATGAAACACACATGCATTCTGATGTGAAAGTTTAAAGAACAATGAGTCTAAGGATGTCTTAAAAAAAGAAAGGAGGAAGGCACCCCTGAACTGAGGCCTAATTTCCTTTAGAAGGCAGCTTATGGAACCCAAATATCTTTGTGGGCTAAATACAGCCCTCGACTCTGAAGCAGCCGCCATGCTGGCAGGAGGGACAAACGTCAGCATAAACGCATGCGTCAGTGGTCAGTAAGGGAGACTTCCTCTGCTCTGACAAGTAAGAATAAAATGCTCTGCAAGACCATGAAGGAATTCTTTTTCTTTTCTATTTCATTTTCTTATTATTTTTTAATTGAGGTATAGAAGAATTCTTGATTATACTATTCCTAAAGGTTTATTTTTCTTTTTGTAATTAATAAGACAAAAAACGCCTGTCACTGTTGTGATGTACTCTACAGCAAACCACGGTACAGGCTGTGGCTCTTAGCAACGGTACACACTATGCCTACTTGGCATGCAGAGTAAAGCAGAGAATTTCTCTAGACACAAACTACACATTTTATAAAAGCAGACAAGAGACCGTCAGAAAGCATAAGCACCAGGCTTCTAAGTGATGACTCCTGGGGGCCCGTTTATCCTTACTCCAAAGTACTGGAAGCTTCCATGTGAACAGCATTCGATCATCGTTGAAGAATAACAAATAACAAAGCTCTTTTTAAGAAAGTTAGTAGAAACATTTAAAATGTTTCCCATTATTACTGAGAAAATGAAAGTTTTATATAACTGAATTTATTTGCAGATTAGGTAACATTATAGCACTTTAGTTACTGAAACTAGGAGGCAAACAGTGTAATACGAGACAACCTAATTTAGAACATTTCTGGACAAACGCAACTGAACGTGGCTTAAAAATCGAACTATTCTTTCAGTAATTCATACTGAAACTCTTACAAATTTGTCAATTGTGAGTACCAAACGATCACGATGCAATTTTCTGAATATAAGAAGGTCGTATGTTTTCTACAAGTCACTGTACACAGCGTGTTCTAACATTTTCCTTATTAAACACACACACACACACACACACACACACAAAACAATATATAAAAAAAGAAAGCCTACCTCTTTTTCATTTCTAACAACTGATTATTGAGCACAGATCTCTCTTCTTCCAGCTGGGAAAAAAAACACACACACAACAAAAAGGTCAGTTCATAACAGACAGGCCAGTTTCTCATCCCCCAGGTCACATTCCCATGCTCCAGGACCGCTAAAGCAAAGGGCTTTCCTCAGAGGCAGTGAAAAAGGACCAAGTGTACATCAGGGACCTGAGAGTTAAAATATTAAACAATACCATGTACATGCCATATCTTAGACATTCAATAAATGTTTCCTTCATTTGTTAGACGAATGAGTGAAAACTTCACTATTAACATTCTGGTTCCTTTACTGAAACAAAAGGAGTCAAAGGTCACTAACTTGTGTAGGGCTAGGAACAGGTAATTTATTCTACACGGGCCTTATCTTATGCCTGCTATATCCAGGCATTTCTTTCTCACCTATAAAATAAGAAAGTTACAGAAGAATTTCCAGTGGCCCTTTAGTTCTAAAATTCTGTTATTCTATTAAGGATAAAAAACAAGAGATTCAGCTAGTCAATCTTGTGAGAAAAGATTCACCTCTACCCACAATCTGTACCACATACAGTTTAGCCAAATACAGTACCAATTTTAACTCACACTGTTAATAAAACAAAGAGGTGACAAAAGCTCTTACATGGTTTTTTGGAATCAAAGGATAACACCGAAGACTACGTAATGGTTTCCAACCATTTGGGAGTGGCAGAATTTAAGTCACTAATTCACGATAAGTAGTCGTGGTCTCGTTTCTGATTATGTGTCAGTTATGTACATGCTTCGCTATAAAGGTCTCTTATACTTTAAAAGTTCTTAAATATAAACATGTATGTTTTGAACATAAGTTTATCAAGAAATCTATAGAGGTTAACACACAGTTTTTTTCCACTGTAGACTCTCTCCTTTCCTAGTCCATTAAGATAAATGCTTTTGCTGCATGAGTAATTCACAGATATATTTAGAAATTTGTAAAGAGTAAAAGAAAGGAAAAACAGTGGGAGGCAAACTTTAAAGGAATGAAACAAGAGGGAGAACATCTGGAGAGTGGGATGTGGAGACGAGAGGGGCTCTCATTCTTTTCTTTTGTACCCTTTTATATGGTTTATATTTATTTTTTAAACAAGGAAGCTGTTTAACTTTTATAGTTAAAAAAATTTAAAAAGAAATAAACAAGACTGGGAAATGACTACAATGAAGATATAAATGGGGCTTCCCTGGTGGCGCAGCGGTTGAGCGTCCGCCCGCCGATGCAGGGAACGCAGGTTCGTGCCCCGGTCCGGGAAGATCCCACATGCCGCGGAGCGGCTGGGCCCGTGAGCCATGGCCGCTGAGCCTGCGCGTCCGGAGCCTGTGCTCCGCAACGGGAGAGGCCACAACAGTGAGAGGTCCGCGTACCGCAAAAAAAAAAAAAAAAAAAAAAAAAAAAAGCTATAAATGGATAAATGACATGGCAGATAATTCACAACAGGGAAAATACAAATAATTAATAAACACTTGGAAAATCATTCAACACTGCAAAGAATAAGTATGCAGAGATTCTCCCCATTTCTTGGAGGCTGAATTTCTTGTTCCTGAATTTCCACAGAACAGAAGTTTAGGATACTTATTGTACTGATTCTTCATAGGAAATAATGTTTTTTTCTGCTTCTGGTCCAGGATCCAATCCAGGATAACAAGCTTCATTTAGTAGTCAAATTTCTTTAGACTGTCTAGTTCCTCATTCTTTCCTTGTCTTTTGTGACCTTGACTTTTTTTTTTTTTTTTTTTTGGCTGCAGCTTGTGGGATTTTAGTTCCCTGACCAGGGATTAAACAAGGGCCTTCAGCAATGAGAGCTCAGAGTCCTAACCACTGGACTGCCAGGGAATTCCCTGACCTTGATAGTTTTTTTTGACCTTGACATTTTTGAAGAGCACAGAGGCGAGTAGAATGTCCGTCACTTTGGATTCACCTGATATTCCCACGTGAGTAGAGTCAGACTATGCACTTTTTGGCAGAAACACCACAGAAGTGATCCCATGTCCTTCTCAGTGTGTGATATTAAGAGGCACACAATGTCGATTTTCGGTGAGGGTAACTTCAATCACTTGGCTAAAGAAGAATCTTCCATGTTTCTCCACTGTAAAAATACTACTATTTTGTGGAGAGATACTCTGAAACTATGTAAACATTCTGTTCCTTAACAAAATTTCACCCACTGGTTTTAGCACCAACTGATGACTCTTGCCGAAATAATTACCACGATGGATACCAAACAGTGATTTTCTAATTCCATCATTTCACGTTCTTACCAGTTGGCATTTTACCATAAGGAAGAGCTTTCCTTTTTTTTTTAGAAAGGCATTCCTATCTATCTATCTTTCTGTCTATCTATCTATCTATTTATGGCTGTGTCGGGTATCTGTTGCTGCCCACGGGCTTTCTCTAGTTGCGGCGAGCAGAGGCTACTCTTCGTTGTGGTGCGTGGGCTTCTCATTGCAGTGGCTTCTCTTGTTGTGGAGCACGGGCTCTAGGCGCACGGGCTTCAGTAGTTGTGGCTCGCGGGCTCTAGAGCGCAGCCTCAGTAGTTGTGGCGCATTGGCTTACCTGCTCCGCGGCATGTGGGACCTTCCCAGACCAGGGATTGAACCGTGTTCTCTGCACTGGCAGGCGGATTCTTAATTACTGCACCACCAGAGAAGTCCCAGGAAGGGCTTTCATTTTTCCCTCATTTACTTATTTATATCTGTTTCCATGGCATATTTATATATCATGGTTTCTTATTTTATTCAATAGGCTATAATCCATTACTATCATTATTTCTTTTTTTTTCATTCATTATTTCTTTTGATGCTCAAATTATCTCAGATTTGGCCAGTGGAAGCCCCTCCAACATGGTTCTGATAGGTTTCTGACTAATCCCCAGTTCTTTAAGCACTTCCTTGCTTCTTGGTACACAAGATATTCCAGGCTCATCTTGTAGTCTTTCTGTCCCAGCCCTGGAATCAGCCATTTCTCTAAGGACCTTTTAGTAGGGAAGAGTATTTAGAAACCAAAATCTAGGTAGTTAGGTATGCTCACTGATATTGGAGTGTTATTACTTCTAAGCCCTGTCAGTGGACTTGACCAAAATTTGAAACTTCTGCTCTTCAAAAGACACTGTTAAGAAAGTGTAATGAGAATACAGACTGAGAGAAAACACTTGCAAAACTCAACCTGATCAAGGACTTGTATCCAGAACATATTAAGAGCTCTTACAACTTAATAACACACAGACTACAAACCAAACCTTAAAATGGGCGAAAGATCTGAACAGACACTTGACCAAAGAAGCAGCTCAAAATCATTAGCCATCAAGGAAACGCAAATTAAAACTACACCTGAGATACTTGGGTTATCACGTCTAGTTTCATGTCATTGTGGTCAGAGAACATACTTTGCAGGATATGATGAGACTTGTTTTATGGCCTAGCATATGGTCTACCCTGGAGAACGTTCCACGTGCACTTGAGGAGAATGTGTCTTCTACTATTGTTGAATGGAGTGATCTAAAGATGACTGTTAGGCTTAGCTGATGTCCAAGTCTCCTACTTCCTTGCGGATCTTCTGTCTAGTTGTTCTATCCATTACTCAAATAGAATACTGAAATCTCCAACTATTATTGCTGAATTATCTATTTCATCCTTTAATTCTGTCAGTTTTTGCTTTCTGTATTTTAGGGCTCTGCCATTAGTTGCATATATATTTGTAATTGTATTTTCTTGAGGGATTGATCTTTTTACCATTATAAAATTTCTTCCTGTTTCTAGTAACAATTTTTTTTTTTTCGGTATGCGAGCCTCTCACTGTTGCGGCCTCTCCCGTTGCGGAGCACAGGCTCTGGACGCGCAGGCTCAGCGGCGACAGCTCACGGGCCTAGCAGCTCCGTGGCATGTGGGATCTTCCCAGACCGGGACACGAACCCGTGTCCCCTGCATCGGCAGGCGGACTCTCAACCACTGCGCCACCAGGAAAGCCCCGATGATGCTTTTTAAAAATTAATTCTGCCGATGTCTGCATTTTAATCAGTGTTTAACTCACTTACATTTAATGTTATTATGCATAAGGTTACATACTTTTATTTTCAATTATTTTTTTAAAGAAGTTTCAGGTTCACAGCAAAATCAAACAAAAGGTACAGAGATTTCCCATAACTCTGTGTCCGCACACATGTACAACCTTCTCCACTATCAACATCCCACAGGACAGCGGTGCATGTTACAATCAGTGACACATCATTACCACCCAAATTTCCATAGTTTACATTAGGTTCACTCTTGGTGTTGTATATCCTACGAGTTTTGACAAATGGATAAAGACATGTATCCACCATTGTAGTATTGTACAGAATAGTTTCACTGCCCTAAAGACCCTTGGTACTCTGCCTATTCATCACTCTCTCCCCCTTTTGCCCCTCACAACCACTATATTTTTGTCCCTATAGTTTTGTCTTTTCCAGAATGCCATATCTTTGGAACCATACAGTATGTTGCCTTTACAAATTGGCTTCTTTCACTCTGTAATATGCATTTAAAGTTCCTCCATCTATTTTCATGGCTTGATAGGTCATTTCATTTTGGTGCTGAGTAATATTCCATCATCTGGATGTACTTCAGTTTATTTATCCACTCACCTATTGAAGGACATCTTGGTTGCTTCCAAGTTTTTGGCAATTGTGATTAACTCTGCTGTAAACATCCATGCGCAGGATTTTGTGTGGACATAGATTTTCAGTTCATTTGGGTAAATACCAAGGAGCCCAATTACTGGATCATATGGTTAGAGTATGTTTAGTGTTGTAAGAAACTGCTGAGCTGTCTTCCAAAGCAGCTGCACCGTTTTGCATTCCCAGCCGGGAATGAGAATTTCTGTTGCTCCACGTCTCCATCAGCATTTGGTGTTACCAGAGTTTTGGATTCTGGCCATTCTAACAGGTGTGTAGTATGATCTCACTGTGAACTGATAATTCCCTAATGACATCTGATACTGAGCACCTTTTCATATGCTTACTTGCCATCTACATGTCTTATCTGGTGAGGTGTCTGTTAAGGTCTTTTGTCCATTTTTTAATTGCGCTCTTCATTTTCTTGTTCTTAAGTCTTACAAGTTCTTTGTATATTTTGGCCGACCGTCCTTCATTACATGTGTCTTTTGTAAAAATTTTCTCCCGGTCAGCAGCTTGTCTTCTCATTCTTTTCACGTTGTTTTTCACAGAGTAGAAGTTTTTAATTTTAAGAAAGTTCAGTTTATCAATTCTTTCTTTCACGATCATGTCTTTGGGGTTGTATCTAAAAAGTCGCCTCCATACTCAAGGCCATCTAGGTTTTCCCGTTATTTTCTAAGAGTTTTATAGTTATTCACTTAACATTTAGGTCTATGATCCATCTTGACTTAATTTTTATAAAGGGCATAACACCTGTGTCTAGATTCACTTTTGGGACGTGGGTATCCACTTGCTCCAGCACCATTTGCTGAAAAGGTGATCTTTGCTCCATTGTATTGCCCTTCCTCCTTTGTCAAAGATCAACCATCTATATTTATGTGGGTCTAGTTCTGAGCGCTTGATTCTGTTCCACTGATCCACTTGTCTACCCTTTTGCTGTACTTGATTATCGCAGCTTTATACTACATCTGGAGGTTGGGTAGTGTCAATCCTTCAACTTCACTCTTCTTTAATACTGAGTTATTTGGGGTCTTTTTGCCTCTCCATACAAACTTTAGAATCAGTTTGTCGATACCCATAAAATAACTTGCTGGGATTTTGATTGGGATTGTGTTAAATCTACAGATCGTGTTGGTAAAAACCAACATCTTGACAATATTGAGTCTATCTGTGAACATGGAATATCTCTCCATTTATTTAGCTCTTTGCTTTTGTTCATTAAAGTTTTGTAGTTTTCCTCAGATGGACCTGGTACATACTTTGTGAGATTTTTACCTACATGTTTCATTTTGGGGGCTGCTTACGTAAATGGTATTATGTTTTCAATTTCAAATTTCACTTGTTCATTGCTTTGACATAAGAAAGTGACTCACTCTTGTACACTGAACCTTGTATCCTGCAGCCTTGCTATAATCACTTACTAGTTCCAGGAGTCTGTCATTCTTTTGGATTTTCTATGTAACGTGATCTGTGAACAAAGAGTTTTACTTTTTCCTCCCCAATATGTATACCTTTTATTTCCTTTTCTTACTGCATTGGCAAGGACTAGGAGTTGAATGTTGAAAAGCAGTGGTGAGAGGGGACATCCTTGCTTTGTTTCTTATCTTAGAAAGAAAGCTTTGAGCTTCTCACCATTAAGTACGATGTCAGCAGTAGTTTTTGTAGGTATTATTTATGAGGTTGATGAAGTTCCCCTCTATTCCTAGTTGGCCGACAGATTTTATCACAATGGGTGTTAGCTTTTTCAAATGCTTCTTCTGTATCTACTGATATGATCTTGTGGCTTCTCTTCCTTAGTCTGTTGATGTGATAGATTACATTATTTGATTTTCAAGTGCTGAACCCAGCCTTGCATCTCTGGAATAAATCCTACTGGGTCGTGGAATTGTATACTGTGCTCCAGAAATGGAGGAGACAGCGGTGAACAAAACAGAAACTGCTGCTCCTCCCTCAGTCAAGTGGTCTGACTGAGCCTACAAAAGCAGGAGTATGTGTAACGGTTCCAAACGTCAGCACATCCTTCACTTCACACAAGCTAGTATTTTTCTTCACACAAGCTAGCAATTTGTTTTAAATCTATCATTCCTCCTTTTAAACATTGTTGGGTTTAATTTGCTAATATTTTGTTGTTACATACTATTTTGATTCCACTTACGTTATCTACTAGAAAAGGCAAAACTATAGCACCATAAAAGAAAGAAATGGTTTTCAGGGATTGGGAAGTGATTGACTATAAAAGGAGCATGAGAGAAATTCTGGGGGTGAAGGAAATCTTGATTTTGGGGTAAATTATATGACTATATACATATATGTCAAAACTCATCACACCATATACCTATGAAGGGTGAATTTTATGTAAACTATACCTTTTTTTAATAACTTTTTCTTTTCTATAAATTTATTATTTATGTTTTGGCAGCGCTGGGTCTTTGTTGCTGTGCGCAGGCTTTCTCTACTTGCAGCGAGTGGGGGCTACTCTTTGCTGCAGTGTGCGGGCTTCTCATTGCGGTGGCTTCTATTGTTGCAGAGCACAGGCTCTAGGCACACGGGCTTCAGTAGTTGTGGCACGCGGGCTTCAGTAATTGTGGCTCCTGGGCTCTAGAGTGCAGGCTCAGTAGTTGTGGCACACAGGCTTAGTTGCTCCACGGCATGTGGGATCTTCCCGGACCAGGGCTTGAACCCGTGTCCCCTGCATTGGCTGGCGGATTCTTAACCACTGCACCACCAGGGAGGCCCATAAATTATACCTTAATAAATATAACTTCGGGGGAAAAGGCGAGTTTGAGTAGTGTATACAATATTGTTTTTGTAAAAAACAAACTATATGTATATGCTGTTACACACATTAAGAGAAGTATGGAAAGGTACACCCAACCATTTATAATGTTGCCTCCATGAAACAACAATGGGAGGAGTAATAACTTTGAAATGGTATGTATTTGTATTGTTTCATGTTACAAACACGTATGATTATTTTTAATTTTAAAATAACGTTACAGGGCTTCCCTGGTGGCGCAGTGGTTGAGAATCTACCTGCCAATGCAGGGGACACGGGTTCGAGCCCTGGTCTGGGAGGATCCCACATGCCGCGGAGCAACTGGGCCCGTGAGCCACAATTACTGAGCCTGCGCGTCTGGAGCCTGTGCTCCGCAACAAGAGAGGCCGTGATGGTGAGAGGCCCGCGCACCGCGATGAAGGGTGGCCCCCGCTTGCCACAACTAGAGAAAGCCCTCGCACAGAAACAAAGACCCAACTCAGCTATAAATAAATAAATAAAGCAAACTGTCAACAAGTAAAAATAAATAAACACTATAAAATAACATTACAATTTAAAAGGAATAGGGAATTCCCTGGCGGTCCAGTGGTTAGGACTCGGCGCTTTCACTGCCGTGGGCCCCGGGTTCAATCCCTTGTTGGGAACAAAGATCCCGCAAACCATGCAGCATGGCCAAAAAAAAAAAATGGGGGGGGGCAAATTTTATTTTTTAGAGGTACAAAGATATTTACAGATAAAATGACAGTATTCTAGGATTTGCTTCAAATTAATCTATGATGGGGTGGAGGGTGAGTGAGAGTAGAATTGAAGCAAGAGTGACTGGGACTTCCCTGGCACCCCAGTGGTTAAGACTCCTCGCTTCCACAGCAGTGGGTGCGGGTTCAATCCCTGGTCTGGGAACTAAGATCCCACAGGCTGCGCGGCCAAGAAAACAAAAAAAAAAAGAAAGAAACAAGAGTGACCAAGAGTTGACTGCCTTTGGAGTGGGGTACATGGGGATTCACTGTTCCGCTCACTCTGCTTCTGTGCGTGTTTGAAACTTTCTGTAATAAAAGGCTGAATAAAAGCGAGGGTTATTTTACAGAAAAATATTAAGAAGATAACATTACGGTGAAGACAGTATACAAGTGACCATGATTTGGGGAACACTGGACCAGAAAATCTCAAACAGCTGATCTAGCCACAAAACTGTTTTATAATACAATAAACATGGTGGGTAATTTGTTTTCAATCTATCACTTAAGAAAAATACTAGCTTGTGTGAAGTGAAGGATGTGCTGAAGTTCGGAACCATTACACAGTCAGACCACTCGACGGAGGGAGGACGGGCAGTTTTCTGTTTTGTTCACCACTGTCTCCTCCATTTCTGGAGCACGGGCAGGCACACAGTAGGCACTCAGTAACTACGTGTCGCGTAAACGACTGGGTCAGAGAGCCGGTAAGCTGGTGCTCTCCTCGGGTGTGGGTTGGCAGTGACACTGAGGAACCAGGGTTCTCACAGGAGGAACTCTCTGCTCAGCCAGTCTGAGCGAGCTGGCACTCAGCTGCTGCTTTTCTCGCCGACTTCCCCAGGGAAGTGGTTCATGTGTGGGCGACTTCAGCCTCTTCTCTGAGCAAGTGTTCTGAGGTCCAAAATAGCGGCGCTACCTTGACAGCACAAGACACATCCCCATCCCCTGTGTCTGCGGATTTCTAGTCTCGCCTCCCACACAGACTCCTGCTCTTGGAAGTGGCGAAGGTAACGGGGAGAGAGGAGAGGAGGATTTGGTCAATTCTGTGGACAAGCCCTTTCAGAGAAGAAACAATGAACATTAGCTGTCTCGCCTCGCACACCCAGACACACTTCTCCATGTACACAGAGCAAGAAGGACAGAGAGGGGAGAAAGAAGCAAATTTAATTTGACTTGAATTTAACAGGAGAAAGAAAAATCAAAGTAAATAAAAGAAAATGGCTGAGGGCTGAAAAATGTTCTTTACCACAAAGATATATTCCTTTCTAAGAACTCCCACTAGGCTTATACATTTATTTTGTAAAATTTTTAAGTAGAATATATTTTTTTAAAAACATAGATGTTAGTATCATTTTCTTAGGTATAAGTTAATTTTAAATAATATCAATCACCCTGATATAAAAATGAGAAGGCTTGCATACTTCCACGTTCTTTTAACTCTGTCACCTCAAATTTTGTTAGTTATATTCTCTCTGTATATTTTTCTTTTTTCTCCTTTGTCTTTGATTTGTTTTTTGTCTTGCAAATGCTTTAAGCTTAGCTTCACTAAATGATCAAAATTGACATCACCAATAATAGGATAAAGCAACATCACCTGCCTCTGGCCAGGAAATGGTAATCACTTATATAGTCTTCCTGCTAAAGATGGATAACCTAAATACCATCATGAGGAAACACCTGACAAACCCAAAATGAAGCATTTTATACAACATAACTGGCCTGTTTTCAAAAAAGTCAAGTCATAAAAGACAAAGGCAGAAGAACCATTCCAGATAAAGACAACTAAAGAGACCTGAGTCGATGAATGGAACGCATGATCCTGGACTAGATCCTGAATTGAGGGGAAAAAAACCCCCACAAAAACTATCGATATAAAGGATATCACCGACAACTGCCTACACAGGAATAGGGCCCATACATTAGATAATAGTGTTCAACTTCCTGAATTTGACAGCTGCACTGTGGTTAGGTAAAAACAAATCCTTAGCCTACATGAGCATTCTGTGTTTTATTTTTACAACTTTTTGCAAAGCTTGAAATGATTTCCAAACAAAAAGTTAAAATCACAACTCTGTTCCTCATCTGTGATTCCCTAAACTGCTAGCTTAGCTGTCTATTAACCTGGATTTAGTGCTCACCTCCAGTCCCTTTGCCAGGCTTCTCCTGAGCTAGTAAGTCCTGTATATTGAGTCATGTCCTGCTTGGCCAAATTTGACCAGCAAGTAGCAGCTACTTTCCAGAAGGACTCATAGATGCTATAGCTTCTAAGTTCTTTCAAGTTTGGAAGCACCTGTCTTCTTACCTGAATAATAATCGCTTGGATATGATGTTCCTGATCATATTTTCTGTCCCTTAGGACTCTGGAAACAGTGCACTATGGGTTTTTTTGTTTTTTGTTTTCTGGCCTTGAATGCGGCTGCAGTGGGCTATTTTTTCTCCTTTTTATAAGGAATCTGCTTTTTCTGCCTGGGGACCTGAAGAATTCTCTGTATATTTTCAGAAACGTTCATTAGGTCCCTGTTTCTGATGTATTTACCAGTTCTGATATGGTGTGGTTTGGGTCTTCAATTTGTTTCCTTAACTCTTTCCTCTCTCTGTTCAGCTTGTGTCATTTTACCATCTTCTCTCTGAACAGTTGTTTTATTTACATCACTTAAGCTTTTATATAACACAAAGCAATATTTTACTCTGGGTAATGTTTTCTTATGACCTGAATCCCTCATCTCTCTTTGGATTCCTAGGTTCTTTTCTTTTGTTCTTTCCTCTTTTGGTACAGTATGGAGTCACTTGTTCATCTTACCCTGGGCTGCTCTACCTAGACCTTCTATTTGCTCACATGTAATGTAAATGAATTTTCCTTTATGCCCCTCCTACTTTATCTGAGACCTCCAAGCTACAACTGAAAAATCGGGCATTGCAGTCTATATATTTCTGTAGCCAGAGGGCCCTGGGGCAAGGGTGGGGAGAGTGCTGTCGGGTGACTATAGGATCTGCTGGAGGTGTCTCTCTGAGCTTTTCCCTTTAGTGTCCTGCATCTCAGTTACTGCATCAGAAAAGAGGCAACTCTATTCCTGAAGGAGTGTGTGCTCAGCTTCAGCTCCAGGCAGATATTACAAGTTGGCTCTTTCAACGTCTACTCTCACCTCCTCTGTTTCCTTCCCTTCCTGGAGGAATCCAGCCTCACTCGTGGTTGGAGGTGACACTATTACAGAGATCTGAACTGTCCTCTCCAAGTGAAAAGATAAACCATGTGAAGAGGAGCCCTCTGCCCTTCCCCACTTGTCCTTCCGCCTGCTTCCTCCCGGGAAGTTTCGCAGTGCCTGGGGGTGTAAGAGCCACTGAGACTGAGAGGATGAAAACTATCTGCTGAGGAGAGCAGCAGAGCAGAGAGCGGGGGCAGGGTTCCCTGAGGACATTCTTGAGTGGCTGGACCCCCGGGGACTACCTACCTGTGAACTTCTCATCATTTGAGTAAAAACCCACCCATTCCCACCCACCCCTGTTTACTTAAGCCACCCTGTCGGCTAGACGGGCTATGGAAAATGACAACTAGCCGTTTGTCCTGCTCTGGTAGAGGGCTGGGTGGCAGAAGCAGCGCTGGCCTCAAAGATTTTTCCCTGACTGCCTACTCACTTCTTCAGCCTAATTTCCTCCAAACTGGGTTGGGCAAGGGGATGGGGAGAATCAGAGGGAAATTTCTGGGGATTCTGCTATTAGTTTTCCTTTCCCTTACCACTGTGAACAGTTTCAAACAGAGTCACAGGACAATTTTGTTTCTTTTCTTGGTTGTCAGTTTCCACGTTTACAGCGTGAACCTGATTGGCTTTGCTGGATTTTCCTGAAGGTGTTTTTAACAGGTGAAGAAGTGTGTTCATTTCACGAGGTGTGGCAGCGGGAGAGAGATTCTGTGACCCAGCTTCACTCGGCCCTACTCGCCCGGAGGCCACCCCACCTCAACTCCAGATTAAAATTTGATGGCCCACGACACTACTTTTCCAAAACAAAACATGACAAGCTAAAAACAGCGTTTCCTTTCTAAACATTCAGGTCTGGGAATGCAGGTTTATTTAAAAGGCAGGCAGTGTTTCATGGATCAATTTAGATGATAACCCCAGTTTTTTGTATACTGTATCTGTTATAACCTCTGTTAGGAAGAGGTGTTGATGAAATACAGTTACTGAGTCATCTCATATCTGTCCAGTTTCCATAAGCCAACTATGACCTCATTTTGCAAATAACCAGGGGAAAAACCAGCACTATTCCCATAGTGATAGTTCAGTGTATCTGCAACCTCACAGAGGAGAATACATGTGAGGTTTAGAAACGATACATCAGACATTTCAAAACTGACTCCCCAAGGTGACTGTTTCTGTAGAAGAACTCACATCATTCTGATTATTTTTAGTATTCTCTATGAGAAAAAATAATGCTCTGCACGGTTTCCATTAATCTTGACACCACGTGACCCTGCCTGAATTCACTGTACAGTCCACCATCCACACATAGAGCAAATGTCCTGCTCATGTGGTGACTGGCTTTTGGCAACCACAGCTCTGCAGTGGAGCCATGAAACTGGAAGTAAGTGGACTGGAAGAAAGCAGAAAGAGCAGTCACACAGTCTCCATATCTTACGCTGTAAAACGGGACCTGAGGGCCTGGCTAAAGATGAGATAGTCATTTCATCACTCATTCACTCGTTAAACCTGCATGTCCTGCTCTAGGAGGCCCACTGTCTCCGAGCTGTGCGGGGAGAGAACCTGAGTGGACCACATACCCGGCTCCGAGGGTCACGCTTAGAGAGCCGAGGAGACTGCGACCTGGACCGGGGAAGGAAGCAGCCACCTGCGGACGAGAGGTGACGACGCGGCACGGGCCTCCAGCGGTGAGGGACAGGGCACGAGTCGGGGGGAGGGGGAGAGACGGACAAGCAGACACGCAAACGGCCAGGGACGGGGTGTGGTGGGAGATGCAGGAGACACGTGAGGTGTGGAGGAAGCCAGGGGAGGAGCGTCGGAACGTGGATGGTGGTGCGCACCGTCTACAGAGCGTGCAAGGAGCCACGCGCGTGCAGCCGCAGGGAAGCGACCGCTCAAGCCAGAGTCCTTGCCGGCGTGCACTGGGGAGGCAGGAAGCCGACTGCAAGGGACGGGGAAGGAAAGGGGAGTGAGAAATAAGGCAGAAAACAAACTTAAAAAGTTTGGAAGTAAAGATAAGCTGAGAAGATAGGGCTGCAAGCGTGAAGGGTGTGGCGAGATGCAGACCTGAGGAGGATCTCCCAACCCAGCGGAAGACCCAAGACCCGAAGGTGCGATGAGACGCAGCGGCTCCAGGCAGGGGTGGAGGCTCAGGAGGGACGGGGGGGGGGGGGGGGGGGGGGGGGGGGGGGTCTGAGTGGAGAAAGAGACTGAGACACCTGAAGCAAACGGATACATGAAACGTGGTCGATCCCTTCAATAAAATGCGACTCGGCCACGAAAAGATGAAGTTCTGACACAGGCTGCAACGTGGACGAGCCTCGAAAACATTAACCTCAGTGAAAGAAGCCAGATGCAGATGGACACGTGCTGTACGATGTCATTTACGTGAAATACCCAGAATGAGCAAATCCACAGGGGCAAAAAAAACGGATTAGTGTTGCCAAGGGCTGGGAGGAGGGAGGGATGGGGAGTGGCTGCTTAAGTGGAGTTTCCTTTTGGGGTGATGAAGATGTTCTGCAACTAGACAGAGGTGATGGTCGCACAACACTGTGAATGGACTAAGTGCCACTGAATTGTACACTGTAAAATGGGTAAGACAGTACATTTTATGTTATGTGTATTTGAACACACACACACACCGCACGCACGCACACACACACACACATCCCCAAAACCAACCCAAAGCAGCATAAAACCAGTCAGGACATCAGGAAGGAAACAGTGTGAGAGCAAACCGTCAACAGCAATTATAATGACAATCTTCAAAACCATCAGTCATAAGAAAGGCTAAATTACGTGAGCTATTAGGTTGAACCATATGAAACTGCAGAACAACAGCTACTTCATACGTTCAATCTCATACAGACTCTTTCAAAAGACGAGGCACCCTACGCAACATTTTATGAAGATTTCTGTCACAGGCGATGCCAGATTAACTCCAACACTTCTGCTTCTCACAACCCTAACTGACCCTGGTTGTCACTCCCCTCCCCTCTTAAAATGAAAAACCCTACTGGGTAAAGGGGACTTAGAGAGGAAAGGAGAGGGTCTGATGGGGCAGGCAGCGAGGAGTGCACACATGGGGCTCTGCTTCTGGCTTAGCCAGCTCCACCCTGGAGGGCTGCCAGCGAGCAGGTAAGCCCCACAACTGTTCAAACACTTCCTCCCGGGGGACATGGCACCCGCTTGCCAATCAAGGCAGACGAGGGTTTCTAAGAAAGCACAGAAGCTATCATCACTCTCCACGCCTTTGACCAACCTGTCCTGCTCACTGTTAGCCCTCTTAATTTCGGGACTCCTTCATCACCTTTTAAGGTGATAGAGAGAATGCTCTACAAAACCACTGTCACAGGGGAGCAGGGATTCTTTTATTTCAACAAATAATCTGACTTCCAAATGACAAACAGGAAATGAAATAGCCCTCTTCATGAAGATGGCTTCTCAAGGAAATCAAAATCCTTAGCCCATATTCCCAGTGAGAGTCTTAAGATGCAGGATAGGATGTCCCTTACACTCTAGTGGTTAAGACTCTGTGCTTCCACTGCAAGGGGCGTGGGTTCGACCCCTGGTCGGGGAACTAGGATCCCACATGCCACGCGGCGAGGCCAAAAAAAAAAAAAATGCAGAACAGATTCTGGAATCTCGTGGGTTTTCTAAGCAAAATAAATATTTGAGGCAGAAAAAAAGTAACAGTAGAACTGAAAGTATATTTTTATAGTACTGTTTGACCCCACCTACCCCACTCCTAGCTCAGAAGGTTTTTTTCTTTTAATTTTAACAATAATTACGAAGTACATAGAAATAAGTTTTATTCTCAGTAAGGGACAGGAGCAGGCAAACAGGCTTACGAGTTAGTCAGACACGAGTTCTGATCTCAGCTCCTCCCCTGCCTAGCTCTGTGTCCTTGGTGAACTGCTTCAGTTTTCAGCCTCAGCTTCCTTTTGTCTTACAAGATAACCTTACTGTCTCAGGTATGTGGTGACGATTCTGTGAAACAGCGGCAGAGCAATCCGCTCAGTACACGGTCAGCGAATGTGGTGCTGAGCAAAGGGACCGGGATGGAACTCGGGTCCCGGGTCTGTCCCACGTCAATCTAGTCTCTACTGTCTTCACTTTATTATTTCTTTAAATATTTATTTATTTACTTACTTATTTTGGCTGCGCCAAGTCTCAGCTGCGGCACGCGGGATCTAGTTCTCCAACCAGGGATCAAACCCGGGCCCCCTGCGTTGGGAGCGCGGAGTCTCACCCACTGGACCACAGTCCTCCACTGTCTTCACTTTAGAAATGAAACACTGACTATGTCTATAGTACTACAATTAAAATTCTTTTTTTTTTTTTTTTTAAATAGGGTTTCTGCCAAACTCTGTAGTATATTTCTGAACAAAGTTGATCAATAGTTCGGCTCAACTGCAGCAAGTAACAAAGTGGAAATTCGTGATCTTACATAAGTAAGCAGCACCCTAGACTCTTGGAGATTATGTAGGAAGAGTAATAAAAGCCAATGAATTAATCAGTCTTCTTTAGCCTAAGGCTGCTTCTAAGTTATTTTAAGTGGGGGAATTCTCTCCACTCTTTTGAAACGTGTACACGTCAAGGGAAGCAGTATCTGCAGTCTTCCTTGGTGTCCACCGTCACTGTTCACAATCTCTAGTGTCGCAGCCTATCATGGTTTAGTTCACAGCCGCTTGCTTCTCTCTCCAGAGTAAACACAGGGCCCTACAAAGGGCCAAACAACCCCTGCTTTTAAGGGAAGTCACTGCCCTGGTTGTTTCTTGCAGGTGCTGTTTTCTAACATTCTTCAGAGTCACTGAGCTTCAAATGTTTAGTCCTAAGACCTTTTCAAAAAGAAGGTAATTCAAATACCAAGGCAAAAGAGAAAGGGCTGGAGGATGGAGAGGAACCCTGTAAACCTCTGCCCAAGGAATCGTGATGCTTCCCCCTTAGTCTTTCCGGTTCTGAGTGACAGAAACAAGAAATGTAATCAACAGTCCGGTTAAGGTCAAAACGTGAGACAGGAGGCTGACCTCTGTGTGTTCTTCCCATTGGTGGATTCCACGCTCTCCGTCAAAGACGTTCAGTGAGATGAGATAAAAGGAGACGAACAGACTCAGCACTTGGCCGAGATCCTTCCCTTGCAAGTCCTTACAGACACCCTGATGTCAGAGGCACCCACAGGGTTTCAGACGCTCTGGTTTGTACCAGGAAAAAAAGAACCTCATCTGGTCAAAGGGCTTCTGTTTTCCATGAACCCCGCTTTCTCACACAGTGACCAAAGCAGAGTGCAGCAACCCTATTTACATCAACCCCCTTTGATCCTTTTCCTGACCCAAATCAGAAAATGACGCATGTCTCCCGATGCTACTGGCTGAACGAGGTTGAGCACATTACTACCTTCTTTGGGCTTCCGTTTCCTCTTTTACACGTGGGGGTAAGGACAGAGTTCCATCTCATGGAACTACTGTGAAGACTGAGAGGACAGCTATCGTGTATTCGTGCCTGTCACACAGTAAAATAAGAGCCACTGAATGTGAGCTGCCATCACCAGGAGCGTCGTTGTTGGCCTGGAGTCTGGAGCCACGGGCCATTTCTCCAGTGAAGTGAGGCAGCTGTGGAAAGCTCTAACGAAGACTTTCAAGTATGAAATCAACTCTCTGAAGAGCGCTTTCACTACAAATGGCACCACGACAATGGACACTCAACCTACTCCATCCAAATGAGAATTAGTACTTGCAAAGTATGCTTGTGAAGAAAAAATTCTTGTCCCCTTGACGCGCAAAGCAAGAAATAATAACCACACAGTAAAATTCTCTTAAAAATGTCATTTTTTGGAACTTCTGCTCTGAGGTCAGACGTGACTAACAGTCTAGCGTTTTGATTCAAGAATAAAAAGCAGAATACAGCATTCTTTAAAATCAGTTTTGCTTCACTGTTTAATAAACTTGTCAGAAGCCTTTGTAATTTAAATACGGAAACAAGTGGGTTGTGGTTAGCTTATCGTTCATTCCAGGTGTAACACACGTCCCGTACACCAATGCACACGAGTGCACATGTAGACACAGTTCCATTAGGAGATGCTTAAACATTTTTTTTAATTTAAAGGAAAGCAGAGTCCTATTTAAAAACAGCTGCCAACCCTCACACCAAATCTGTCTTCTTGGAACCTTTTTCTTAAAACCAATTTTGATGAAAGAAAAAAAAAACCTTCGAGAAAAAAAAATTTTGAAACCCAAGCAGTAGGGAAGAGATACTGTCCCTATCCATTTAAATACATTTTTGCCATAAGATCATCTGATAAAGATCTTATTTTCTACTTGCCTGCAAGTTCCCAGCGCTTTTTTTGGTTTTGTTTTTAAAGGACCTGTCAACTCACTCCTACCCAAGTCCTACAGCAGCACGCTTGAAAACCAGGAGACACAGAACACAGGTGACTTGAAATCCCATTTGCACCACCCCACCACATGGAGCACGTTCTCTGAGGAGCCTCCGAGCGCCCTGCCCACAGCAGCAGACACCTGCGTGGCCGGGCTGGGAATGCCCACCCAACGCCCACTGACCTTTTGATGACTTGTGACTTCGTCCCTGCTTCTCCCCAGCTCCTCGGCAAGTTTCACGTTCTCTTCTTGCAGGGCTGAAAGCTGCTGGGACTTCTGAGCTGCTGCCTGCTTTAGGGTTTCTCTGCAAGGACAGTGAGTGCAGGGTTACCATAGAAACAAGACAGGCAAGGAAACTGTGGGAGACGACCAGCTTCACAGCACCAAGGAAAATATATCTGGGTCACGTGCCTGATAGGCTCTATAACAACAGAAGGCAGCATTCTCTACGTGCAGGAGGGGCCAAGTGGCTTTAACCTCTCAGGAGGAGGACTGCTGCTCGCATGTATTCCATTTTTTTTCAAACCTGATAAACACTACATCCACTCTCTCATCACCCACACTTACCCCACTTCTAAATACTCCCCATACAAAAAGCAGGGTCACTCTAAAATAAATGACAGATGAAATGGTCATTATTCCCCTTACTTCCATTAGAAAATTATACTTAAACCTATCATGTTGATAAAGTGATTTACTTTGCTGCCACGGCACTGTTCCAACTGTACAAATCTGTAATCTGTTTTTGTTTTTTTTTTCTGGCAGAAATGTACATCTGATGGTTCCATTTGCCAGTATCTGTCAGAATCAAGTGCTGGCGGGAATCTGGGTATATTTTCAGGACAATCAGAGGTGAAATGCCCAAAGGAAATGCAGTTTTCTAATTACATAACAAGTGTTTTGTTTTGATTGTATTCTTTCCATACTGCTAACTTGAAATTAAAAGAAGCAAATAAAAATACAGCTTGCTAACCATATTATACCATGAATATCAGCATATAAAACGTGAACAGGGTAAATGTATTTATTAAACATCTTCCCATTATTAAGCTTAATTGCAAATATACATCCCAAATTATCCTTTATACGTGGACATTGAAAATAGTTGATTTGATTGTTGGATTTTAGTTTTATACCATAGAAGGTTCTGATGCAATTATGAATTTTAAGTCTGTGCTGGCTACATTCCATTTAGGGAGCTATCATACGTGGCTGAATTCTGAATCAAGTCATCTGGCTATGAATCCATCTGCTGATGCATGAACACATCTATTTTTAACTTCAGTTGTCTAATGGGTGGCAGTGCTTGGCATCTTCAGTTTTCTTGATTTTTAATTCTCCATGTACCTATAACATACCTATGGGGCTGACCTCATGAAGATACAGGGGAAGATGTCTACACAAAAATCCTCTTAGCACATTAAATTTGGCATTTTACAGAGATGTTTATTTAGCAAGTGAAGAAAAACTGAGAAGGAATTTTAGCCTCAGGTAATTAGTCATTCAAAAGCTGGGAGGCCTGATTTTAATTATGGATCAAAACACACGCGCACTACAGCTAAAGTTCATCTTCTGGCCAAAATCCATCAGCTCTTGACAAATCAGAAGATTTTACTTATGATGAAATCATCATAAGCCAAACCTTTTATTCCCAAGTGGTCACTACCTTCATTAGGGGCTATTTGGTTTCAGCATTTGTGTGGCCTGTCAGTGATAAGTTCAAGATCCTGTTCTCTTTTAAAGATTTTCATGCTTTAAAATTTTTTAAATCCTTGGTTTCTGTTAAGAGCCCACAGTAGAGAAAATTAAAACAAGGAGTCAAAGAAATATCAAGATGCCCTAAGATTTATAAAAATGATATTGGTTCAATGTTTTAAAACCTGCAAAACGATTTCATGTACATTTAATCCTCAAAGCCCAAGGAAGTGAATGTTATTATTTATATTTTAAAGATGCCAAAATTGAAGCTCAGGTAAGTGAAAAGATTTGCCCCAAATCAAGTAAGCTGTAGAACCAAGAGAACTGGAAGTAAAACTGGCAGACACACCTCAGTTGTGATTTGAATATAGAAACACCTCTTTCAAGTTTTCTTCAGACCAGAGGGGATATGTACATTTCTTGAAGAAGGAGGCTCTAACAGCCTAGCTTCTGGACATACTCTAAGGAATAATTCTAAAAATACCTACAAATGTAATTCTCCCAATTTTTAAAGATGCTTTTCTTTCTACATTATAAGATAGATACCCTGCAACAGAAAAGGAGACTGTCACAGTTTTAAAACTGAGAGGCAAACACTGCTAATATTGACTTGCAGACATTCTACTTAGGGATCTATCATAAACCTATTAATTACCATGCTAAATATATTCTAGATTTATTACTGTGCCCGGTGAGTAATTAAAGGCAAAAATTAGATGGCTTGTATCGTTTTCCCTGAGAGTCAAAAATTACACACCAGAGAGAAACCATTTTATTCTCTCTCTCCAACTAAAAATAGGAGCTGGCTCACCAAAATCAAGTTTTCCTAAAACCAGCTGAGTAAGTGACATAGAAGAAAAGGAACATTTAGCTGCAAATGCCGGGATTCCAGGGCCGAGGGCAAGTTTCTGGAGGAAGTGGTTCTCGTTAGAACTCCTGGGTCTGCATCGGTGTCCTGGCAGGTGAAGAGAAACACCTGAAAAGCTCTAGAGGCCATGAAGACCCCAAGTATGTGCTAAACCTCGAAAAACAAACAGCTGCTCCTCCCCTAGCTCGGAGCACTGGGGAACAGACTAAGGAACAGTAAAATGACTGCTTTTTTCTTTTTAAGAAGCACTGTTCTCATGACACAGTACATTTATATCAGCTGGTCCTTGAAATGCGGCCAAGTCTCAGGCAGGGAACAATGAGTCACTGGGGGTGGGGGGCGCTTTCAACCCACTCCTCACACCTCCCTCCAGCAGCCTCCCACGTACGTCACTGCTGTGTCTCCCACTGCCCCTCCGTCCTGCTAAGAGTCCCGGCCTTGACCGGCCAAGTTACTGGCACAAGGCACAATTCTCGCAGCCCTGCTGGGCCAGGACAATCAGAACCAGCACAGGCACTGTCTGCCCTGTGGTCTGGCTCCCCCTGGCCCGAACTCCTCCCTCAGGGATCAGAGACCCGGGAACTGGGCCCGGGGAGGAAGGTGCAGGCGACGTGGATGGCAGCGCAGCCCACAGGCTTTTGCTCCAGCTCCCTTGCGGCCGCGGGCACAAGGCTGAGCTTTCCTTATTCAATGGGGTCGTTCAAAGGGCACGCAGAAAGAGTTTCCCTCTTGGCAGAGGTGAGATCACCGCACACTGAGAGGGGATGGGGGACATGACAGAGAGACTGAGGAGGGTGACACTTAACGCTAGACCAGTGCGACGACCCTTACGGGAGACTCTCAGATAGCTCTGCAGGAAACAGGAATTCCACCCTCGGCTGGGTCCCCTCTGGCCCCGCCCCTCCACTACCCAGCACGGCCCAGAGAGCTCAGAGGCGGGTGATGGCAGACGGGGCGTGGTGAGGGTATCTTCTCCCTACGCTCAGATCCTCCCTCAACAGCTGCCTTTGTGATGCAGATGATGGGCTCCAGACACTCAGGTGAGCAGAGCTACTTTGTCACGGTAGGGGGGGGTGACCCTGAACTGTAGCTGAACCCACCCTCTCTGAACTGATTTGAATTCGTTTTTCCTATCACAGTGACCGTTTCTATTTGTGATCTTTGCCTTTGGCAGACCAGGAGATTCAAGCCTCTCCTGGTGGCCAATCACCACAACTGTGCATGTACACATCCGTGCAAAAGGAACTGTTGGGAGCTGTTTAAACACCACCTAGAGAAACATCACTAAAACTAAGACTGACAAAAGGATCCATCACCAGCGTCATGAGCTGTCCATCTCCTCAGATGAGCAGCTCAGATGAGATCATTTCTAGGAGGATTTTAAGAACTCTCAGAAGAACTAGACATAGTATACTGATTTAATCAACACATAGTACTGAGGATGGTGACTTGGGAACAGCAGTTTGGAACTGGTGCTTTTGTTTGTGTTTGAATCTCATCTATTCGTTTGATCAAAACTGGAAATAAATAATACAAACCCTCGGAGGGCAGGGTCCACAAACAATTCACCTTTGTATCCTTCCTAGCTTAACTGTACCTAGAACAAAGGACATACTCAAATGTTCACCAGATTGTTGGCTTTAAATTTTAGGTTCACATGGCTGATACAGTGTAGTTCTCAGAACAGGTAAGCAAAATGAAATCTACTCTGTAACTGTCACTTACAATGGCAGATAAATAACCACCTGCAATGATTATAAGAACCAAACTCAAAAGGTGGTATTGACAAAGGAAACATGGGCAGCCTGTCTGCCTGAAATCTAGGCAGCAGACTGATGGGTAAACCTTGATTGGAAAGAGTCTCCCAAAATTCTGCTCTTTTAATTTCCACGCCAGAAGATTAGATTACTCTTAAAATCAAGACTACTGATCATCTCAAAAGTGCATGCTTTTTTTTTTCCCTATAGAAAGAGTTTTGAGGGATTGATTAATAAAGGGTCTGATGTTTCCTAATGTTGAGATTAGCTACCATGTAAGCATACTACTTTAAAAAGTTCTGATTCCCCTTGGATTTTCATAAGGCTTTACCAAGTCACATTTGAATTCCAGCTGCCCTAACTCATCAGCCAGCACACATTTCATTTTGATCCTGTAACTTAGCTATAGTTCTGACTTCTCAGTGTAACGTTACAGGGGTGACTTCTAGGGTTTGCAACAGCGTTTGGGGGGCAGGAGGGAGACTATTGCTTTTGACTACGTACTTGTCAAGTATTCTAAAAATAATTAGCATTGCTTTCCCTTTTGCAATTTTAAGTAAGTGCCGTAATTTCCCTCAGAGGAGGTGAACTTACATTTCTTTCTTGAATTCTTCCATTTTTTGGTTCTCTACAGTCAGAAGTTCTTTTGACTTGTTCAGCTCCTCCATATTTTTCAAGTTGTTTTCTTTAAGTGTATCCAACTTAAACACCAAGAGAAAAAAACTTGATGAAATTATTTCATTTTCCAATCACATGACTGGACAGACAAATCATTCATGAAAAGGTGCATTAGAAAGGTGAAATTAGTCATTTGCAAAACAAACAAACAAACAAACAAAAAGATTACCTGGGTGAAGAGATTATAAATCATCAAGTCTATTATAAACTGCAACCTCCCCCTTACGTTAGTCAGACATGTCCTGTACACCTGGCCAAAACGTCAAACTAAATTGCTACATAAATTAAAGCAAAAGTTTTCTTTCACCTTGTATACAATTCTCAAAATTTATCATTGAACTTGCTATTCATGTATAATCCATCTTAAAAAAAAAACAAAAGGAAATTGCAAAGGCATGTCATCAGCAAGGATTAATTCTCTGTAATGAAAATAAACCCCTTTCTTCCCCAAAGACTAGCCATTTAGGATAAGATATTTTTCAATGTCAGTACCAAACTTCTATGGTCCTCATTATAAAAATTATTGGGATATTTTTAGATGGGAAAAGATTTAGTTATTCATCTCAACTTCAATCTAAAAAGGAAAAGGCCATGTAGTGAGACTGAAAACCACTCACTCACATTCAGCCCTATCACCTGCCCATGGGGGACACAGCCAGCCTAGGTCCTGGGCCCTGGTGGGAAAGCCAGACACATTACTAGAATGAGCAGGGATGTCCAACCACAGGCTCTGGCAGGTGGCTGGAGTTCGAGGTGTGCATCCCCCAAGGATGGGGAGCTCATCACAGGCAATCCATTACACAGGGTGTGCTTCTGGCACCGCGCTGGCTTTCTAGGACTTGTATAGTTATCTCCTACAGCCAAAGGTACTTCTGTCCTGTCACCTGCTACCAGTCAGGAGCCCTAGAAAGTGTCTTGCTAGTTTTAACACCACCATCTCCCTTTTAATGCTCCCTAACATTCCAGATTCATGGAATGTTCAGTGGGTCCAAAAACTGATTCCTCCAGTCTGTATTCTGGCTGTAACAAGGGGTATGGTTTAGAAGCACACAATTCTCCCTGAATCTATCTTCAAAGGTTAGAGACATTCCCTAAGATCTTCTCATTTATTTTAGCTTCTAATTTTGGTTATCATCTATTATTTTTGATGCTTTTATATTTTCAGCTTAAGTCCTCTTCTATTAGGACTGTCAATTCCTAAACGTACTCTTTTTAAAAATTTTTTTTTTTTAATTTTTTTAGATTTATTTTTTTATACAGCAGGTTCTTATTAGTCATCAAGTTTATAAACATACCCTTTTCTATGTCAAGTCTTATTTACCCTATAATTATCTCAAAATGTTCATGTCTTTATGGATTTCAATCATTGACCTTCCATCGTGAGAAGGCCTGATCTTTACAGTAGCTATTCAATGCGGCTATCCGGATTTTCCCTGGCTTTAATTTCTTAACCTCTTACCTGACTCTCGCTTTAAAAAGCATTTCAAGTTCTACAGAACTTCACATAACTATTTCGGCGAAGCAATCTGCTTGAGATTTATGTAACAGCTTTCCAAAGAAAGAAAGGGTTGGTATGAGCTGGGGGTGGGGGGACTGGGAATCAAAGGAAGGTGCAAGAATAAGAAGTGCTACTTCTGGACAGAATCAAAATTATCTTGAGGCCGCAAATCTATCCAAGACCCAGAAGTGACTGATTCAAAATGAGACAAAAGGGAACCAGTACTGAATTAGGCCAAGAAAAAGGCCTATGTCAAACTCAGGGCTGCGGGATGGAATTCAGTGGCTCAAAGTTGGGAGACAGTTGAGGAAAAAAGCATATGTGATTTAAGATAAAAAATACAAAAGCTAGAGAATGTTATCGGTACCTCCTCTCATTAGTTCTATCACTGAGCAGTTATCACAGAAAGCCACGCTGTTAGGGTTTTCCCCTCCTTTTTTAAAGGTTGATCCTACTAAATAAGTAATGAAGTAATACACTGTATTTAATATTATCATCCGGGTGTACGTTCGACTCCACTAACATAGATCAAATCTGTGTAAGGCCACACTTCAAAAAATAAACAATCCTGAGTTAGTGATCAAACACTCCATGAAGTCGATAAGCTGTCCTTTGTACAAAAAGCCATTTAAATCTGATTACTTCGTTCTGCAGTTTTTCATTTGTTTGCTTGGAATCCTCCAAGGAGGCCAGAGTTTCCGTCTTCTCTTTGGTCATCTGTTCCATTATCTGCATGGCATCTTCTGCTGTTTGAGCAGCCTAAATATGAGAAAGCACTGTGAGAAATGAGGGCACCCCTCACCAACCTGGGGAGGTGACTAACACTCAGGCCATAGGGCTCAGGGTCTGTGTGGTGAAGGGAATCACACAGAGACGGTGAGCCAGTCACTGATCCCATGCCGAAGCAGACAGACCAAGACATCAAAGGTCTTTACTCTGAAGCAGAACAAAGTTATAGACCCTTTTTGTGCCATGTTTTCAACAGGCCAACTGTAATATGCAATTTGTGTATTTTCAGACCCCTCTAAACCTACATTTTCTAAGTTCCAAGTTCCACTAACAACAGTGCTCACTATTCTGACTCATGTTGGAGAGAAATGCTTAGCAATAATAAAGAGTAACATCCTTATGTGGCCGAATTTTTCTCTTCATCATATTTATTGTTAAAAATTTAAAATACTATTCTTGCTATCTCAAATTTGGGGCTTTTGAGATCACTTGGAATTTAGGTTGGGAACTTCTCAAAAATAAAAATTATTTGGGCAATTACAGTGTAAGGCTCAAGTGTTTAATGAGAAGCACTGAATGACAAAGTCGATGAGAAGCTGTAGGTAATGAACATAAGCATGGCTGTGAATAAAAAAGATAACATGCATATGGAAACAAAGCCTTAGCTGATAAGATACTGAAGAAAATCACCTAAGTGAATTAAAATCTTTTTAGGCACTTGCTTACAATTTCATGTGGTCTAATAAAGTTTATGGGAATTCTGCCTTTATACCTTCCCTGTTACCAACTGTGGAGGTTTCCCTGGAATCTTCCAATTCGGAAGGAATAGACACAATGAAACAATTAAAAGTCACATAGAAGATACTTTGTTTTAACATGTGCCCATTTTACTATTGTTCTTAAGCCTTTAAGAACCACGGTTGCCTTTTCCACAAAAAGTTCTCCCTACATTAAAAAAAACTATTCTTTTTATTCACAGTTTGGAATTTTTTCTAATGGAGAGGGACAACTGCAATTAGACATTTAGTAAAGAGTTGCCCTTTCAGGTGGTGACAAAGAGCTTGAGATATCTAAGCCAGTGATTAAATGGGGTGGGTTTCCTTCTGCAGAAATGAAGACAAATCCCTCAGCCACTGCAGGGTTAGTGCACAGGGTTAGGCCAGGTGCTCAACACTTGAACCTCCCAGTTTACCGTAAAGGACTGCAGAGTCTCGAGCTCTCTAATTTTAAGAGCGAGCTTGCTCTTGTCTTTCCTCAAAATACGGTTTTCATTTTGAGATTCTAGGAGGTTGACTGAGATATGGCTGTTGGTTTTGGCCAACTGGCTGATCTCTTTCTGAAGGATGAAGTAGCTTTCGGCCAGCTTCTCCTTCTCCTTCAGGAGCTCGTCCTTTTTCAGCATCATCTCTCTTTTCTCAGCCAGGAGGTTCTTGTTGTCCTGCATCACCCTGGCCCGCTCGGCCAGGGTCACCTCGTGGTTCAGCCGCAGGTCATCCAGCATCTTGGTGAGGTAGCTGTGCAGCTCCTGCAGTTCCAGCTTGGATTTGGATAAGGCAGCAAAATCGCTCTTCAGAGTCTCTATGTTGGTGGCCAGTTGAGCCGTCTCTGCACTCAAGAGTTCCTTCTCCTTAACAATCTCCACCACTTTCTGCTCTGAGTTGGTCTTGTCTTGGATTAGCACAGAGTTCTCGGACTGGAGCTCCTTGGTGCGCACTCTCAGAGCCTCCACCTCCTGCTCCAGGAGCGCCACTCTCCCGTGGAGTCTGTTGTTTTCATACAAGGATGACTCTTTGTCCTGGGTCCTGGTTTCTTTCTCCAGGATTAGGGACTGCTGCATCATGTGGATCTTCTCATTTAACTTCTGACACTCTTCTTGCAGGTTCAACCCATCCTTCAGCAAGATGTTCTTTTCGGAACAGCAAGCCTTGAGTTCAGCGTTCAGACTCTCCTTTGCTTGCAGTATGCTAGCGTGTTCTTTTTCTAGAGTCTTTTTGGCATTTTGAGCCTCTTTCAGCATCAAAGCGAGATCACACTTGGTGGCTGCGAGTTCTTGGTTTTCGTTTTTTCTCTCTTGAAGCTCTTTCTTCAGAGCATCAAGATTACGGAGCAGTTTCATCTTCTCGTGCACAATGATTCTTCTGTTTGCAGACTCTTGATCGTATTTCTTTTTCAGGTCTTCTATGGCTTTGACGGAATTCTCTCTTTCTGCAAGTAAATCTGTATTTTGCGTTTCCAGTACAGATTTTTCTTTCAAGAGACGATCCTGCTGCTTTTTGAGCTTAGTGATTTTCTGACAAACCATCTCCTTCTCAGAAGTTAGGTAAGTGATCTTCTCGTTCAGGTTCATCTCGATGTGGGCAGCCTCTTCTGAGCATTTGTTGAGTTTTTCAGTGATGAGCCTATTTTCATTTACAGGTTCTTCTTTTTTGGCCAAGAGCCTTCTCTCAGACGAGGCCAAGGTTTCTTTTCCATGCAGAAGCTGGATGCACTCGGAGTCTGTGATCTCCCGACTGGTCTTAATTTCTTCCAGCAGCTTGGTAAGGCTTGTGTTTGTGGCCTGAAGTTGCAGAGTCTCCAGCTCGGCCTCCCTCAGAGCTTTGCTGGCCTCCTGCAGCTGCGCGCGGAGCCCACTGGCTTCCGTGCTGAGCAGATGTTTGACCTGGAGGGCAGCCTCCAGGCTGGCATTCAGCTTTTCCTGATCTTGAAGCAGCATGTCCTTCTCAAACTGCAGATCTTTGCTGTTTTGGAGGAAATGGTCTCTTTCGACCTTTAAGGCTATGCACATGTTATCAAGACCTGACTGTTTCTCCAAAGCTGACTTTTTCTCAGTTGTGAGATTTTCCATCTCCTGCACCAAGCTTTTCTGATCTTTCAGTAGCTCCTCATAGACGTTCTGAAGCTTCTGAATAATTTCATCTTTATCTTTAGCCAACGCAAGGTTTTCAGTTACAAGCTTCTTGATATGATCCTCCAGGTGACCTTTTTCTTCCAGATTCTTCTTAGACTCAGCCATCAGAATACCTTGGCTGAACTGGAGGTTCCGCTGTGAGTGCCTGCAAGCTTGCTTTGGAAGCCTGCAAAGACTCATTTTCCATATTCATCTTCAAGACTTCTTCCTGTGCGTTATTGATTTCTTTAAGTAATTTCTCTCTCTCAACAGCCAAAGCTGCTTTATTGAGCTGTTCCTGCTGATAAAGCTTTTCAGCATCTTGCTTTTCCTCTAAGACTCTCTCCTTTGCTAAATTAAGAGTTTCGTTTACTGACCATAGCTTCTGTTGGTCTTCCTGAAGTAAAGTTAGTTTGGCCTCCACCTCTACAAGCTTTGACAAAAGTGAACCTTTTTCTAACTTTAAGGCATTTCCCTCCTGTGCAAGAAGCTGCTTCTCTGATTTCAGACCCCTCAGCTCTTCTGACATTAGTTCAATTTCTTTTTTGGCTGATGTTAATAAGTAAGTTAGCGACTACAGAAACAAAAGACGGAAAGAATGGAAACAAAATGAAATCAAGCAGACAAATGCAAGCCCGAATAACTTAATGTAACCTAAACCATAAAAGTTAAAACATTTTACAATAACTGTCATAGAAACTATCTGGATGACAGGGGGAAGAAACTCGATGAACAGAGCCCATAAAAGGATAACGCAAAGCAAGTTTAGCTTCGCAAAGTGCTGATGTATCTACTGGTTTCTCTTTGAAAAAACTTCTGAAGTGTTCCTGATAGACACCTAGAAGATACAAACAGTAGTTTGACTTTGACGTCAGGGCATGAAATTCTTTCCTGCCATTCCAATTATCCAATTGTTTCTATTGTAGAAGGGATTCATAGAATTTTTTAAAACACAATCCAAAGAACTACAAAAAGTGAGTATACTTTAACCAAAAAAGAGGAGGAAGGGCAAGGTATTATAAACTGTTGCTTTTCAAACTAAATGCAGAACCTTACTTACTAAAGGACCTGGCCTGAGACTGATTTAGCTTCAATATTACATATAACTTAGTAAAAATACAGACTAATTTGCTAGTCTTTGGTGACCAAATAAATGGGCTTTAAAAAAGCGTATTGGGGGGCTTCCCTGGTGGCGCAGTGGTTGAGAGTCCGCCTGCTGATGCAGGGGACACGGGTTCATGCCCCAGTCCGGGAAGATCCCACATGCCGTGGAGCGGCTGGGCCCGTGAGCCATGGCCGCTGAGCCTGCGCGTCCGGAGCCTGTGCTCCGAAGCCACAACAGTGAGAGGCCCGTGTACCAAAAAAAAAAAAAAAAAAAAAAAAGTGTATTGGTTTATAAAGTAAATTGACCACAATGTCTCTACCAGTGCTGTCCAGAACTTTCTGCAATGATACAAATGGACTTTATCTGCGCTGTCCATTGTGGTAGCCACTAACCACACGTGCGGTGCTTGCGACTGAGAGGATGAATTTATAACTTGAACTAATTTAGATTTAAATGGCCACATGTAGCTAGTGGCTACTGTACTGGACGGCACAGCTATAGTTCATTGGCTCTTAAACTAGGGAACATGGGAGCATTGTGGTCTCCATGAATCTCCTGAGATTTCATCTAAAACTTGTTGAGTGTATATATCAGCTTTCCTGGGGAAAATATCTTAAGGTTTCATCAGATTCTCAAAAGAGTCTGTTGAGCCCCTGCTGTTGACAACATTGAGATTCACAGAAATCGGATATCCAGACAACTTGGGAGGGGGAACGATCCCAGCATTTTAACCAAATGATCCTTATAAAAACAACAACAACAACAAACAAAATTAATGAGCCCTTACACAAACCACTAGAATGCTGTGGTTTGGTCAGGCTGCAACATTTTAAGGGAAACACTAAAAAACTAGAGTCTGTCCAGATAAAGGGAACCACGAAGACAAAAACTCTGGAAATTATATCCAGTTGTTAAATGGTTCATAAACCTGGAGACACATCACAGGGAAAAGAGAAAGCTTTGATGGACAGCATGTAGAAGAAAGAAAATTTAGGCATCTTATACATGACATATATTACATGCCATGCTACACAATTTATAAGTTTTAAATGGGCTCTGTTTCAAGTCCTATGTATGCTCTTTTCTATTTTCTTCCTACTAAACTCATATATATGTATGTGTATATATATATATATATATATAAAAATAAACATTTCTCTGACACATTAAAACAATTAAAGACAAGTATTTGCTTTTCTTTGAGCAATTTAGATGGGAGTAGGAGGGTTGAACTTCATTACGTTACCAGAGTCAAAAAAACATATTGGGACACTGATACGATCCTGACACCATAAAATGAAATTCAGTGTATCAAGTTCTACTCTACTTAGCAGTAGGATGTTTTCTTACAGCCCTTAAATCCAGCTTCCTTGTTAATGAGCTCGTAGTGCCTTCCTGGGGACATGCGAGAGCCCTCTCTAGAGCTCTCCTTTCTACTCTATCCTCTAAGAGCTCTGTTCCTCCAAGCAGGCTCCATTCCCTGCCCACCTGCCTCATGTGGCCTCTGCCTCTTGCTTTTCTGCAAGATGTCTCTCCTAACCCTCGTTCAAGGTGGCAGCAAGATGGCCAAGATTAGAGGAACATGCCTTCCCGCAACAAAGAGTCTACTACAGGCAGGCAGACAGAGGTCAGGCAGCAGCAGACTCTTCGTGACAGCTGGGGAGCAAGCAGCGCAGGGGGTGGTGGCCACACAGTACATTCGGGGGAAAGACCTGTAGCCATCACCCTCCCTGAGAAGGAAGAGCGGCTGGTATAAAGCACTTGAAGATACAGGAAATGTAATTCGCCCTCCTGCCACGCACCCTGAGGGCCGACACTGGTAACGGCCACTGAACACATCCCACGTGCTGCTGCTTTCCAAGCCCCCTTGCAGCCCTGACGCGGAACGCAAGCAAACCGTAATTCGACAACAGGATTCTCCCCACCACGTACTCTGGCTTTGTCGGCTTGCCTTCTCAGCTCCTCCGTCTCCTGCAGCAAGTCGCTGTTCTCCTTTTGTGCGGCCTTCAGCCGCTCCCCTGCGTCCAACAGCATCTTCTGGAGGTTCTGCAGAACTTCTTCATGCTTGGCCTGGGTCTCAGAACTGGCTTCTTCATACCTGGCTTTCAGCTCTTGACACTCGTTGTGGCTCATTTGCATCTTCTTTTCCTGCAGACACCCCGAGTCAGGAGTGAGTCATTTGGTCATGTCCATTCTGCCCCTCAACCTCCCCTGCCAGCCCACAGTCCCACTGATTCTCTCCTTACCAGGTCTGACAATTTTGTCAGCAGTTCTTTCTTTTCTTCCTCATGCTTTTTAGCTGCTTCTTGCTGGCTCTGTTCAGCTTTGAGAGTTACTTCCCCAATACTTTTCTGCAGAAGACTTGCATTTTCATTAGCCTTGGTGAGTTTTAGCTGTAATTCTTCTACATTTCTAGAACAAGTTTCAATACAAGGCGTCAGATTTTTCAAAAGAGTACTTTAAATTCTAGAGTTGTACTTTAAAATATTAATAATAATTGTCTTAATGATTATAAATGTTATGAGCAATTAATAACATCTGAAATAAGCAAAAAACAAAAACTGACTTGTCCTGAAGAATAATTTTAACAATTGTGATGGTTACAAATACCTTAGAGTAACTACTCCTCTAACTGTGAACATTTATTATTTTATGTCAGAAGATCAATAAGGAAAAATGAGTGAAAAGTAAGCACATTAGAGGAGGTAAGTATTTCGAGGTTTCCAAATTTTAGCAGACTAGATAATCAAAGACTCATTTTGGGGTCGCTTGAGAACAGAAGATACGAAAATAACAGTAATGTGATGTTCTAGCTCAAAGAGAACCACGTGGTCCCACAAAGATGTAAGAGGGCCATCAACCTGGAGAAAAGGCTGGCTCATGGACCAGAGAACAGGAAGGAAACTTGGACGGTGCCTCTGGATAAGCAGCGATAGAAATGGAACTTCTCCAAGGCTCTGTGCCACAACCGCCTGGGCAGCTGTGCCCACCTCACAGCAGGACTGCCACAGTCGGCCAACCAAGGCCCATCTGCCCATCACCCACCAAGACTGGGCCATGCGTGAGTGCACGGCTGGACGTAAACTAACTCTGCCAAGTATTTTTTTTTTTTTTTTTTGCGGTACACGGACCTCTCACTGTTGTGGCCTCTCCCGTTGCGGAGCACAGGCTCCGGATGCGCAGGCTCAGCGGCCATGGCTCACGGGCCCAGCCGCTCCGCGGCATGTGGGATCTTCCCAAACCGGCGCACGAACCTGTGTCCCCTGCATCGGCAGGCGGACTCTCAACCACTGCGCCACCAGGGAAGCCCTCTGCCAAGTATTAATGCTTTCAGAATCAGAAGTCTACCGGGGCTAATATGTCCTCTAAAAGTTTTTGCCTTATAAAATAAACATTTGATTTTTATATGGCAGCCATTAAAAGAAAAAAGAAATCAAAGCAACGAGAGCCTCAGGATAAAGACGAGAAGAGAGATTACGATAACAGAAGCTTTAGCGCTGAGGAAGCAGGGTGTAGAGATGAAGAGCAGCAAGGGCTCTGGGACCAGACCACCTAGATCTGAAACCTCAGGAAAGTTACTTAACCTCATTAAGCCTCAATTTCCTTTTCTTTAAAATAGGAACAATAGGGGCTTCCCTGGTGACTCAGTGGTTAAGAATCCTCCTGTCAATGCAGGGGACACGGGGTCCAGCCCTGGTCCGGGAAGATCCCACATGCCGCAGAGCAACTAAGCCCATGCGACACAGCTACTGAGCCTGTGTGCCACAGCTACTGAGCCTGTGTGCCACAACTACTGAAGCCTGCACGCCTAGAGCCCGTGCTCCACAACGAGAGGCCACCGCAGTGAGAAGCCCGCCCACCGCAACGAAGATCCAACGCAGCCAAAAATAAATAAGTAAAAATAAATTAAAAAAACAAAATAGGAACAATAATACACTCACCTGAGAGGATTATTAGGAGAACCAGAAAATATACTCTACACAAAGCTGTCAGCATAGTGTGTGACACGTGGTCAGCCCTTCACACGTGTTATCTATCATTACACTGAAATAGGTTAAAAATATTTTTAACTGCCTGTAAAAGATGTTATTGCCGTTGGTAAACTACTACCTTTTCTTTACAAGTCACCAGAAAGTCTGCGATACACTGCGATAACAGAGAAAGAATGAGATTCAGGCAACTTTAAAACCTAACAGTCCTGAAGATTTAGGCTCCCCTCCCACCCAGACCTTGCTCGAGGGCCTAACCCAAAGCAGGCGCTCTTATTAATACTCATACGTACCTTTCTTTCAGACGTAATTCACCATTCATTTTTGTCAGCTGAGAAGAACTGTCTCCTGACATTTTCATTATTACTGCAATGTCGTTTTCCAGCTTTTCCTTCGCCTTTATCAACTGCTCTTCCCTTTCGTCTCTCTCTCTGAATTTTGCCTCCATATCTGAATATATATAGAAAAAAATAGCACTGTTGTGTTATAATCAACAAAAATGTATTAACTACACCCTGTATGCCAAGCCTTGCTCTGGGAATATTTGCATAGAGCGATCCCTGCCCTCATGAAAATTACATTCTAGCAAAGAAGACAGACAATAAACAAGATAAATAAAGAGAATAAATGGTACAATAGATAGTGTTAAGTGCCAAGAGGGAAAAAAATACAAGCGGAGAAAGGAGTCAGGAAGGAGTCGGGAGGTTAAAACCTTAGACAGAGCCTCTCTGAGATGGTGACATTTACGTAAAACCCTGAGGGAAGTGAGGGAAGAGGAATGCAGGCAGAGGGGAAAGCAAGTGCAAAGGCCCCAGGGCAGGAACATGCTTGACAATCAAGTATCACCAAGGAGGCCAATATGGTTGCAGTGGAAGGAACAAGGGGAAGAATAGTACAGGAGGAGAGCAGAGATAAGAGGACCTGATGACAGTAAGGGCCACAGCTTTTAATGTGAGCGAGACGCGAGCCACTGGGCCTTTCCGAGCAGAGAAGCGACCTGATCTGACTTGATGTTGAAGGGATCCCCCTGGCTGCTGGGCTGAGAACAGACTGCAGGGGTCAAGAGCAGAAGCAGGCAGCCCAGGTGACCAGCTGTTACTACAGCTTCGATTAAAGATGCTGGTTGACTCGGATCAAGGATAGCAGGGGGAGTAGTGAGATGGGGTGGATTCTGACTCGTTTGAAAATGAGGCAGAGAGAATTCGCTAAGGTTTACAGACCTCAAACAAGTATTTTATCACAATATAACACGAGTGAAGAATTTATGCCTGAATAGTAGATATGCTGTGACAACACACTAAAATTATCTCAAATCTTAGGAAGCCTACTACATTTAACGTGTAGAGACGTCTTCTTACCTGTTAAATTTTCTCTCAACTTCTCCAATTCAGAAGACAGCATATTAAACTGTTCCTCTTTTTGGTGTAATTTATTTACAGTTTCTATTTGGGATGAAGTTAAAAGTTTAATACATTTCATAGTTAATAAGCCATCTAAAGCCTGACTGTCTCAAAACCAAATCGAATCAAAAGCTTGCGATGTGGGATCACGGGAATACTCAAGAGTCCCATTACAAATCAAACCACTGAATAACGAACCTAAAGAAACAAGCAAGCAACTCTTTCTTGTCTCCCCAAATCTGTAGATTTGGCAGGCACCGGGCATCCCTTTTCCAGGCACCCTCCTTCCACTTAAAACTCAACAGAGCTATCGATGACTGAAGCTTAAGTAAGACAATACTTTTCCCAAGTACACCTACATTTTAATACGGAACAAGCTTTAAGTCAAAAAGAAGAAAGAATGGGAGCTTGAGGCCTCAGGAAGCCAAGGGAACCCAGTATTACTGTGCGCTGCAGGAACTTCCAGGGTGGTGAAATCAGGCTACAGGCAGCATCTATTGTTATGCACCCAAGGCCAGCTCCAGCTTGAGAACAAGTGAGCTGCTCATGTTCTGCTAAGACATACCTTGCATACTTCTCTGAACAGAGACTGCCTGCTCTGAAGCATCAGCAAAATTTTCTTTCTAAAGAAAAAGAAGTGGACATTCAGAATAGAAAGATTTCAGATTACAAAAATAAAAAGTTTCTATGACTACAACATTATCTATTTTTTGTTGCTAGCTTTGTTTCATTAAAGCTAACTTACGCTTAAAACATGTAGGCATCAATTACAACCATATGCATACTGTGCACGTGTACACACGAGTGAGGTTTGCATGTGTGCTGCATGCGTGGGTGTGCACGTATGTCTGTACACGTGTGGATGTGCACACTTATGTCAGTATATGCATGTGTGGATACACATGTGGTGCCACATGTATGCTTTTTTTTCATGTTGCTGCCCTCAAGTAGCAGAACCTCTCTTCAGAAATCTGCCTGAGACAGTGAACAGAGTTCCGAAATTTGTTTTTTAATATTTCTTTTTTTCATTGAAGTATAATTGGTTTACAACGTTGAGTTAGTTTCAGGTGTACAGCAAAGTAATTCAGTTATACATATATATTTTTTCAGCTTCTTTTCCCTAATAAGTTATTACAAAATATTGAGTATAGTTCCCTGTGCTACACAGTAGGCCCCTGTTGGTTATCTATTTTGTACATAGCAGTGTGTACACGTTAATCCCAAACTCCTAATTTATCCCTCCCCCCAGCCTTTCCCCTTTGGTAACCATAGTTTGTTGTCTATGTCTGTGGGTCTGAGTTCTGAAATGTTTTACATCTAAGAATAGTCAGAACCTAGTATCTTAAAACCGGATCTGTGTCAACTACCTTAAACCAAAAAGTCCATCGCTCACTCACTATCTTTTCTAAACATGACAGGGGGGCACGATAAAACCACTCTCCTGATTTTCCTGCGACGAACTTTGAGGTAGATACACCAAGTGAATTTTTAAATGAGTCTTTCTAATTAATTAATATTTTAGTTTAAAAATGGGCTCACAAGCCACAAGTCCATCAAAGCCCACAAGCTGTCCACCTGTGTTACTCCCAAAGCCAGACCTCAGGCGGCATGTTTTCAGAGGACGTAGAGGAATACTCTAACTTAGAAAAAAAAAGTAAGGCATCCTGAAAGTTTGGGGAGGAGGGCAGAGAAACGACATGAAACTCAAAACACATTTTCTTAAAGGACACCATAGTGAAAAATGGTAATTTCCAGGTCAACTTTTCTCAATATGTAGCTGAAATATGCTGTATCATAACTGTCTGATAAAACTCTCTACGATGAAACTGTGCTGTTCAATTGGCAGCCACCAGCCACGTGGGGCCTCTAAGCATTTAAAACGTGGCTAGTGCAACTGAGGAACTGAATTTTATATTTTATTTAATTTTTTTTTATTTAATTTTAATTAATTTAAATTTATAGAGCCATATATATAGACAGTAGCTACCATAATGAAGAGTGCGGCTATATAGTTAACATTTTAAAAAGTAGAAATATGTAATATTGGCATTTAAATAAGAAAAAAAATCAAACACTATTTTTGGCCGTGTGTCATGTGGGATCCTAGCTCCACAACCAGGGATCAAACCCATGTCCCCAAATTAGAAGCACGGAGTCTCAACTACTGGACCAGCAGGGAAGTCCAAAAATCAAACAGTTTTATTCACCACTGGTATTAGCAGAGAAGTGTAAAACGTGGAGAACAGGAAGGTGCATGTAAGGCCCAAGACAACTGACCCTTCATAGCTAATGTTTCTCTTATCAAGTTTTCTCCATGAGCCTACGCCTCTCCTTTCCCATGACATGTGGGCATCACCGGCACCTGCCCGTGGTCATCAGCCTTGACTAAGCTTGTGTTTTTGATGTAGGAGGCAAGGCAGAAGGGAGAACAGTTGAGAAAAAGACAAAAAATGTCCTACAACCTGGGATTAAGCAAAGAGGATATATATGAAAGGAAAAGTAATTTCCTGAGGAGGAATAAACTGAGATGTAAGAGGGAATTCTGTGAACTTGTTAATTAGACAGCACCCTGCCTTGCTAACAGAGGGTGCCGATGGTCCAGGAGAGCTTGCTGGCTTGCTGTCACCGGGCAGGTAGGACAAGGCATAGGGCAAGACCTCACTATATATGAAACCTAATGTGCTGGGTATATAACTTGGAAGGTTCCTGTGTTTGGTGAAACTAAGTAGTCAATAACGTGCCAAAGCAATGCATTACCAAAGGCAAAGGACAGATTAAAAAAAAAAAAAAGTAATACTTACCTTTATTGCTAGTTTGGGTTTGATCCAGTTCCTCTCAAGTTATTCATCAACCAATCAATACTTTGCAAGAGAAAGGAAATAGGTGCAATACGTCTTTCTTTATAGAAGTTTTTGTTTTTTAAACAGGAACAATTTTTGAATGGCCAGAGACCCTGAGATTCAGATTCCCAACAGGTACTTACCAAAATCTGAAGTTCTTTTTCCAAAGCCTCTTTGACTTGACTGACTTCACTCAGGTTTTCCTGAAGTTTATTAAGCATTAGCTCTTTTCCCTGCAGCTCTTTGGTGATGTTACTAGCCTACCATACAGAGTTACATGGTACAGAAACCAGTGAACAAAAGGAAACAAAAAAGAATGAGAAAGAAAACATAAAACAAATATAAAAAAATGTATGAGATACAAACATAACCAAACAAAACTGAAAGGAATAAAGGCATGGGTAAAAAGTCGTTTTGGTGTTTTTTTGTTTTTTTGTCTTTAATTCTAAGAAGCCAATGACTTTTCATACAATCAGTTCTAGATAAGATTGTCCAATGGCTAATTTTAAATAATCAAAAGAGTATTTTTCTATACCTGAATTTGGACTGTCAGCATGCTCTAAAGCAGAAAGTACAGATGCTTACTTTCTAAATGAGACAGTTGAGCAATTTCATCTTCTGGACTTTGGAAAACCTTAAGACAGGAATGGTGGATTCATGTGGACTGTGTTTCATTTTTTGTATTTTTGTACACGCTTAAAGTATTTCAACATTTAAAATAAAAAATAAAATTTTAAAAATGTACTACACAAAAATTGTCGTCAGAAATTGGCTTTCATTAAATCTTAATGTAAAAAAAGTAGACCAACACATTAGCTGCATATCCCATATTAATTTAATTTTTGTGTTTTGATTGGTTTTTCAGAACCAAGTGAGGAGATCTGAGAAAAATCTCCTATGACTGTCATCTTCAACTAATGTTACTTAGCAATTTTTGCCGTTTGTCTGTCTTCACCTCTCCCCATTTAACCATCACAACCCTTCCTTCTTTGCCAATAAAGCAGCTTCTCCCGCAAAAAGCTCAGAACATTCAGCATCAATACCAGCACCTCCACTAGTGTCAGGAGGACTGGGAAAAAGGGCTCCTTCCTTGAACAATCCTTAAACATGAAGATGACATTTAGCAAGGCTAGTTAGTAAGAAAGATAGCCAGCCAATGTCTCACATCATTTCCTATGCCTTGATCAAAAGCACACTTGTCCAGTCTTTCCTCAAAAAACCAGGGACTAGATCACGTTCTCATTGCAACACAGAAAAAACTCCAATGAGACATAAGTAGCAACGCAAAGGGCTCCAGGCTCTTCACCTTCATTTTGCCGTGAACGTCATTTATCATAGCATGTTAATTCGCACGAGTCAAGTGCTCTCGGAGTTCACATTCTGTTTTACATGTAACCTTACGGACAAGGCAGTCATGTAGGTGGGAAAGGAGGAGAGGATCTTACAAGTTTCTATCTTATTCTTTCAATTCATTCACCTCAATGCCATCATTTTTGGGGAGTTCTCTATTTTAAAAAGTTTACAGACTGGAACCAAGCTTAAACAGGAGATCACAGCAAGCCCAGAGTTAAAGTAATCAGATACTAGGAAACCAGGATCAAGCCACATAGTTGAGCCATTATTTTCTCTAATCTCCTCGGATGAAACCATACTCAAAATACTCAGAAGATACTACACTCAACTGGGAAATTCGTCAGCACCAGTTTTAACTAAGTCAAGAATCTGGAGGGTGAACTACCTCAACTGAAAAATAAGATACAATGCAAAATAAGAACAAGAAATGGAAAAGAAAAAGATGGAGGATGTTGATACAAACCTTGCCACTTTCAGCATTCTTTTCGAGCTCTAAATTTTTAATCTGTTTCTCAGCTGCCTCAAGCTGCTGTCTAAGGTTCCCGATTTCCGATTTACCTTCGGAACTGGCTTTCTGAAGAGCATCAAGATCCAAGAGCTTTTCTTCGGCAGCCTTGAGCTGTGATGTAAAATTATCAATAACCTCGGTTTGTTCATTGCATTTGGCTTGTAGTACCTCTAGCTCCTTTACCTTTAGCTCAGCGTCCTGCAATTTGTTTAAGGTGTCCTCCATTTCTACCAGATGCTGGTCTTCCGCTTTGTCCAGCTTCGACTTGACGGCTTCCAGACTGTTCTCTTTCTCTTTAATGACTTTCATCAGTTTAGCCCTTAGGGCTTCGAGCTCTTTAGTGTGAGCAGACCTTTCCAAGTCTTGTTTATTCTGCAAATTTTCTATTTCGCGCTGGTAATCTAGTCTCATTTTCTCTATTTGCGTTTTTAGCTCGGCAAATTCTGCCGTCTCTGCGCCGACCCCCTTGCTGAAGGACACCTTCAGCCCCTCCATCGCCTGCTGGTGGGATGCGATGGCAGTCTCCAGCTTGGATTTCCACAGAGCTATCACGTCCGAATTCTCCTTGTTGGCGTGATCAAGCTTGCTTTTCAATGACTCGTTCTCTTTGGAAAGCTTCTCTGTGGTGGCCTGAAGAGCCTTTATCTCCTTCTGATGCGTTTCTTCCCGGGCTCCAAAATGCTCCTTCAGAGAAGTGATTTCTTTCTGATGGTCAGTATGGGTGGCTTCTAACTTTTCTTGCAAAGCGCTTATCTCTTGTAAAAGGGAGAGTGACATGTCAACATCCCCAGCAGGCTTACTGGACTCCAGCCTCCTTCGCAGCTCAGCTACTTCCTGTATTCTGAACGCTAGGTCTTTTTCTAGTTCCATTATGCGGGACTTTTCTGACACTGTGGCCACCTAGTATCAGCAGAGAGAGAGAGATCATTTAAATAACAAATCACTGATGATTTTCTTTAACCTTGAAGATCTTCAGTAACTACCCCAGCTCAGGGAGCAGTCAAGCCACCAAGAATTTCTATGTGTGAATCTAGTTGTGATAATGGCTTAAGCCCAGTTCCGGGAGCCCCAAATCAAATTTAGAGTCTTTGGCAAACTTTTCACCATTTTGAGATGCTAAAGGAAAATAAAATTGATATTGAGTTTGACTCACCCCCAAAATATTTCTTTTCCCTTTAAAGAACCTTAATCAGGAAAGTACCCACTAACTGTAGTAAGTTAATAGAAACAGTACCTTTCAAGGTTCCCCTACATCTGCCTTTTGGAAGAAGAATCCTTATGTTGCCTACTTCAACCAAGGTGTATAAACGTTTGTCTATCTGATGGAAGTGACTTTACGGAAGCGTGCTGTCCCGTACAGCAGCCGTTAACCACACATGGCTACTCGCACTTGAAACGTGGCTCCAAGTATCAAATATACATCAAATAATGAAGACTCGGGAAAAACAGAACACATCTTGTAAATAATTTCTTTCTCTCTTTCTTTTTGTTTTTTTTTGGCCACACCACGTGCCTTATGGGATTTTAGTTTCCTGACCAGGGATCAAACCTGGGCCCTTAGCAGTGAGAGTGCAGAGTCCTAACCACTGGACCGCCAGGGAATTCCCAATAATTTCTTATACTGATTACATGATGAAGTGATAGTAGTTTGGATAAATTGGTTTAAATAAATAAAATATATGACTAAATTAATTTCACCTGCTCCTTTTTACGTATTAAAAAAGTATGTTAATGTGGGTACCAGAAAATTTTTAATTATATATATGTGGCTCATGTCATAATTCTGTTGGATAGCACTGGTGTTAAAGGTGTAAAAATATCTATGAAATGTTTCAGTGAATACCACGACAACTGTAGAATAAAAGCCTCAAGTGGATAAAGAACTAATTTACTAACCTTTTTTAAAAAGGACAAAGAAAGAATGATTACTTACCTGCAATGATACCTAAGAATCTTATACAGAGTCCCTCCCCGCTTTTAGATTTTGTAATTCCTTCACCATCTTGACGTACATGTCTCGCTCCCCTAACCCAGTGGTTCTCCGACCTTAGTGTGCGTGTGAGTTGCCTGGGACGTGTGTCTACAGTGCAGGTCCAGTTCCTCCCACGTGTGCTGATTCTACCTGAGCTCTGGGACAGAACCCGGGAATACGCTGCTATTTAAACTCATACCCCCAGGACGAGGAAAAACACTTTCCTAACCTGCGTCCTTTTGTTCTTAGGAAGTTATTTCCCTCTGCTGTTACGCAGTAAGTTTAGTACACAAAATATGTGGGAAATGGTAGCTTTGGGCATAAAAACTAATTATTGGACTAACCTGGGAAATAGAAGGGAACTTGAATGATTTAAAGACATCAGTGAATCCCAAATTTCATGGATCAAAAGTCCTCCGGAGTGAAGGCTCTCCTCCCTCACTGCCTTTATCGGGACAGAAGGTAATGGGTATGTTTTTTCTTCAGCCCCTCTGTCCACCTACAGGCTGTGAGATGGATAAGGACTGAAGTGTCCACGAAGAACAAGAAAATAAAGCACTTGGGGCTCCAAAACTGCATGATCAAATCATTAAGTATTTCAGAGCTGGCTATAATTGTTGTTTCAGGGCTATAGGTGCTTCCAAGATGTTAATTCATTTACATACTTTTTTTCTGGGGGGGAAGTGGGGAGGTGGGGAATCCACAGATAAGGTGCATTATTAAACCCCATTGCTACAAGGTCCATAACGTAAATAAATTTAATCCAACAGGGCACTAATTCTTAATCAGTCACAACAAAACCGTCAAACTGAGGAAATACCAAGTAAAAAATAAGGGAAAATAATAGTGTGGTTATGCAGCATTTTCACAGCAGTTCCATTTTTTAATTTTATTTCCCAAAATCTGCCCTCAGGCAAAACTATCTATGTGTCTGCCTTTCCCACCATAAAAGTCAGGTATCATTTCTTATTCTTGCTAATGTTTCTACAGCGCCAAGCACACTGTTTATAAACTGGGCTTACTGGCTTAGAGGAATTCTGAAGCACTTCCCAAAAGGGAATGTAGGTGATGGGAAACTTAGATGGGTCAGTGGTTAGTTTCACACTTGGCAAACCAAGAACGAGGATCAACAGGAGACAAGGCTTGTTATAGGAAGATGACAGCTTGCTTGAATCTGAAATACTTAAATAAACCATGCTGTCAATGGATGCCTTCTTTTCCACAGAAAACAAAACAAAAACAAAAACAAATCAACACTGTTTGCTGACAAAGCTGTAACGGAGATTTGTTCAGAAGTAAAAAAATACATCCTTACTTCAATAGCCAG
This sequence comes from Pseudorca crassidens, assembly GCF_039906515.1. Classification (NCBI taxonomy): domain Eukaryota; kingdom Metazoa; phylum Chordata; class Mammalia; order Artiodactyla; family Delphinidae; genus Pseudorca; species Pseudorca crassidens. The sequence goes on from NC_090307.1 coordinate 84,787,689, forward strand.
CCACACCACGGGAGCTCAGTCTTACTATGAGTCCCTTGTATTTCCCAGATCAAGTCTTTGGCTCTCGGGTAACAAAGAAACGGCACCAAACTACCAGGATTTTTTTTTTCTTACCAAATACACAGACGATATCGTTAGTTTTGAGGCCGACTGAGAACATTTTCTTTCTCTTAAAAACTAAAAACTCGTGACTTAGAGGAAGAAATATTACTCGATTTTCTAGATTTTTTAGATCAATGATTTCTCAAGAAGAGAAATTTCTACAAATACTAATAATTCAAAAGGAAAAAAAATCAGGATACCAAATTTGATCAGAGACAGAATCATTTCTGAAATGTTAAAATTAAGGATCTGTCTGATTTAGCTGTTAACAGTCAAATTCGTGATTTAAGAGGTATATAATACATACGTGTTTTCTTATATGTGACTCAGATTAGCTCTTACATCTTTTACCACAAAACTACTTCCATAATAGACAGACTCCATCCTGTAGTGGTTAAGAGCACAGACTCTGGGGTCAAATGGCCCAAATAGAAATCCTGGCCCCCCTATCTCTATCAGCTGTGTGACCTTGGACATATTATTTAACCTCTCCGTGCCTCGGTTTCCTCACCTGTAAAATGGGGACAATACTACTACCTCTCCCCTGGGGTTGTGGTAAGACTGAATAAGTTAATACTTGTAAAGTGCTTGGAATAGTGCCTGGCATAAAGTAAGCACTATATGGGTGCTTAAATACATAAGTAAGTGAGAACATGACTAAGGCACTGGCTCCGAGAGCCAAACGCAGTGAGCTGGGGGTCGTAAGAAGACATTCTGTTCCCAACACACTTTTTCCTCCTGACCACTGAGATTCTAACCTACTGGGTAACAGAAATTCAAAGAGATCAGGTGCGAAGAAAAAAAGATAGCTGGGGTGAAAGTCCCTAACTCTCATTAAAAAAGAGCCAACGTTTCAATTCCCTTTGCCTAAGAGGCCAGGGAAGAAGGCAGGAAAAGAGAGCTAAAGTGAAACAACAAAAAATTATTTAGAAAACCCACTAGGAATATGAGAACAAGAGGACCACTGACTGCTGGTGCAAACTGGAGAAAGGTATTTCCCGGGATTAATACAAAGAACCTCAAATGCATCTGTGGACGTCCACGCAGTCTACACAGTCGCTGAGTTTCGGATCTTGATCTTGGTTGAGTTAACCAAAGGAATGAATCTTCACCTTGGACCAAAGGTTCCACATAAAACACCTGTGCCCACCCATCAACCTACACTCACGAGCACCTGGGCGGTGCCAAGGCCAAACTCAAGTCGAACCACTGGGTCAAGGCTTAGGCCAACTGCAGGGCCCGTCACCCGCGGCGTCCACCGTTCGCAAACATGGGTCTGCTTCATTAAATAGTGAAAACCATTACCCTAGTGTCTTCTAACTCCCTCTGGAGTTTGTCAGCTTTGGTCTTTTCAAAGAGCAGGCTCTGTTCAAGCTCCTTAATGCGGGCATGCTCCAGTTTGGTCTGCGTCTGTCAGTAAAAAGGAAGAGGAAGAAACACAACAGTGCCACCGTGACATGCCAGCACAGGAGGAGAGGGCGCGGCATGCAGGCTGAGCCGGCAGTACCTTCCGCCGGAGGATGAACAGAAAGGGTGATGGAGGAGGGATGAGGGTGGACCGAGATGAAGAGGCTGGGGGTGAGGATGAACACTATGGACAAGAGGATGAGGTGGGCAGGGGACATGGGCTAGTCTACTGAGAAAGAAAAAATGGAAAACACATGAGGCAAGGTGAAAGGTGTCAGATGCATGCAGCCAAATATGTTATATTGATAAGTGAAGTTTATCAGCACAAATTAGAATAGTTAATATTCCCCTAATCTATCATTTTCCCTCCTCCCCACAACAGCTACTTGACATTAATGTGTATGTAACTGACTCGTGACTTAAAAAGTGAATTGACCGTCAAAATGATCACTATCACCCAAATATGGAAAAGATAACGTCATAAGTCTCTAAGTGTTCAGTTAGTCCCTAGAGCAGATCTTTGCACTTTGGCGTACAATTTGACGTGAGCAAGGGTCAAGTATTAAACCTAACGAAGGAAATCTAGGACCTAGAGCTAAGGAAATCACACCAGTGGCCTTTTGCTGAGATGAGTGAGAAGGGTCTGAGATTCTCAGCAACATTCCCGTATATAACAGGTGAGGAGTCACTAAAGCTCTCATTTCCTTCCAAGGGTGGACTTTCCAAAGACTGTTGCCAGAAAACAAAGCGGGGGGTGGGGGGTGGGGATCAGATTTAAAAGAGAAAATTCAGTAATAATTGTGCTTGAGGGCCTCCATCCCTAAGGTTCAAAGCAGGAGCAAAGTTGAACTGCAACTGGTAAGGGGCTCATAATCTTGATCCTAAGACAACTCATTCTTCTCAGTTCAGAGGTAAGAAACAGTGACTCAACAGAAAGGCATGAGTTTCAACTCCATGCAAAAGGAGCCGGTAAGGTCTTCACATGTTTCCAAACCTCAGACTGCCCATCATCACTTACTTACATGGAAGCTGATGGAGGAGCCAGAGGGCGACCTCTTTCTAACAGGCTTAAGTGCATCAGAATCTTAATCAATTTGAAATAACCTAGATCAGTCTGAACGTCTTTCCCCGCTCACCTCTCCCATCCAAGAGGTTATCAACATAATCAACTGATAAAACCTGTTGACAGAGCTGCTCCCAGCAGCTTCTAGTTATTTTGTGGTTCCAACCCGTAGGATCTATCAGTCTGGACAATTAAGGGCAACAAGGAAATGACAACAAACTCTAAACTGACAGAAAGGAGTGCAAAGCTTAAGGTGGAATGTTTTACATTATAAACATCTTTGCTCACTCCAGTGGTACTCTGGGGATTCAGTGCATTCAAGAGGTCAGTTTGCTTGTGAACCAGGTATAAAAAAACCATCATAGAATATTTAAAAAGTAAATAAATTTTTTTTTTGTAAAAATTCTTCACCTGCTTCAGCTCTTTACATTCAAGAAAAATAATGAAATAAAATTCAAAACCTAATTGTCTGGGTAGTCCCCTTCGTCCATATGTACCTTAGACAGAGGTTGTTCAAGTTACCTGCTTTTACAAGAAAAGAATCTAATCCAGATCTACACAGTTGGGGTCACAGCCTCAAGAACAGAAATCCAAAATTAACAGGAAGAAACCAAAGGCAACAGAACCTTTCTTCCCTTGACACTGAGTTCAGTGTCCTCTGGGTGAAAGGTCACTACTTCCAGATAAAAAGCAAATACCCACTGAATGTGATCTTCTCCCCATTCCGAGATCCTCCAGGTGCCTCCTGACTGGTGAGAGTGCACACGAATGATCTGGGCTCCACAGCTGTACTTGGTCAACTACCAGCAAGGAAGCTAGTGATCCGCTTCCCTTCCACGGTATGTGGTAAAAACGTTATGCTGAACAGGACAACCCTCCCATTAAAATTATTCCTTTCTTAGAATAGGACAGAGTATCCCAAGAGGAGAGCCCTGGGGCAGGGGATTGAGAGAGAAAGCCAAGGCTCCGCGAGAAGCGCACAGGAGAGGCGGGAGGGAGTCCCATGCAGACTGGCTCCGGAGGTAGCAGGAGCCTGTTTTGGAAGCAGAGAAGAGACCCAGATCACTGAAGGAGCTTTCACAAAAAGGAGACCTTCAGAACGGAGGCTTTTTAAAAAGTTCAGTCTCGAGTTGTCTAGTTCAGCTGCCGGGAGGTGGTGGGAAGAAAAATTCTGTTTTAATCTTGTTCTCTTGTGGTGGTACCTCAAAGGAAGAAGTTTTTAGGTTTTTTTCAACTGGCATCTCAGCTGGCAGGGTACGCCGAGAAGCCATGCTTTTGAGGCCACTCTGGTACGATCGGAATTGGGTGTTTGATCCTAAACAGAGGGAGGAAGGAAAAAAAATACACCTCCGTGCCTAGTGGCACTGCTACTAGAAAAATCTCTCTTCAAGAATAATAAATTTAAAATACACAACGTCTTCACTGAAGAATGCCTGCCTCTAGCCTCAAACTAGGGAAAACACGGCCCCAACAAACTGAAGTTTGAATTTCTCGTCAGCTGCACTGGCAGCCATTGGCCAGCAGTGGGAGCTCACACAAAAGGCAATCAGTCTGGGACTCCATTCCTTTATTTTTATGGGAATAAATTAAACTTGGGGAAACTTTCCCCCAAAATTTCTGTAACAACTTCATCTAATATGTTTTATGTTTCAGTCAGGTATCTTCTATTTTGTAATAATTCTATTAAAACCAGAAGGCATTATGAATTAAGGGAAGAAGGCCGGGCCCCATACAAAATTCTTTTCTTTCTTTTTGCCGAAATTCTTTAAAGAAACGTGTGCCTGTGTGTTAAACAAATGGGTTTACAGAACTTAGTCATTACATACAATTTCTTCAGGATTCAAATGTAACTGCTTTGAAAGCCCACATGCACAGAAATATTAAGGACAATGTCTCAAGATCAGATTATGCAGTTAGTATTTGAGTATATCAATAAGCATTTTAATCTGTAATCGATCTGTGTTAACAAGGGAAATATCCACACAGTTAAGTGCCCTCTTACATTCTCAGGATCTTCAGAAATCTGGCTCTTTTGCTATCAGTAAAAAAATAAGATAATTAACAACAAAAGAGAGATTCAACTAAAGTTTCAATATGTGTTAGGGTTTCAAAATAACTGATTAATTACAAGTTTACCAGACAGACTATCCTAGCCTAGTGCTGATGTAAATATTTTAACTGCCCCTCCTCAAAACATCATAGGCTGTATTTGACATGAATTAGATGATGATATGAAACTTCTAATGAGATTTTGGGGTGTTTTTAAATGGATGAGAACAACACAAAAGTCAGCTAAAGGACTGCGACTCTACATGAAATGAGGGAGGAAGATACCCATCAAATTACTAATAATCCAATAAATTCTGGGCCTTATAAAGCTAGAACTCAGAATACGTTTCCCTTATTCTTCATTGACTGTAAAGATACATTTATTCCCAAAGAAATCAGTCTTATTTGGAAGGGCTCTTGAAATTGAAGCATGGTGTGGGCAATCAAGAGACTAAAATTGCAACAGTAGCAAAAATGTGTATTCTGAGAACTGCACAGACAAGTGAAACTTCTACTAAAATATTACAGCTTAAAGTACCAAAAATCTGCAAATTTGAAAATTTTTAACTTTATATTTGTCATACATCTAGCAGTGGTTTGAAAAGCATCAGAACCATTTAATTCTGGTGTCTTATTAAAAAACTAATACGAATGACTGTTAAGAGAGAGAAACTTGATGCTAAAGGAAAATCTCTGTGAATTTAAAATACGCCATGGAATAAAGAAGTTGAAATAAAATTGTTCTTTTTCTGGTAATGACTAGAAAAAAAAAAATCAGGGCTTCCCTGGTGGCGCAGTGGTTGAGAGTCCACCTGCCGATGCAGGGGACACGGGTTCGTGCCCCGGGCCGGGAAGATCCCACATGCCGCGGAGCGGCTGCGCTCGTGAGCCATGGCTGCTGAGCCTGCGCGTCCGGAGCCTGTGCTCCGCAATGGGAGAGGCCACAACAGTGAGAGGCCCGCGTACAGGAAAAAAAAAAAAAAAAAAAAAATCAATTACTAGAACATACATTTATTGTCTATAGGGTTATAAAGGATTTATCCTGCTCAACTGAAAAGCAAAGCTGAGATTGTTCTGAACTATCATGATGAAATAAAAAATGTTCTTTAAAATGCCATTTCTGATCATTGGAGGAAGGTGTAGAGTCTCACATAGGACACACTGCCAGATTTATGACTTGATTAACTCCAATTCAAGGTTTTGAATTCTGAAGCATGAGAAAAGGGTAGTAAAAATTTTACTCGGCCACTGGAGTTGGGACGGCACAGTGACAGGCTCGAGGGCAGCCACAGCCCACAGGCCAGAGGCCGGGGTTCCTGCCGCCCCCCTCTGCTGCCTGTTCTGACCACAACGATTTCATCCGTATTTCTGAATACTGTACCCATAAAGGCTTTAGAGAGCTGGTGGGGTTTTACCTCAAGATCGCCCTTAGTAATTGATTCTTCTTCAACCCGGAACTGAAGGTCCTCAACCTTCCTGTGGAATAAAATCAAAACAAAACACGTAAGAAAGTAACTAAGAAACACCTCTGCCTTATCCCAAAATTATATATATATAATCAATGTCCTGATGAATGTAGCAGATGATGATGGAAAGAAATGCCTTAGAGACACAGAAAATAAAGAAATGCATCTTTAAGCCTCTAGTTTATAGGGAAACTCTAAAGTTTTATCCAGGTATGGATTCCAGAAGGGATGAGGTAGAGATGAGAAAAAGCAACTGGTTCCCCAGGTCACAGCCGCCAGAAATGGATCTAATCAAGGCAAGATCTCTTCTCCTCCTCCACCCCCTCCTCCCAGAAAAAAGAAAAAAAAACAAAAAAAGACAAGATCAGCCTGAAAGGAAAAGGTTTGATTACCACAGAAACCGGTTTGAGAATGGAAGTCTATAATTTCTACTTTCCAATAACACAACATAGGGGAAAATGGTACAGAAAACAAATCTCTCTCTATACCACCCCACATCAGGCATTCTAGCGCGAGGTTAGCAGAGATGCTACCCATGCAGAGATCCCCAGGACAACACGAGTACCTGTTCCAAGAGTGGGAGAATAAGGCTGTGAATAATTTGGGAGAGAGGCAATCAAGGATCCTATTTCTCTGCTTCTAAAATGCACATTTCTTTTTCACATTTAAAAATCTCTGATATGGCACGTGGGTTTCAATTAATGCCATCACAAAGTCAATGAAATAGGATACTAGGAAGATCTACAAAATCTGGGTAACACCCACATTGTGAATCTTTACAAAATTGGATGTAAGAGAAGAAAAGGAGGACAAATCTACATGCAAAAAAAAAAAAAAAAAATCTTTCAAATTCACTAGCATTTCTAACAAAATTAAGAATAAAAAAATTCTACTTGGTTAAGTCAGAAATACAATCATAGGTTAAAGCCCTCAAGCTTACTGGAGAGCTGGGGGGCACTTCTACTGCCCAGAAGTCAGCAGAGCAACAGCCGGTTTAAAAACAGAAGCGGGGCTTCCCTGGTGGTGCAGCGGTTGAGAGTCCACCTGCCGATGCAGGGGACGTGGGTTCGTGCCCCGGTCCGGGAAGATCCCACATGCCGCGGAGCGGCTGGGCCCGTGAGCCATGGCCGCTGAGCCTGCGCGTCCGGAGCCTGTGCTCCACGACGGGAGAGGCCACAGCAGTGAGAGGCCCGCGTACCGCAAAAAAAAAAAAAAAACCGAAGCAAGTGGTACAGATGCCTTGGCCTTCATAAGGGCCTGTCACTATGTCTCGTTCACTCGTAGCCATTTTTAGGATGCAAGGAGAACTTCCTGTGTATAGTGCTTCTCTCTCCAGTGGGACAGCCATTTCCCTAGTAAGGCACTGTTACTATCCCCCTGTATCCCCCAGCACAGTAGTGCTCGTGACCATCCTAAAGAGCCCTGCATTACATCGCTGCGATCAGAAATGACAGGAGATGGCATTAAGTGCAACCGAGGACAAACAACGTCCCATAGCCCAGAGACAGTCAAATCGTTTCCACGCAGACACTTTTCCCAGAGATCTTGTTCGCTAATGGTCTCAAAAGACCTTTTATAAGAATCAAACTTGCTTTCTCTGTCTCACACAGTTTAGCACCTGATTTCATCCTGACCTGGATAATTCTCTAATTGAGAGTTTTGTTTTCCTATAAAGGTAATGAGTTTCCTGAGGTCAGGGCCCCTCTGTCACCCCCCAGACACAATACGATTTCATTAGATATGCAGAAGGCGTTTCATAAATACCAGGTAACTGGGCCTAGAAAATCCTTTTTCCAGGAGTGGCTCTAGGTAGAAGCTGGGTTTGAATTAACTGACTCAGGCCATCCTCTAGAGGATGTTTGGCACACAGCAGGTGCTCAATAAATAGTTGTTAAATTAACCAGGGCACATTTAGCTGGTTCCAAACTTCTCAAAAAAGTCAAATCAAAGCAAACCCTCCTCACACAGCACGAGGAGTTCAATCTCCACTGAACACAGAGAGAGTCCTTTGGTTCTAAGGGTTTGACACCAACAAGGCTGTTGATGGGGGAGTTCTCCCGAAGGCTGTTTAAAAGGAGAACAGTTCAGGATCACCTTCTCTCCTCTTCAAGTTGGTTGAGAAGCTCCACCTTCTCCCTGTCAGCAGCTTCCACCATTGCTCGCAGCTGGTCCATCTTGGCCTCCAATTCCAGGACATGCTGGGGAAGGCAAGGGTGTCGGTGAGTGGCCTCCTTCTGACCCAGATGCATGCCCAGGGATGCCTCCAAAGAGCTACGGCTAAATGGTACCACTGTGGGTCGGCATTACTCAAAAAACCTTTTCGCATTAAAATGCTTTCTATGATCTCTTATGATAGGTTATTCTCGGCAGCACTCCTGGGAGCTAGATGATGAAAAACCACACCATTAAAGAAATAAGGGGGCAATGTTAAAACAACGCTCATCTTTTTTGAGCTGAAACTCGTACAAAGCATAATGTACAAAACAGGAGCCGTCGCCACTGGTAAGGTCCTAGTACACACGCTCACCTGACACAGACAGGCCAAGAGACCTGGACGTAAAGACCAAAAGAGTGCAACAGACTCGAGAAGAACAGAACTTCATCTTTATGATGATGCAAACTGGTACCCCAGGGCACAGCTTTCAAACAAGCCCAGCAAAGACATCTATGCTCCTTTCCAGTGCGCTCGAGACCAGCTCCCCGGCTCCAAGCACCAAGTACACTGTTCAACCTCCTCCCTCAATTTAGAAACCATCACAGTCTCTGCAACAAGATCAGCTTAGAACCTGTCACCATCTCTGCAACAAGGTCAGTGCCAGACTTCACCTGGTCGTGTCCGTCCCGGGCCAGAGCTAGCTCCTGCTCTATCTCCCCCACGTGGCTCGTGGCCTTGGCCACCTCCGCCCTCTCTAGATCCCGTTCAGCCAGCAGCTGCTCAATGTGCTGCTGCTTCTCCTTCAGGGCCTCCTGGAGGGCAGTGGTGCCGGAGATCTTCCTGGCGTAACGGGAGGAGGTTTCGGTCAACTGCAAAGGAAAGTTAAAGAAGTGAAGGGCGATGATGCTATCAGGGATGCAAGGAGGGAGCGATGCATGCAGGCAGGTGTCTCCTCAGCAAAGCAAAAGCACTGCCCCAGCTCGCAGGCTTGCCGAGGCTTAGGAAAGGCTTTTCATCGAGGAAACAAGACAGCGTGTGCCTCCTGTCTGCCAATTTCACAAAGAACCCAGCAATGTAAAGAAGCCATGGAACAACCGGGAAGATGTTTAGAAGAAGTGGCTCAAAAGCAAAGGTGCCCTGAGCTCGGCTGACGGGGCCGGGTAGGAATCTAAAAAATTCCTCAGAACCCAGGTAACAAGCTTCTCTAGACTCCGTTTCGGCCTGAGCTTCATGAATAGTTATCTTCTTGTTATGACAGTCTGGCCAATCTTTTGATCCTTAGAGTTCGGGATTAGACCTGTTTTTCAACTTCTCAAGCTTCTAAATACCATTACGTGACCAAGAGGTCACGCTTGGAGTCACAAACCTTCTTTCAATTGATTACGTAGCTGGATCTCTGTCAGGATTTTCTTCATCTTTCTTTCAAGATGAAAGGCAGAGGTGATTTCACCCAGGAATCCAGCCATGAGGACCTGAATCCCAGTCACCAGAAAGACTTATAAAGACACAAGATTAAAAGGAAACCTGTACGTGCCTTCAAAAGCATGTGTGAGTGGGTGAATGAGAGTGCAAGTACACGTAAGAGAAAGGAGGAAAAAGGGCATGGGAGAGAGAAAAGGGGGGGGGAGATAAACCTGTGGAGAAAGAGAAGCAGGGGAAGGAAGGAGGGAGAAAAAATGGGGACTGGAGAGGGAACGGGGGGGGGGACAAGAGGGGAGGGGGGAAGAGTGGTGGGCTGAGGCGTGGAGAAAACGTGTTTCAGCGCTGTCACCCGTTCATCTTTGCTGCTTCACACACCCGATACCTCCTCAAGATGGCTAATCGTCATGTAAAAACACAGAGGACGTAACCTTCCATTAAATGTGCATACGTAATGTGGGCAAGCTGAGTAACACTCTTCCAAGCTGGGCTCCGGGGGCTGGGAGGTGGTCCAGAAGAGGCCACATCCCTTGGCGAGCGTCTGTCCACGGCCATTTACTTGGCAATCACTGGCTCCGGGTCGACGCCGCTCGACTTCACCCTCTGCAGTCAAAGCCTCGCTTGCTGCTTGAAGGCTCTCCTCGTCCTCCGTCTAGCTGAGCCCCCGGCCAGGACGCAGACTGACAGTGAGGATCTGCCGTCAGTTCAGAGTTAGGCAGTTTGACAGCTATGAGAGTAAAGTACACCCAAACTGTCCTTCGCTGTTTCTATTTAGTGAGATTTCTTGAATTACTTAAGTATATGGGGGGGCGGGGAATTCCTAGTCTCTCTTTTAACCATCTGACCTTGATCTCCCAATTTTACTATGTGGTGATACTTTCTCGTACTAACGTTTCTTCCTGAACACACTAAATCTGAGGTTCCCAAACCCCGCGCAGAGGTACACCCCAGGGTACTGCAGCAAACTCACAGGGCAACACAAGGAAACAGAGCGACACCCGTTGGATGCCATGCAAACTGCCAGCTGGAGGGGGTTCCGTTTCAACCTTGGACTGTACTACATTCCTTTCCATAACGTCACGTCTTTCCGAAGCCGGGTTTTGGCTACTGCCAGACCAAAAGCAAGTACTGTGCAAAAACCACTGTGGCACAGGAAGTGAGGGTGGCAGTGTCCAGGAAGAGTCCAAGGTCTGACAGGATATGCAGTGCCCAAGAAGAGCGTGCAACCTAATACTAGTTCACTGTGGTTATTCAAGAATGAATTAAAAATATTCTTTTTCCTTTCAATTAATGTGAACCTTTTTTTTTTTTTTGAAGAGCTATTGAATTGTTAGGACATAAATATTAAGTTGTTTGGACCTAAATACTTAATAAACAGAACTGTTAGCTATTTCTTTAGGCCTACGGGCACTGTGAAAAAATAACTGAGACTAAAGGTTCTGTGGAACCAGAAAGGCTGGGCACCTCTGTACTCAATTCTTTCAGAAGATCGCTGTGCATTAAGGAATGTCCCCACATTTTTTAAGAAGTCACGCTTTCAATTACTCTGTATTTTTGGTATATTCTTTTATGGTGATTTTTGGTTTAGAAACTATAGCCACTCTAAATAAAGAGGTACAAAAACAAGCTGTTTTACAAGGCAAGGAGACTCATTTCTCTTTTGCTAGTTTTCTTCAAAAGAAAATGAGGTGAACTAAGAGGAATCAGAACTGTTCTAAAAAGTAAGAGGACTGGTTGGGGGAGCAGCGGGGGCGCTTGGGCATCTCCAAAGAAACGGACACTTAATTACAACGTAGTAAAAATTACACAAGAAATAATTCCTAATCCAGGGTAGATACTTTCACGGAATTGTTCCTGGATTAGTAAACTCGATTTCCACTTTAGAGTTTGCTGACCCACTCTGAACAAGGCTTCATCCAAACAGAGGGGTTTCTTCATCCATTTCACTCAAACATTCAAAAAGTTCTTGACAACCTTTTCTCATAAGTCCATTTGTAATTTTTCTGTTGAAGATGCAGACTTTTATATGCAAAATGACATAGTCCAAACAGGTATTTATTTTACTTGAACATAAGAGGAACAAAGTCCAGAGAAGCATAACCCCTACTTTAAAGAAAGACGCTTCCGCTGTAGCCTTCCCTGCCCAAGGTCAATGGAGAGAAGGCAAAACGAGATCAAGGGCCAGCAGCCTTACTGCCCGATCATGACACTTCACGTTCTAACTCCTGTCTGTCGTTCATTGTCATAAAGCAAGATCCTGAATTCAGTCTGGGGTACAACCTCATACTGCCACTTCAAATTTAAACAGTATTTGCCTCACTTCCAGTGAATAAACTAAAGGGTGGGGGGTGGGAGGGAGCAAAGCCAAAAAGTCATTGCTTTGACGCTAAAAAAAAAAAGCATGACATTAACAAACAGAATGAGATGCTGCCTATTTTGATTCTGATGATTTTCTCTTGCTGATCTAAATGGGAAAGAGAGGGAGAAAGTAAGAGGGAGTGGGGGAAGGGGGATATGGAGACAAAACAAAACATGGCTTTTCCTAGCATCCTTTCAAGTTCCCTAAGTTCCCCTCTGCATCCTCTGGCCTGAGTCAGGAACGCTCCACACACCAACTGCTTTCAGCGGGTTAGACTATGAACATAACACTAAAATTCTAAGAACATGCCTTTTCTCAAACGACTGTAGTTCCTAAAATTGTTTGATGTCAAAGAGAAAGAGACCCAGGTCCTTGAGGAAAAGGATCCCTCCAATTCTCCTGTCCTTCTGATGCCAAAATAATTTCAGAATACTCAATCATCCCATATGTTAGACTAAGTAGTAGTTACTATAGATTCACCAAGAACTGTTATATCTTAAAGTCTAAGGAAGCTGAAAAGGGCTGTTAAAAAAATTCTTTATTTCTAACTTGTATTCTTGCTAGAGGTTTTTGTTTTGTTGCAAAATTTGTAAGGACATTCACAAGCTACAGAGAACATTTAGTACAAGGGCAAGAGAAGACTTAACATCTCCTAAAGCAAAGCAGGCACACTGACGGGGTGGGGTTGGGGGGCATTTACAGTGCCTGGGACGCAGAAACACGCAGCAGGAGGCTTACCAATCCTGTCCGACTGGGCTTGCTGCTTACAGAGGAGGCCACAGAGCTCATGGAGCTGAGAGAAGAGGCAGAAGGGCTGCGCGTCAGGCTGGCGGGTGTGGTCGCCATCACCCGCCTCACGGCAGCGGCCTTGGCTTTGGCTGGTGTGGTGGAAGGGAAGCCAATCTTGGTCACTTTGTGGACAGGAGCAAACAGGCCATATTTGGGTTGACACTGAAAATACCTTTAGGGGACAACAACAGGAACAGTAACAAGAAGCAAGTTAATTACAAGAAATACAACTATAACCAAAAAGCTCTCCTGACTCGTAACTCGTGACTGGTTTGCTGTGAATTTTACCAACCAGCTGGGGTGGTGCACCAGCCCGTGGCACTCACTGGTGTGCAAGCTGATAAATAACCATAATAATAGTTTTTTTTTAATTTATTATTTTTAAAAATTATTTATTTATTTTTGGCTGCAGTGGGTCTTCGTTGCTGCGCGCAGGCTTTCTCTAGTTGCGGTGACCAGGGGCTACTTTTCGTTGCAGTGCGCGGGCTTCTCATTGTGGTGTCTTCGTTTGTTGCAGAGCGAGGGCTCTAGGCACGTGGGCTTCAGTAGTTGCGGCACACGGGCTCAGTAGTTGTGGCTCACAGGCTCTAGAGTGCAGGCTCAGTAGCTGTGGCGTGTGGGCTCAGTAGTTGTGGCTCGCGGGCTCTAGAGCGCAGGCTCACTAGCTGTGGCTCACGGGCTTAGTTGCTCCGCAGCATGTGGGATCTTCCCAGACCAGGGCTCGAACCTGTGTCACCTGCATTGGCAGGCGGATTCTTAACCACTGCACCACCAGGAAAGCCCCACAATAATGTTTTAGAAAACACACTAGGAAATAACAGTATGATACACAGAGATGGAATCACTCATCTGTTACTAAGATTTTACGCAAAGGGAAGGTATTTCTACTATCTGATAAACACACAGCAGAGGAGTGATCCCACTTAATAAAACCTTGCCAAACAAAGGGCAAGAGAAATCAAACAAGCACCTAATTCTGGCAGATTCACTCAAGTAAAGGTGGAGTAGTACTGACACTTGGAGATCTCACGACTCTAGCGAATTATAACAACTTAATATGAAGGATATCAATGATATGGCTTCATAATCGTTGCAGCACCAAGAGATTTTTTTAATCTCCTCGAGGCATTATTATTGTATTTGGTACATAAGACCTATATGCTTATAATCAGTCTGTAAACATTTTATAAGTAAAATGTTAACTACAACACTTTATACTACTAACAATAATGCATCAGAGACCACAACTGTGCCCAAGGCCTTCAAAGCATCTGAAATGTGGGAAACGCCTCTTGCATTCGTCTGCATGACTCAACTCCCACCCTATCCCTGTGAGGTGAGAGTGGGGTTATCCTCACAGTGGAATAGGTGTGCTTGCCGTCAGTCCTCTTGCCACAGGATGGAATCCTTGTCACCAGATATAAAGACACATTTTGCGTTCTCGTCCTAACAAAAGCAGCTTCCTTCTCCTCACTCCCCCTACCCTCCAACGCCCAGAAACTCATTCAGACGTTGACTGCTATCAAAGGGAGAGCAGCCAAAAGGATGACATAGTATTTCCTTTCTATTTTGAAAAATAAAATGAAAACACTATAGATGATACTATAATTGTAGAAACATGTCATTACACACTTGTCCAAATCCATAGAATGTATACCAAGAATAAACTGTAATATAAACTACAGACTTTGGGGGATAATGATGTGTCAATATAGGTTCACCAGCTGTCATAAATGGACCACTTGGGTGCAGGATGTTGATAATGGGGGAGGCTGTGCATATGTGGGGCAGGGGGTAGAGGAGGGATATCTCTGTACCTTTCTCTCAATTCTGCTGTGAACCTAAAACTGCTCTAAAAAAAAAAAGCCTTAAAAATAAATAGATAGGGCTTCCCTGGTGGTGCAGTGGCTAAGGATCCACTAGGACAGCCCACGCACAGCAACGAAGACCTAACACAGCCAAAAATAAATAAAATTAATAAATTTTTCAAATAAAATAAATAGATAAATAAACCAAATACTTGCTCAGAATCTACTCAGACGCACTGCACATATTACTAAAACAGACAGTCAAAAGAAAGACTCTGATTCTAGTGGGGGGAAAAACCTGTAGATGAGTCTTAGGAAATAAAAGTGCAGCTCTTCAAAACACTCACGTCCATTTTACTATACACGGTTGGTGGGACTGGCTTCAGCACCTTTACATGCAAGAGGGAGACGAGATTCCAACTGCAAACAAACCTTGTTCCAGCGACAGCCCCATCGTTCTTCCCAAGAGGCTCATCCAACTCCACACCACACCACTCCCCCTTGGCGAAGTCTGTCTCCCCAAGAAACCGGACGACGCCAGCCTTCGTGCCACCAACCTGGAAGAAGAGAACGTTAAAAGGAAGAGATGAACATAATTACAATTTCACAGCTTAATCCTTTGCAGCTGCAGCCAATACTGTGTTCCATCATTTCTCCAAGCAGCTCTTCTCTTAACCTCCTCTCCAACTCTTCAAAGAGTTCTCTCCAAAGGTTAGCAAAGTTCATCTGGGTGACTTCAGTCACCAGAGTGATCCGATACCTGATATAGTCCAATAATGAACTCGCCTAGGTGATGCGCAGTCATCAACATTTAGTCCAATTAAAAAAATACCTTATTACTCCGGAGGGAGGTTTCTGCTTCAAAATAAATATTTGCTACAAAAATAAAACCCCCACGTCCTTAAAGAAAAACAAAATTCATGCATAATCCACCGTAACAATTGCTGTGTTTATGTTCCCAAACGTCCTTTACATCATTATCCAGGTAAAGCAATAACATGTACATGTTAAAGACAAATATTCACACATCCACACACATGAAATGTAAATTCTTTAAAATATTTTTTTTTTTTTTTTTTTTTGCAGTATGCGGGCCTCTCACTGTTGTGGCCTCTCCCACTGCGGAGCACAGGCTCCAGACGCGCAGGCTCAGCGGCCACAGCTCACGGGCCCAGCCGCTCCGCGGCATGTGGGATCCTCCCGGACCGGGGCACAAACCCGCGTCCCCTGCATCGGCAGGCGGACTCCCAACCACTGCGCCACCAGGGAAGTCCTCTTTAAAATATTGTAAATATTGATATTTTCCACTGTGAGGCTCTCCATTTCTTCACAACTATTAAAATGACTGTTCTTCACATTTTACGTGAACTGTTCAAAGCTGTGAATCTTTTTAAATGTCTTTGTCCCAGCTGTTGTTTGACATAACATGCAAACATTAATTATTTCCAAAATTATCCCATCAGCATTTATTATTTCTTCCTTTGCCATTATTTTTCTATTTCAAATACTCATTTTATCATATCCTCTCTCACATGCACATAAGAACAGATCTGAGTCTTTTTACAGTTTCAAAAGTTCAGTATCTGTGCTACTGCCACGGCATTTTTTTTTTTTTTTTTTTTTTTGCCATGGCATTTTGATTACTGCTACTTCACAACCTGCATGATATTTCCTGTGGCTGGCTTTCCCTTATTACTATTATTCTTCAGAATACTGATTTTCTTACTTTTAGCTAAGCTTCTTTTTTCTTTTTTTAAAATTTTTTGGCTGAGCCTCAGGCTCGCGGGGTCTTAGTTCCCCAACCAGGGCTCGAACCTGGGCCCCAGCAGTGAAAGCACAGAGTCCTAACCACTGGACCACCAGGGAATTCCCTCTTTTTCCTTAATTAAAAAAATTCCCCAATTATACAAGAGGCGAGTCACCGCAGGTAATTAAGAACATTATGAACAAAAAATAAATGTTATTCCTGTAATCTCAACACCCAGGGACACTCACTGCTGACATTTTGGTCCATTTTCCCTGCTATTTTATGGCAGCTGTTTAGTATCCACAGTACAGATGTATCACAATGTGTACTTTACTCATTTTTCGTTTGGGATGTTCGCCTTTTTCTTACTGATTAAAAAGGTAACTCTTTATAATGAATTAATTCTTTTTTTTTTTTTTTTTTTTTTTGCGGTACGCGGGCCTCTCAATGTTGTGGCCTCTCCCGTTGCGGAGCACAGGCTCCGGATGCGCAGGCTCAGCAACCATGGCTCACGGGCCCAGCCGCTCCGCGGCATGTGGGATCTTCCCGGACCGGGGCACGAACCCATGTCCCCTGCATCGGCAGGCGGACTCTCAACCACCGCGCCACCAGGGAAGCCCATGAATTAATTCGTGAATAGCCAATGCGTTCTCATGGTTCAAAAACTTTTAAATATATGTATCCAGGGAAAAGCCTCTCTTACTAAACTCGTGTCCCTAACTATCCCACCCTCCCCATCACAGGTAGCCACTGCTATTGATGTAGAGTGTATCCTCTTCCCAGCATTTCTTTATGCATATAAAAGCAAATGTTGGGGCTTCTCTGGTGGTGCAGTGGTTAAGAATCCGCCTGCCCATGCAGGGGACACAGGTTCGAGCCCTGGTCCGGGAAGATCCCACGTGCCGTGGAGCAACTAAGCCTGTGCGCCACAACTACTGAGCCTGCACTCTAGAGCCTGCGAGCCACAACTACTGAGCCCGTGTGCCACAACTACTGAGCCCGCGCACCTAGAGCCCGTGCTCCGCAACAAGAGAAGCCACCGCAATGAGAAGCCCGCACATTGCAATGAAGAGTAGCCCCCGCTCGCCGCAACTAGAGGAAGTCCATGTGCAGCAACAAAGACCCAACACAGCCAAAAATAAATAATTTCTTTTTAAAAAGGAAGTGTTAATTCATGTTTTTACTCCTCCCTTTCATTTTTACATACAAAAAATGAGCTGTCTTGCACCTGTACTACATGAGCTGTCCTGCACCTCGCTTTATTCCACATCAAGACAGAGAACGTCCTCCTTGTGTTTACAATCGCACGTCATTCCACTATACGGATTCACTCCAGTTTATTAAATCAGCCCCCACTGGGAGACATTTAGGTTATGTAGGTTTACTGATTTAATAAATTTAAAAATCATTTTGGTTAATTAAAAAAAAAGTCCAATGGGATTGTGTTAAATGTAGACTTACCTTGGGAAGGTAACTTATTTTATCGATCTTCACAAGGAACCAGCTTTTAAGTTTTTCCTTTTTGTTTATAATGTTCTCTATTTTATTTAATTCACTTTTTATCTCACTATTTCCTTTTTTCCCACTTCCTTGTTGTCTATTACTCTTTCCTTCCTAACTTCTTAAGACCAATACTAATTTGCTTTTTAATACCAAAGCTATTTTGTTCTAATTTTTCTCTGAATATAGTTTTCTATGAGTTTGGGATGATACACATTTTTTTCCAGCTCTATTTAAGCTTTTTTTTTTTTTTTTTTTTTTTGCAGTACGCGGGCCTCTCACTGTTGTGGCCTCTCCTGTTGCAGAGCACAGGCTCCAGACACGCAGGCTCAGTAGCCATGGCTCACGGGCCCAGCCGCTCCGTGGCATGTGGGATCTTCCCGGACCGGGGCACGAACCTGTGTCCCCTGCACTGGCAGGCGGACTCTCAACCACTGCACCACCAGGGAAGCCCCTCTATTTAAGCTTTGTTGAAAATGGAAAATGTTAAAGTCTCAAAGCTATATACTTTTCCTCTGAAAGACAAACTCTTTGTGAAACTGATTTAAGGAACCAAAGCAGTTACAGTTTAAGGTACTCTAGGCAGGAGAGCATGTGAAGGGTGACAGAGGGCAGGCAGTCCCCGGACAGTTCAGAAACATCCTGGTGTCATGACAGGTGTCACTGAGGAAAGATGGAGTTGGAGGCTGGAGAAAACTCCACGCAGGAACCGTTGTGTCCAGCACCGCAATCCACAGTGCACAGCAGGAGACACTCAACAAACATTTGCTGAAGAAATGAAAGGTGACCTTCTCCGTAGGGAACTACACAGAAAAGGCCATTTTTCCATGTAAACCAACAAAAGGAAAAAGATATCCAGTGGCTGAGACTGAATTTGATGGCTCAGAAGAGAGCAAAGGAAGAAATATGCTAACACAGACTAAGTAAGCATGGGCTCCAAGTTGAACAAATTCAAATGCCAGCTCTGTCTATGAATTAGTCAAGTTGCTTAGTTTCTAAATCTTAGTTTCGGAACTTCCCTGGTGGTCCAGTGGTTAAGAATCTGCCTTTCAATGCAGGGGACGCAGGTTCGATCCCTGGTTGGGGAATGAAGATCCCACATGCCGCGGGGCAACTAAGCCTGCGTGCCACAACTAGAAAGAAGCCCTTGCGCCACAACAAAGAGCCTAAGTGCTGCAGCTAAGATCCAATGCAGCCATAAATCAATCAATCAATCTTAGCTTCCTCATAAGTAAAATGGTGATAATTACAGGATTGCTGTGAAGATTAAATAAAATAATCCACATAAAACTGTTTAGTCAGTGTCTGACAGATAGTGTGAGAGTCTGCTATGTTAGCAGCCAGTGTGTCCATGCTAAGGAAAGTACTAGTTCTAGATCTGGCAAATGGGACTTTTTAGCACTCTTATTGGTAACCATGGAATGTATGAATAGTAACCTATATAAAATTGGCCTCTGTTTTCTCTGTCCTCTTACACACCTTTCAGAGCAGCAGACTAACCAGCATCACATGAGCAGAACACAGCACATTAGCTAAAGATGATGCAATCTTTCCAGATAATCTGTTGAATTCTTTGGGGGTGAGTCTAAGTTACTGTTATGACAACTGTTTTTCCAAGAGGCGTCTAACAGGCTGTGGGCAGTAAATTCTCCAAACAAACCGTGGCTTCACTCAGATCAGAAGCTTTATAACAAATTACCACAAACAGATCAGCGACTTTTTCTCTAGATGCAGGTAACAGAACATACATCTACCCCCCGCCAAAAAAAAAGCCATAAAGTTTGTTTCAAATGGATGACTACTAGCTCCTAGAATGGGCAGTTTCTTATACTTTTTCTCTCACCTAACTGGAAATTCTTGACTCATATAACATAATATGCTTTCCTTTCCCCTGTGAAAGATCCTTAGTAATTATTCAAAATATCTTTAACACAGACAGAAAGTCACATCCAAAATCACTCACTTTTCTACTTAATCATTTTACAGTCAAATCTTTTTCTAAGCATTTAAACACGGTTTTATCAAGTTAAGTTTTACTTCTCATGTGTTCCAGAGAACCCAGAGTATTATAGCACGTGCACTTACATTAAGTATAAGCCACAATTTTCAAATCTATGTTTTAGGGGCAGATAACAGGATTTTTAAAAAATATTTATTTATTTATTATTCATTTGGTTGCACTGGGTCTTAGTTGTGGCAGGCGGGCTCTTTACTTGTGGCAGGTGGGCTCCTTGGTTGCAGCTCGCTGGCTCCTTAGCTGTGGCATGGGAACTCTTAGTAGCGGCATGCCTATGGGATCTAGTTCCCTGACCAGGGATCGAACCTAGGCCCCCTGCATTGGGAGCACGGAGTCTTAACCACTACACCACCAGGGAAGTCCCAGATATCAAGATTATTAAAGATAAAAAATTTTACAACATTGAAACAAAAAAATGGATCCCTACGGCAAACACAAGTAACTACCATTCATTCTCTTTACTTTCAGAATATATACACATAACTCATAACACTGTGGTCAACCTAAGTCAAAATTAGAAGTCACTACTGGAGACCAAATTAATTTAAACTAGAAACTCAGCTAAAGGAAAACCTAGCTGTGGTCAGGCTTTAGCAAATCTCAGGTTTTTCAGCTCTCATTCAGTCATTCAATATATATTTCCTGAGTGCTTGGGCCCTGAGGATACAAATATAAACAGAATACAGTGTTGGTCACTGACAGAAAAATTCAAGCAAATATTTCTAGTGAAAAGTGATAAGCACTTTAAGAGGTTTCTACAAAATGCTGTGGGAACAGAGACAAACACCCTTCTTGTAAACTCTTTTGAAAAATAAGAACACTGATAAATTCTGCTGGGGGCTTCCCTGGTGGTCCAATGGCTAAGGCTTCACGCTCCCAATGCAGGGGGCCCGGGTTCCATCCCTGGTCAGGGAACTAGATCCCACATGTCACAACTAAGAGCCCGTGTGCCACAACTAAGGACTCCACGTGCTACAACTAAAAAAGATCCTGTGTGCTGCAACTAAGACCTGGCGCAGCCAAATAGATAAATAAATAAATATTTAAAAAGAAAACATTCTGCTGGGCTGATGAATGGGTCCACAAACAGGAAACAGGAAACCTTTCATCCTCTCTCAACTCTCCCATCTATTCATCAAATCTCAAACAAGCCATTTAACCTCACCGTGCCTCAATTTATAAAGCTATAAAATGTCCAGTGGGTGGTAATGAGGGACTGTTCCACAGGGATTTCGTGAGCAACTGAATTTCGTGAGGTGGCTTCTTATCTGCCATATTGTAGGTTAAGCAGCTTAATTTAAAAAGGTAACTATGGCTAATTGGTATTTACCCATACAGATTTAGCCCTGACTTAAAACTTAATCACCTGTGAGATGATGACGTCCATATTTCGTATTACCTCAACTAGAGAGCAATCCAGCTTAGGGCAGCTCCACTGGGCAACTCCTGCAAGAAAGGTAAGATTCGCCTGGTCCGGTTTTTATCCATTGGTCCTAATTGCATCTCTTGTCATACTTTACAATGTTACTCCTCCCCTTTAAGGGTATAATGTGACAACAGTATTTAAAACCCTTTGATTCTTTTGACAATATTTTATGAACACCTACTGTGTGCCAGGCACCGTTCTAAGTGCTTGGGAAAAGACAGTGAATGAGACAGAAAGTTTCCAGACTCTCATGGAGCCTAAATTCTGGTCAGAGGGAGATGGGCAATGAACAAATAAATAAATGAAAAGATCATTTTAAATACATAGAGGGGGACTTCCCTGGTGGCGCAGTGGTTAAGAATGTTAAGTGGTTAAGAACCTGGACACAGATTTGAGCCCTAGTCCGGGAAGATCCCACATGCTGTGGAGCAACTAAGCCCGCGAGCCACAACTACTGAGCCTGTACACCACATCTACTGAAGCCTGTGTGCCTAGAGCCCGTGCTCTGCAACAAGAGAAGCCACCACATGAGAAGCCCACGCACCGCAACAAAGAGTAGCCCCCACTCGCAGCAATGAAGAGCCAACACAGCCAACAATTAATTAATTAAACGATTGCTATTAAAACAAAAGACCTGACACAGCCATAAAAGAAAAATAAATAATAAATGAATCTTTAAAAGAATCCATTTGTAACTGTTTAAACATTTAATAGGAACCAAAAAAAAAAAAAACCCCTACTATCCCTGAGGCTTATAAAAGAGCAGAATATTTAGTTGCCAGAGTCACACTCTCTTAAAGCACTGAGATCAAAAAGTACCCCACTTGACCACAACGGTATTAGCCAAGTTTGCTTTTCTAATCTATATGTGTCAGAAGCTACAAAGAGGCTCAGCCTCAAGATATTTTCGTAAGTATGCTTAAAGAATTCACAGAAGCAGTATTAAAAGTTAGAAGATGTGATCTAGCAACAGGCATTTCAACATTAGACTCTGGCCCGGGCAGTGGTCCAACTTTCCTCTCTTCAAGTCCCAAAGCTAGACAGCATAAGGTGCCTCCTCAACCCAGAAACTCCCAAGCCCCAAGAGCCTACACAGAGTCCTCAAGGCAGAGGTACCAGCTTTGACATGTTTGGCGTAAAGATACCGGCTTAGGTTTGCAAAGAGAACCTAATTTCACACCGACCAGCCAGTGCCCAGGTACTGAGCCCCGCAGAAAACCCCCAGCACTGTGAAAACAGCACTGGTGTAGGCAGACAGGGCGCCACCGCACAGGAGAACAGCGTGATGAGATCCACGCGTCACGCGCATCACTCCGTAATTGTGTGAAGACCAGAACCGAGGAGAGACGGGGCTAGCAGCATGGACAGCCGTCTGGGGGTCCAGGTGAAGAGGATGATGGCTTAATGCAAGGCAGCGCAGGACAATGGGGCTGCAGAGAGGAGGACGGATAGTAAAACCAAAGACATGAAATCCAGCGGGCAGGTGGATGAGTTTATGCATTCCCAAGCCTCAAAAGTGAAAATGGCAAAAGCACACGAATCCTACCCTCTCACAGCTGAAAGCAACGAGCAGGAAGAGGAGCCCCGCTATCAACTATGAACTAAGAAGCGGCTCTCCTGCGCCCGGCTGTGCACAGAGAGGAGGAAGCTGCCGGATCTAGCTTCTCATCAACAGTGTGATTCTCTGCGCTCCTTCCCAGACAACCCTACAAGGCTGTGCTGACTAAGATTTAAGGCTTATGGAAATTGAAAATGGAGAAAAAAAAAAAAAGGAAAACTAAAATCAGAAAAAATGATTCCTCACTGCAAAGGAATTAGGCTAAGACTGTGGTGCTGGAAAAGATCTCAACATTCAGCCAAGGTGTCCAGAAAGAGTTACCATAATGTGAACATCTGGAGTCTTCTCAACCTTGGGCCATACAAAATAACCGATCCTTCTACTAACAACTACTCTATCAGCAATCAAGGGAAGGAGAGGTCACTGTGTAAAGAACAGCTTCCCTAGAGCTCAAACGCCCCACCCAAAAAGAGCCCAAGAACCCCCCAGGTAGATGATGAACAAACGCCCAATATAAGTGCAATATCACAACGAGACTTGTAGATTTGGGGGTTATAAGTCACTGGTAAGAAGACTGAGAAAAACAGAAGAAATCAAATTATTACAAAGGGCACACTGGTACACACTTTGTGGGAACATAAAATGCTAACGGCTTTTTGGACTGTACTTTGGCAATATTTATTATGATTTAAAATATTTATGTATTTTTTGACTCAGAAATTTCATTTCTAGGGAAAAAAGGCGGGGAGCAATCTAAATGTCTATGATTAAATTAGGTGCCCCAAACAGTGTGATATCAAACAGCAGCTTATTATTTTAAATGAAGAGTTGTATTTATTTACTAGCATAGAAATGCCCCCAATCTATCAAAGTATACTGTAAAATGGTGTGTATATGATATGACCCCACTATATGTGTGTTTTAAATTTACATGTTATAGTAAGTCTCACAAATGCTGAACAAATGAAGACACACAGAAAAGTACATACTAAATGAACTGTAGTTATTTAGGCTCAAACACAAGCAAAATAACTTATAAATAAGATTTTTTTTTTCATCTCAGGAAGATGTTTTTCCCTTTCACAGTATCCAAAAGACCTACAGATTTACACTATAGGATTCTTATATAAGTTTAAGAGCCCTGCGAGCAGCTCGTAGAAAGATAAAGCTTGTCACTTTAAAAACAAAAGCGTAAAAAGTCTCCTTCTCATACTTGGTCATAAGCTAAGAATTCAGCATAGAACATACAGTACCGGACATGGAGACAACCATCCTGAAACAGAACGGCTGGAAGTCAGTCAAGTTCTCGAGAACCTGACATCACATCCCTGAAATAGTGCCTACACCCGAAAATGCAGCAAGACCATCTCCAAAATATTCCGAGTAATTGGTCATCCCAGGGATTCTCAGTCTGGAAAGAGGTGAGTCTGAGAGTCAGCTGGACCGCAGCATCAGCCCAAAGCAGCTCATGCCACAAGACAGATGAAAGCCATCTTCAACTAAGGAGATCTGTGGAATATTCGTGAGGACAAATGGGAAAACAGAGGGGCCAGAGGGAGATGGGAAGGAGGCAGATGGGTTTGTTACAAGCAGCTCCAACTGACCCTCCTTGACCCAGCTCATCTACCCCACTGAGGCCCACCAGCGTGGAGGGGGGCAAGGACAGGCTTCCCCAGGCCCGGACTGCCTCCCCCAAGATGGGAGTGCCCAATACAGTCATAGCTCAGGAGCTCCCACCTGGATCTTCAAGAGGTCATTGGGCTAAACCTCACACCTGATGCAGAAATCCCCCTTCCTGCTCTTCCCGCGATGAGAGCAAGAACTGGAGAGAGCTGCGTGGAGAAGGCAGCCTCCACTCCTGCCCTCTCTGCGCTCGTTCCAAGTGGAAGGCTCCACGAGGGCACTGGGGGCGGGACTGGGAATATTCTATACCGCTCCTCACGTAACAGTGACCTAACGAACTTAGTTCTATTGGAAGTTTTTTACTGAAGCATAACTGACTTACAATGTCACATTAGTTCAGGAGTGCAACGTGGGGACCTGATACTCTCATATGTTACGAAATGATCACCAGGAAAATTCTAGTAACTGTCTATCACCATACAAAGTTATTACAATATTACGACTACCTTCCCTAGGCTGTACATGACATCCCTGTGACTTACTTATTTTATGACTGGAGGCTTGTACCTCTTAATCCCCTTCACCTAATTCGCCCACTCCCCCCCCATCCCCCTCTGGCAGAACCAGTTTGTTCACTGTATCCATGAATGAGTCTGTTTCTGTTTCATTATGTGTATTGGTTTGTTTCATTTTTTTAGATTCCACATATACAAGGAAAATCATATGATATCAGTCTTTCCTCTGACTTATTTCACTTAGCATAATACCCTCTAGGTCCATCCATGTTGTTGCCACTGGCAAGATTTCATTCTTTTTTATGGCTGAGTAATATTCCATTGTATATATATATACCACACCTTTATCCACTCATCCACTGATGTACATTTAGGTTGCCAACAGAAGTTTTCTTTAATTAGGGGAATTCCAATCAAATATTTCAGATTTCTAAATCTAATTCCCTTTATACATGAATTTTGAAGTAAAAATGTTTTACATTCCTAAATCAAAGATTTCTATTAAACAAGGCAGCACATTAAAGTAGAAAAAACAGGGCTTCCCTGGTGGCACAGTGGTTGAGAGTCTGCCTGCTGATGCAGGGGACGCGGGTTCGTGCCCCGGTCTGGGAGGATCCCACATGCCGCGGAGCGGCCGGGCCCGTGCACCATGACCGCTGAGCCTGCGCGTCCGGAGCCTGTGCTTTGCAATGGGAGGGGCCACAACAGTGAGGGGCCCGCGTTCCGCAAAAAAAAAAAAAAAAAAAAAAAAAAAAAAGTAGAAAAAACATACTAACTGGGAACAAGAGGCCATAATGATACATATACACGTACATCACATATGGCCTGAGGCAAGCTGCATTTCTTCTCTGGGCTTCAGTATTCTAAGCAAAAAGAGGCATTTGTTGATCTCAAAAGAGCCTTTCCAGATCTGAAATACTGGGATTCTAAGGTACTCCTTTAATTTCTCCTAGAAATACTAACCAAAACAGTAAATAATTTTACTGCCTCTAAAAACACTCTCATTAGACTTAAGACTCTTAGAGATTCAAATTCTGTTCCAAGTATGCTAGGTTTGAACATGTAATTAAAATTTTCCTACAAATACACCATTCAAGCCTCTACAAACCACCCTGCACCTGCAGATTCTCCTTCCTTACTATAAAAATGGAGGAAATCTCCGTCCGTCTCAATCGAAGGCAAAGCAATCCCCGTGTGTGCTCAGGGTGCCACCTCTTCCCAGGAACCTCATCCCAACACTGATTCCCCCCACCACCACTGTATCTGCACCCTGTTCCTCTAGTCCAGATCAGTTTAGTCAGGATGTAAACACCCCGGACTCTGCCATCTTTAGAAAACATCTTCCCTAGATCCAATACTCCTCCAGCATCAGCCTGACAACTCTACTCTCCTTCAACATCCGACTTCTTCAAAGAACGGTCACCCCAAACCCACTTTCAACCACCTCTGATCTATTCTTTACGAAGCAGCTGGAGCGATCTTTCCAAACTACAAATCTAATCACATCACTCATCACTCTTGTTGCTCTTAAGGTCAAAATCAAAATCCTTAACACGGCCTAAACTTACAGGCCCTATGTCACCAGTCCCCACAGACACCACCTAGTGAATGAGTCTCATCTCCTACCCCTAGGGGCTCCTCCGCCTGTGCGGAATGACACTGGCCACTTCCCCAAACGTGCCAACTCCCTCCCATGTGGGGAGTTTGCCAATCCCTCTGCTAGAATGTTCCCTCTTGCCACTACCATTCCTCTGTCTGGCCAATTCCTACTCTCCTTCAGGTCCACTTTAATCCTTACATCCTCATGGAAGCCTTCTGTTGTAAGCTAAACCATCCGGACCTTATCATTTTGTCTGTTTTATCAGCCAAGCAGCACAATACTTGACTAGAAATTTAATCAACTGTTTCTTACTCTGGTGGAACAGGAGAGCTACTTGTTTTGAAAGCGTGCCATACGCTACCCCATTTCATTTACAGCTAAGCACTCAGAATGGAATTGCATACAACCTGCAGTCTAACCTACAAAGCTGTCCTGTGCTAAGGTAACAGGATTCTGATTTAACCAAAGCTTACTAGATAAATAGGTACCATAAGTCTTAAATATTTTTAGGTCCTTTGACCTAGTAATTCCACCACTATAAATTTATCCTAGGAAAGTAAGAGAGATACACACAAAAAATTTTAAATGGCATTCATGGCAGCAATATCTATACAGTAAAAAGTGGAGGAGAGGGGAGGGGAAGTAAACATCAGTAAAAATGCAAAGAAGAGTAAGCATCAGAAAACCTTCACTGTTGGGCTTCCCTGGTGGCGCAGTGGTTGAGAGTCCGCCTGCCAATGCAGGGGACACGGGTTCGTGCCCCGGTCCGGGAAGATCCCACATGCCGTGGAGCGGCTGGGCCCGTGAGCCATGGCCACTGAGCCTGCGCGTCCAGAGCCCATGCTCCGCAATGGGAGAGGCCACGACAGTGAGAGGCCCGCGTACCGCAAAAAAAAAAAAAACCTTCACTGCAACAGTGGTTAGGATACATGCTCTCACTGCCGAGGGCCCGGGTTCAATCCTTGGTGGTGGAACTAAAATCCCACAAGCCGCTCAGCGTGGTTAAAAAATAAAATAAAAATAAAATAAAATTGGTATAGCAAGTGAGTATGAGCTAAACAAACAAGTTACAGATTGAGCCGCAGAGCACTGACATACTGAAATGATGCTCTGAGTTCTGAAGCATCCACTGCTAAAACTCATGACTATTATAACCAGAAGAAGGAACCTACTGACCTTGAAACTAAGAGATCCAGAAGGACCCCGTTGAAGGTAACAGGTATTAAAGGGTTCCCACAGGTGCATGGGGCCTTCTAGATTCATGATGCTACAGGACTGGGAGACAGAAGTCCCAAGTTCTAAATCTAAAACCTATAATGAATGTACTATATGACTACAGGGAGTCACTGCCTTTTTCGGGGCTTAAGTTTTCTTGTCTGTAGGACAAAAAAAATCACAAAAACTTCCAATTTCAAAATTATACTATCAATCATCAGCTCTCCATGACAGGTTCTGGAGTAAAAATACCTAAATTTTAATTGCAGAAGCACCACTCTTCAGGTTGTATGACCTTGGGCAAGTGATTGTACTTCTTAGGACCTCCGTTTCCTCACCAATTCTATGGGGGCTACTCCATATACTGCTGACACATTCAACGAGATGCACGGGACATTCTAAAGGCTAACAGCCATTCTTTTTTTCCCATTATATTACTGTAAGCCTCCAAGACTGATGGAATTTTTACGGATACAAAGGAAACTAAAGAGCACAGGGTCAAAGACTTCAGACAAACGTCATACCTTGAACTGAACTGACTAAAGTGTTGAAAAAGTCAGAAAATAGCTTTAAATTTTCATCAATGAGAAAAACAGCTACCATTTCTTGGGAATTCTCTGGCAGTCCAGTGGTTAGGACTCGGTGCTTTCACTACCGAGGGCCTAGGTTCAATCCCTGGTCAGGGAACTAAGATTCCACAAGCCACATGGTGTGGCCAATAAATAAACAAATAAGGTTCTGCTGTTTAAAAAAAAAAAAAAAAGTTACCATGTCTTGAGTGTTAACTGGATACCAGGCACTGCTAAGAATGTCATATGCATCAGCTAATTTAATCCTCACAACAATGCTAGATGTTAGCACTATTATTCAACCTCATTTTCATAGATGAGAAAACTAAGAAGTTAAATAACTTGCTACGGTCACAAAGGCAGAGCTGGACTCAGCTTGTGTTTTTAGCACTGCTACACTGCCTCTCGTTTAACACAAACAAAAAAAAAAAAATCAGTCACTGTGTCATTCGGGGGTTCTAGAATGTACAGCATGTAGACCTTATACATTGTTTCCTGCTTATTAGCAAAAAAAAAAGAAACTACAGTACATTTCTTTTTTCTTAATATTTATTTATTTATTTATTTGGCTGCATCGGGTCTTAGCTGCCGCACACTCTTCTCTCTAGTTGTGGCGCACAGGTTCCAGAGCGCACGGACTTGGTTGCCCCTCGGCACGTGGGACCTCAGTTCCCGGACCAGGGATCAAACCCGCATCTCCTGCATTGGAAGGTGGATTCTTAACCACTGGACCACCAGGGAAGTCCCTCCTTTCTTTTCCTAGACCTAAACCTGATCATTTAAAAGGCAGAGAAATTCTGAAATAACATCCTGTGATCTCTGAGTTTTCCAAGACACTCAAAGAAACAGGATCTCATATTTACCCACACACTATCCTTAAAGCAAAAATTAAAAACCAGAAAGAAAAAAAAACCTTTGTTAAAAACCTCTAAGTCCACCTCTCAGCTTGTTTTGTCAAGTAAAGTTACCTTAATATTTACAAGCTAAAAACTCAATATTCTTTTGACTAAACGAAGATAAAACTAGAGTCGATCCCTGCAAACCTACGCTTATACTACGCACAAACTGTGTAGCCAGTTTCTAATCTGTTGTATATTTACACATAAAAGGAACCAGAAAAGCTGATTACTTACTCTATAAATGAATGGTCATCCCTACAGAACAGATTCTGAGCCCGCATGTGTGTAGTTCAACCCGTCACTCAGGTCAACGTAACGACCTTGGAAGGTTCATGGACTCACCAATACTCGGTCTCCAATTTTGAGCTCTCTTTCTCCTTTCTTGACTGAGCCGGCCTCCGAAAGGTTGGAAATAGATTCACTGATGGTCTTTGTAAGGTTGCTGATCTGAGACGTAGCTGAAGGTTCCTTTGCGGTTGGCTGGGGCGATTTATGGGGAATATTTGAGGGGGTGGCTGGGGAAGAGGACACCATGCTGGCTGTCGAAGCGGACAGAGGCGAAGTCGTTCTGGAAGCATGAGTTGTCTGCAGGCCGTCGGCTTCATCTTCTGCCTGCACCTTCCTCGTCAACTTTGAAGGTCGGGTGAATATGCCCTTTAAAGGCTCACACTGGAAATACCGAATTCCTGCCACTGAACCATCATTCTTGCCTATGGGTTCATCTAAAACAATCCCGGCCCATTGGCCTGGTGCAAACTGGGTTTCTCCCAGGAACTGGATAAATCCAGGCTTATTCCCATTCACCCAAACTCGCTCCCCAACTCGAAAATCATCCACAAACTCCTCTTGTGTCTCAGCAGATGGAGTGCTTGATGCTTTTTCACTGGATATTGTTTTTTCTATTGGAGCTGCAACTGAAAACAGAAGAAAGGATCAGAAAAGATTCAATTTCATATTTAAGCAGACAACCCCTAAGTTAAAAGGAAAATAAACTAGAGAAAGGGCCAAAAGCAACAGAAGTAGCCACAACTCTTCAAGAGGTACTCTGTTTATCTTTTTTTTCTTTTTTTTTTTTTTTTAGCAAGGCGGCAAAAAGTACTTGACCCATCACTACCATTTTCTTTTTTTTTTAAATTAACTTATTTATTTATTTATTTTGGCCGCGTTGGGTCTTCATTGCTGCACGCGGGCTTTCTCTAGTTGCGGCAAGCAGGGGCTACTCTTCATTGCAGTGTGCAGGCTTCTCATTGCGGTGGCTTCTGTTGTTGCAGAGTATGAACTCTAGGCACGCCGGCTTCAGTAGTTGTGGTGCACGGGCTTAGTTGCTCCGTGGCATATGGAATCTTCCTGGACCAGGGCTCGAACCCGTGTCCCCTGCATTGACAGGCAGATCCTTAACCACTGTAGCACCAGGGAAGTCCCGCATCACTACCATTTTCAATGCTGTCAAAACTCAATGAGCTGATAAGACTTAGTCCTTATCTGCAATTAAGATTGGAAGAAGTCAAAACTGGGGAAAAAAGGAGTCCTTTTCCCAGAATTCATAATATAGGTCCGATTTCATTCTTCACCCTGTATCCTGCACATGATGAGCAAATGCCCATTCAGACCCACTGAGACGGGCTCTATTCCCCCATTTGAGTGGTCAGTTAAAGCTGACAGGACTAGGCCCATTTAACCACACACATTCGCAATTAACTTGATGCAGGAGGGGATTCAGTGCCGCAGTCCCTACCATCATTATTCCAAGACTATTCCTTTGCTAGCAGAAATGGAAATCACAGCAGGGAAGAAAAGAGAGCATATGGCCTGACTCCCTGTAAAGGCAAGACGACTTGGCAAACTCTACCCTACGGTAAAGACAGAGTTAAATTCTGCCAGGAATGTGATATTTACACTGGAAATACACTCACGCATTCACCCAGCAAGCGTTTATTAAATATTTAGCGTGAACTGGCAAAGAGAGCCTGAATTCTTAATGTCTGCCATTTACTGGGCATATCGTGATCTCAGGATGTTCCATGACCTCTCGTAGTTTAGTTTTTTCATCTGTAAAAGGGGAAAGTAGTAATATCTATCTTGAGGGATTTTTTTCTTTGAATGAGGATTAAATGAAATAATGTATTTATCCAAGTTACGCATCTTTCTTGAGTTCCTACCACTCTGGAACTAGTCCCAGGCATCGTTCTTCACCAGGGACAAAGCAAGACAGCACAGTTCATGCCTTCATAGAGCTCAGAGTCTAGCGGTGGAAAAGCAGACAGTCAAGGCACACACCAGGTAACTTCAGGTGGTGTAAGTGCTGTGAAGGAGACAGTGCCTCTGGGCAGAGCAGTCAGGGAAGGCCTCCTGGAGGAGGTGATATCTAGTCTGAGGCCTGATTGACAGGAGTGAATCACACAGACTGGGGAGCAGAGTGGCCCAGTGGAGCGAGAGTGCGTGCTGAACATCTCTTTACCCTACATAGAAAGGGGGACTGTGGAGTTTCCATTTGTGGAGGGTTTTTTTGCTTGTTTGTTTGTTTAGAAGACAGTGGATGCTCTCAGATAGAACAGATAATAATCTGCCAAAGACAGGGGCCAGTTTTTTTTTTAGCATCAGTTCTGGCTTTGCACATCAACAGTTACTCTTCCCAGAGTGCTGCAAGCATGAATTTCTGAAAAACAATGTTCATAAAAGTGTCTTGAATTCCTTGGCAATCACTTCCTTTTAAGCGTGTAAGTTTTAGTATTAATAAGCTGCTTTAATCCTAATTTAAAAAACCTAACGTGTGCCAAGTAATACTGGAGAAACCAAGTTGAATTACTCATGATCCCTGGACTCAAGGACTTCAAGTGCTAAAAGGTACGCACGAAAAATACTAAAAGTGAAAAAGACAATTCTAACAGGGGTAGATATAACAGTGGAAGGCCTTATACAAGGGTTGGCATTTGGAGGGGTCTTAAAAGAGGAAGGATTTTGAGGAGAAGGGGATGCCAATTTTGACTGACTTCCCCAAAGCTAAATAGTCCTTAAATAAACCCATTTCTTCACAGTCCTTTGCTTTATCAGTAAAGCTTTCCTCTAAGATGTTGTTACCAAGTCTAAGCTCGTACTACTCACCACACAACAGGCAGGTAACCAAGAGACGAATTGTTGGGGCAAAAGAATAACGACTTTATTTGGAAAGCCAGCAGACCGACAAGATGGCGGGCTCGGGCCCCAAAGAACCATCTTGCCTGAGTTAGAATTCGGGCTCCTTTTATACTAAAAGGGGAGGGGGGTAAAGTCAAACACTTCCTGGTTCCCATCAGCCTCCGGAGGGCATGGGTTAATTTCTTCCTCCCTGCAGTCATTCACAGGTGGGCCTGGTCAGGATGTTTCCCGTGAGCTGAACACAAAGGTATTTTAGCTTAATGCTCATTACCTGGGAAGCAGGGTTCCAAGAGATGGGCCATTATGTATAATTTAAACTTATAGGCAACATCCCTTTAGTGAGTAACTTGTAATAGAATACAAAAGGTTCTTCCCTATTACAATGTTTTATGGCCTCTCTGAAAAGGTTTTATCCTGATACATAAAATGTAAATAACTCAGGATCTCCAATGAGTCAACACATATTTACTGAGCTCCTGTTTCGTGCCAGGCAATTTTCTAGGTGTGTGGATGGAATACAGCAGTGAAAAAAAAAGAAAAAAAAAGCAAACCCAAAGATCCCTTCCCTCAAGGAAGACCTATGAATGTCTTTATGGAAGAACTTGAAGAAACAATGTTGTACTTAATAGATTATGGTGGGCACCTGTCTGGAAAGGCTGAAAACATAAGATCTAATAGTATACAAATCACATAAAAAGATGGTAAAAGCAAGCATCAGATGCTTCTCTCCTGCCTCTCTTACTAAAGACCTTAGGTGATCGTTACGGGATGGAAATGGAAATGCTGAAGGAGGAGATGGAGAACAGATGAGGAACAGGTTGTTAACGATTATAAAAGACACAAGTTCATCTATAAAATGGGGAAGGTTTTCCCTCATGAGCCAGACTTGAGCTACTGTACTACCTGCTCCCTTGATGATGATGGCCAATTTCAGGTCAGTGACTGTCATCATATCTTTTAAGCCAGATTAGTCTTTGTTTTCTCTATATATCCCTAAACCCCAAGAGAAAGGTCCTGATGAGTTCAGGAAGACACATGGGCAGAAAAACTGAAGAAACACTTTAACACTGTAAGGATCAAACACTGAAATTAACTTGACAACTATTTCAGAACCTTACACTGAATCAATGAAATAGACTCTTCACTGATTAAGACT
Source organism: Pseudorca crassidens (assembly GCF_039906515.1). Taxonomy (NCBI): domain Eukaryota; kingdom Metazoa; phylum Chordata; class Mammalia; order Artiodactyla; family Delphinidae; genus Pseudorca; species Pseudorca crassidens. The sequence goes on from NC_090307.1 coordinate 84,821,266, forward strand.
ACTAAATATAAAATTCTATGTCTTTTAATTGAAACTTTTTCAAGTATTTTCAACAATATGAAGTTTTATAAGATTGTCTTTTTAAATTTTTCAAATAGAAGTCTTCACATATGATGAAAAACTTGCTGTTAATAAGAAACATAAAGCATTACCAGAAGCAGGTGTCTTCAAGGCTGTGCTTCCAGGCTTAAGGATCTTCGTAGGGGCCTTAAGCCCGCTTGGTTTTAGCATACTCATTGTCCTTAGTATATCAGAGCTGTTTTTCCTTTGCCTGTTGCCACTATCTTTCCCCAGTCATTGATAGAACTGTGGGTGTTTCTATAGTGGAGTCAGTCTCTGGGTTAAATCTGCAAAGAGAAAAATATAAAAAGAGTTTAGAATCTATAGGAGAAACAAAGTAGAAAGAGTTAACGAAAGTAGCTTTCACAGCCTAAACTTTTCCTTATGATAACCATCTCCACAATGAACCTAGGAACCTAGAAAACTCCAAATATCAAAAATATGAAGATGCTGCTGAAATAGATTTAAAAGCAATTTACTATCCTAAAGACAAGTAGCTAAGGCTGGCAATATATTCACTTTTCTTTATAGTATCTAATAATACCAGATCAGTACAGTGCCTAAAAACCACACAATCCATAGAAGAGGGTTCAGAAAAATGTGCACCAAACTAAATGGGGGAAAGAGAAGGGAGTTTTCAGTTTTCACTTCATTGACTTCTATGTTGCTTAAGTTTTATGACCACAAGCCCGTATTAACTGTATATACTGTTTAATCCACAGAATTATACAATAACTCAGTATAAAGCCAAGTATATGTTAAACAAGAGAAACGTTCAAATTCAAACTCTGTAAGAAAAAGCCGTACCTGGAAAGTACTAAAAGGAAGTTATCTTTGTTTTATCTACAGAAACACAATGAACTTCTGATTTACTCAAGACCAAGTATGAATCTACAACTTCTGGCTCAGGCAAAACAGTACCTTGCCATTTGCTCTTTAAGAGAGGAGGAAGACCTTGGGATTTTGGAATACAGAAAAATATTTCTAGACGTAATACCCAATAAAACAAAATTCAAAGAGAAAAATGCTATTTACTGACTCTCTCAAACGGCTGCATTTTGCATTTTTTTCTGGTAGTCGAGCTTGGATGATGACGCACAGACCTCACTCTGGCTCTCTTACAAGCAATGCCAAGCATCAGTAAACAATCTGGCCAGGGCTAACAGAGGAGCTGCCATGGTCCCTGTAGTGAGGTGAATGGTGGCCTCCCCAAAAGATATGTCCATCTGGAACCTATGCATGTGACCTTATTTGAAAGAAGAGTCTTTGCAGACGTTAATTCAGTTACGTGTCTTGACATGAGCTAGCTCGTCCTGGATCACCTGCCTGGGCCCTAAATCTGATGACAAGTGTCCTAATTAGAAGAGGAGATCACAGAGGAGACAGCCAGGTGAAGACCCAGGCAGAGATTGCAGCCATGTGACTACAAGCCAAGGATGGCCAGCAGCCACCAGAAGCTAAGACAGAAGCATGAGACGGATTCTCCCTCAGAGCCTCCAGAAGGAACCAACCCTGGTGATACTTTGATCTCGGACTTACGGCCTCCAGATCTGTAAGAGAACAAATCTGTTGTCTTAAGCCACCTGGTTTGTGGTGGTCACTTGTTATGGCGGCCCCAGGAAACTAATATAGCCATGTAAGTTTTTCTATTCAAAGATAATCAGACTGGGACTTCCCTGGCGGTCCAGTGGTTAAGACTTTGCCTTCCAATAGCGGGGTACAGGTTCGATCCCTGGTCGGGGAGCTAAGATTCCCACATGCCTCGAGGCCAAAAAACCAAAACATAAAAACAGAAGCAATACTGTAACAAACTCAATAAAGATTTTACAAATGGTCCACATCAAAATATCTTCAAACAAACAAACAAAAAAACCAAAGATAATCAGACTGAATGGAAATCAAACCAAGACAGTAGCCTCATTAGGCTCACTCTGAAGACTCCCCATGGTTCTCAAGAGGGTCCAAAACAGCACAAAGTGTTTTTTACAAAGTCAAAGGTAAGCCGTGTGGCTTGGGGGAAGACTGGGATTAACAGAGAAAGCACTGCTGTGTGCCTGAAGACAGGGGTTGCCGATCCTGGGTATTAATACAAAATTCCTGGGCTCCTGTCACCACCATCACCCTCACTGCCAGGACGGTGGCAGTGTGCTGGGAGTCTGTGTGCCAGGCCAGGTGGTTCTAACTCAGAGTCGGATTTGAAACCACATGCCTCACTGCCAGACCCTCACCATACACAGCGTGTAAGCCGCAAGCAGAGCTACCTGCTCCTGCTCCTGCCTTAGACAGGTGGAGGGTTTCGCTGAGTCTCCTCTAGGCTATTTACTCGTGCAAAAATATCTGAGGAGGCTGGGGACAAGCTAAGTGCAGAGATTACCACGGGGTCTTGTGTGTTGGCTACTCTTCACCCTGGTCCAATATCATAAAGTGACAAGGGTCAGGTAGTTAAGAACAGAACAAAGGAGGCACGATCGTCCTGGAAAAGCTACTATAGCGGTGAGAAGAGAGGATGAAGTACTCCTTAAAATATTTCACTTGGGCTAAACAGTGAATTCTTGGGCTCAGGTCAAGCACTCCTCCCTAAAGAGAAATTCCGAAAACTGCCACTAGCGACTAAGCCAGGCTCAGCCAGTTTCAAACCTTGCAGCTCAACATGCTAAGCTCACAAAACACTGGCCAACCTAAAGCCTCGGCCTAAGAAACAGAGGCGTGTGTGGTTATCAGGAATGGTCATAAACCCAAAGTCTTATGTCTTCTGTTGTCTAATCTTCATGCCTCTAGCTCTTGGTCCATCTGAGCTACTTGAATCCCAAAGCAGGGAACTGTGACCAAGATTTAATGAAGGAGAAAAATCTAGTCTGTCTCAATAAAAGAATTAGGAGCAATTTAAAAAAACACTCTGTGTTTTTTGTGTCTTGGACCTATTTCTGGGCCTTCTAGTTTTCCACACTATTTTAATAATTATGGTTCTAATCACTGTTAATATTTCATAGTACAAGTTCTCTCTCATTCTTTTAAATTTTGTAAAATATACAGAAAAGTACATAAAACAGATATGTACATAAAACAGATATGCAGTTTAATGGGTGAAGCAAACAGCTATGTAATCACAAACCAGATGCAGAAAAGCCACTGCCAGCACTCCAAAATCTCCCTGTGTGTCCCCTCCAGCCTCGCCTTTGTCTCCCAGAGGTAACTACTATTCTGACTTTATGGCAATACTCCCCTTTTAGAAAATAGTTTTACCGGTTATCTGTGCAACAATATGATTAGTTTGTTCTGCCTACTTTTGACGTATAAAAATGGAATCACACTGTACGTTGTGTCTGGTATCTTTCACTCAACATTGCTTATACAATTTGCGTGTTGGTGTGATTTATTCATTTTCATTACTGTATGATGTGCCATTTCCTCAGTACCACTTTATTTTACTGCGACGGATACTTCTATAGTGATTTCAGCTTTTGGCTATTGTAAGCAATGCTGCAACGAGCATCTTTGTGCACATAAACACATTTCTGTAGGGCATTTACCTAGGGGTTTAATTGCTGGATTATGAGGTAGGCACATCTTTAACATTTAATATCCCTCTCCTTTTCCCCTGCTGTGTATGAGTTCCAGTTCACCAACACTTGATATTGCCAGACTTTAATAACTTTGGCCAGTGTGATGTTGAGACATTCATTGTGGTTTTATTTTGCATTTCTCTAATTAGGAACAAATTTGAGCATCTGCCTGCGTTCACTGGTCACTGCAATTCTTCTTTTGAAAAGTGCCCATTCAAAACTTGTCTCTGTTGTGTTCATGTCAGCTGTCTTTTACTCACTGATTTGTATATATTCTTGGCACTAATCATTATTGAGTTACATCTGTTGTAAATATCCTCTCCTTCTCTGATTATTTTTCTTTCTCGTCATGGTTTTTTGATGAATAAAAATTCTTCATTTAAAAAATAAATAAAACTAAAACCCAACAATGTTGGTTTTTAAATCTTCCAATTTAAGTTTCTTCTTCATGCATTATTAATGAATGCCAAGTCAGGCTTGCTTTAAAAAATCAATTCACTGGAGCTTCCCTGGTGGCGCAGTGGTTGAGAGTCCGCCTGCCGATGCAGGGGACACGGGTTCGTGCCCCGGTGCGGGAGGATCCCACATGCCGCAGAGCGGCTGGGCCCGTGAGCCATGGCCGCTGAGCCTGTGCGTCCGGAGCCTGTGCTCCGGAACGGGAGAGGCCACAGCAGTAAGAGGCCCGCGTACTGCAAAAAAAAAAAAAAAAAAAAAACCCTGCCTTATTTGTGTCTCAAAATAGCTGTGAAGGTAGGTGAACAAATATCTTTATGCCCATTCACAGACAAAGAGAATTAAGGTCTGAGAAGGTAAGTGACTTTCCCAAGGTCAATCAAATTAGTGCTGGCGCTTTTGGGACCTGGTACTTTGCTGAACAGATTCACTCTCTGAAGGAAATCTTCCCACAAGATGGTCATCCATTCATTCAACAAATATTTCCTGAGAAACTACTATGTAAAAGGTACTCTTCCATTTTCTCACTGGCCGGTGGGGTAAGCAGGAAAGGAGAAACCGCTGGGAGGCTCAGAGAGAGTGCTGAACACACAAAAATATTTGTCTTTGAGCAGAGAAACAGGAGCTTACTAGGGAAATGTAGAAGGAGCGCCAAGCAGCCCAAAGTACACGTGAGGCTCGTGGTCATGAATTTAAAGTGAAACCAGTCTCCCGTTATTTTTCCTCTAATAACAAGCTTCTGCTCAGGCACAGATATGAGGAAGGTAGATAGCTAAGTTCAACTACAACCAAAATTCTGCCAGTTAAATTAAAATAGAAGGGAAAAGCAAGGGAGGTGATGGTGATTTTAAAGGAGTGTTTTCTAGGAGTGATTAAAATGGCACTGGGAATCTGAGATGAGTGAAAAGGGAAGTGAAGACAGCGTGGGGTCAGAGTGAAAAATGGGATCAGAGGTCTCAGAGAGGATGAAGGATTGTCACAATGAAGACACTGGATACTCAAATGTGCATACAAATCTGGGGATCTTTTTTTTTTTCTTTTAATGTATTTATTTTATTTATTTTTGGCTGCGTTGGGTCTTCACTGCTGCGCGAGGGCTTTCTCTAGTTGTGGCGAGCGGGAGCTACTCTTCGTTGCAGTGCTCGGGCTTCTCATTGCGGTGGCGTCTCTTGTTGTGGAGCACAGGCTCCAGGTGTGCAGGCTCAGTAGTTGTGGCGCACGGGCTTAGCTGCTCCGCGGCACGTGGGATCTTCCCGGACCAGGGCTCAAACCCATGTCCCCTGCGTTGGCAGGCGGATTCTGAATCACTGCACCACCAGGGAATTCCTGGGGATCTTGTTAAACTGCAGATTCTGACTTGGTAACTCTGGGGCGGGGCCTCAGATTCTGCTTTCCAACACTCCCAGAGGATATTAATCCTGCCATTTTGAGGACACCCCCTCCCCTTTGAGTAGCAAGGGGTCAGTGGATCAGAGGTGGTGTTTAGAGTGAGAAGCTCGAAGGCTCTGACCATGGGGATGGAACTCAGAGGCCTGAGTGCTGAAGGGATTACTGGTAGGACTGTGGGAGTCTAAAATACAGGGACTGGAGGAGGAGACGTGGATAGCAAGAAGGAGGCAGAAGCTATAAGGAGTGAAGGGAAGAGGCGGAGGCCAGTGGATATCAGCATGGTAGAGCCTCGAAGGGGCTGCGGTTTTTGAAGGCCTGAGAAGCAGCAATTTACAGCATCAAACAACACGGTCAAGTCTGAGGTAGGCCCTTGAGAGGGCTGCAGGGGAAACAGTGTCTTCAGAGACCAGCCAAGTTCTACACAAGGCAAGGAGCGAAAGAGACTGTTCAGAGAAGAGGCTGGTGACAGAGAGAGAAGACTGATAATCACAAACATGAACTATAGAAGGCCAAGTTAAAGAGTTTGGAATTGGGCTCCATTAGCAGATGAACCCAGCAGTACAGAGATGAATAGTTAAGTATAAAATTATCTGTCTTACATTGTAGTTAAGAGGCAGTGTACTTAAAAAAAAAAAAAAAAGTGGATTTGTGAAGAAAGCAACCTAAACATGATGAACCTAAAATTTAACCAAAAAATGATGCTATGTTTTGTAATAATCAGTTAGAAAAACAACATCGAAAGTCAACATAATGGTAATGTTCAATGTCTTAAACTGGGTGGGGTGTACATGGGTATTCACTCCATTGTTCATTGTGTGCACACAGATCTCCTGGGGATCTTGTTGAACTGCAGATTCTTATATACGTATACACATACACTTCATGTTGAGTAATTGAACATAACGTGAAATACACCAGAAGGAGGAATAAAGGTGACTGTGCATTGCCAAATTAAAAAGAGGCACAGCCCAAGAAGTCTAGAGAAAGAGTTAAAAAGAAAATGTGTATTTTACTCACCCTGGGAAAAGGTTCTCTGGAAAATAAACATAGGGCGTCTATGGAGCAGACTTGGAAGAGCTGGGTGAAAATCAGCATTGAAGGACATTTGAGACAGTGCTCCAAAATCCTCTGCTCACGTGTGGGCTGGGTTTCTAAGAGCGACCAAAGGGAACTGTGCCTTTTGGCATTTCACTCATTATAAATACACAAAGTTACATTTTATAAACTTCAATCTCTGAATTTGTTAGTATGAGTCTAATCTCTGACTATATGGATTTAAAAAAAAGAGTTTCTGAGCTTACAAAGTGGAGGGTAAGATCTCTAAGACAGGAGTGACACAGAGACAGGCGGTCCTGCCAACCCTGATTTTTGTTACTTTAACGCAGCAGTTCTCCAAGTGTGAGCCCTGCATGCCTAGGGCACCCAGCGACCCGTTCAGGGAGTCAAAACTATTTTCATAATATTGCTAAGACGTGACTTGCCTTCTCCTGCAATGTTGACATTTACAGAAGCAATGGTGGGTAAAAAGTGTAGATGCCATAAGCAAGGCAGTAGAGGCACACTGTACTGTTCTTTTCTGTATTCAGTGCTTCCAGGAAAAAAAAAAAAACTACTTTCACGTAAGAATGTGATAAAGCACTTGATAAAGCATAAAAATGAATAATTTTATTAAATTTCAACCTTGAATATGTGCCTTTTTAATATTCTGAGTAACAAAATGGGAAGTCCATGTGAACCACTTCTGCTGCACACCCCTGCACAATGACCGTCTCAATAAAAAGCACACGTGCAACTGAGGGGCAAGCTCAACCAGCCACTCTGTTCACGGAACACCATTTCCACCTGAAAGAATCCCTGACAAGCTGTGGTTACTCAGACTCGGTATCTCCAGCAGACATTTTCTTGAAAATGAACTATGTGAGCCTGTCACTTCAAGGAAAACAACTATTTGTTGACAATGATAAAATTTAAGCTTTCAAGAGAAAGAATTTTGGAAAACCTATCCTCTGCTGTGAGCTTGAGAGCTTCGCAATACTACAGATTTTTCTGATGAGATCGATGGTGTTAACAAACATAATTTTTAATGTGCCAATGTTTGGAAGATCTCATAACTCAGTAAATCAATATTTTCCAACCAGAAATGTATAATGTTACAAAATCCCATATGGGTTAAGGGTTCATTCAAAGCACAAATTAGACCAATGGATTTTTACGTAACAATAAAAGTTCATTCATACAGTTTGAGATGCCACCTTTAAGAAACTACAGACTATCAAGTTTTTGGAGTAGTATTTTTTTATACATAAGTTTATTTCATTTATCTATTTTTGGTGTGTTGGGTCTTCATTGTTGGGCACAGGCTTTTCTCTAGTTGCTGCGAGCAGGGGCTACTCTTCATTGCGGTGGCTTCTCTTGTTGCAGAGAACAGGCTCTAGGTGTGCTGGCTTCAGTAGTTGTGGCATGTGGGCCTCAGTACTTGTGGCGCACAGGCTTAGTTGCTCTGCAGCATGTGGGATCTTCCTGGAACAGGAAGCATTGGTAGGCGGATTCTTAACCACTGTGCCACCAGGGAAGCCCTGGAGTAGTATTAAAGAAGAAAATCCATAATTATCTGAAAATGCTCTTCCTTTCCTATAAATCTGTGAGGCCAATTTTCTTCATGTACTTCAATCAAAACAATGTATAGGGACTTCCCTGGTGGCACAGTGGTTAAGAATCGGCCTACCAATGCAGGGAAAACGGGTTCGAGCCCTGGTCCGGGAAGATCCCACATGCCGTGGAGCAACTAAACCTGTGCGCCACAACTGCTGAAGCCCACACACCTAGAGACCGTGCTCCACAACAAGAGAAGCCACCTCAACGAGAAGTCCGCCCACCACAACGAAGAGTAGCCCCTGCTCGCCTCAACTAGAGAAAGCCTGCGTGCAGCAACAAAGACCCAACACAGCCAAAAATAAATAAATAAATTTATTTTTTAAAAAAAGTATCACTACAGATTAAATGCAGGAGTTCACTTCTATTAAGCTTGTCTTCTGTTAAAGCCAGACATTTAGAGAGATTTGCAAAAATGTAAAACAATGCCATCTTCTCATTAAATTTTTTACTTTAGAAAATAGTTATTCTTCATTAAAGAAATATAACATGTATGGGTTTATTATTATGTCTAATGAATTAATAAATACTTTAAAATATTTTCAGTTTTACTTCCTAGTATGGTAAATATCAATAGATAAAACCTACAAATAAAAACTCTTTGGAGACCTCAATAATTTTTAAGGATGTAAAGGGGTCCTAAGGAAAGAAGTTTGAGAACTGCTGCTATAGGCATTTTTGCTTTACATTTTGAGTCACAAAGGGCTTCCCAGTTTATAAGGCCTCCCAAAAGCATGTGCTTCTTGTTCGGATAATTTTAGATCTGGATGCCAAGTTAGCAAGCACAGGATTTACTACTGTATTACCACTGATACAGCACTGTGCTAGGGGTTGAGTGATGTAAGGAGCCTGAACTTACAATCTACAGGAAGACCAGATGTGTGTACATAGAGCAACATGAACACAATGATGCACTGACACTGGGGTATTTGCATACGTAAGACAGACATTTCTCTAAGGCAGATATCAGATGGACCGGAGCTCTGAATCAGCACTTTTCAAAATGTGCAGCAGTGTCACCTGGGAACTTACTAAAAATGCAAATAATTGGGGACCCTCCCCAAACCTACTGAAACGAACTCTGGAGGGGGGGGCCAGCTATCTGCATTTTAAGCCCTTCTGGTAATTCTGAGGCTAACGTTGGAGAAACACTGCTGAACAACTGATAAGATCAGAGGTTCATTTTCTCAATTACATGCACATGAATCACCCACATGATCGATTTGGCAAATACCCCTACAGAAGCCCTGGTGCTTTCACTCTATGCTTTTGTTTCAGGTTTTTCACTCAGCCTTGAATGCCCTTTCCAAGCCTAGTTATTTTCATCTGCTGAAACTTTACTCAAGGGCAAATTCAGGGATACAGCCAGCCCACAAAACCTTCTCCAATGAAAATGTGTTCCTCCTTCAATTTCCCATAGAGCTGAGTCTGTATCTCTTTCCTATCACCTAGCACATTGAGCTGGCTGTACACGGCCTATTGATTCTACAGGTTACAAACGCCCTGGGGGGAGAAACTGTATTTTAGTCATTATATCCCTCATGACACTTTATAAACTATGCTCACTACAAAAAAAATGAGAAAAATAGTCTCAATTGTTTAAATGAGTTTACAAACCAGTTGGGATATACCCAATATATATATATTTTTTTAACATCTTTATTGGGGTATAATTGCTTTACAATGGTGTGTTAGTTTCTGCTTTATAACAAAGTGAATCAGTTATACATATACATATGTTCCCATATGTCTTCCCCAATATTCTAAAAAGTTATTCTTGGTGCTTGCTACAGGTGACAGAAAAATATATGACACAGGCATAAGCTCAAGAATTTATGATGCGGTTGGAGAGAAAAGACCCACATATATGAAAAATAACTAAGAACACAATGCAACTTGTGTGTCAAAGGAAAGCAACAGCTGTTGGCAGTCAGGAATTTTTAAAAGGCAGAGAGAAAAATTTCAGAAAAGACCGAGGAAGGGAGAGGAAAGGTATAAAGCATGTGAATAAGACAATGAGACGCTCAGCATGGCTAACATTAGATTCTTGTAAGAAATCAATTTAGAAAGTTAAATGAAAAGGAGACTTTAAAGAGCCTTAGAGGGTGATGGTCTAGTCGGGTGGGTTGGGGGGGTGGGGAGGGAGCGGATGTGTGTATGCATATGGCTGGGTTGCTTCACTATGCACACGACGTTGTAAAGCAATTATACTCCAATAAAATAAATAAATAAAGAGCCTTAGAGGGAATTCCCTGGCAGTCCAGCGGTTAGGACTCTGAGATTTCACTGCCGTTGCCGGGGTTCAATCCCTGGTTGGGGAATAAGACCCCACAAGCCACGAGGTGCAGCCAAAAAAAAACCAAAACAAACCTTTAAGACTCCACTGGTACAAGATAAAAGATGTCTACAGTTTCCCTTTAGGCCCTATATGTATTCCATTTGTCCATTTCAGTTATCTTAACCTAACCACCATTACCAAGCAAAGATTTAAACTGAAGGTTGGCAGCCCCTTTTCCAGTGGCATGCCGAGTCTTTATTCACTCCAACCATGGCTGTTTGTAACGGCCGGGGGCTGGCTGCGGGGGTAGGTCTTAAATTTCAGGGAAGAACCATGAGCATCAGAAGACGATAATTAAATTGCAAATACAAAGAAAGGTTCTCATCTAAAACCCTTCGGATAACACCTTAGCAAGGATAAATTTGGAGAGGCTGTAAAGATTGGATACCACTGAACACAAATGACAAATTGCAGACTTCTCTACTACTCTTCGCACTGCGGGAGGGGAGGGGGATCAGATATTCCACAGCCTACTTTGCCTCGATAACTTTTGGTATCTTAGCATAAGCTGCTCACCCCAGTTTACAAGTCAGGCTGAAAGCTAAATATTCTAGGTCTGCACTCTCCAATATGGGAGCCACTAGCCACTTTAAATTCTTTTAAAATGTAATCAAGTTAAAAATTCAGTTCCTCAGTCACACCAGCCACACTTCAAGTGCTCAAGAGCCACAATGCAACGTATAGAATAATTTCCACCATCACAGAAAGTTCTAATGGATAGCACTGTGCTAGAACCTCCAGGAACCCTCTACTGCCAAATGAACAGTGTCCTTCAAAGTGACCACCTGAGGAAATGGCAAGTTTATTTGAATAATACTGCTTTGGTCAAAATATTTTTAACTCTCATTTTTTTTTTTTTTTTTTTTAAATTTATTTTATTTATTTTTGGCTGCATTGGGTCTTCGTTCCTGCGGGCGGGCTTTCTCTAGTTGCGGCGAGTGGGGGCTACTCTGTTGTGGTGCACGGGCTTCTCACTGCAGTGGCTTCTCTCGTTGCGGAGCATGGGCTCTAGGCTCGCGGGCTTCAGTAGTTGTGGCTCGCGGGCTCTAGAGCGCAGGCACAGTAGTTGTGGCGCACGGGCTTTGTTGCTCCGCGGCAACGTGGGGTCTTCCCAGACCAGGGCTCGAACCCGTGTCCCCTGCATTGGCAGGTGGATTCTTAACCACTGCACCACCAAGGAAGCCCCCTTAACTCTTCTTTTAGAAATAACTTCAGAGACAGTTTATAAGTTTCACTTTATTAGTGAACCAAGGCGACAGTGACCATCTCAAAACTCTTCTTTGGACTTGGCTCTTAAAACACTACTAGCTGTTTCCAAAACTTGAATCCAATAACCTCAAAAATATAATGATGTGCAGCTACTGAACACAGCAAAAATTTATCCAAGGCATATGGGCCAATTCCAACAGTTCGAAAAAGAATTCATGAATGGCTTATCACTATAATTAATGAACAACACCTCCCTAAATGAAAAAACTAAGTTCTGGTGTATTTTTTTCATCTATTTTTAAGGCAGTCACAGCACTTTATTATCCCACCTTCCAAACTATAATATTGCAACATATACCACACACACGAACCCCCAGAATCCTTTATTTACACCACTGACTGATGCCATAGTTCTAATATTTTTCAAGCCAAAAACCGTTTGTAAAATGTTCATCTCTAGAACTTAACAACTCATTTCTGAATAGTCAACAATAGCTACTGTTTTGCTCTGTACATTCTCAAATGGGAGACAGAGAGAGACCTACTTCCAAGAGCCAACTATGTAGCAGGGAGAAGAGCCCCAGGCCACAGGCAGCTCAGCTACACAGTCCCTTCTGCCTCCCTCCCCTCTCAGTGAAAGGGTTACATTTCCACCTAAAAACTGGAAGCTTTGTTGACAAACATCAACACCAGAGGAACAGTTTTTGTTGTTGTTGTTTCTGTGTAACCTACAGGTTTATTTTAAGAAGACAATAAAGCCAAGCCTGGAATAAGCAAAAATTTTGAACTAGAGTAACAGCCTCTGTTTGTGATTTAACTCCGAGATCTGATCTAAGTAACAAATATAAAAGGGCAAGATATTTATTTCAGGGAAGCAAATAACCTTAAAAGACCTATCCTCTTTGGTATTTCTTAAAAAGAAATGTGCGTTGTATTTCTTGAGAATGTCAGCTTTACTCAAAGTTGGGATTTCAGGAAGTAGGACTATTCTTCCACCCAACAAACAAATTGTCTTCTGGGACTTCCCTGGCGGTCCAGTGGTTAGGACTCTGAGCTTCCACTGCAGGGGACACGGGTTTGATCCCTAGTCCGGGAACTAAGATCCCGCAGGTCACAAGGGGTGTGGCCAAAAAAAACCTCTTCTACCCTCTATGAAGTCAAGGACAGGTACACATTTGTCTAGTGTGTTAGAAAATACAGGCATCTGGGGAGGTTTCATGAGACTAAAACAATGCCGCGACACAGAAAACGCCACAGATACTAGCTATTACTATTTCTAAGAGTCCAAGCACCCCACTTTCCTCTCAGAAAGAACCTCTCTCACGACCCATCACTGGACAGGAAATTACATACAAATCACTCTCCCATTCTAAACAAACAAATTTTCAGAGGTCAAAGATACTGTTCAAGACTATAACCTTCTCAAAACACAGAATATATGCTTACTGCGGTTATCCCTTTTAATAAGCAGTTTAATAAGCAATCACCTATCATCTGCCTCATAAAGGTAAGAACATTGAAAACATCCAGATAAAGAAAAATTTTACTTTATCTGGTTGTTAGTTTAACTGGATGTTAGTTAGTTAGGATGTTAGTTAGTTAGTAGGGAGAAAAGACCCTACTAATGAAGCCCCAGTTTGGAGGTGACGCTACTGCCACCTAACACTTTATGCAAGACACAGAGAGCAGGTACTGCTCCAGCCACCTCAGGAAACTGCCACAGTGTCATTTCAAGATGCCTCTGGGATCACTCCCCGTCTGCTAACACCCACCACCATTCAGACCCCATCCTGATAACCCTTACATGAAGAGGTCTTGCAAAGTGAATGAAAATTCAAAAGTTAAAGATTCAGTTCTATTCTCCCTGCATAAGAATATATGCTGAAGGCTTCCCTGGTGGCACAGCGGTTAAGAATCTGCCTGCCAATGCAGGGGACACGGGTTCGAGCCCTGGTCCGGGAAGATCCCACGTGCCGCAGAGCAACTAAGCCCGTGCGCCACAACTACTGAGCCCACGTGCCACAGTTACTGAAGCCCACACGCCTAGAGCCCGTGCTCCACAACAAGAGAAGCCACCGCAATGAGAAGCCCACGTGCCGCAACGAAGAGGAGCCCCCGCTCGCCGCAACTAGAGAAAGCCACGCACAGCAACGAAGACCCAATGCAGCCAAAAATAAATAAATAAATAAATTTATTTTTTAAAAATATGCTGAAAGCACAGAAATGCTTTCAATATTGAAAACTGATCTAAAGCAGTTAAATATTGTCCCCATAGATAAAACTGACTTTAAATTGGCAATTTTGAGTGTCTATGACCTACGTGTACAGGACGACTCATTTCTGAAAAGTGAACTGAAAGAGACTTATCCGACACATCTGGAAGGGAACACACCAAGCACATCTACAAAAGCCTCCTAGTCTCAAAGAAAGTAAATGTTTTAAGACTCTAGGTCATGTGTGTTTAGGAAAATAGGGACATGTGACTGTTACAGAGGGGAAAAAATAGGGAATACATAGGACAATGCTTTAAAAAAGAGGTCTACTTCAGAAACCGGGATGTTGAGTCTCTCGAATACTGACATGCTTTTCGGGGAAAAAAGCAGTAACAACAACAAAAAGATTTTGCCCACTTCATCGCTCAACTCATGGGAATCAAACTTAGGAAAAGGGTCCAATATCTACTTAAATAAAAAACTAGGAGGGGGCCCTCCCTGGCGGTCCAGTGGTTAAAGACTCCACGCTTCTAATGCAGGGTGCACGGGTTCAATCCCTAGTCGGAGAGCTAAGATTCCCACATGCCGTGCAGCCAAAAAAAAAAAAAAAAAAGGAGGGAATAATTTATCAAGTGCTTGCACCCAGCACACAGGAACACAGAGGTCCTTGAAATTTGTTTAAAGGAGGACAATCCTTAAGAAATTATATTATGTATTAACCCTCAGAGACTAGATTTCTGGATATCTGTGTGAACCAACACCTCTTCTTCCAACTTCCACTAAAACAAGTACAAAGAGCAAAGCAGGGGCTTCCGTGGTGGCGCAGTGGTTGAGAATCTGCCTGCCAATGCAGGGGACATGGGTTCGAGCCCTGGTCTGGGAAGATCCCATATGCCACAGAGCAACTAGGCCCGTGAGCCACAACTACTGAGCCTGTGCATCTGGAGCCTGTGCTCCGCAACAAGAGAGGCCACGACAGTGAGAGGCCTGCGCACCGCGACGAAGAGTGGCCCCTGCTCGCCGCAACTAGAGAAAGCCCTCGCACAGAAACGAAGACCGAACACAGCCAAACATAAATAAATAAATAAAAATTAAAAGTTAAAAAAAAAGAGCAAAACAATATATTCAAAACCAAATGGTGACAACCTCTCAATTGTGATATATCAGAATTTAGGCCTCTGGGTGATTAATTTATACCACTGACAAACCAAGTCTAATCATTCCAAATTGTTACTTGTCTAGTGCTATATATACATTTTCACAGAGCAAAAATATTATGTTTATTTGCAGGGAACGGGAAAATTGACAGCAAATTTCATAGCTGATTGAGCCACTGGTTATCTACATACCTACTCACACAGCAAAATACTTCTGCTCTACTGCTGAGTTTTCTATTTTCAAATCTCCTGCCAGAGGATACTTTAAAACAGTGATATTCTTATCATTATACATTATTTTTCAATAAAATACAGAGAGCCCAATGTCCATATCTTTACTTTTTATCTAGTGAAGTTGCAGAAAAGTCGACACAAATCTAGCAAAATGGGACAAACTGGTACCTCATGGCGTCTGCAGAATTGCACACTGTCTGCCAGGCCTCACCTCATAACCGGGCAGAAGTTGGGCAAACACTGTGAGCAATCCTGGCTGTGAGGTCACAATGCCGGCATCACAAACAGCAATTCTGATGCCTGTCCGCCTCTAGGATGCAACCTCACCACATTAAAGAAAAACCAGAAGGTTCCATAATCCTGAACCTGGAGCTGATGACCCCAAACATGCACCTTCTCCCAAGAAAGTATCCTCCCATGTAAAATTAAGCAGCATCATTCTCCACTACTGACCAGCACAGGCAATGCAGGTGAGCAGAGAAAAGCTCATCCACCTAAAGTTAAGTATCCAGCTCACCACCAGGAAGGTATTTTTATATACTTCAAGTTTGCAAGTTTTTATTTCAGTTCAGTTTCAAACACCTTTCCTTAGTATTCTGTCCTGGAAAATTAAGCTATATTTAAGAATTCTGAAAACTGAGTAGGATGTAAATCATAAACTTAAGATATCACCTTGGTCTTGCCACTCTACCACATCGCTAACTTCACCGATCCCAACATTTATTGACTAAGAGGAATAAGGATTATAATGTGTAAGCTAGAGGTTCATTTCAAAAATGCCACAAGTACAAAGCCTCACCACAGCTCCACGATAGTGTATCTTTGCTGAGAAAGTCAAAATCGCCAGATTGTTGTCATTGCTGTGGTTCCCTCCCCCCACCCCCATGAGTTCTGGAATTTTCAAGCCAGCACACAATAAGAATTAGTGACATTTTATTGTTACTTCTAAGAGGTTAAACATTCTTAAATTGGAAGGAAATGTAATAAAGGATTAACAGTAATTATCTCTAGGTGATGGGATTACTGGCAGCTTTTAATCTTTGTTTCTGAAGCAGGAAAAAAAATTTTAATGACTTTTTTGGAGCCACAGTAAAATGGGCTGCAACCAGGGAGTGAGGAAGCAGACTCTACTGTGCTATGTGCACAGGAACATGAAACCAACAGGCCAGTGTCAGCAGTGAGAAGTGGGTACCCATGGGGAGAGGCTAGGTGTTCACCAAGCCGACTTCTTTCTCTTCCAGGAGTCACAGACCTCGTTTCCCAGCTCCCTTTGCAGTTCAGGGTGACCACGTGACTGAGTCCTAGCCAATGGAATGAGAGCAGTGCCTGGGCTGTGTGCACTTCTAGGCCTCCCCCATAATATCTTCCCATTCTTGGCCCTTCCGGTGGCTTGATGGAGATGAGCAGGGCAACCTCAAAAGCATGGATGGAAGACAATGTGATCACAACTCGGAAGAAGCTTGAATCCCTGTATCACTTCTCTTCATTTCCCCCATCAGAAAATACCTACCCTGGACTTTTCCATAACTGAAAATAAACTTTCATCCATTTAAGTCATTAAAATTAATGGAGTTTGCTACAGCAGCTAGCTTTTCTTACCTAATACAGTGGCAATGAGATAAAAACTCTTGCTAAGAGCTTTGGAATCATCTCAGCTAAGTAAACTCAAAGAATATTTTAGGATAAGCACCTGAGACAGAAATGCTTCACATCACAAAAAGCATAATTATATGAAAGATAAATAAACGCAGTGGTTAAGAATCCACCTGCCGGGCTTCCCTGGTGGCGCAGTGGTTGAGAGTCCGCCTGCTGATGCAGGGGACATGGGTTCGTGCCCCGGTCCGGGAAGATCCCACATGCCGCGGAGCGGCTGGGCCCGTGAGCCATGGCCGCTGAGCCTGCGCGTCCGGAGCCTGTTCTCCGCAACGGGAGAGGCCACAACAGTGAGAGGCCCGCGTACAGCAAAAAAAAAAAAAAAAAAAAAAAAAGAATCCACCTGCCAATACAGGGGACACGGGTTCAAGCCCTGGTCTGGTGAGATCCCATATGCCACGGAGCAACTAAGCCCGTGTGCCACAACTACTGAAGCCTACGCGCCTAGAGCCTGTGCTCTGCAACAAGAGAAGCCACCACAATGAGAAGCCCACGCACTGCGAGGAAGAGTAGCCCCTGCTCACCACAACTAGAGAAAGCCTGCGCACAGCAATGCAGACCCAACACAGCCAAAAATAAATAAATAAATAAATTTATTAAAAATAAATAAATAAATGTACTGTATTTTTTTTTAAAGCAAAAAGACATTTTACTGGGACTTCCCTAGAGGTCCAGCAGTTCAGACTCCGTGCTTCCACTGCAGGGGGCGAGGGTTCGATCCCTGGTCGGGGAGCTAAGATCCTGCCTGCTGCGTGGTGCGGCCAAAAAAAACCCAGACATTTTACTGGCAAGAGCAAAATATGTTTAAACATCACATAAGTCTGACTGTATGTAAGATAAGACTGATGATGAGTTGATAAGTGTTCAAGAGTTAGGTGATGGTACTACTCACTTTACTTATGTAAATGTCTGAAATTTCCCATAATAAAAAGTTTCTATTATAGAAGATATTTTAGTGAAATCCAAACTCCACCTTCTTCCTCACCCCTTGTAACCTAAAAAAAGCTTAAGCAGTTTACAGAAATGAGAGGTTCCTCAAAATAAGCAGTTCCCCACAACAAGCATGGTATAAATTACGTCCAAATGAAAAGAAATAATAGTCTTCATAATTCTTCTCTGATTTCCTAAGGTTTTGTTTACTTTGGTTGTTTTGTGGGTTTTGTTTACTGTTATAAAAAATGTGTTTTTTTAAAAAAGTAGGAAGAGGGTTAGATTAGGAAATGAAACACCTGGATTCTGTCTCAGCTGGATGACCTTAAACTAGTATTTAACCCCTTCCTGGAACTCGGCACTCTCATCTATATAACCTAAGGATACTCATTACATAAGATCAGTTTCTAACTCCGTCCTTTCGTAGTTCCACTGTTTCAGATTTCAAATCCAAACTCCCTAAGTGAAAGGGCAAGGATTCACAAGTGAAAGGACTTGTGGCTCAAACTTTGCCAAAGTAAGAGTACTCTGCCATGAGGGAAGGAAGAACCACACCTGATAAGATCGGCCTCCAACGAGCGCAGAGTCTCCTGCTGCTCTCCAGCTCGGCACCGCATCCTCCGAGGCAAATCACATCTCCACATTCCCCCTCAGTCCCTTCACAGTCCATTTTGCCCCATCAGCTAAATGAAAATACTCCTCTATTTACTAAATCTGGAAATTCTATCTGGAGGCAAAGGACAGTTGAAGAATTTGCAATGAATTTAATCTGCCAGGAGAGGGAGTTTAACAGTGAGCCTCCAAAAACAAGCTGCCCCCGACTGCAGAGTGAGCACCTTCCTGGATGCTCAGGTTTCTGCTCGACCCTGCTGGGTGCCCGCGAGGAGACCGGGCATCAGACAGGTTAAGTGACTTACCTGTAGACAGCTGCACTCTGAGACTTCTGAACTCCTGTCTATTTCTAAAATGTTAAAAGTCCACGCACTTTATAATAGAAAGGAAGGGAGAAAGAAGTTCTGGTTTAATGGAAAGTCTAGTTGAGAGAAAGATATTTCTGAAGCTGATTTTCAAGTCAAGCTAGAGAGAAAAACTCAAAGGCTGTGTTCTAATATCATGTTCCTGAATTTGGGAAGTTCATTCACAGCTTAATCCCCTCCCCTGAAGTCACGGTTACATAAGTGTCTGTTGCCTGCTGTGTCACTTGCTGTCCCCCACCCCCAATACAGGAGACGCCTTGTAACCTGAGCTCCTCTGCTTCAGTCACTGAAAACACTTACACAACACCCTGGTCGCTTTCCAAACCGACTTGTACTTTTACTAAGGAAAGCCAAGTTATTCCATTTTTTCCCATCTTTCAAGTTTCATTCACATTGATATTTCTGTACACACGTAAAACACAAAGTTGAAGATCATTTTCGTATTTTCTTCAATTTCTGAGTAAAACAAGGAAGGTCAAGTATTTCAACTTCACAGGATAGCAAAGCACAATCAATAAGCTGGCAGGCTTGCCTGGGGCCAAGTTAAACATAACTCATCTCCTAGGTGAACAGAGCTGACAGTCCTCGTGTGGGAACTGCACAGTCATGCCTATTTATACACCCAAGGCCCACATTCCACTGCTCCACGCGGCACCCCCCCCCCACGTGTAAGGGCTTCTGGGGGACACAGGAAATGAATGACTCTAGAAGAATACAAGCAGACACGTCGCCTCCTCAGAGGTCTTTTCTGACCGCGCTTCCTGCCCTATCTCCTCCTCAGGACTGCTCTAGCCACCGTGCAGTCAGCTATAATTGAATGATGAATCATACTCACTCCTGTTTGGTTTGCACATCACCCTATGACTAAGTTTCTCCTGGTTGGGGATGAAATTTGCCTCTGAATCCAACGGGCGTAAAAAAAGTATCTGATACTCAGCAAGAGTTCAAAAAAGTCCTGAACTGACTCAACAAAACAAGAACCCCCAAAATGATGCAATTTCCAAACTAAAGCATCATCTTCTACGCATTTGATGAAGGTGACAATATTATAAGGTTTCCCAAGCCTGGAACCTCCTTTAAAAAGTAGGCCAATGAGGCTATGGGCAAACTGTTCAATTACCACCTCCAGTGAATGCTATGTAAGAGCTGTAAGTCTCTAAAATTAGATTACCTTTGTTGACACAGAGATACTTGCTCTGTCCAACAGAAATACAATGCGAGGCAAATGTGTAATTTTGAATTTTCTAATAACCATGTTTAAAAATTTTTTTAAAACCAGGTGAAATTAATAAACTACTTTTGTTAACCAAATATTGATATATGCAAAATGTTACTTCAAATGTAATCAATATAAAATTATTAATAAGCTATTTTTACATTTTTTTTTCCTATTCGGTTTTTGAAATGCAGTTGTGTATTTTATACTCAGATCTCAACTTGGACTTGCCAATAGCCATATGTGGCTTATGGCTACTGTACTGGACGGTGCAGCTCTAGAACATACGCTTAAGGTAGCTTATAAGGTAGCTCTCCTCTTGACATCGATAATGAACTTGCCAATCAGATACCCCAAGTCCCCGTGGGTATGCAACATTCGTCTTTCCTATCTCATTACAACACACAGGTGAGGAAAAGGAAAAAATGTATAAACTCTTTTTTTTTTTTTTTTCTGTACGCGGGCCTCTCACTGTTGTGGCCTCTCCCGTTGCGGAGCACACGCTCCGCAGCCATGGCTCACGGGCCTAGCCGCTCCGCGGCATGTGGGATCTTCCCGGACCGGGGCACGAGCCCGTGTCCCCTGCATCGGCAGGCGGACTCTCAACCACTGCGCCACCAGGGAAGCCCAAAATGTGTAAACTCTTGAATGTAAAACTGAATAATTTAATTGTTCTTAAGATAAAAAAAGAAAAAATAACATTTCTAGTAAGAGGACCTGTTTTTTTTTTAATTTTTTTTTTTTTGTAAGAGGACCTTTAAAATATCTATTTGACAGGGATACACGATGTACAAAGAAGCCCTGCTTATAGCACAAGGCACTGCCCAGTAAAACTGATAGCTCAATGCAAACAGTTTGAAAACACACCCATACAAAACTCAAAGCAAAGTACAGAGATTAAATTACAGATGAAAATTTAATAAGTGTGTCTCAAGACACAAGAAAGGAATCTGAGAGGTAGTGACTGGCAGATTTAAGGGCGATGTAGCAGGAGGCAGCGTTTCAAGCACGAAGAGGGGCATGAAAGCATCGTTCTACTGCAGTGGCATCACGCTCAGCTACTTCTGGCTTTCTGATTGCAGAAAACCAACATGGAGTCAAGGAAGGGTGAAAATAAGAACATGTGGAAAGACAGGCCTGGAGACTGGGGGGAAAACTATAGGAGAGAAGGAGGGGCTCAGGATGAAACCACACTGTCAGTTATTCATTTCTTACTAATTTGTTATTTTTTTCCCCCAAACTTTAGTAAATTGGCTTTGACTTAGAAACAGTCTAATGGCTAGAGTTTAAAATATAAGACCCAGGGAAGAAAAGCAATGTCCCAAGTTTGAACATCTGGGATACATGTCAGTCTACTTAATGGAGACACAGAACACTCCTTGGGGGATGAAGAGGGGAGCATCTCCTCCAGGGCGAGGGCTCAGTGTGAGGGAACGATGATGAGTGACGTGAAGCCACCTAAGGTCAGCCTAAGGTCCGGGTCTCCCAGAAGCTTTGCCCCTTGAACACAGAAAATGTGTGTGATGTCACAAACACAGTTTAGGGCACAGGCCACCAAAGAGCCACTGCTTCAAGTTAGTGTGATACCAAGTGAGATAAACTAAAGTGAAGAGTGAGCAGGGAATTGGAGCCATTTGGTTTTAGCAGCAACTAAGTGGTTGGCTTAAAGGGTAAAAAGCGAGAGGTAAGTCTGCTGAGGCTGGCTGATGACAGAGAGGGAAAATCCAGACGGCCCCTCTGTTTCTTTATTCCACCATCTTCAGCAGAGCATTCCAATACTCAGGAATAACGGAGAGATTAGCCAGGGGAAAAGGTCATACAGCCCTCTCAGAAATAAACATACACAAGAAGTGAAAGAGAGAAAATGAGAGACTCCATCTTCCAGAGAGGTGACTGTCCTTCTGCGTGCTATGCCTAAAAGGGTGGGGCAGTGTGTCAAATTTGTTCAGGAGGCCAGGGCATCTGGAAACAGTGGTGTTCTTAAGAGAATACCATGAAATACTGAGATACAGTACAAAGTCTAAAACATCTAAATGTATCCACAGCAGCGGAAGACTAAGACAAACTAAGAAGCCCTATACAAGGTGAAAAATGAAATTAAGAAAACCACTGTTCATTATTTAATTTCTTGTATACACTGGAAAAAGCAGCATCTCAGTCTAGCCTAAAGATTACTAGCATTCTCCAACAATCACCTGGCTAAAGAAACAGAACCTTCTAAGGACTGAAAGTTGCCTGATATCTCTCTCACAACTCATTCACGTTATTTTGGTACTGCTTTTGATAAATTTATAGTTAATCCACAAGCTGAAGACAGAGCTAGCAATAATTGATATTCCTGGAGTGCTAAGTTTATACTTTTCAGAAATCATTACAAAGCATGACACAAGAGCTTCCCTGGTGGCGCAGTGGTTGAGAGTCCGCCTGCCGATGCAGGGGACACGGGTTCGTGCCCTGGTCCGGGAAGATCCCACATGCCGCGGAGCGGCTGGTCCCGTGAGCCATGGCCGCTGAGCCTGTGCTCCGCAGCGGGAGGGGCCGCGACGGTGAGAGGCCCGCTTACCGCAAAAAAAAAAAAAAAAAAAAAAAAGAGAGAGAAGCCCACATTTAGACACTAAAGGGCGATACAGCCAGGAAGGGTCAGAAAATGAATTGGCTCAATTCAAATGGTACTACAAGGAAGTTGCACTTCCAATGTCTAACTGGTAGAGCCCTTACAGGGCAATTTATAAAGTCAGTGTTCGTCTGAGAATATCACACAATATTCTCAAAGTGTTCATTTGAGCATATCACACAATAAGGTGCTGAAGGTAAACAGAAAGTTTTACATCTTTCCATCAAAGTCAGAAGTAGAATGTTAAATGATTAAAGACTCAGTTTAGGATGTTTGCCAAATAAAGTCAGAATTGGATGTCAACAGAGAGACATAACCCCTTGAAAAATTATTCTGTGCTCGAAAATCATATGTTTTTAAAACTTGACGTGTATATGACACAGTACCGAATACAAGCCGTACCCACAGTTTCGAAGTCTACAGCAGTTTTTAAAAGGAGGGGGAGGGTGCCAAAACCCAACCAAAGCAAAAGGAGCTGGAGCATTCGGCAAGTTCTTCAAGATGGAACACTGAGCCATGATGCATCGGCCTGCCATTATGAGTGTCTTTGTACAGCTCAGTTTGAGTGAAGGTTTATTTTCTGTTCCTGTTACTTAGATAAGCAGATAACAAGCAGCCTCCCAAAGTTCCTCCATCTGCAAAAGAGTTCTTTTTAAAAGGAGGGGAGGACTTCCGTGGTGGTGCAGTGGTTGAGAGTCCGCCTGCCGATGCAGGGGACACGGGTTCGTGCCCCGGTCCGGGAAGATCCCACATGCCGTGGAGCGGCCGGGCCTGTGAGCCATGGCCACTGAGCCTGCGCGTCCAGAGGCTGTGCTCTGCACCGGGAGAGGCCACAACAGTGAGAGGCCCGCGTACCGCAAAAAAAAAAAAAAAAAAAAAGGAGGGGAATGTAAAGCTGAGCTATTCTGCTCATTTACACAAGTTTTGACAAAATTCCTGTGACTTTGTAAGTCTAATACCACCAGCTTAGAGACGGGATCTTGAAAGGAACTGAAATTACTAGGCCTGGTTAGTATCTCCCAGAAGAACTTAATAGGTCAGCAGCAGTCAATTATACTAATATGTAAAAAGGAGCAAATGTGCTTAATATAGCATCATAAAATTTTAGAATCAGAAGAGACCTGCAATCTAGTTCAACTTCCTCATTTTACCACTGAGGAAACTGATTCTAAAAAGTGAAATCACTTGTTAAGGTCACAGTTACTTAAGAGTCTAGGACTTAAACCCCAGTCCCCAGTTTAAAGACTCCTGACGCTAAACAATACTGATGAATAAAAGTTTCTGATCTGTTATAAACAGCAGTGAGATGAGTCAATCTCAAGGCAAGTTAAAACTCGTTTCCCTTTCCAGTCTTCACAAAGGAATAAAAGTAAGCATATTTTCGCTTGCCCTGAAACAGCCACACATTGCCCATACCAAAAGCAAACACTTCGCAACTGTTTGTTCTGATGGGGGGGGGGGGGGGCGGGAGGGCACAAAGACAACACAAAGAAGAATCAATGACTTCCTTACTGGGTTTTTTTGCCTCTTTATAAAAATTTTCTTGCTTTTACTTTGCAAATGAGCAAGTTTAATAGTTGCAGGTCGGGAATTCCCTGGCGATCCAGTGAGTAGGGCTCGGCCCTCTCAATGCCAGGGCCTGAGTTCAATCCCTGGTCAGGGGACTAACACCCCACAAGCCACATAGTGTGGCCAAAAAAGAAAAATAAAATAGTTGCAGGTCTTTAGAGCAAATGGAAAAAACAACCACATTTCTGTTTTCACAATACTGAAGGATACTCGGCTACTTCGAATTTATTCATAAGTCCCTACGACAGTTTTCCGTACAACCACCCTAGATGCTGTCAAAGGAGACTAGGAATTGTTTCATTTGGATCTTAACACCCAACTTCATTGTTGGTTATTTTTTACCCGTTTAGGTAATCTTCTACACAGACACACAGCTAGTTCTATCAGACCTTAGAAAGAAAGAAACCCCTTTTAATTAAACTGTGGGAAACAAAACTGACAAATATACCAAAGGGCCTGAGGTTTAGCAAGGTACAAGTTCTGACATGGGGAGCGAGAGTTCCTTTTCCATGCTGGATATTTAGCTCCTCATAAATTCAAGTTCTTCAGGGAAAGCTGTTCATTAAAAATGTGCCCTTTAGGGCTTCCCTGGTGGCGCAGTGGTTGAGAATCTGCCTGCCAATGCAGGGGACGCGGGTTCGAGTCCTGGTCTGGGAAGATCCCACATGCCGCAGAGCAACTAGGCCCGTGAGCCACAACTACTGAGCCTGTGCGTCTGGAGCCTGTGCTCCGCAACAAGAGAGGCCGCGACAGTGAGAGGCCCGTGCACCGCGATGAAGAGTGGCCCCCGCTCGCCGCAACTAGAGAAAGCCCGCGCACAGAAACAAAGACCCAACGCAGCCAAAAATAAATAAATAAATAAAATATTTTTTAAAAATGTGCCCTTCAATAGTGGCAAGACGTTCCTCCTCAAATTAACTTTCTAAAACATGACAGAAAAAAGGTTTTCATTTCCCAGACTAGTAGAAGTGGGGTTTTCCCCCATTCTGACTTAAATGAAAGAAGAAAATTGAGGTGCTGAACCCCGACTTCCTTTAGGGATGGGAGGGCGGGAAGACGCAAGGGATTAAAGGGAAGGGGAGAGAAGAGTTCTGACACTTAGTTTTACAGACATTAATTCATTTAATAGTCACGACAGCTATGTGAAATAGTTATTATCCCCAATTTAGAGATGAGAAAACTAAGCTCCAGAAGGTTAAGCAGTTTGTACAGGATCTTCCATAAAGTAACATAGCTGGGATTTGCTGTCAGGCAAGGACTGAAGTCTTGCCCTTAACCTTACTTCCGTTAACAGCTCTGGGTTCTCCAAGAGCAGAATGCATGCCTGTTTTACTGAACTTTGTATCTCCAACAGCTGAGCTAGTGCCTCGCAACAGCAGGTGCTCAAAAATGCCTGATGAATGTATGAATTAAAAGATAATTGGTAGGACTCCCCTGGTGGTGCAGTGGTTAAGAATCTGCCTGCCAATGCAGGGGACATGGGTTCGAGCCCTGGTCCAGGAAGATCCCACATACCGCGGAGCAACTAAGCCTGTGCGCCACAACTACTGAGCCTGCACTCTAGAGCCCTCAAGCCATAACTACTGAGCCCACGTGCCGCAGCTACTGAAGCCTGCGCGCCTAGAGCCCGTGCTCTGCAGCAAGGGAAGCCACTACAATAAGAAGCCCGCATACCACAACGAAGAGTAGCCCCCACTCACCGCAACTAGAGAAAGCCTGCGTGTAGCAACAAAGACCCAACACAGCCAAAAATAAATAAATAAATAAATTTTTTAAAAAAAAGATAATTGGTAAATTCAGCAACAAAAAAAAACTCAACTCAAAACTCTGCAAAGAACTTGAATAGACATTTCTTCAAAGATACAAAAATGGCCAATAAACACATGAAAAGATGATCAACATCACTAATCATTAGAGAAATGCATATCAAAACTACACTGAGGGCTTCCCTGGTGGCACAGTGGTTGAGAGTCTGCCTGCCGATGCAGGGGACACAGGTTCGTGCCCCAGTCCGGGAAGATCCCACATGCCGCGGAGCGGCTGAGCCCGTGAGCCATGGCCGCTGAGCCTGCGCGTCCGGAGCCCTGTGCCCCGCAACGGGAGAGGCCACAGCAGTGAGAGGCCCGCATACAGCAAAAAAAAAAAAAAAAACTACACTGAAATAAGACCTCACACCCATTAAGATGGCTACTATAAAAAAGAAAAGAAAAAGTGTTGGTAATGATATGGAGAAACTGGAACCCTTGTACACTGTTGATAGGAATATAAAATGGTACAGCCTCTGTGGAAAACACTCTAGTGGTTCTTCAAAAAATTATGAATTACCATATGATCCAGTAATTCCACTTCTGGGTATATAACCAAAAGAACTGAAAGCAGGGTCTCGAAGCAATAGTTATACACTCATGTTCACAGCGTCACTATTCACAATAGCTAACGTGGAAGCAACCCAAGTGTCCACTGAGAGGTGAATGGATAAGCAAGATGTGGTGTAACCATACAAATGGAGTATTATGCAGCCTTAAAAAGGAAGGAAATTCTGACACATGCTACAACAAGGATGAACCTTGAGGACATTATGTTAAGTGAAATAAGCCAGTTACAAAAAGACAAATACCATATGATTCCATTTATATCAGGTATTTAAGAGTAGTCAAAATCATAGAGACAGAAAGTAGAATGGTGGCTGCCAGGGGCTGAAGGAGGGAGGAATGAGGAGTTACTGTTTAATGGGTAAAGAACTTCAGTTTTGTAAGATAAGAAGAATTCTGGAGATGGAGGGTGGTGATGGCTGCACAACAACGTGAATGTCCTTAATGCCACTGAACGGTACACTTAAAAATGGTTAAGATGGTAAATTTTGTTATGTATGTTTTACCACAATAAAAACAATTTTAAAGAAAATAACTGGGGACTTCCCTGGTGGCTCAGTGGTTAAGAATCCACCTGCCAATGCAGGGCACATGGGTTCAAGTCCTGGTCCGGGAAGATCCCACATGCCGCAGAGCAACTAAGCCCATGGACCACAACTACTGAAGCCTGCATGCCTGGAGCCCATGCTCCACAATAAGAGAAATCACCACAATGAGAAGCCCACACACCACAGCGAAGAGTAGCCCCCGCTCACTGCAACTAAAGAAAGCTCGCGCACAGCAACGAAGACCCAACGCAGCCGAAAAATAAATAAATTAAAAAAAAAAAAAAAGATAACCGGTATGCCTTTGTACGCCCTTTTTATCCTAAATGGTAACATACTATTTTTCTGCGGTTTGCTTTTATACTTAATATTTTAAAGGGAAAAAAAATGATAACTGGGATATTTTCCAAAGAAGCCGTACAATGACAACTAAGCACATGAAAAGGTACTCAACATCACTAGCCATCAGGTAAATGCAAATCACATCACAATGAGATATCACACTTCATCCTCACTAGGATGCCTGTAACCAAAAAGATAATAACAAGTGTTGATGACGATGTGGGAAAACTGGAATCTCGCTCATTGCTGGCAGTACAACCACTTTGGAAAACAGTTTTTCAGTTCCTCAAAAGGTAGGGTTCCCACATGATCCAGCAATTCTATTCCTAGGTGTGTACCTAAGATGAATGAAAACATATGTCCACACAAAAACTAATATACATATGTTCACAGCTGCATTATTCCTAACAGGAAAAAGTAGAGACAACCCAAATGTCTATCAGCTGATGAACAAACAAAATGTGGTATATCCACACAGTGGAATGTGATTCAACCATAAAAAGGAATGAAGCAGCATTGATATGCTAAAACATGGATGAAGCTTGAAAACATTTTGCTAAGTGAAGTCAGTCACACTGTATGATTCCATTTGTATGAAATGTCCCGAATAGGCAAATCTCTAGAGATAGAGAGTAGGGGTTGGGAGAGTAAGGAGGAAATGAGGAGTGACTATTAGTGGGTACAGGGCTCCTTTTTGGTGTGAAGAAAATATTCTAAAACTGAGCGTGGTGATGGCTGCACAACTCTATGCAAAAAAGATAACTGGGGGAAAAAAAGATAATTGGTATACCCAGAAGTTTTCCTATTTACCACCTACAACCAGAAATTTTTGACCAAACATCATAAAAAAAAACTTGCCAAAAAACTTAATGATTATAAAGTGCTAGAGACCAGTAAGAGGGACTCCTTCTCAGGACAGGGAAGCCTTTGCCTGACATAAACCCAGACATCTTAGCTCTACTTCCTGTTACCTGCCCTCAAACTTCAGAGCAGTAGACTGTCTGCTATCATCTCAACACACTACCTTTATGCCTTTGCTCAATCCGGCCTAGAATGTCTTCTCTAACCCACCCCTGCCTAGACACCCTCCGTCTCCATCAATGCCAAACACAAGAGCTAATTCCCACTTCGGAAGCTTCCTTAATCCCCTCTCACACACACACACCCATGCCAAGAGAGCGGACCCTCTTCCAGGGCCCCAGCACGTCTCCGCCTTAGCCTCCACCTGGCCCACAGTTAGCTGTCTCACCTAGTGAGACAGAGTCTTTGCAGCACTCAACAAATGTTTGATAAATCGGTATTTCTGGGGTTTTCGCCCACCCCACAGGACACTCTCTATTGGTCACATTCATCTGAAAAGCTTTACTAAAAATGTAACCATTCGCAAAATAAGCCAGGTGACTCACAGGCAACTAGTGATCCCGGACTAGTCTTTCCTCTGTCTCCTCGGTCTCTTTGGTATTTGAAAGCGCCGACTCCCTTAGCACTATGACTATCACCGAATCCCTACATTAACAGAGTAACCCCAGCAGGTGGATAGGGCAGGTGTTACCCCACTTGACAGAGTGAGAAGCAGACTGAGAGAGGTCAAGCAACTTGCCCAACTTCACATGACTCATGGAGTTGGGGCTGAAGCAAATCCAGGACCTCAAACTTCTTCTCTTTTTTTTCTTTTTTGGCCGAGCTGCGTGGCATGCGGAATCTCAGTTCCCGGACCAGGGATGGAACCCATGCCCCCTGCATTGGAATCGTGGAGTCTTTACCTCTGGACCACCAGGGAAGTCCCTCAAACTTCTTAACAGTAGTTCTGATTCCCCATGTTGGTTTACCCAGAATATTTCCAGTGAAAATATTACACTTTTAATTACTTCAAAATAGAAATATAGATCCAGCCATAAATATATTTTTTTAAGTATAAAGAAAAAAAGATTAGAAGGACATACTCTAGAACACTGAAATAATCTTCTCTGAGAAATAGGATTATGGATAATTTGCTTTTTTCTGTGTTTTTTAATATGTGTGCTTTATATCTTACTCATTGAAACCACATATTATAGGATAACCAATATATGTTATTAAAATGTAAGAGCCCTTGTAAAACTGGTACATAAGGGGAAAATAAACCTGAGAACCTAAAAAAGTAACAACTTCACTAGAAAAAATTTTCTAAAATCTGAATCTGACTCTGATACTAGATTCTCAGTGTCACAACCGAAGCAAGCCACGTATACCTTACAACAGAAATTAGCAATACTTTTTTCCAGTCACCCATGTGTGAAAGAAACTTAGTGATAAAAGTTTTCTTTCACTTAAGCTGTAAAAGAAAAAAAAATTACCCTGCCTATAAAGTTTATTTTTCTATAGTGTGGAAAAGAGAAGTCTAAATAGGTTACTTCCTGCCTTACGATATTAGAAGGCAATGTCTCCAGTAAGAAATCATTCTATGGAGGAAACCAGATAAAGAGAGAAGGCAGGAGATAAAATGATTTGATTGAAAGATTTTTAGGGAAATTTCCCTAATATCTCTTATTTTTCCTGAGAAGACAGGGAAAAATTATGCCAAATATTTCAGCTCACTACTTGACCAGGGATCTGTAGAATCAGGAAAAAAAAAAACTCATTAAAGTTGTCTTCCCTTTTACAACAAACACAAATGTTGGATGATTTGCACCTCCTGAACATCCGGATCTTCAGGCCTTTAACTTCAGAGAAGATACAGTAAATCAAGGACTCGGCAATTTTAAGAGTAAAAAATGGGCAGAGTTAAAACTGGGATCTAACCCAAGCTATACTTAGACATAAGTAAGCAAAGGAGAATACAAATATCAAACTACTTAATTCAAGTTAGAAGAATAATATATTAGACCTTATGCTTATATAAAACATTAGGGCAGCAAAATGTCTGTCTGTAGTCTCACTGGAATTCCTAAGAGGCAAATGAGAATACAACTCCCCGAGGAAAGAGACAGCAGAAAGGGTTCCCAACAGGGATTCTGTAATAGGAGTACTTCTTTCCTAAGATTTTGCAAAGAACACTTTTAAGATTTTGTTGCTGAACCACCATAAGACAGACAATTAAAAAACAGACTCACCCACTGAGTTAGTGCTAGTGGAATCTGTCCTTCTGGAAGTGCCAGATGGAGATTAAAAAAAAAAAAGCTCTTTACTAATTGTGGCCAAGATTCCTTGGTACTTGGTGCCAGGGCCAGGATATTAACCCAGATGTCCTAGCCAAATTCAAGGTTGGTTAATTACAGTCTGCCAACCCACCGGGGAAGAAAAAAAAAAAAAAAAAACCAACTTCTCTGTTCCCCTGATTTGAAATCTGAAGAAGTCACTCTTGAAATTCTTGTACAGCACCATCAATATGTTTTCCCTTAAAAGTGCATTGTAATTCAAATACTGACTTAAAGCATATGGATTCCTTGAGTTCCATCTACATGGGAAACATATACTATGCATATTAAAAATATATAAGATGCTATATTAGTTTAAAGCCTGCCTAAACAGTTCTCTAAAAAATTCATATTCAGAGTAATACTGTCACTGCCTTCCAATTAAGATTGAAGAGACTTAAATAAAAGTTTATATTAAACACAGATTTTGAACCATGAAGCTTTTAAGACTAAAAAGGAAGGCTTTACTGCCAGGAGCACAATTCCAGGAAAAAGCTATATTTGCAAATGTCAGTTACAAGGCCTCCCAGGGTTGAGCAAAAATCCTGCATACAAACAGGAAAGTATACACTTAACAGCAAGTCTGAACATCAAGTACTGGTCTGGCCTTTCTGCCAGCCACTTACTCAAGGTTCCACTGCCAACATATTCTGTGCATTGCTTAAAATAATATAAACTATGTTCAATTTCTAGCTCTGTATTCACTGGCTGTGCGGCCTTTTAGGGAAGTTAGTGAAATTCTTTAAGCCTTACTTGCCCCATCTTTAACTTTTTCTTCATCAAAATCACTAATAACATGGCACAAAATTCTTCATCTTTCACTATTTTAAAATATTTTAATACATATTTTAAGGGCTACAACCTGCATGGCCTTAAATTATCTGTCTCCTCCCAAGCTCCCACCTCAGGACCCTTGTCCTTGCTGTTACCCCTTCTTAGCATGCTCTTCCCTCTGGGATCTACATTCCCTCACTTATTCTGGATCTTTATTTAAAAGTCATTTTCTCAGCTAGGTCTCTTCTTATCACCCTATCTAAAATTTCCATTACCCTAACTCTTGTCCCCCAAACTTCATATTCCCCCTTTCCTGATTTATTTTTCCTTACCATGTACCACTCTCCAACATTTTTAATATGGTTATTGTCTGCCTCCCCTACTTGAAGGGGAGTTTCAAGAGAGCAGGGATTTCTGTCTGTTTTATTTACTGTTGTATCACCAGCACCCGGCACACAGTAGGTACTCAATAAATATTTGTTGAGTGAATACCAAATGAGACCCTAAGTACTGCCCACATATAAGTACACCATAGCCCCACAAGCTCCCTTTGGGAAGACTCCCACAGATTTCAAAATTACTGAAAAGAACTACTGGTTTGCAATGATTAGTAAACAACAGTGTCCATTCTTTATATCAGAGAAAAACACTCAACCTCTCACCTCATTTGTACAAGGAAGAGAGGGAAAGAAGCTGATAATTCAGATAAAGTGGAAAATTATATGAGGTGAAAAGTCTCACTTTAGTTAACACTGCACAAAGTCTTCTTTTAATGTTAACAAATACTAAGCCGTCTTCCTGTGACTTTACTACACTACTTTCAGTTTTTTTCTTTAGCTTTAACTTCTATAAAGCCAGTCCTGAAACTTATGGACCTCATACTTTCAATTAACTAAATAATAAGTATTTACTGAGCACATGGGACTCTGCAGAATTCTGTAGAGGGTGCTATAAAGTGAAATACAAGGTCCTTGATAGATAGATAGATATACACACACATATCATTGAGATATATACACACATACACACACACACACACACACACATTGGGAAGAACAGAAAATACATCTGTAAAAAACAATGAAGAACATCTGGCAGCCAATATGTGACAAATTCAAATGTGCCTACCTTTGTATGGAGTATAAGAGGCCCAAGTCATCTCTTACACACCCATGAGTTGGGTTTGGAATCCCAAAAGAGACAGCACGTAAAAGCAAGAGTCAAACATGACTGACTTAATGAGTCACATAGCACGCGACAGACTCAACGTTAGACACTAGGCTAAAAAAAAAAAAATTTAAAGTAAGTAAGAGAAGCACCAAATTCTAAACTCCTAAAGAACAGAAACCAGATCTGCCTACGTCATACTGAAGCACAATTAGGAGTTTAAGCAATTGCTGAAAAAAAGAGGGAAGGGCTGATCTTTATCTTTAGACAAAATACCTTTGCAAGGTCCACCCAGTTCCGTTTTTTACCCTTTTAAACAATGCCTAGTGGGGAAGCCTAAGCTGTACTTTACCACTTTCTCTGAACCTCAAAAACCTAGGATAAGCTCTTGGCCAAGCAATCACCCACTTTCTTTGCTTTAAAAAGGGCCAGCCACAGGCTTCCCTAGTGGCGCAGTGGTTGAGAGTCCGCCTGCCGATGCAGGGGACACGGGTTCGTGCCCCGGTCCGGGAAGATCCCACATGCCGAGGAGCGGCTGGGCCCGTGAGCCATGGCCGCTGAGCCTGTGCATCCGGAGCCCGTGCTCAGCAACGGGAGAGGCCACAAGCAGTGAGAGGCCCGCGCACCGCAAAAAAGTAAATAAATAAATAAAAATTAAAAGGGCCAGACTTGGGCTTCCCTGGTGGCGCAGTGGTTAAGAATCCCCCTGCCAACATAGGAGACACGGGTTCGAGCCCTGGTCCGGGAAGATCCCACATGCCGCGGAGCAACTAAGTCTGTGCGCCACAACTACTGAGCCCGCATGCCACAACTAGAAGCCACCGCAGTGAGAAGCCCGCACACCGCGCAGCAACGAAGACCCAAGGCAACCAAAAATATGTAAGTTTTTTTTAAAAAGACCCTATAAAAAGGGCCAGCCTTGCTCCTTGCCAGAGAGGCACTATACTAATTTAATTACTCAGCACCTGGAGTCAGAATACCTGAGCTCAAATCCTGACACCACCACTTATCAGCTGTGTGACCCTGAGCAAGGTTCCTGACCTTTCCACGTCTCCTCTGTAAAATGGGGATAATAACAGCACCATCAC
The DNA here is from genome assembly GCF_039906515.1 of Pseudorca crassidens. Lineage (NCBI taxonomy): Eukaryota > Metazoa > Chordata > Mammalia > Artiodactyla > Delphinidae > Pseudorca > Pseudorca crassidens. The sequence goes on from NC_090307.1 coordinate 84,854,957, forward strand.
TGGGTTAGGTTAATTAATGAGATAAAACATATAAGAGACTTGCCCAGGGCATGAGCACAGGAAGCCCTCAATAAATGTTAATATTTCCAGAGAAAAATGCCCCAAAGCTGAGGAGCCACATACCTGAGGATTCTTGCAAAAGATTATCATTAAACCCAAAATTCTAACACATTTGGTCTCCGGACTTGTGCATACTATAGGTAACAGTAGTAATTAAATAAATAAAATAAAATAAAACCCAGTAACACCCACCAGAACCAGAACCATAAGAGCAGCAGCAGTAACACTAATGCTGAGCTCTTACTGGCCAGGCACTGTCCTAACCTGAAACAGGAAGAAGGCAAGGCCGCTGAATCCAACAAAAATAACAACAAAAAGCAGCATTTTCCCCACCCTCCTTCTTAAAAACGGTAATTGGCGCCCAGGTTTTGCTAAAAGCAGGTAACTGAAGATTACAGACTTAACGTGCAATTTCTTCACATCAAAGAGGTGGGGCTGGGAAGGGAGGAGGGAGGGAGTGGTGCTCGGCTCCTGCCAGATGGAAAAGCCACATGAAGTGGAGAAACAGCCGAGTTCAAGGTTTCTCCCCAGATCAAAATCAGATTTCTGAAGCACAGGACCTCCAAAGGAGGGGAATCAGAAGGCTCTGCTTTTAAAATAACCTCTGAACAAGTGTCATCTGTCTTCCGAGCCAATGCCCCGCCGAGGCAGAAGGTTCGGGTTACGCGGCAGCGGTGTTATTTCAGAAATCCCTGTCACCTCTTGTCATCCACCTTCTCCAAGAATCACAGTCCCACTCGGAGGAGGGGGTGGGGCTGGGGGACAAAAGCCACGGCCGCCCAGGCCCCAGGCCAGCAAGGCCAGCCCGCCGGCCGGCGCCCGCCACGGAGGCCACGGCCAGGTTGCCCTCCATTCCGGCTCGCGGGCACCGCGGCCAAGGGCCCGAGGCACACTCAGGTGCCCGCCGGGGCAACAGGTCCCGCCGGGCCTCGGCCCCCCGGGCGTCCGCCCCCCACAACCCCCTTCCGGGGCTGAGGAGAGCGGAGAAGGGTGCCGGGGAGGGAGCGGCGCCTGGGGCGGCGCAGGGGCAAGGAGTCCAAGCTCCATCTTGAGGCGGGCGGAGGAAGGGAAGGCCGGGCTCGGCGCTGACAGGGCCGGCCACTTTTCCGGCTCCGGGCGGAGCACCCCAGGGACCGCCGGCCTCCACGGCCATCGCCCTGGGGCTCCCTGCGGCCCCTCGGGGTCGCCCCGGCGCGCGGGACTCGGTCCCCCTCTCGGACGCCGGGCCCGGCCCCCGGCCCCGAGCCGGGCGGGCAGGAGCTGGCCGGGCGGAGCGGGAGGGGAAAGGTGAGGAGGGGACGAGGAAGGGGAGAGGGCCCGCGCCGCGCCCCGCTCACCGCTCGCCGCCGCCGCCTCGGTCGCCGCCAGTCACCGCCACCTGCCCCACTGCAGCAGCAGCAGCAGCAGTAGCAATAACAGCAGCCGCGCCGCCACCGCCTCCCGCCTCCCGGCTCGTCTGCTCCGGGCGGGGGAGAGCGTGACGCGCCGCCGCGGGGCCGGGCGGGCACGCGCCGCCTGGAGAAGACGCCGCGGCGACTCCTCCCCGCGCGCTCGGCCGCCGCGCCCAACCCGGTCGGCCCCGCGCCCCGAACCTCGCGGCCCGCACCCCGCGGCCGGCGTCGGGCCCGAGCCCTGCACCGCCGCCTCTTTGTCTGCACCCGCCGCGGCTCGGGGGAGGCGAACCCCAGACCGCCGGCACGCCCGCCGTCCGGCCCTCAGACCCTAACGAGGACCGGGATGGGGAGGAAGGTGCTAGGGAAACCCGAGAGGCCTGGACTAAGGGGCTTCTCATCATCACGGTTAGTTCCCCATTTTCTGAAAGTGTTCCCCAAATTTGCAAGTCACACCCGATAGCTCCATTCAGTCTTGACCACACAGCCTGTTAGTTTGGAGCCGATTCCCCCCCCACCCCAAATCCCCAGGGTGAGAAACCCTTTGAAACAAGCTAGGAGGAGCTGCTCACAGCTGGTTAAGTTTAGGGAGCATCCTCTCTGCCCTCCTCGCCCTCCAGAGTGAGGAATCCCTGGGGGAAACGCTGAAAGGCGCTGCCTACAGCAAGTGAAGCTTGGGAAGAACCATCTCTGCTCTCCCTTTCCCACCAGGGAAAGAACGAGGGTTAAAAATCCCGTGAAACAAGCCCAGCACTTGCACCGTTAGTTTGAGAAAAGCCTCTTTTATTCGCCCCAGCCGCTTGGACGGAAGCCCTGGTTGATGTCCCGTCCTCCCACCTCCCCCCAGGGATCTCCTTTAAAAGCTTTTGAAAGGGACTGAAGGGAAGGCAGCAACAGCCTGCTCCGGGCTGGTGCAGCGAGGGCGGCCAGCATTTCACTCCCATGGACCATGGCAACCCCAGAAGCTTGGCAGCTCCTGGGAGGAATTTGCAGCTGTCAGGGATGCCCAGGATTTTGCAGCGACTCAGGGGTGGATAAGGGGCCCGGGGCTTCCTCCTCCTCTCCGGTAGAAGGGAATAATCAGGAGGGTGACCCCTTTGCTGACCTTTATTCAAAGCACCGTCCTGCCTGGACCAACAGGCGTGCACAGAGCAGGGGGAGCAAACGACATTGAAAATGCATGGAATTCTGAACAAATAAGTAACGTTATCTGCCGGCCCCTCCCCTCGATTCACCTTTTAAGTCACAAAAATTCTGTTTCCTAATTCAACATTAGCTTGCAAGTTGCGAGGTCAAAGTGTGGTGGCACCCGGATATCCAGTATCGATATTCCTAATCTGAAAGGCACACCTCACCCTCTCATCTGAAACACTTTTCAGCTCTCGTACACAACCTGTGTAATCACAGATGCCGTAGAAAGAGGCAAAGACCACTGTTAAACGTGGGGTGCAAATATAAACACTTCCGATTTTCTCTTTTCTACTGATTCTGCCGAGCCTATTTTTATTTCTAAATTATATTTTGTTCCTTATGGACTTTTTTGCATTATTTTTGATTTTTAGAATATTATATTAAAATAGTATTCTTCTTGACTACTGAGTTTTTAGCGCCCACTTAAATTTTGTGACCAAGGCCTAGTCCCTGTCCTACAACCAGGGCATTGACTGTGTTCAGTCCCACGGTGTGGCTGGTGTTAGGACTAAAGAAGTTGCTCAGTCCTATTTCAAAATTAGCATTCACATTCCGTTTTTAGAGCTGAGCCACTGAGCTTTTTAAAATGTATATCTGCTGTAAAAGTATTGGAACAGCTCAATGGAGAAAACTTTGGAAGACGGAGGGAAGTAACAGAAGTTGAAATCCAGTAGAGGTTCCAAATCTTCATTTTACAAAGTGGGGAAGTCATTAAATACTTTTTTTTTTTGCTAGAAAAAAAAGGTTTACTGGGGCTTCCCTGGTGGCCCAGTGGTTGAGAGTCCGCATGCCGTTGCAGGGGACATGGGTTCGTGCCCTGGGCCGGGAAGATCCCGCATGCCGCAGAGCGGCTGGGCCCATGAGCCATGGCTGCTGAGCCTGCGCGTCCTGCGCGTCCGGAGCCTGTGCTCTGCAACGGGAGCGGCCACAACAGTGAGAGGCCCGCATACGGCAAAAAACAAACAAACAAACAAACAAATATTGAATCATGTTTCACACTTGAAACTAATATAATGTTATATGTCAATTATACCTCAATAAAAATGTTTAATGTAACTCCTAAGAGATAGTCCATAATTAAAATAATCTTTATAAAGAAGACATAGGAATTCATTTTCACTGTTATTTTTAAAATTACATCTACTTTTATTAGCATTGTTTCAGAAACTAGAGTCAAATTAATTTCATTCACTCATCCATCAAATATTTACTGGCCCCCTGCTGTGTCCCAGGCACTGTTCCAGGTATTAGGAGAGCACGCAGTGGAGATCAAGTACTTATCCTCCAACCTTGACTTTTACTGCTATGTGCTTTGCTAAATCAAGGTGGGATAATCTCTGTTCCGTGAATTCCACTGGTTTTATGCCCACGGTGGATATAATGCACCAGACCATACTCCTTGTCAATTTCATTCAACTCTGCTAAAAATTGAGAGAGAGATTTATAAAGTCAGATACAAGAAAAATGTTTTAAGTTAACTCTGGTGTTTAAGGAGATACTAACATTTCCTTGCAAAGGTAAGGAGCTAGTGCTGGTTCATTTAATCAACAAGTGACTAACCCAGAGCAAGACAGTGTCTTAAAATGCAAAGAAAGGAAACCCAAAAATAAATCCCACAACACAGCATGAAGCATTCAGACTATTTTGGACCAAAAATTAATTTTATCACTGAAACCAATTAAGACTGTCTGCCATATCTACTTTATAAAAACAATGCTGACGGTGGTGGTTTTGTGGATTCTTTCAAGAAGCAAAACAATGAAAGAATGACAAGCTACTAAATTTAAATGCATAGATCACTTCTCAAGGAGAACCCATCTTATGACAACAAAAGCCGTATTGTACACATTCAGTTAACAAAGAACAATATCAGTAGGGCACCACACATCATGATGTAAACTGTATTTAAGGACTTCTAAATACACTACTGCTTTGAGTGCGTGTACTTTCATGATGAGGGGGTTGAACAAGATGACTTATGAAGTTCCTACCACAAACATTTTTTAAGATTCTGTGACTTTTATCCAGTGAAGCAAAACATTTGTGAAATCAGTGGTTGTTGCAGCAGTTTTAATCTAATGCAACAAATATTTGTTGAGTGCATGAAAAGTTGATTCTACCTTCAGCAAAAAATCAAGCAGACTCAAACAAATACACGTATATACATGTTCACAGCAGCACTATTCACAGCCAAAAAGTGGAAGCAAGCCAAATTCCCAAGAATAGATGAATGGATAAACAAATAATGGTATATACGTACAATGCAATATTAGTCAAAAAAAAAAAAATGAAGTACTGCTACCTGCTACAACCTGGATGAACATCGAAAATGTTATGCTGAGTGAAAGAAGCCAGACACAAGAGGTCATGTATTGTCTGATTCCACTTATACGAAATATCCAGAAAGGATATTTATATGAGCTAGCCAGAGATATCTAAAGCCATAGCAACAGAACATAGATAGTGGTTGCCAGTGACACGGGGGAGAGGGAAGTTGGAATCAACAGTTTAATGAGAGGGAAGTTGGAATCAACAGGTCTCCTTTTGGGGTGAAAAAATGTTTGGAACTGGGGCTTCCCTGGTGGCGCAGTGGTTGAGAGTCCGCCTGCCGTTGCATGGGACACAGGTTCGTGCCCCAGTCCGGGAAGATCCCACATGCCACGGAGCAGCTGGGCCCGTGAGCCATGGCCGCTGAGCCTGCGCATCCGGAGCCTGTGCTCCTCAACGGGAGAGGCCACAACAGTGAGAGGCCCGCGTACCGGAAAAAAAAAAAAAAAGTTTGGAACTAGATAGAGGCAGTTGTGGCATACTAAATGCTACTGAATTGTGTACTTTAAAATGATTAATTTTATATTATGTGAATATTATCTCAATAAAAATAAATACATAAATAAATGAAAGTAATAAACACTCAAAAAAAAAAAAAGGCAAGTAGAGAATGGATGATAACCAGGTAGGTGGGAGATTTTGGAAAAGAGATTTTTTAATTGGGAGGCTGTTTGGACTAAAGTCCTTCCCAACTCTAAGAGTCTATTATTTCACAGACTGAGCTCTTCCTTAGTGTTTAATCACAACCATATTAGCTCTAAAAAGTCTAACTGTACAAAAGAGATAAAAATTAAATTTGAACTATAAATTAAGGAAATGTGTACAGGGAATTGTCAGCTTCTGCCAGGGCTTGTATTCAAATAAAATGACTACATCTCATTTAGACACCTTCTAGAAGGAAAGGCTCAAACTAAATAGGCAGATTTAATACTATCCTCAATCTTACATCTTGGAAATAATAAATAGTTTTTAATTGATTTCAAATAAAAAATTAAGGGACTTCCCTTGTGGCACAGTGGTGAAGAATCCGCCTGCCAATGAAGGGGACACGGATTCAAGCCCTGGTCCCTCTCATGCTGCGGAGCAGCTAAGCCCGTGCACCACAACTACTGAGCCCACGTGCCACAACTACTGAAGCCCGTGCGCCTAGACCACGTGCTCCGCAACAAGAGAAGCCACCACAATGAGAAGCCCGCGCACTACAATGAAGAGTAGCCCCCGCTCGCTGCAACTAGGGAAGCAGCAATGAAGATCCAGCACAGTCAAAAATAAACTAATTAATTTTTAAAAAACAAATAAAAAATTAATACTAGATTAACTAGTTTAACTCATTAGTACTAAATTAACATAATTGATTTCATGCCTCACAGTCTGTGTGGGTATGTGTGTATGTCTTTCTGAGTATACATTTATTACATGTGAAGAGGTCGATTGGATACACTTGGGTTTAATGGTTGTCAATGAGACTCAGGATTTTCTGTGGAAAATATATTAATATTAATATAAATTAATATTTTATCATTATAAAAAAAAGGAAGGTACAAAACAGTGTGCATAATATGCTATGTTTTTTCCTTAAATAAGCAAGGGAGAGATACATACATACTTGTTTAATAGAAGTTGTCTTTTTTTTTTTTTTTGGCCGCGCTGGCATGCGGGATCTTAGTTCCCCGACCAGGGATCCAACCCACGCCCCCTGCATTGGAAGTGCAGAGTCTCAACCACTGGCCCACCAGAGAAGTCTCTGGAAGTATTCATTTTAAATAAAATATTAATGCACATTTCTTGTCATGTTCCTCACACCTGACCTTGACCCTAAACAGCGCAAGGCATCCACTTGCCATGACTGGGAGGCGGGAGAGAAAGTGAGGTTGGGTTGTTGCCCAAGAAGAGAAAAGGAAAAGAAGTTTATATGCAGGTTTTGATGTTCAAAATAGGATCTTTGCTTGCATGCCACAACTAAGACCCGATTCAACCAAATAAATAAATATATAAATAAATATTTTTTAAAAAATAAGATCTTTTTAATAGCTTTGTTGAGATGTCTTGAAAATTCACATACTCATTAAAGTGTACAAATCAATGGTTTTTGGTATGTTACATGACTAACTTTTTTAAATTGTAGTAAAAAATATATAACAAAATTTGCCACTCTAACCATTTTTAAGTGTACAATTCAGTGGCATTAGTTGCATTCACAATGTCATGCAACCTAAAATAGAATTTTGTAGAGAAAAAATAATGGCTTGGTATTCCAACACTGTCAAGCAAGAAAGGATTATTAAAAATTTGTTTAGCTCCCATTTGTCGGACCAAGGGCCTGGAAGACCAGAGTTTCTGCTATGAGGTACAGAAGAAACTCCTGTCCAACATTAAGACTTAGGAGGCTGGACATGGGAAGAAAGATGGCATCAAAGAAATAAGAGAAAATGCTGTACTTCCAGGCCTGGCAGTTGATGGAGGGAAAAGATCAAGAGAGCAGGTAAGTGGTGCTTCCCCAGTGGTGCAGTGGTTGAGCGTCCGCCTGCCGATGCAGGGGACACAGGTTCGTGCCCCGGTCCGGGAAGATCCCACATGCCGTGGAGCGGCTGGGCCCGTGAGCCATGGCCGCTGAGCCTGCGTGTCCGGAGCCTGTGCTCCGCAACGGGAGAGGCCACAACAGTGAGAGGCCCGCGTACCGCAAAAAAAAAAAAAAAAAGAGAGCAGATAAGGAAGGCAGATCTACAAGTTGAGATCTGGGGCAGGGAAGGCGGGTGGCCCCCAGAACTAGACTCTTTGTCCCTACTCCACATTTAGAGTCTGGAAGAAAACCCTTAGCCAGGGTGGTTGTTCTATGCCAACGTTGTTAGGAAGATGGGTGGCAAGGTCAGGCATAGGTAAGATCTAGTTTGCACTTCTGAGCCTCCCTTAGACATGAACGGCTGGTTAAGAGTTTTGTGCACCTGCTCTGGGACCCACTGTGGCAGCATCATGGCAGAGACTCAGAGGTGCCAGCTGTGCCAGAAAGAGGAGGGAAGGCTGAGTCAGCAGGAGGAGGCTCTGAGCCAAGAAAGAGCATATGTTAGGAACAGACTCCAAACAAACACTGAGACACAAAATCAGGACGGCTGCCTTCAAAGAACTCAGCTGTGTCTGACATTGCTGATTACCACCCTGAGATCCTCTCCCTTCCTTTGACTTAACAAACCCCAGTTATACTTGACATGACAATGTGCCCAACAATTTATGTTCACTTACTCAGGCTTTTCCTAGGAAATTCGGCTAGAGGTGGTTCTGGGAAAGCTTTTGCTTCTCCGATAAATGGAGACAGACACAGATGTACTGTCTGGAGCCAAAGCAGCTATGTTGTCATGCCGAGGTAGTGAACATGGAGACAAAAACCAACAGGCCAAGGTGACAGAGAAGAAAGACTGAAAGAACAGAATTCCTCTCCTAGAAAAAGAACTGTTTATCTGGGGCAAATATTTGATAAGAACAAAAATAGAGCTTCTTCGGGCTTCCCTGGTGGCGCAGTGGTTGAAAGTCCGCCTGCCGATGCAGGGGACACAGGTTAGTGCCCCAGTCCGGGAAGATCACACATGCCACGGAGAGTCTAGGCCCGTGAGCCTTGGCCACTGAGCCTGCGCGTCCGGAGCCTGTGCTCCGCAAGGGGAGAGGCCACAACAGTGAGAGGCCCGTGTACCGCAAAAAAAAAAAAAAAAACAATAGAGCTGCTTAGAATGATAAAATAAATACTTGAAGGCTAACAGACTTGTTGAAAAGGAACTTTGTGAAGAAAACAGAAATGGCTACTGAGGATTTTTATTGTCTTACTATATGTTGTGTGTAGCTGTGTATTACTCCAACTTTTTAAGAAAATGTATGTCTCTATGAGTTTGAATTTGCTTTTAGGGAAAAGCCATGTAGTCCTGAGTCGTTCTCCAATGTAGACGTGGGTTCAGGGGAAACCAAAATTTACGTATAGGAGATTTTCCTCAGTGAAGAGTCCTCAGATGACACTTGCATGGTCTGTAATGTATATCATCCATATATGAATACAAGCACAAATAGTATTTTCACATATAAATCCTCTCATTAGTCTGGACTTTGCCAGATAAGGTAGTTTACCATATTTTTATTTAACTTTCTGCATACCTAGGTAGATCTCAGGTTGAACACTGATGCCAAGTGTATGAATTATCCATTTTTATTTATTTATTTATTTATTTATTTATTTATGGCTGTGTTGGGTCTTTGCTGCTGTGCACGAGCTTTCTCTAGTTGCAGTGAGCAGGAGTTACTCTTCATTGCGGTGCGTGGGCTTCTCACTGCGGTGTCTTCTCCTGTTGCGGAGCATGGGCTCTAGGCACACAGGCTTCAGTAGTTGTGGCATGCAGGCTCAGTAGTTGTGGCTCGCAGGCTCTAGAGTGCAGGCTCAGTAGTTGTGGCACACAGGCTTATTTGCTCCGCGGCATGTGGGATCTTTCTAGACCAGGGATTGAACCCATGTCCCCTGCATTGGGAGGCGGATTCCTAACGATTGCGCCACCAGGGAAGTCCATGAATTATCCATTTTAAAATAATTTTTTTATTATTATTATTTATTTATTTATTTCTTGCGGTACGCAGGACTCTCACTGTTGTGGCCTCTCCTGTTGCGGAGCACAGGCTCCGGACGCACAGGCTCAGCGGCCACGGCTCACGGGCCCAGCCGCTCCGCGGCATGTGGGATCTTCCCGGACCGGGGCACGAACCCGTGTCCCCTGCATCGGCAGGTGGACTCTCAACCACTGCGCCATCAGGGAAGCCCAATTTTTTAATTTTTATATGGTGGTTTTTTTGGCCATGCCACACAGCTTGTGGGATCTTAGTTATCTGACCAGGGATCAAATCCAGGTCCCTGGCAGTGGACGTGCGGAGTCCTAACCACTGGACAGCCAGGGAATTCCCCAATTTTTATACAATTTCTAAAGGTTACTTTCCATTTACAGTTATTACAAAATATTGGCTATATTCCCCATGTTGTACAATGCATCCTTGAGCCTATCTTACACCCAATAGTTTGTACCTCTCACTCTCCCCTCATATTGCCCTCCCCCACCAATTATCCACTTTTTTCCTCAGCATCTTCAACCTGTCTCTCTCTACCAGTTCCTCATTATCATGTAAATATGTTCAAGCTTCTCTTAAAAACAAAATGAAACAGGGACTTCCCTGGTGGTCCAGTGGTTAAGAATCCACCTTCCAATGCAGGGGACGCAGGTTCTATCCCTGATATAGGAACTAAGATCCCACATGCGGCAGGGCAACTAAACCCGCAGGCTGCAACTACTGAACCCGCGTGCTCTGGAGCCTGCACGCTGCAGCGAAGACCCAGAGCAGCAGGACTCCCTTTACACATCTTCACTTTCCCAGCCAAGCTTTTGAACAAGTTCTCTATGCCCGAGGTCTCTGTTTTCCCACTTCGATCTGGGAAACTGTTACTGCCAACATCATCCATGACAGCCATGTCATTTAGTGAACTTAGTGAAATGGCTCTCATGGATGACTTTGGCAACAGTCATTTCAGCTGAGCAGTGGAAGCAAGAATTTGACCTACTCAACATTTTAGCATTTTCACTGTTGTCTATTCCCTCTGTGGTATATTGCAAAAAGTGGCTACAATTACTCATGCCAAACTCCATTAGAAGAGCTACCTAAATAACCTGCAACTGATTTCAGACTCATCAGGGAGCCAGTTGAGACAAGAAGAGCTACATAACTAAGCACAGTCTAAGTCTACAGAATTATGAGCTAAATAAATGGCTGAAGTTTTAATCCACTAAGTTTTGGGGTGGTTTGTTACTCAGCAACAGCTAACTGGTACATCCTCTTTCCATATCCCCTTCTCATCCTTTCTTTTCTATAACATCACACTTTTCTTATGCTCCTCCTTCCTCTCTGGCTGTTGCTTCTCAGTCCTTGCTCTCTGGCTGTTGCGTCTCAATCTCGTTGGCAGGCCTTTCTCTATCTACCCCTTAATATTGATGTTCCTTAGGTTTGAGTTCCCTCTTTTCTTCTCACCCATCATTTTCCTTGGGATAATCTCACCAGTTCACTAGTCTTCAGTTACTACCTATATACAAATAATTCCCAAATCTACATCTCCAGCCCAGAATTCTTGACTTTCAAATTAGTATATACAAATGAATATTAGACATCTCCACTTCAATTTATTCAATAATTATTTATTGCTTGTGTCATGGGTACGAACGGCATGTACTCAATACTGAACTGCTAATTCCTCCTCTAGGTTCCTTATTTCCTTATCTCCTGTCTCCATGCAGTTAGTCACCAAGTTCTGCCAATTCTATCAAATTTGTTGTAAATCCATCTAGCCTTCTCTATACTTACTGCCACTCTAGTCTAAACCACCATCAATTTCGGATTGTTGCAACACAAAAAATGATGCCCTTTCCTCTGGATAAAATAATACATATGATTATTGGTCTTCCTGACTCTGTGTTACTGCTCTGCAATCCCATCCCTGCCTTGTTATCACAGAGGTTTTTTGCTTTTTGTTTTTTGTGTTTTTTTGCCACGCTGCGCGGCACGTGGGATCTTAGTTCCCCGACCAGGGATCGAACCCGCACCCCCTGCATTGGAAGTTCAGAGTCCTAATTACTGGACCACAAGGGAAGACCCCTGAGAGGTCGTTTTCTAAGGCAAAGTCAATATAACTCTTACTTAAAACTTTTCCATGGGACAACAAGCCTTTATGTGTATCTAAATGGGATGCAACACAAAGCACACAGCACCATCTATGACGTAGTCTCGCCCAAATAATTGAACCTGGACCTAATCCGGCCTTTAGGGCTATCTTCTAGTTTCCAAGAAATCTAGGAGATAGAGGAAAAGTTAAATAACAAATTCAGAAGGTGGAACATTCTATAGGACAACTGGCCCAGTTTTTTCAACTAGTCAATGGCATTTTAAAAAAAGAAACAAGAGGGAGGACTTCCTTGGTGGTCCAGTGGTTAAGACTCCATGCTTCCAATGCAGGGGGTGATCCCTGGTCGGGAAACTAAGATCCCACATGCCACATGACTTGGCCAAAAAAAAAAGGAGGGGGGACTTTTATACACTAAATAACTACAAAACATTGTTAAAAGAAATTAAAGAAGACCTAATAAGTGAAAAGATGTTCCATATTCATGCATCAGAAGACAATATTGTTAAGATGGCAAAACTCTCCAAATTTCCCCAGATTCAACGCAGTTCCTGTCAAAATCCAAACGGGATTTTTTTCAGAAATGGAAAAACTGTTCCTAAAATTCATATGGAATTGCAAAGGACTCTGAACAGCCAAAACAATCTTGAAAAAGAACAAAGTTCGGGGCTTCCCTGGTGGCGCAGTGGTTGAGAGTCCGCCTGCCAATGCAGGGGACACGGGTTCGTGTCCCGGTCCGGGAAGATCCCACATGCCGCAGAGCGGCTGGGCCCGTGAGCCGTGGCCGTTGGGCCTGTGCATCCGGAGCCTGTGCTCTGCAACGGAAGAGGCTACAACAGTGAGAGGCCCGCATACCGCAAAAAAAAAAAAAAAAAAAATTATTCAATTTGAGACAGATATAGAGAACAAACGTATGGACACCAAGCGGGGAAAGCCACGGGGGGTGGGAGTGGTGGTGTGATGAACTGGGCGATTGGGATTGACATGTATAGACTGATGTGTATAAAATTGATGACTAATAAGAACCTGCTGCATAAACAAACAAACAAACAAACCAAAAAAACAACTAATACTAAACTTTCTTTGGGTTATTTGTATGGAAATATGTTAATATAAATGTTTCAGACATTAAAAAAAATAATAATAATTCAAGGATGTAAGTTCTTAGACGATTGGATTACTACCCACAGACTCATTAATCTTCACTGTACTTTAAAAATCAGTACAACAAAAAGAGAAAGCTACATCCCAATATTTTTATAAATATAGATGTAAAATTCTCAACAAAATACTAGCAAATTGAATCTATCAATACATTGAAAGGATTATACATCACGTTCAGGTGGGATTTATCCCAAGAATGCAAAGTTGGTTTAACATCTGAAAATCAGTTAATGGAATACACTGTATCAATAGAATAAAGGACAAAACCCCACACAATCTCAATGCAGAAAAGGTATCTGACAAAATTCAATACTGCTTCATGAGAAAACATTCAATGAACAAGGAAATCAACATAACCCATCCCACCATAACTGATGAATTTTCAGTAGATCATTTGTTTTGTGCCTGCAGTTTTTCACGTATTCCTTTGTAAAATACACGTGGTTGCAACTTCTTCAAAGCACAATAGGGTCTATCTTTGCCTACACACCCTACATACAACTGAGAGTGAATCATTCACACAAAGCATATTAAACATGAGGGTAATTTTGCTCTAAATAAAGAATGAGTTTAGGAGATTGCTTTGGTTCCTCAAAAATGAAACACAGTTCATGGTGAAGGAAGCCTAAGTGAGGACAAAACACAGACATTCACGACTCGGAAGGGACCTTAGAGATCAGAGTTTAAACTCTTACCTTGTGCATGAATCCACTTCTCTGCCAAGATGCCAGCCAATCTCTAAAAGGTAATAAACAGGTAGGATATTTCAACTTCCAAATCTAGTCACTTAACCAACAAGAATTTATTGAGCATTTACTAATGTGCCAGGCAATGTTCTAGGCACTTGGGACATATCAGTGGAAAAAAGATCCCTGCGCCTGTGGAACTTAAATTCTAATAGGAGATGGAAGTCAATAAACAATAACCAAGGGCTTCCCTGGTGGCGCAGTGCTTAAGAATCCGCCTGCCAATGCAGGGAACACAGGTTCGAGCCCTAAGCCCATGTGCCACAACTACCGAGCCTGAGCTATAGAGCCCATGAGCCACAACTACTGAAGCCTGTGTGCCTGGAGCCTGTGCTCCACAACAAGAGAAGCCACCGAAATGAGAAGCCCGCGCACCTCAATGAAGAGTAGCCCCCGCTCACCACAACTAGAGAAAGCCTGTGCGCAGCAATGAAGACCCAACGCAGCCAAAAATAAATAAATAAAATAAATAAATGTATAAAAAGTAAACAATAACCAAAGTAATTGTATAATACGTTAGAAAGTGAAAAATGCTTACAGAGAAGAGAGTAAATCAAGGGAAATTGGGAACAATTGGGTGGTGTGTGTGTGAGTGGGTGTAGACTTTTAAATCGGTGGTCAGGGTGGCCTCACTGAGAAGGTGAAATTTAAGCACAGACTTGAAGGAGCTGAGGAACGTAGCCAATTGCATTTCAGGGGAAAAGCACTCCAGGCAGAGGAAACAGCCGGAACAAATTCCCTAAGGCAGGCCTGAGACACCTCTCCTCTGATTGCTCTAACGTGAGGTTCTTAACTGTGAGTCTGCACACCTGTTGGATAGAATTCAGGGAAACTTAACATTTCTTTCGATTATGAACGCTGGCAACACTTTCTGCTCCTACCAGTGCCTGCTGTGCCTGTCCTGACCTTTGATTCTCTAAGTCATGAGGGCACATTACGTTTCAACCACCCTAACATAGTAGGGCCTCAGGATTGTGCCGTATGTTCTCATATAAAAACATTAAAGGAGGATAAACAACAAGGTCTTACTGTATAGGACAGGGAACTATATTCAATATCCTGTGATAAACCATAATGGAAAAGAATATGAAATATATATATACATATGTATAACTGAGTCACTTTGCTGTACCACAGAAATTAACACAACATTGTAAATCAACTATACTTCAAAAAAATAAAATAAAAAATCAACAGAGGGACTTCCCTGGCTGTACAGTGGTTAAGACTCTATGCTTTATGTTGGAAATTCTAGAACAGGCAAAATTAATCTGTGGTGACAGAAAGCTGGTCAGCGATTGCCTGGGGCAGGGGCTGGAGCAGCTGCAGAAAGGCATGAGGAAACTTGGGAGTTGAAAATGTCCCATGTCTTGATTACACCAGTGTATACATTTGTCAAAACTCACAGAGTGGTATACTCAAAATGGCTGTGTTTTACTGCATGTAAATTATACCTTAGTAAAGTTTATTCAAAATAATAATAAAAAAAAAGACTCTGTGCTTTCACTGCAGGGGGCATGGGCTGGATCCCTCCTCAGGGAACTAAGATCCCGCAAGCCACACGGTGCACTCCCCACCAAAACAATAAACATTAAAGTAAACTGAACCAGTACAAGAAACAGAATTGTACTTGGTGCAGAAAGTCAAAGATCAGGACAGGCATAAAAGGCTCAAGGTAGGAACCAAAGTACACTTGTTAGAAGCCTGTGAGAAATTTGCCCCAGGTCTAATCCCACAACCTGTCGTAATCCAGTTTCATTTGTCATTCTCACTTATGACTCATGAACTAGCCTCCACCAAAAACTTTAAGGACTCACTCTAGCATGATGTCACCACTCTGGAGGAGCAATCTCAGCTGTCCACAGTGATAGAAACCTGAGTCAGGGTTAGACCCTTGCTTTTTCAGTAATTCCTTATATTATAAAAATCACGGGGGCTTCCCTGGTGGCGCAGTGGTTGAGAGTCCGCCTGCCGATGCAGGGGACGCGGGTTCGCGCCCCGGTCCGGGAGGATCCCGCGTGCCGCGGAGCGGCTGGGCCCGTGAGCCTTGGCCGCTGGGCCTGCGCGTCCGGAGCCTGTGCTCCGCGACGGGAGCGGCCGCAGCAGTGAGAGGCCCGCGTACCGCAAAAAAAAAAAAAAAAAAAAAAAAAAAATCACGGGACTTCCCTGGTGATGCAGTGGTTAAGAATCCACCTGCCAATTCAGGGGACACGGGTTCGATCCCTGGTCTGGGAAGATCCCACATGCCCCAGAGCAACTAAGCCCGTGCGCCACAACTATTGAGCCTGCGCTCTAGAGCCTGCGAGCCACAACTACTGAAGTCCGCGTGCCTAGAGCCCGTGCTCTGCAACAAGAGAAGCCGCTGCAATGAGAAGCCCGCGCACCGCAACAAAGAGTAGCCCCCGCACACCGCAACTAGAGAAAGCCTGTGTGCAGCAATGAAGACCCAACACTAACAAACAAACAAAAAAAAAAGAACAATGAATAAAAGATATAGACATTTCACAGAAGAAATAAAAACTGAGAATAAATCAGATTTATAATCCAGAAATAATGCATCCTATGCATATATTTCCATAAATATTCAAAGATTTACCTCTAAAAGTGCTCACTGCAGCATTGTTAATATTGTAAACAGTATTTAATAAAATATAGTATACTACTACACATCCATTAATAATAAAAATTTAGATTTTAAATACTGACAAGGAAAGTATAGTATAATCTCACTTTTGTTAAAACACACATTTATATATATAACACATTAATAAAAAATTCTTAGTTACATGTATTTGCTCAGGAAGAAGATATACCAAACTCTGAACACAGTTTTCTCTGAAAGTGGTGATTATAAAGGACTTTCACTTTATAATATCCTGTTTTGTTTGAATTTATAAAACAAATATGTATTATATTTATAATCCACAACAAAATCAAGAATTTCCATTTTGGGAAAGAAAAAAACCGGGGGGTTTAGAAAATTATCTGGTGAGAAGATACATTACTATGCAGTATGAAGAAAAAATGTTGTATGCTTTCTCTATGGGTTATTTTCCTTCAAATTTATGGCTTTATTATTCCTTCTGCTTACCATTCTAAAAGTAAACTGTTTTTTTGGCCGTGCTGCATGGCATGTGGGATCTTATTCCCCGACCAGGGATCGAACCCATGCCCCCTGCAGGGGAAGCGTGGAGTCTTAACCACTGGACTGCCACAGAAGTTCCAAAAGTAAACATTTTAAACAGAGAAATCAAGTATTTTATTTTATTCTTTAAATGGTTATGAAAGGATCTAATTTAATTGCAAGTAAAAATGTCTTAGAAGTTGGATCTAATGCAGACACTGAAGGCCAGCTAATAGAAGGGTATGGGAGGTGAATTTTACAGAGAGGCTGTTTTCTAAATTATAAAATCTACAAATTCTAATTCCAAGGGTGGATGACAAAGACATGCTCAGCCAGAGTATGAATAGGGAGTGATGAAATAAAATTCATATTTTAAGGCAAGACAAGAAAAATTTAAACATAAAATTTTTCTCTGCTGGTTTGGGTCTCCTCCCTCCCCTCTCGTGTGTATTGTGTATCCGTATTGTGTATTAACCAGGCCTTCACAATGACAAAAAATACCTGCTCGACTACAAAGATCAGTGTTTCTTCTTCTGGCTCCAAACATGTAACTCCTTAGATCACTTTACTTATTGAAGACCTTATTAATGTTATAAGCTGTATTATTTATATTCTGCCTATTTTATAAGATTATTGTTTCTTGCCTTACCAAATGTGTGACAGCCTCTGATAAAAATAATGACTAGGTGACTTGAAACGATTAATCAAATATATAGTTTGATAAGATCAATGACTGTAATAGTGTAGCTCTAGATATAGGAAGAAGCAACAGGAAGGAACCATTTCTTGGACCATAACAGACCACTAAGGCAGGTGGTCCAGAGGCCTTTGGTTACCGTTAACAGGGGCCTAGGTCAGCAATAGCACATCGAGTGGCTTATCAACGAAATCCTCACCTGACTTGGAAATGAGCATTCCTAGTGCCATGGGACAAAGTGGTCAAAAAATGCCCCCCAAAACCTTAGTCAAAATTAAGACCAACAGGGAGGGGATTGTAAAATAAAGAATGTTGCCCACCATTCAGTTCTACAAGGACCAAGTCATTGGCCACTGCAGTCACCGACCTACAATATACCCTGAAAGGAATTCAGGGCAAAGATCAGGATGAGACACTTTGCGCTCTGGAAAAACTGGCCAAACTAGCTCTTGGATAGGGATTTTCAGGAGAAAATGTTATGAACCCAGTTTCTTGCATCTTCCCACACTTAGAAAAGCACTAAAACCATTAACTAAGGTATCTGTGCCTTTCGAATAGCAGGAAACTTCTACTAAGATGTGTGCACATACCCCTTCACCAAAATCACATACATTCTGACCTCTCCCCTTACCTCTTTAGAACAGTCCTCAGAGCTTTTCTGAAAGACTGTCTCCCAGGTTACAGTCCTCAGGTTGGCTTGGATAAAACATTCCATTTCTTTCTTAGATTGACTATTGATTACTTTTTTCATCGATAAGAGGGAGAACTTTTAGCTAAATCTCATTTTACGGCCTCACTCCATTTCCGCCAGCTCCCTCCCACAAAATGCAGTTATTTCTTTTTTTTTTTTAATGGTTAAGATGTAAATTTTATGTGACGTATTTTCCCACAATAAATGTAATTTTTTTTCACACACACTGTATTTTATTTTTACAAGAGATAAATAAACTGACACCAAGCATTGTAAATGGATGACCACAACGAAAGCAACAATGATTGCAATTACCAAACACGAAACACACTCATACATGTCATAATATTGACATTCAGTCCAGTGATCCTCCACTGTAACAGCTCCTTTACTCTGCAGTGAAAGTTGATTTGTGTATACATATTTTTTGGCAGTACGTGGGCCTCTCACTGCTGTGGCCTCTCCCATCGTGGAGTACAGGCTCCGGACGCGCAGGTTCAGCGGCCATGGCTCACGGGCCCAGCCGCTCCACGGCATGTGGGATCCTCCAGGACCGGGGCACGAACCCGTGTCCCCTGCATCGGCAGGCGGACTCTCAACCACTGTGCCACCAGGGAAGCCCCGATTTGCATATTTTTTGCCTCTGAGTCCTTGTGGGATTTTTTTTTTTATTCAAACAGAAAGTCACAAAAATTATAATCATCTTCATCAGTTCACTCAGTCCCATGTAATTAATTTTTTTTCATCTTGATCTTTTGTTAGCACTTTTATGAATTCATCAGTTTTCCATTCGAGTTCTGAAAATGCTTATTCATTCAGTTCAGCAGTATAGTCAGTTACCAGAAACCTGTACTTGTCAGAGTCTTTTCCATGAATTCCTTGAAGATGAAACCCTTTTATAGGAACATTTTTGCGAAAGCATCAGAGTACACCCAGAACTGTCTGTAAATGACAAAAGACTTAAAAATGACCACAGATAAAGATTTGATGAAAGTTCATAATAATGCAATTGACAAGGAAATTTAGTTATTTCTGAGATATACATTTTAAAGTAATAACTAGAATTATGACTTATAACATTACACCAGAACATATAAGATTTTTAGAAATTTCATGTAATGTCTGAAACATTTATATTAACATATTTCCATACAAATAACCCAAAGAAACCTTAGTATTAGTTGTTTTTTTTTGTTTGTTTGTTTGTTTATACTGCAGGTTCTTATTAGTCATCACTTTTATACACATCACTGTATACATGGCAATCCCAACCGCCCAATTCATCACACCACCATCCCCACCCCACCATGGTTTTCCCCCCTTGGTGTCCATACATTTGTTCTCTACATCTGTGTCTCAACTTCTGCCCTGCAAACTGGTTCATCTGTACCATTTTTCTAGGTTCCACATACATGCGTTAATATACGATATTTGTTTTTCTCTTTCTGGCTTCACTCTGTATGACAGTCTCTAGATCCATCCATGTCTCAAAAAATGACTCAATTTCGTTCCTTTTTATGGCTGAGTAATATTCCATTTTACATATGTACCACATCTTCTTAATCCATTCGTCTGTCGATGGGCATTTAGGTTGCTTCCATGACCTGGCTATTGTACATAGTGCTGCAATGAACACTGGGGTGCATGTGTCTTTTTGAATTATGGTTTTCTCTGGGTATATGCCCAGTAGTGGGATTGCTGGATCATATGGTAATTCTATTTTTAGTTTTTTAAGGAACCTCCATACTGTTCTCCATAGTGGCTGTATCAATTTACATTCCCACCAACAGTGCAAGAGGGTTCCCTTTTCTCCACACCCTCTCCAGCATTTGTCATTTGTAGATTTTCTGATGATGCCCATTCTAACTGGTGTGAGATGATACCTCATTGTAGTTTTGATTTGCATTTCTCTAATAATGAGTGATGTTGAGTCGCTTTTCATGTGCTTCTTGGCCATCTGTATGTCTTCTTTGGAGAAATGTCTATTTAGGTCTTCTGCCCATTTTTGGATTGGGTTTTTTGTTTCTTTAATATTGAACTGCATGAGCTGTTTATATATTTTGGAGATTAATCCTTTGTCCGTTGATTCCTTTGCGAATATTTTCTCCCATTCTGAGGGTTGTCTTTTGGTCTTGTTTATGGTTTCCTTTGCTGTGCAAAAGCTTTTAAGTTTCATTAGGTCCCATTTGTTTATTTTTGTTTTTATTTCCATTACTCTAGGAGGTGGATCAAAAAAGATCTTGCTGTGATTTATGTCAAAGAGTGTTCTTCCTATATTTTCCTCTAAGAGTTTTATAGTGTCCGGTCTTACATTTAGGTCTCGAATCCATTTTGAGTTTATTTTTGTGTATGGTGTTATAGAGTGTTCTAATTTCATTCTTTTACACGTAGCTGTCCAGTTTTCCCAGCACCACTTACTGAAGAGACTGTCTTTTCTCCATTGTATATCTTTGCCTCCTTTGTCATAGATTAGTTGACCATAGGTGCATGGGTTTATCTCTGGGCTTTCTATATTTTTCCATTGATCTATATTTCTGTTTTTGTGCCAGTACCATATTGTCTTGATTACTGTAGCTTTGTAGTATAGTCTGAAGTCAAGGAGTCTGATTCCTCCAGCTCCGTTTTTTCCCTCAAGACTGCTTTGGCTATTTGGGGTCTTTTGTATCTCCATACAAATTTTAAGATGATTAGCTCTAGTTCTGTAAAAAATGCCATTGGTAATTTGATGGGATTGCATTGAATCTGTAGATTGCTTTGGGTAGTATAGTCATTTTCACAATATTGATTCTTCCAATCCAAGAACATGGTATATCTCTCCATCTGTTGGTATCATCTTTAATTTCTTTCATCAGTGTCTTATCGTTTTCTGCATACAGGTCTTTTGTTTCCCTAAGTAGGTTTATTCCTAGGTATTTTATTCTTTTTGTTGCAATGGTAAATGGGAGTGTTTACATAATTTCTCTTTCAGATTTTTCATCATTAGTGCATAGGAATGCAAGAGATTTCTGTGCATTAATTTTGTATCCTACAACTTTACCAAATTCACTGATTAGCTCTAGTAGTTTTCTGGTGGCATTTTTAGGATTCTCTATGTATAGTACCATGTCATCTGCAAACAGTGACAGTTTTACTTCTTTTCCAATTTGTATTCCTTTTATTTCTTTTTCTTCTCTGATTGCTGTGGCTAGGACTTCCAAAACTATGCTGAATAATAGTGGTGAGAGTGGACATCCTTGTCTTGTCCTGATCTTAGAGGAAATGCTTTCAGTTTTTCACCATTGAGAATGATGTTTGCTGTGGGTTTGTCATATATGGCCTTTATTATGTTGAGGTAGGTTCCCTCTATGCCCACTTTCTGGAGAGCTTTTATCATAAATGGGTATTGAATATTTGTCAAAAGCTTTTTCTGCATCTATTGAGATGATCATATGGTTTTTATTCTTCAATTTGTTAATATGATGTACCACATGGATTGATTTGTGTATACTGAAGAATCCTTGCATCCCTGGGATAAATCCCACTTGATCATGGTGTATGATCCTTTTAATGTGTTGTTGGATTCTGTTTGCTAGTATTTTGTTGAGGATTTTTGCATCTATATTCATCAGTGATATTGGTCTGTAATTTTCTTTTTTTGTAGTATCTTTCTCTGGTTTTGGCCACATAGAATGAGTTTGGGAGTGTTTCTTCCTCTGCAATTTTTTGGAAGAGTTTGAGAAGGATGGGTGTTAGCTCTTCTCTAAATGTCTGATAGAATTCACCTGTGAAGCCATCTGGTCCTGGACTTTTGTTTGTTGGAAGATTTTTAATCACAGTTCCAATTCCATTACTTGTGATTGGTCTGTTCATATTTTCTGTTTCTTCCTGGTTCAGTCTTCGAAGGTCATACCTTTCTAAGAATTTGTCCATTTCTTCCAGGTTGTCCATTTTATTGGCATAGAGTTGCTTGAGGTAGTCTCTTAGGATGCTTTGTATTTCTGCAGTGTCTGTTGTAACTTCTCCTTTTTCATTTCTAATTTTATTGATTTAAGTCCTCTCCCTCTATTTCTTGATGAGTCTGGTTAATGGTTTATCAATTTTGTTTATCTTCTCAAAGAACCAGCTTTCAGTTTTTTTGATCTTTGTTATTGTTTTGTTTGTTTCTATTTCATTTATTTCTGCTCTGATCTTTATGATTTCTTTCCTTCTGCTAACTTTGGGTTTTGTTTGTTCTTCTTTCTCTAGTTCCTTTAGGTGTAAGGTTAGATTGTTTACTTGAGATTTTTCTTGTTTCTTGAGGTAAGCTTGTATAGCTATAAACTACCCTCTTAGAACTGCTTTTGCTGTATCCCATAGGTTTTGGATGGGCGTGTTTTCATTGACATTTGTCTCTAGGTATTTGTTGATTTCCTCTTTGATTTCTTCAGTGATCTCTTGGTTATTTAGTAACGTATTGTTTAGCCTCCATGTGTTTGTGTTTTTTACGTTTTTTTCCCTGTAATTCATTTCTAATCTCATAGCGTTGTGGTCAGAAAAGATGCTTGATATGATTTCAATTTTCTTAAATTTACTGAGGCTTGATTTGTGACCCAAGATGTGATCTATCCTGGAGAATGTTCCATGCACACTTGAGAAGAAAGTGTAATCTGCTGTTTTTGGATGGAATGTCTTATAAATATCAGTTAAATCTATCTGGTCTATTGTGTCATTTAAAGCTTCTGTTTCCTTATTTATTTTCATTTTGGATGATCTGTCCATTGGTGTAAGTAAGGTGTTAAAGTCCCCCAGTAGGGCTTCCCTGGTGGCACAGTGGTTGAGAATCCGCCTGCCGATGCAGGGGATATGGGTTCGATCCCTGGCTCGGGAAGGTCCCACATGCCATGGAGCAACTAAGCTCGTGTGCCACAACTACTGAGCCTGTGCTCTAGAGACTGTGAGTCACAACTACTGAGCCCACGTGCCGCAACTACTGAAGCCCGCGCGCCTAGAGCCCGTGCTCCACAATGAGAGAAGCCACTGCAATGAGAAACCCATGCACCACAATGAAGAGTGGCCCCTGCTCACCGCAACTAGAGAAAGCCTGTGTGCAGCAACACACAGACCCAACACAGTCATTAATAAATAAATAAATAAAATTTAAAAATACAATAAAATAAAAAATAAAGTCCCCCACTATTACTGTGTTACTGTCAATTTCCACTTTTATAGCTGTTAGCAGTTGCCTTATGTATTGAGGTGCTCCTATGTTGGGTGCATATATATTTATAATTGTTATATCTTCTTCTTGGATTGATCCCTTGATCATTATGTAGTGTCCTTCCTTGTCTCTTGTAACACTCTTTGTTTTAGAGTCTATTTCATCTGATGTGAGTATTGCTACTCCAGCTTTCTTTAGATTTCCATTTGCATGGAATATCTTTTTCCATCCCCTCACTTTCAGTCTGTATATGTCCCTAGGTCTGAAGTGGGTCGCTTGTAGACAGCATATATATGGGTCTTGTTTTTGTAACCATTCAGCAAGCCGTGTCTTTTGGTTGGAGCATTTAATCCATTCACGTTTAAGGTAATTATCGATATGTATGTTCCTATGACCGTTTTCTTAGTTGTTTTGGGTTTGTTTTTGTAGGTCCTTTTCTTCTCTTGTGTTTCCCACTTAGAGAAGTCCCTTTAGCATTTGTTGTAGAGCTGGTTTGGTGGTGCTGAATTCTCTTAGCTTTTGCTTGTCTGTAAAGCTTTTGAGTTCTCCATCGAATCTGAATGAGATCCTTGCTGGGCAGAGTAATCTTGGTTGTAGGTTCTTCCCTTTCGTCACTTTAAGTATATCATGCCACTCCCTTCTGGCTTGTAGAGTTTCTGCTGAGAAATCAGCTGTTAACCTTATAGGAGTTTCCTTGTATGTTATCTGTCGTTTTTCCCTTGCTGCTTTCAATACTTTTTCTCTGTCTTTAATTTTTGTCAATTTGATTACTATGTGTGTCAGCCTGTTTCTCCTTGGGTTTATCCTGTATGGGACTCGCTGCACTTCCTGGACTTGGGTGGCTATTTCCTTTCCCATGTTAGGGAAGTTTTCAACTATAATCTCTTCAAATATTTTCTCTGGTCCTTTCTCTCTCTCTTCTCCTTCTGGGACCCCTATAATGCGAATGTTGTGGCGTTTAATGTTGTCCCAGAGGTCTCTTAGGCTGTCTTCATTTCTTTTCATTCTTTTTTCTTTATTCTGTTCTGCAGCAGTGAATTCCACCATACTGTCTTCCAGGTCACATATCCATTCTTCTGCCTCAGTTATTCTGCTATTGATTCCTTCTAGTGTAGTTTTCATTTCAGTTATTGTATCCTTTGTTCATCTGTTTGTTTGTTCTTTAATTCTTCTAGGTCTTTGTTAAACATTTCTCGCATCTTCTCGATCTTTGCCTCCATTCTTTTTCTGAGGTCCTGGATCATCTTCACTATCATTCTGAATTCTTTTTCTGGAAGGTTGCCTATCTCCACTTCATTTAGTTGTTTTTCTGGGGTTTTATCTTGTTCCTTCATCTGGTACATAGCCCTCTGCCTTTTCATCTTGTCTATCTTTCTGTGAATGTGGTTTTTGTTCCACAGGCTGCAGGATTGTAGTTCTTCTTGCTTCTGCTGTCTGCCCTCTGGTGGATGAGGCTATCTAAGAGGCTTGATGGGAGGGACTGTGGTGGGTAGAGCTGACTGTTGCTCTGGTGGGCAGAGCTCAGGAAAACTTTAATCCACTTGACTGTTGATGGGTGGGGCTGGGTTCCCTCCCTGTTGGTTGTTTGGCCTGAGGCAACCCAACACTGGAGCCTACCTCAGCTCTTTGGTGGGGCTAATGACAGACTCTGGGAGGGCTCATGCCAAGGATTACTTCCCAGAACTTCTGCTGCCAGTGTCCTTGATCCGACGGTGAGCCACAGCCACAGCCACCCCCACCCCGCCTCTGCAGGAGACACTCAAACACTAGCAGGTAGGTCTGGTTCAGTCTCCCCTGGGGTCACTGCTCCTTCCCCTGGGTCCCGATGCGCACACTACTTTGTGTGTGCCCTCCAAGAGTGGAGCCTCTGTTTCCCCTATTCCTGTTGAAGTCCTGCAATCAATTCCCACTAGGCTTCAAAGTCTAATTCTCTAGGAATTCCTCCTCCCATTGCCGGACCCCCAGGTTGGGAAGCCTGACCTGGGGCTCAGAACCTTCACTCCAGTGGGTGGACTTCTGTGGTATAAGTGTTCTCCAGTCTGTGAGTCACCCACCCACCAGTTATGGGATTTGATTTTACTGTGATTGCGCCCCTCCTACCGTCTCATTGTGGCTTCTCCTTTGTCTTAGGATGTGGGGTATCTTTTTTGGTAAGTTCCAGTGTCTTCCTGTCGATGATTGTCCAGCAGCTAGTTGTGATTCTGGTGTTCTCGCAAGAGGGAGCGAGAGCACGTCCTTCTACTCCGCCATCTTGGTTCCTCTCCAATGTAGCTATTTCTTTAGGAGACAAAAAAAGATATTTCCTTTAAGACAGCTTTCACTTTTACCCCTCCACTCCAATATTTCAATATAAACATTCTAGCTAGATTTCTGATTTTCAAAACATGCTTGGTTCAGAGACTTCCACATTATTAAGACTATAGAAACGGCTCTGTAATTAAGAACTATTTAGAAACCCTTTAACCAAATAATTTAATCCTAAACATTTAAAAGTGAGTTTATACCAGTAAATCAAACGAATATATTAAGTTGAAGAAAAAATAATTTTCTTAAATGCTAAAGAAAAACACAGCCTGTGTGGACACGAGTTCTTGGGAACTGAGTCCTACCTTACAAATTCACGATTGTTACAATACCTTTGCTGGTTTTATGTGCTAATGATAACCTACAAAGTATGAGACAGAAGGGCAAAATGATTCCATCAGACGCTGAAGAACAGAACCAACTAGGAGGAAGCCTCTTATTGGCACAAAGTAGACTGTATTTTGACCATGTAAGGACATGCCACATTTGAAAAAAGAAATCAGTTCTTCAGTATTTTAGTAAGGACGGTGACTTCTTTCCACTTACATGCTCAAGGAGATGACAAAGAGCTGGCCTCGTTTTAGCAGCCTGTATGACAATTCACATTCCTTTTCACGAAGGCAAAGATTAGAAACAGGTCCCCACCCGGCTCCCACCAGTCCATCCTGAAGTGCAAGTGTTTGGTTATGACCTCACCTCTCTACACCTGGAGACCTGTCACAGCATGGCCAAGTCCAAACAACAACTCACTCCTCCACCCAACACTCTCTTCCTAATATTCAAATACACCAAACAGAATGCATTTAAAAAATGGGGGCACCTTCTTAAGGCAACCACTTTCCATTTTTCTGGGTTCAATTCTATAAAATATCTCCTCTCAAATTATTCTGAATTCTGCTTTAGGATTTCACTTCCTAAAATACCACTTGGATGAGGTCATTTCACATTGCAAGATCTTTAGCAAATCCTTTGTCTTCATAAAATTCAAACCCCATAGCAAAGCAATCAAGAGTTCTTAGCATCAATGAATAAACAATACTTTTAGGTCTTTTTTTTTCTACCATCCTACATTTCTTGAGTGATCCTGCTTGGTGTTACTCATGCCATTTCTTGTGTATTTCAACCCTCATTTTGTCTACGGAAATCTGTAGTTCTACCTACCTTTTTAATGGATTAGCTCAAAGGTTCTCCTTTCAGAAGTCTTCAGATACCCTCCAGTCGAATACTGAAAACCCTGGCCCTGTGAATTTAAAGCCAGTCCTTCCTAGGTGCCTCTCCCACCACCCCAAAATAGCCCAGGTACCTTGCTCGCTTCACATGGCCACATGATCAATCTCCTAAGAGGAAACCATCCATTTTCTCCTGCTAGTAGCCAAGCTCCTCTTAAAACAGATTCTATCATTTTCTTCTTTTAACGCCCCAAAGCACATAGAACAACTCAAGTGGGCCCTCAATAAGTAACTGGATAAACAGAGAAATAGGAGACAATTTTTTGAGAAACTAGTGATTTATAGAGCTTTTGACAGAGAGGCAGTTTAATGGTTAAGAGCATGGATATGGGGGTCAGAGTGATCTGGATTTAGGTTCACCAGGTTACTCAGCCACTGTGTGTCTCAGGCATTTCCTCTAAAAATGAAGTTAATGATCCCTACCTAATATGGCGATTGTGACCATGGGGTAATAAAGCACGAAGAACCTCAACATGATTGTCTGTGGGACATGCTAGAGAGATAACTGTTAGATTATCTCTGGTGTCATAGAGACTGCACAATGTGGTGTTTAAGGGGCACTGAAACAACTACTTCTGTGATTTAGGGAACAGTCAAGTCTTTAGTTGGACTGGCCTCTCAACAACCACTTTTTTTTTTTTTTTTTTTTTGGCCGTGTCATGTGGCACGTAGGATATTAGTTCCCCGACCAGGGATCTAACCCACTGGACCGCCAGGGAAATCCCAACAACCACTTCTTAATTGCTGACAAGTCCTTTTGACCTCTCTATGCCGCTGAAGTTTCCTTAGGTTATGTACATAATGTGGTGGTAAGACATTTACCTGACAGAAACGTTGAGTGAGATAATGTACGTAAAAGCACTACGTAAACTATTGAAAAAGATCAGTGTTATTATGGACTTCGACTCAGAGAAAAAAGCCAAAAGTATTAAACATTTTATTCAATTTCTAGCACATTCTGTGAGGGCCTTGAAAATAAATTTCTCTCTTTCATATAATTTTTCTTCCCAGTTAATTTGGTTTCTCAAGTTCCCAAAATGAAAACCGAATCTGAAATGGTTATATTTTGCTCCCTCTGCTGGCCTGTGAGGAGAATAACGCTACCTAACAGGAATCATTCAAGATCATCTAAATGTTTATTTTCATGGACTTGAGTATAAAGATGTAATGGCATTCCACATAAAGACAAAAAACATAGTTTCAGCTCTATCTGATATATCTGACAATTAAACACAATTTTTTACGTCTACTTTTTGTTTTTAACAATTATCATAGGATTCAAATCTAGAAAATTATTTTTGTACAAAGGCTAGCTGCCCTCCATTTATCTTTTTCAAAATGATTACTTTAAAAGGTCCTGCTGTTTCTATATTTAAGGCTGAAATCCACCGAAAATACCCAAACTTGTAATTTCTTTATTTCCTTTGCTGCCACTAATTTTTGCAACCACAAAATTTACTTCCAAACTTACAAGGTTGTATATACTTATTTAACTGTGAATCATTTTTTTGTATTCAAAGTCTCCGATTATGTATATGAAAGCTAATTTATTAAACCTTTGTACACAAAGATGAACATACCTGTATAGCAAGCTTATATGAAGAATGAAGTTACAAAAAAGTAAAAGTGTTATTAAAACTGATGCATGTAAATCACTTACAAAAGTACCCGAAATGGGATAAAGCTGCTCATCCCTGATTTTCTCGTTTGGTTCACACGGTTGAAATAGGAACTTTAAATGGTTAGAATTTTTTCTTTTAAAAAGTGATATATTAAACTTACATACAGGATAATTAGCAAAATGTAGAAAGGGAAAACAATGTACAAAAGACAGATAAAAACCATCACTCTTGACAGACACAATCCAAAAATAGTATAAACCTTAACAGACTATCTCTAAACCAGCTCCTACCTACGTCCCACCCCCCACGGTTTTATCAGCAAGAATAAAATATAGTAAACCAGCAAGCTCAGTCTTTCTGTTCTTTAAAAGAGGCCTGACTTCAGACCACAATTAAGCCTTAGATAGACTTTTTTTTTTTTTTTTTTTTTTTTTGCGGTATGCGGGCCTCTCTCACTGTTGCGGCCTCTCCCGCTGCGGAGCACAGGCTCTGGACGCGCAGGCTCAGCGGCCAAGGCTCACGGGCCCAGCCGCTCCGCGGCACGTGGGATCTTCCCGGACCGGGACACGAACCCACGTCCCCTGCATCGGCAGGCGGACTCTCAACCGCTGTGCCACCAGGGAAGCCCTAGATAGACTTCTTTTAACATGGGAGGGACAAACAGGAAAATAATTTTACCTGTCCACTTAGTACTAATTACCAGAATGCACAGTTATAATTAAATAGCTCTTGGTGCTATGTCAAAAGCAGTTTATTCAGAAGCCTTCTTGTTTTTTTGCTGGTTTCGGGGCGAGTTCTTTAACAAGTTTCTTATCCTGAGGTACATTCCAGTAGATTCCGCCATGTTCTCGAATTCAAATGGCGTTATTCCGGTTGCAAACTTGCTCATGTCAGGGACAGGGCTATGGATTTTAGTGGCTGTTCCAGGACTGGCGTCCGCCTGAAGGAGCTTCGGGCTGCTGCCTCCATTCTTGACCTCACAGTCTGACTCGACCCTGCCGCTGTCAAGAGCACCTTTAGAGTCTACCTGAGCCGGCTCTTCCTCTTCTTTCTGGCCAGGCAAGGCAGCCTCAGAATCTGGACTCGAGGTTTGTTCAACTTCCGACTTCTCTGTACTGGTGTCTGGTACCTCAGCCTCATCTGACATCTGCTTTTCAGATGTTTTTCCCTCTGGGACAGGGAGGTCAGGCTCATTCGGGCAAGGTGAAGAGGCAACCGAATTCCCGGTTAAAGGTGTGTCAACAGGAATATCAGAATCACTGTTTACGCTCTCGGCCTGCTCGAGGGCCGCCCAGATCCGCCTCTGCTGTTCTTCAAGTTCCTCCAGAGTCAGTGCGTCCTCGTCCATAGTCACAGATGCCGTTCTGGTCTGGGGTGAGTCACTGGGAGTGAGTGGCGGGGTGCCCTTGGGCAGCGGAGGCGTGAAGATGGGTGGAGGGGTGCTCCGGGGGAGCGGAGGAGTGCCAGGGGGCAGCGGGGGCTGAAACTGAAAAGTTTCACTGCTCGGGGACCCGTGCGGGACCTCTGCATCTGAAATGAGGACGTTGAGAAACTTTGAGTTGTCATATAGCATTTATTTGGTTTTACGAACACTTATTATTTGAACTCAGGTGAATCCAGAGGTTCACTGGCCAAAATTACTGGCTTAAGAGGGGCAAACTGGATCCTCAGATACCATGACCATCACTGAATGTCCTCAATCCACCTGAAAAGAACATCTGCAGGGGAAAGGTCGGGGTCTCTGGCGCCGGGAACTTTAACGGAGGGAAAACTTGAACACTGCAGGAAACTGGGCTGGCACTTCAGCTGCCTACACTCCAGAGTGGGTGGAGGCAGAAGGATACGAAGTGGAGCTGGCAGGGTGGGAAGGTCCCTGGCTTATCTCCCAATTCTGTACCCTCAGTCTAGTCTGCTCGCCTGAACTGTGCGTTCATGCAGCCAACTGGTCACTGGCCTTCACTACCTGTACGTCCCACAGACACAACAGATCTGACCTGTCCAAAACAGAGGATCTTTCCCTAAAAGTCACACTCTTCCCCTATTTGCTAAGCTCGCTAATAGCACCACCGGTGGCATCTTGCTGAAGTCTCCAAAACTGAAACCTGCTCGTCATCAGACAGTCCTCCCCCTTTCCTTCTGCCCACGCCAGGTCCTTGGCTCTCTGGGGCCCACCCTTTCCTGCAGCCTGTCATAGGTGCTGCGTTATTTGGGGCCACTACCGTTTGTCAGGAATACGAGTCCTTCCTGCCTCTGGACTCTTCTTCCTTATATTCATCCTCCAAACTATCAGTCTTTCTAAAACACAAATCTGGTCCTAATAACACTTCCATCTCATGAGAAACTCTTTAGTGCCTTCCCATCACCTACAGGAAGACGTCCGATCTCCTCTGGGCCTTAGAGGCTCTCACAACCAAGAATTTGCCTATTTCCACCATGTCATTTCTTACTGCCTGGTTTAAAAGACTCCTGCTGTCACACTGTTGTTGGACCAATGTGCCGTGATGCTTCGTGCTTCTGTATTTGCATTTCTCACTGTCTCAAATGCCCTAACCCTTCTCATGGCCCTGGTAAATCTCGGAATCCATCCCTCAAGATGCAGCTCGAAGGCATTCTTGGGAAGAGGCTATGACTTTATCCAGCACGGCTGCTGTTTTTCCTTGGTGCCACTATTACAGTTGGTGACCAGCTCTGTGATACTAACCTCTGTATCTATCACTACAGGCCACCACATTTATATTAAAATGATGTTTACACATCTGCAATCCTAGGCGACAGAGAGCCGTAACTAAGGGTAGCACTTGTGTCTTATTAATCTTCCTGGCCTCGGGGTCTAGCAGAGGAGTCTGAAACACACTATGTGTTTAAAAACTTTGGAAAAGTCAACTGCATCACACAGAATCCTAAAGCCTATGCAAAACCAGCCTGAACTTTATTGTACAGGCAATAAGATCTGTGAGGAGGGTAATACACTGTCACTCAGAGTTTAAGACGTTAACTCAATCAGAAGAGCAAAGAATGGATAAAAAAGCTGAAAGGAAGGATTAAAAAAAAAATCAGTTATAAGGGCGCCAAGAGCAATCAGGTGAGAGAAAAAAGCCTGAACGAAGAGGCAATTTCTGAGACAGTGTTTAGATTTCGGTAACTGGCTAGAAACGGAAAGCCACCATTACGGGTGGATGCGGCTGCAGACGAATGGCATCTCTCAGTCTCGGGAGCTGCGAGAGCACGGGTGCTGCCGGCTACAGCAGAGAGCACAGAGGAGCAGCTGGCAGGGAGAAGGGATGGCAAAGCTAGTGAACTACTTGACAACGTATGTATTTTGTGCTTTTAAGAATAAAACATAACTAAACAGTTTAACCCAAGTTTCATTTTTCACAAAATATCACAATAAACACTATTAACATAAGAATGCTAAATGGGAACAGGACGTTCAGGTAGTTATACTTCACAGTTCCAAGCTGAATCACTCTACCCACAGGTTTGCAATATGGAATCCATTTCACTTATAACACATGATTTGTTAATAAAATTTTCCACAGGAAAATGGCAATTAGACTGACTCACTGTTTCTTCTTCTTGGGAATGAGCTGCCGACAAAAGTCACTCGAATTACTACGTCTTACAGAGTTCCGCCCCTGCAGGGCAGGAAGAAGCTGGTGACAGGGGGATTTGCGGTGGTTCTGGGGTGGGAAGGGCCTGCCTTTAGGACCATTTACCAGGGTGTCCATAAACCAACCCAGTTCAGTTAGCAGACCCTCTCGGCCCTTTCACGAAGCAGCCCTATAACTGGCCTCGATAATTTGATCTGTTACTATTCACTGAATGATCACTTAAGTTGTTCAGAACGAGGGTACGGAAGGGGGTTGCTATTCACCCCCTCAAAGACCCTGACATTCATTGTGCTGAGAGGGAACATGGAAAACAACATGTTTTAACAAACAGAAGGATGGACTGGGGGTGGGAAGACACATGGAGGTCAAGACATGTGGCTCGAGGCCTTGAGCTTTACACGTGGTCAGAGTGTTCTGATCCTGGCACTGGCCCATCTTTTACGTCTGTGGCTTGGGTAAGAAAGCTCTTGTCACGGGGTTCTTTGTCCTCAGCAGGTGAGTGCACGTTATGGTGGCTCCTTTTAGAGGTGCTGCTGTTTCTAAAAAGGCAGAGGCTTACTTAAGCTTCTGCACAGAGGCAGGCGCTTGTAAACAAAACCAGTTGCCTCTGCTGATGGCTGCGACCAGAGGAGCCTTTAGCAGGTGGTCTGGGACCTTGAACTACATTTAACAAATGTGTGCGGGCAGGCAGAAGCCTCAGCAGATGGCAGCAGAGGCTCGGAAGCAGGCACAACTGACGAAATAATTCACTTACAGACTGCAGGGCGAGGGGGATCTAGCGAACTAAGGCACAGGCTTCGGGGTAGGGGCCCAGCTGAGTCCTCAGGAAGTGTGGCCGAGGCAGAGATCAGATATATAGTGTGGAAAGAAGGCATTTCAGGCCTTTTAGGCACCCAGGGTAAATTATCTTTGTTCTGCAAAGGTTCTGTCTGTCTTACAGAGAACTAAAGAGGTTCTAATTAAACTGTTTATCCCAGGGTGAGTTAGGCAAAAACTAGCACTAGATCTTCTGCCCCAAATTCCACTGTGGACTGAGAGCCACGGAAGAAATGTGGAGGCACTAAACTTGGATTCTTTTTTTTTTTTTTTTTTTTTGCGGTGCGCGGGCCTCTCACTGTTGCAGCCTCTCCCGTTGCGGAGCACAGGCTCCGGACGCGCAGGCTCAGCGGCCATGGCTCACGGGCCCAGCCGCTCCGCGGCACATGGGATCTTCCGGCACCGGGGCACAAACCTGTGTCCCCTGCATCAGCAGGTGGACTCTCAACCACTGCACCACCAGGGAAGCCCCTAAACTTGTATTCTTGAGTCTCACTTCATCACATGGGCTCAGGCTGGCTCTTGATTGGTTAATTATATATGAAAGAGAAAGAAAGAGACAGACAGACAAACAGAGAGAAACTTCCCTTAAGAGGAAGGTTTCCTAGGCCTCAGAAATTCCCTCACAAGAAACAGAAGCAGCAGCTCCCAGCACAGGGCTGAAAGTGCCTGCACGTAGTGTGTGGACCTAGTTACGGACCTGCCACCACCGCAAATTCCCAAACCTCGAGAGAAAGCAACTACATCCCAAAGGGTTCAAAATACCAAGCTCGGTGTCTTTTCCTCAGAGGTACTCTAAGTGCCTAAAACCAAAATTCTCTTCTTATGGGGAAATTTCTTCCAACCTAAGTTCCCAGGTGGTGGAGTCAGATGACTGGCACTAAGAGAGAGAGAGAAACCAAGATTTTTGCCCTTACTCAGAAATCTTGGCTGTGGCCTTTGATAACACTGGGAAGTGCTGGGCTCTGGAAATGTAATTGTCTGGGACAACTGCTTATGGATTTTGGGGAATTGCTTGCTTTCAAAATTTCATAGGTATGTGGCAAAGGCTGTAATTCTGTTTCCTATGAACTCTTTGGCCTTGTTAAAAGTGAGACTAGATATTGAAGTAGGGCTGTAGGTGCTAAACGTCCAGGTTGTGAACTTTACTCAGGTATCAAGACTCCTATGGTGAGAACAAGCAGAATAAAAAATCGGGGAAAATGGTTTGGAGGCTTTAATTTTGGACTTTGAAGTTGCTAGTGCAAAATCATTCAATTTGGGGATTTAAGGTAATTTATCTGCAACCTTTAAATTCTCCCTGGGTGCGGCTTCCCGGCAGTCCAGTGGTTAGGACTCCGTGCTTCCACTGCAGGGGGCACATGTTCAACCTCTGGTCGGGGAACTAAGATCCCACGTGCCGTGTGGCATGGCCCCGGGAATCTGAAAATGGGTACTCGGGGTGGGGAGGTCTCCGTTCAAATTTGAGGCAATTTACATTGCTGGCCTCTTAGTACTAGAGCATCTGTATGCATTTTACCCCAATGTTGCCATTTCATTTCACTTTCAGAACATCCGACATGCTACATGGGGCCAGAGTAGAGGGGCGTGGTTTGTGACGGGCAACGGAACAAGGGGTGAGTTTTCATCTTAGGTTCAGAGTGGACTTGGAGTTTATTCAATTAACACAACATTCTGATCCATTCCAGAGCCTTCTGGGGGCAAAATCTAAACTACTCATCAGTAGTCCCAAGGGGAAACCCAAAGGAGTGGGGTAAGCGGGGACTCAGAAAGGTGGGAGCATGACTGTCCTGATAACTACTGATCTGCTGAAAAGGACCGTCACAACCCTGCTTGACCACAGGTTCCACGGTAAACCCAGAGGGTTCAGAGAACAAAAGGCTGGGGGAGTATCAGAGGGCAAGGCCTTTGTTCCCTCCTGGGTTTCTGAGAGGACGGACTTTCCTCCTGGTTTCTCTTTCCTGGAGGGAGGAGGGACTTAGTGGATTTACACACTTGGGAAGAGTATCTGAGAAAGCTTGACTTAGCTCTGCCCTTCTTCCTCTCGGGAGCTGCCAAAGGGGAGCATGTTCCACTGCTTGTCTCAAAGCACTGCCCACCAGAGGGGCCGGTCCAGGTCCAGAACCACTGGGACTGGGTGGGTAGGTCTGTCTAGCTCAGGTACCCAGTCGGCTGCCCAGCTGGCTCTCACACCAAGCTTTGATCAGCAAGAGTGGAGATGCTCTGATATCCGAGGATAAAAGAAAAGTTAGTGCTCATAAAGAGCTTCCTCTTTCTTATGGAACTCAGGAGCGTACAAATTCACCCTACTTTCTAAAGAAATCAAAACCACAGGATGAAACCTACCCGAGTCAAGCTCCATGTCAGCGGGCGAGGCTGCCAAGCTGCCTTCCTTCTTCTGCTTCTTTGGGCTACTAGGCCTGGGCAGAGACGAAGACCTCTTGCTGCTGGACCTCACGCTCGGCTAACGGAGAACCAAACTGAACACAAGTTAGGCGGGTCCACAAAGAATTGAACCCCATCCCTTCACTTAAATATGATGCAGAAAACCAATCTGGAGCTAAGTCCAGGTAACTGGTGAAGGCAGTTACCTTTTTCCTTTGGATTCATCAGAAAACACAGAGTGCTTTATATCCAAAGCGAGAAAAGGCAATAAGATGCCTAATGAGTTACAAAATTCCTCAGATAGACGCGATACATGTTTTTTTTTTTTTTTGCGATACATGTTTATAAACCACACTCTGAAAATCTATTTACCGCTTGGAAGTTAGAAGTTAGGTAATTGGCAAACACGTCTTTCTGCTGACATGCCTGCATTGGTATGGAACCAAACATCCTCCATTCCTAATGATGAAAAGAGAAGAGAAAAATAAGTATGTATTTGGAAAACGTCATGCTTTGAATAGTCTGCTGACAGGAGGTAAGGTGGAGGTCTCAAATTACATTTCTGCTTCATATGTGACTTTTCCTTTTTGGGGAAATTAATGAAAATAATGGAGCATTGAAGGGGAAAAAAAAAACAACTCTGCCTGCAAAATGATCAGGACCGAACACTAAAAGACTACTTGACAAAATCGCTTGGCCCAAGAAGGTTCTACCTACTACAAGAAGAAGTTACAGGCATTAATGACACAGACTCTCATTCGGCCTGGCTGGCTCCCGCACCAGCACTGTTCACAGGACTGTTAACTGTTCCCTTTTCCTAACTCGCTCACTCATGCTGATTTTTCTATCTTCTGTTCTTTCCCTTTCCAAACTGAGCAATAATCTTTAAGGTTCAACATCACTCGTTTCTCTCTTATGGCCAGTAACACATTCAACAGTGGTTCTCAATAGAAATCACTTTGGGCTCTTGTGAAACCTATAGATTCCAGGGACTAAGTTAAGTCTAAGGGGGGGCAGGGGCGGTGCTCAAGAATGTACATTTCTAATGCACACCCCAAGGAGATTCTGATGTGGGCTGGTACTTGGACCCACTTCCAGAGGGACTGATGGTCTGTACATGCAACTCAGCCCTTGATTAATTACACACGTCTTCGTATCTGTTCACTAGACTGTAAGTTCAGACCTTTGGCTGTTTCTCTGAAGCCCAGTCCCTAAGAACACCTAGAATGCATTTTTATTAAAATACCCCACCACCATCACCACTACTATAGTTAGTTGTTAAAGCCTGAAACCTAAGATGAAAGTTGGAAAAGATTAAGTGTAGCAAACCTTTCTTGTATAGGAGAAATTTTACTTTGGGGAGGGGGTGAAGAGGGAAGAGTAGGAAAAAGTTATAGTAATACTTAGATTTATTAAAGGCAGAAATTTACTTCCCAATTAATTCTGTAAAACTTATAACACTGCTTCAAACCATCCCATATTTAAAAAAAATAATCTTTTAATTTTAGAATAGTTTTAGATTTATAGAATCTCACCATTCTATTTTAGCTCCTTTTCTTAGGGCATAAAATTGGAAAAAACTGTGGGTTTTCTTTTTGATGAATTCAAGATTTCACTTAATATTCTAATCAACATAAAGGAAATTAAAAAATTAAACACAAAAGTAACACATTTACTTCTTTATGGAACAGTAATTGCTACATAAGCTAACATTTTGAACAATCTACTTAAATAATGTCACATCCCAGAAGAATAAAAAAACAACACACTTACATCTGGAATTCCTCTGGGAGTAGATATATTAAAACCTGGATAGTTTACCAATTTCGAGAGATCGTAAGTGACACTTTTATTTTGTTGTACTTCTCCAGCTTCTGTTTCTCCATCAGCACCATCTATTACAGACCATCAAAAAGCTTAATATTGCTAGATGCCCATATAAATCCCTCTCCAGACCAAAAGCAGACCTGGAAAGTGCTTAGATTCATGACCACAGAATTATTCCGAGAATAGCTTTAATTATAATTTGTCTGAACCATTAGATTAGAATTTTTAAACAACATGGACATATTATTTTGATAAAAATAAACATTTAAAATCTTGGAAACTTTAGTTCTTCCATGAGTTATTTGAAAAGTCTGTTTTGCACTGGTCTTTGATTTGCCTAATCCTCTTCCAATTCTTTATTTAATAAACATTTATATAATGGTCACTGTGTATGAGCTAGTGTTTTCTTTTCAGATAGTGCTTTAAACAGTTTACAAGTATTCATTTGCTTAATCTTCATAACAACACTAAGAGGTACATACTATTAAAACCACTTTACAGATGAGAATCGTTTTTGAAGGATACTTAGGAACCACTTCATTATTTTGAAAAGTACTAAATAAATCGAACATTTTATTTTGCCTTGTCTATATACCTAAGGAAAACAAATAGTTGATGAGAAGTTTCTCTTTATATAAGTTTTCAGGATAAGAAGCCAAGTAATGAAAGAATAAGAATATAACCAGTATGTCACCCGTCATTAACAGATAGATATAGGCAATGATCACCAATGACTGATTCCACTACAATTCACAGGAAACAGAGGGACAGAGAAACATGATAAAATAACACCATGGGGATGCACCAGCAAAATCTCGAAAACTCAAAAGGACAAAATACAGAGTTTTGTTAAAAACCAGAAAGGGAACTTACAGATTAAAAGAGATTTAAGAGGCTCTCAATGATCTACAATCTTTTGTCCAAAGAATCTCTATTCAAACAAATAAAGAGAGAAAGAGAAAGAGAGAGAGAGAGAGAGAGAGAGAGAGAGAGAGAGAGAGAGAAAACAGAAATGCAAGCACCTACAGAGTGGCAGGAGCAATGATAATTTGAATGTCAGCATGACTTGGGGATATATTAAAAGGTTGTGCTGGGGCTTCCCTGGTGGCACAGTGGTTAAGAATCCACCTGCCAATGCAGGGGACAAGGGTTTGAGCCCTGGTCCGGGAAGATCCCACATGCCACAGAGCAACTAAGCCCGTGCACCACAACTACTGAGCCTGTGCTCTAGAGCCCGCGAGCCACAACTGCTGAGACCGCAAGTCACAACTACTGAAGTCTGCGTGCCTAGAGCCTGTGCTCCGCAACAAGAGAAGCCATCGCAATGAGAAGCCCGCGCACCGCAATGAAGAGTAGCCCCCGCTCACCACAACTAGAGAAAGCCCACACACAGCAACAAAGACCCAACGCAGCCAAAAATAAAAAAATAAAATTTAAATAAAAATTTTTTTAAAAAGGCTGTGCTAAATATTCTTTGGTACCACTTGAGGTGGGGGGGGGGTTGGTAAATTTTTTATTTAGCTTTTGTTTAATTAATTAATTAATTTATTTTGGCTGTGCTGCGCGGCATGTGGGACCTTAGTTCCCTGACCAGGGATCAAAACTGCACCCACTGCAGTGGAAGTGCAGAGTCTTAACCACTGGACTGCCGGGGAAGTCCCTAAATTTTTTATTTTTATTTTTAATTACCTAAGTAATATCTAGAAACACTCTGATTTTTAAAAAATGTACAGCATTAGAGAGAATACTAAAATCTTAAGCCCAATCCTGTTTTCATTCTCAGGGATAACCACTGTTGATTTTGCTGTATATTGGTTAGGACTTTAAAAATTTTTTATATAAAAAGTTATTTACTATCCACCAGATGCCAGGCACTGTGCTACATGAAAAATAAATAGATACAAATTGTGACAGGGCATGAAGAAAACAAACAGGGTAAAGTGATAAAGACTGGCAGAACAGGTGGGTAAACATGGGAGAGACACATCTATTTATTTATTTATTTATTTATTTTTGCGGTACGCGGGCCTCTCACTGTTGTGGCCTCTCCCGTTGCGGAGCACAGGCTCCGGACGCGCAGGCTCAGCGGCCATGGCTCACGGGCCCAGCTGCTTCGCGGCATGAGGGATCTTCCCGGACCGGGGCACGAACCCGCATCCCCTGCATCGGCAGGCGGACTCTCAACCACTGCGCCACCAGGGAAGCCCGGGAGAGATACCTTTAAATAAAGTGGTCAGGGAAGGCCTCTATGAGTCCAAACCCTGAAATCTAGGTGGTTCTTGGTTAAGAGCTTTCAAAAATATCTTTTACAAACATAACTCCTCATAGAAAATATAGAGCATTGTTTCATCCATGTGGGGTTTTTTTTTTAAATTTAAGATCAATGGTATCATAATATTAAGTCATCCAGAAACTTGCCTTTTAAACTCAGTATTGCATAGGGATTTTGCCACGTTAGCTCCATGGATTTACTCCATTTTTAAAAATACCACAGGGATTCCACCCCCCAGATCTACCACGGTTTACTTAGCCATTCTCCTTTAGGGCCTTAATGTTGCTTTTAATTTTTCACTATCATAGTCAATGTTAAAAAGTATCTTTATATACATACATTTCCTTGTGCGCACGTGTGACTATTTTTCTAGAGGAGGTACCTAAGAGAAGTTCTAGATCATAGGAGGGTTTATTTATTCTAATTTTTATAGGTCTCCTGGCAGAGATGGATATATTTCTGTTGCCATTACTGAGAAAGGCAAGAGCTTATGAGGTCTAGCTGGAGAACCAATACCTTGCTAGGTAGTCACTGGGCAAGTCCAGATAACCATCTGATAACTCTCACTGAAGTTTTAGCTCCTTCCTTGTAAAACAAGGGAAACACCATCAAGATATTTTTTAGTTAACTCAGCACACACTAAATAAGCCAGCCATTCCCACCCTATTTTACTGTGATTCTTTAATTAAAAAAGAAAAAGATAGAACACTTAAGCTGACTTATCTAACTGAACATACTATACCTTTTCCATCATAGAGTGCAAGCCCTGAGGTCTCTAGTTCGGCCTCTTTGAGCCAGCCTGGTGGGTATCCTAGCTGGCGCATTCGATATATAAAAGGTGGAAGACTCTTGTCCGTCACACCCAGCGCATCCTGAAGTTCCTCACTGAGTAAAAATAAAAGAGGAAGAAAAATACTGTATTCTTGTTTGGATGAAAATACATACTGGTCTGATATTTTAAAACTCTTCTGTGTCTTATATTACACGCCTGTGGCACGGTGCCTATCAAACACATAGTTAAAATTCCAATAAATCTTTTTGGATTAATTGATGTACATTATAGAGAGCCTTGCTAGAGAACACTTACTTATATCTTGATTATTACCCTGAAGATCCACAGAACGTTCCATATAGTGGGGAAGCAGAAATGACATTCTATGGTAAAATGACAGAGGTACCTGATAACTCCTGGCTTGAATCTTCCAAATCTTTCTTCTACTTCTTCTGCATGGTATCGCTGCTGAAAATTCTG
The DNA here is from genome assembly GCF_039906515.1 of Pseudorca crassidens. Taxonomy (NCBI): domain Eukaryota; kingdom Metazoa; phylum Chordata; class Mammalia; order Artiodactyla; family Delphinidae; genus Pseudorca; species Pseudorca crassidens. The sequence continues at coordinate 84,895,531 of NC_090307.1, forward strand.
ACTGCTTGTCTCACCACAGGCATCCATATACTCTTTTCTCTTCTCACTTATTCGAGCAGCATTCCGAGGCTAAATCGTAATGTGTTCGGAAAGAATGGTATCGAGCAGTTTAGAAATACTTCAGAAATTGAATAAATATAAGCACTTTTTCTAGGTCAAGCACACAGATTATTTCAGTGTTAATGCATAAGGGACAGGTATAAAAGAGTGGATACTTTAGGAAAATAAGCAAAGAAGAGAAGCAGTCCCTTAATTTCGTATTACCTTGGTACTATCATAACATAAAATAAAGTTTTGAAAATAAGTTGTCTAAAAATGAACACTCATAATGTTTTATTCATCTCAAATACAGAGTACTGTAATAAATTATTATTTTTTTAAAATCTAATCTTTAAAACTTACGTATAAATTTGGAAAGATTTCAAAATCAAGGACTATGGGAAAGACAGGAAGTTTCTTCACATCACACAATGCCACAGATGTATTGAAAACATTAGAAAGCTCTGGTTCAAAGATTTTTTTTTATATGAGAAAAATTTACCATTGGGCAATCTTTCATTTGATGCTCTTCAGAACCACAATTGAAACAGTGAGGCTTTGGCCTATTTGGTCAAAAAACAAAGATTTTCATAACGTAAATAGAAATATAAAAGCAAATCAACAAAATTCTGTATGACAGCAATGTGTATCAGAGACAAGAAAGCATGTAGATCGCCAATTATTATCTGCAAAAATGAGTACACTTTCACTTCTTGTGCTTAGTGATTTAAACAAACAGTACTTTTGACCAAGTCTTTTAACCAAGAACCCTTGTGTTCCTGACTGATCTGTTACCTCTGAGTTTTGTCAGTGGCTAATAATAGAAGAACCAAGGCAAACAGATTATCATATTTTCCTTTAGGTAACGTGGAAAGGGGTAGATGGTTATAAGACAGCAATCAAACTGACAGCAGTAATTATACCTTTCCACCCACCCAGGCACATCAGGAGTGAACCAATGAATATATAACTGACTTAAACATTTAACATGTCTATATATTGAAATTCTAGTTTAATCTGTTTATTTATCGTAAGCTAGCAATAAAGAATATTAACTTTTCAAGCTAAAAGAGTTCATGGTTTTGGTTAAAAAAGAAGAAGAAAACAAAAGCAACTCCCCACACAAACCTTTTTGCCTTTACTTGTATTTCTTGCCCTTCTAGAGAAACAATGTGGCTGAAGACTTGCTGGTACCTTTAGTGAGTTTTATTAAGGAATAGTTATCATAGTCTGCAAAATTTGGTTTTTTTTTTTTTTTTAAAGGTGAACTTAATGGCAAGATGCATAAAGATCTTCATTCACTATGTAGGATACTTGGGTATTTCCCATCCTTCCGTAAGCTGAGGGTTTTCATTTAGTAGCGGTTGCCCCAATTTATCAAGGCAAAAATTAGTAAAATACAGGACACTTCCTACAACCTGCAGAAAACAAGTCAAAAAATATTGCTATTTAAGCAGAAAAAAAAAAGACATTAAATAATGTAAGACTATGATTAATTGTTTTAACAATTTATTTCTGGATGAAATTATTAGAAATAATAATCAACTCCCTAGTTAAAGGAGCCATATTCTGATGTGTAAGTAAGATCTCCATCACTGAATTCCCCTCTGTTGCCTAGATCACTGAATTTTTCCTGTTGGATCACTACTATCAGTTGCACTTTCTCCAGACTTAAAAAACAAAAACTTTTCAACAACTCTTATATTCCCTCCAATTTCCCATTTCTTTGCTTCCTTTTGCAGCAAGATCCTCAGACAGTTGTCTATATCTATATAGTCATTGTTTCCACTTCCTTTCCTCCCAATCACTCTTTTCCTTTCCTTCCAATTTTTGGGAACAATTTCCTACAGAAAAGTTGAAAAAAATGGTACAAGGAACACCCATGTACCCTCCAACTAGATTCAACAATTGTTAACTGACATTTTTGTGTGCACATCTCTACACACACACACACACACACACACACACACACACACACACACACACACTTTTTACTGAGCCATTTTTAAAAAGTAAGTCGACACCACTATCATCTTAGTCTAAGTCACTATTTTCTCCAGCTCGAGATTAATACAATAACTTCCTTCCCAGGTTCTAGCTTCCACACATAACCAGCTACAGACTCTATTCATGACACTGCACCCCTAAATACTTCAGTATGAGCTTTCTAAGAATAAGAACATTCTACAAATCACAATACCACTGTCATGCTTAAGAAAATTACTAACACCTTAAAGTCATCTATATCCAATCTATTTTCAGTTTTCCACAATTTTAAAGACATGGGGGTGCTGGGATGATGAAGAGCCCACAGATCTTACTGAAAAGATTTACAAGGTATGTACACATCTCTACAAATGTGATAAAGGCTGATATTTGCAAAGGTATCGTTTTAGATCACCCTATAAATGTCAAGTGGAAGAACTAGGACCAGTGATTGGATTGAGTACAAGAAGCACATTTCAGCCCAACTTTTAGAGAGTGTAAAAATCTATCACAGGTGTGAAGAATGAAGTGGTTTGTCTCATTTTTTAAAAAAGTGAATTCCAAGTTACTGGAAAGACTCAAAAAAAGAGCAAACTGCTCTAAGGACACTTTAAAGAAAGATTCCTGAATTTGAATTAGATAACTTCATTTCCCTTTTAAATTCTAAGGTTCTGGGATTTAAAGTGGCACCTGCCTGGAAATGGGGGATTCTGCACTTATTAATTTAGTCTAAATAGTGGTACATCAATGGGACACAATACTCCATGAACATGAAAACTAGTCTTCCTTTAATGGAATCCAGGATTACATCATCTTCTTTAAAAATTTTTAAGTTGCAAAATCACACCACTACACTGCACTGACACTGCTGAATTTTGCATAGGTACTGAAAGGGCTAAATGTAGGTTCATCCCTGTAAATCGTCTTCTGTTTTTCACCCACTATTGTAGTCTGTCCACATTTAACACTTCCTATCTGCCACCTGTTATATTAGCTATATATCCCTCTCAGCTTCACCCATCTCTAAGTTCCATAAGCATGCTTTCTATATCTTCATCCAAGTTCTTAAAAATGAGTAGAGGTGGGAGAGAGGGATGAATAGGTGGAATAAAGAGAATTTTTAGGGCGGTGAAACTACTCTGTATGACAGTCTCATGGTAGATGCATATCATTATAAATTTGTGCAAATTCACAGAATGTACACCACCAAGAATGAACCTTAATGTAAACCATGGACTCTGGGTGATAATAATGTGTCAATGTAGGTTCATCAATTGTAACAAATGTACCACCTGGTAGGGGCTGTGGATAGTGGGGGAGGCTATGAATGTCTGGGGGCAGAGGATACATGGCAAATCTCTATACTTTCCACTCCATTTTTCAGTGAACATAAAACTGCTCTAAAAAAAACCAATCTATTAAAAAAAGAAAAAGAAAGAAAGGAAAGAAGATGAACAGAGAGGATAGTCAAGAGAAAAATAAAGTCCTCCGAAGTATATATATTGTGCCCCCAGGCCACAATGAAATAGTTATTAAAAAGCAAACTATGGTATTTAGAGGCTGAAGCCTACACTGTTGTTTACAACAAATTTAATGAAAGAATGTGTGATCATCTGACGACATATGCCTATACCACTTTATCATTTAAATGTCACCCAGTGGACATAGGATAGGAAACATATCTGCAGAATTCAAAACTTAAATGTCCAAACTTACACTAAAAGCTTCCTTATTGTTAACAGCACTGGATTCTTCTACTTTATGGTCCTCTTCTAGCATAACACTGGAAGGCTAACACAAAGAGAAACACATGTTACAAAAGGTAACCAATTTTTAACAACTTTCAATTTCAAGTATTAGCCATCTGAACACACTTTATTTTCTAATACATACCATTAAGGTATATAAAATTTTGAATTCATTGTTGTCATAATTAGGGTGAGTTGAGAAGTTAAGCTAGGTAGGAATGTTTATGAAAGAAATCTCCCAAGTGGGAAAGTTAAAAAGATATATAAAAGATAGTATCTTCTGGAACATTAACATACACTATGACTTTTTAAAAATTATTTTTACACTATGACTTCTGTGTTAAAAAATATTAATTATGGAACTTTCAACACTTAAACTGACAAGACAGACTTTACCTTGAAATCAGATAATCAAAGATTAAAATAATATATAATTTGATATTACTGGTCAATACTGTATTACAACCCTTACAGACCTCAAGCCACTACAAAATTCTGAAGTGTTTCCTGAATCAAATATTAAATAATATTCAATATGTTTTGGGTTTTTTTTTTAGTATGGTTTTTATTGTTAAATATATTTTGTTCCATGAATCTTTAAAAATTATATCTGATAGGTGAAAACTAAAGGTGATAAACAAAAAATTTAATTAATTAGAATACTCCATTCTCCAACCTCTGAGGATAAACAGCTAAAGATCCTTATTTGAGAGACCTACTTACCTTAATTTTTAATTAAAAAAAAAAAAGCCCAGAAATCATAATTCTGATTTTCTTAAGGTAAACTCATGCCCTAATATTCAGAGTGGAATCTCTCAGATTTCTTTGGGCATGCTGTTGATTTTTAAAACAAGTAGAAGGGAAAGAAAGGATGGCATATGAACCTGTTCATTTCAGATAAAAAGAATCCATCTTTTATAAACCCCAGAAACAGAGATTTTTTTTTCTGACCTAAAATTAATTTTCTGCCCCAAACCACGTGTCCAAGTCAGGGAATGGAAAATAAAAAGGCTTCAGTTTTGAGTGCAGCCAGGTGTGAATATGACTCCCTGAGAAAAGCACCCGTGATCCAAAAGAAAACCCTGTGGCTGCGCTGGTCAGACTGTGGAGAAGGAAGCCCGGCTGCAGGATGGGAGGTGAAGAGTCAATCTCAACAGTCATTCTGGTTTTGATTCAAGAGGATCCCTGGAGCCTAACAACTGGCAGTGAAAAGCATAACCTACTAATCTTAAAGTCTCTTAAGTTTGAAATACCTGGGGCAAAAGATTAAAGGAAGTCTTTTCCACATCATTTTTCTGCTGTTCCTCAAATCTTTTTACTAAATTTGATACAAATTCCTCTATTTCTTGATGATATTGCCTGCATAAAGAGGACAAAATGGTCAGAACCCAGACAGAGTAAAACATTGACTTGATTGAGTTTTATGCATTTTTAGAAGATGTCATGTGTAAATTTTGTTATTTTGTTTTTCAGAGTTTATCAAATTGCTGACTCTTTGTAACACTCAGGAATCTATTCCTTAGGAAAAATATATACATTGTTGTCAAGTTAATAAAATGATTACAATAACCTAACACAGTGCCTAGGCTGTAACAGCTGGCAAATACTTATGCAAAGACTAAATGGATTTTATTTATAAATTTTACATACTTAATTTTTGAATATATAGTAAATGGTTCAAAATTCAAAAGAACTAAAAGGGTGAGTTACATAATGAAAAGCTCCCTTCCTACCCTGTCTCTCAGCCCCTTATTTCTGCAACACAGAGATAATCAGTGCATTCAGCTATCCCACATCCTCCTCCCAGACACCCTCTCTGCACATATAAGGAAACACCTATGTAAATATTACACTGGAGAAAAAAAGACCAAAATGCAATGCAAGAAAAACGACTGAGGTCTATTTTCCCCAGCTTTCCAGGTCAAGAACCACGTTCATCAAATATTCTTCAGTGCTCGGTTCAGGAGGGGCCAAAAGAGCCAACCTCCTCCTTACAGACTTGATCCATCAGGTCCCGTTAGCTCTGACATTGTAAGATTTCTGCAGGCACAACGCCAGGTGAGCAGTGCAGACATTAAGACTGCCAAGGGCTTGAGTTAGAGGCTGATTCGGACGGTGACAGCGGCACTGGAGCCCCGCGTGCCCGGCACCGTGCTGCTCCTGTGCTCACCACAGGCTGCTCCACCCTCCCAGAGCCTCAGGTTCTGCTTCTGCTGAGCTGAAGTAGCCAACGGACCTGCCACACAGGTAACCCCCTGCCACCCTATGTACGGTCCCTTTCCCTTGCCCGGCACCTAAGATAACAATATGATTAAGTGACACCGAAGGGGGCAAGCAGGTGTCTGAAATGTCTATGACCATGCTCTGAGGAAGGGACAGGTCAAGGCCTCAAACCATGTCAGAACATTCTAGCAAGCACTGCAGGAATGCACTGAGTCATCCTAGACCCAAACATGCTGGAAGGCTTGCAAAGGTCTAGTTTTGCTATTAAAAAGAAAAAAAAAAAGCACGTGGGTAAGCTTTGAAGATAGCCAACAGGGAAAACTTAGTTCCCTGACTGTGGCAGAGAAATGGTTAAGATTATTTATGGTGGTAGCGGTGACTTTTATTTGAGGCTATTTATTGGGCTCTTACAGGTGCTCATTTAGCTACTTAAGAGGTAGTTACTATTAGTGTCCTGTTTTCCAGTGATGAAACTGATACGCAGAGAGGGTCAGTGACCTGTCCAGGTTCACAGATATAGAACGTAGAGGAGTCCAGCTTCAAATTCAGGTTTATATGACCCTAATGTCCTCACTTTTATCATGATTCCATAAATTTCAAGTAAAAGAATAAAGATGGTATATAAAGTAAAAATGAGAACAGCATATTTATAGAAGACATTGTATCATAAATACATCAGCTCATAATATTTAGGAAAGGGAAAATTACTTACTTTGAAATAACATTGTTCATAAATAGAATCTGAAATAAAGGTCCATCTAATTTAGTATTGTTCACCAATATTCCACTAAAACAGAAGTTAAAACATATTCTTAGAAGACATTAAAGTAAAACTTGCATATGTATATATAAACACTGACTCTTTATAATTCTTAAGTACCAAAGATCATAGAATATTTTACAAATAAGATCAAGAACCACAAAGAACTCCGGTTTTTCCCACTTTAACAGTTTTTAGGGGTATCTTTTACATTACATATTTTTAAAAATATTCCATAAAAAAATTAAAAACTGGGCTTCCCTGGGGGCGCAGTGGTTGAGAGTCCGCCTGCCGATGCAGGGGACACAGGTTCGTGCCCTGGTCCGGGAAGATCCCACATGCCGCGGAGCGGCTGCGCCCATGAGCCATGGCCGCTGAGCCTGTGCGTCCGGAGCCTGTTGCTCCGCAATGGGAGAGGCCGCAGCGGTCAGAGGCCCACGTACCGCAAAAAAAAAAAAAAAAAAATTAAAAGCTACAGTTAATCTTTCAACCGAAAACCTTCTCTACCCAATGGCTGTTTGTTTACAAATTGAGGGGAGGGAGGAATTGAATAAAGCAGGTTACAAGAATATATTTCTGAAAGAATCAGTGAATTTGGCTTGGAAATATATGGGAAATTGAAACACTATAAATAAATGGGTAGACTCTTTCTGGAGGGCAGAGCACACTGCACTAAGTAGCTCAAATCCAAAATTTTAAAGTAGAGATGTAAAAAGTATCTCATTCCTGAATTTGACTTTCAAATACTGCAAAAAACAGAACTAGACTGCAGCCTGGAAATCTGCTATATATCCCTTTGGTAACCTGGGAGCAGATGAATCTGATTCCTCCACACCTGCCTCAAATCCTTCTACCTGTACAGCACGTGAAATAAATCAATCTGTATGTGGAATTGCCCACATCAAGTAGAGAAATAAAATTAAATATGAAGACACCCAGAAACTTGCTTCAATTTGCACAAACTTCAGTTTTAAAAAATACATCATGTTTCTAAAAACTACATGCAATTGCATGACCCTTGACTGGAGTTCAGTTTGAGAAATCAGCAATAAAGACATTCAATTGGGGAAATCTGAATCTGGCTGGGAATGTTATTAAGGAAATCGTGCCAGTTATTAGGCGTGATCATGGTGTTGTGGTAACATGAAAATCTTTAGAAAAAAAAATACATGCTGAAATATCTGGGGTAAAATATGTATATGGAATTAGAAGAAGGAAATATGGCAAAATATTGTTAAATCTAAGTGATGAAAATATGGGTATTAACTGTACTATTCTTTCCACTTTCTGTTCGTTTGAAAATTTTCATCATATAAAGAAAAAACAGAAAAAAAAAAAAAAAACGCCCCACAATGTTTACTGGATAAAAAGAAGAGACACTTCTGATCATGAAAGTTCCAAAAATAAGGGTTAAATCAAGAGATGTAGGGTACAGTTTTATCTAAATAATTTTATTTTTTTCTTCCTTGGTGTTCTGTAGAAAGCTTTGTCAGTCTGACAATGTGGAGGGCACCAATTAAAAAAAATATATATATATATATATTTTCCTTTTTCAGGATACTAATGCTTGCTTCTTATAAATTGGCAAAGCCTATGATGCTGTAATCATTTGAATTCAGGTGATTATAACCCCCTTATAAATAAATATTTAATGTTTAAATGAACAACTCTATTACAAAGCATATGCTTGTCTAAATATTTTTACATATATAAAAATTGTGATTTTTTTTAAGAATCCTAGTTACATTCAATATGTTTACTACCTAACCAAAAATAAGTGTAGATCTACAAAGTGTGCTCACATAGAGGAAGGAAAGTAGGGCATAGAGAAGTTATTCTTTAGACATATTCTGAAATATGTCTAAATTCTAAATATGTTAAATTCTAAAATTTTAAAGTTTTAGTCACCAGTGTAGCCAGTTAATTCAGCTGGTACCAGGGACAAAAAATTCCATGTGAAACTGCATCAGTGTACCCCATATTCTGAAAGCCTTAACATACCATTCCGTGTAATAAATTTGTACTTTAGGAAATATTTTAATTTAGTGACTACTGAGTAAATTTAATTACAAAATATCAACATTTAATCTTCTATTAAAATCAGATGCCTGAATGCAAATTTACTCACTGTACTTTTTTCAAAAGCAACTACCATCTCTTCTAAAATGCTGCATCTTGCATTATTTCTATTTATGAACACATTTTAATTGTATAAATAAATCTTCAGCTAGATTAATACCGTAATCTGAATTCTAACTTACCAGAAATGTTCACCGAATAGCAACAGCTAGGTTGATAACTTGCCTGTTCTGAACATTAAGTCAAAAACTTCTGAATTGTCTTTCACACGTATTTTCACCCAATAAGTCAGTTTTCAAAGTTTAATACAGTTGTGAGAATTCAAATTTTACCCTCACAAATTAAAAATAAAGGATCATTACTATGATTTCTTGAGTACAAAATGGTACAAAAATCCTAAACACCCTTTTTGCAAAAAAAACCCACACCTGTGATTAAATATTAATGTCAGGATAAAAAATAAAGGACATTATGGTGCAAATTCAAGATCTCATACCTTGGTCGAGTCAGAATGTTCAATTTTCTTTTAAGTTCTTGATGTTATTACTTGTTAAGGAGTATAAGCCCTCATTAAATAGAAATACAAAGATCATAAAATTCAACTACTAACCTCACTTTTGGTGTCACTGTTATAAACATATGTTATATACGTTAAAAGACAAATATTTTGAGGATGACACACTTACTGACCTCCTGTTTTGTTGCAGGGCTAGGTATGTGGATCTAAAAACTAAAATAGAGTTTTCATCCCTTCCAACACGGTATTTCTAAGGCAGGGGCACGTAGTTCAAAGAGACTAACAGACTAAACCAAAAATGTTATGCAGCGTAACAGACTGTTAAGACCTGAAGAATCTAGGATGGAATCTATGAATGTTCACTGTAAAATCCTTTCAACTTTTCTGTATTTTGCAATTTTTCATAATAAAATGTCGAGGAAAACGGCATTATGAAAAAATGACTTCGAAAACCTTAAAAGATGATTTACCAACCACTTTCAGGGGTTTTTACACTAGAAAAACTACCTGAGCCAAAATTACTTGCATGTATATTACAAACAAAAAAATACCAAAAATTCTCTAAGAATGGAAATAAACATAGTAACACTTCTTGCTAGAAAGGTTGTAAACATGTAACTAAAGGCAAACGGAAACTTATTTGAGCGTTTTCCCTAGGGGTTTGCAATGGCCCTTAACCACGGAAGCTACTTCAAAGTGGAAGAACTTTAAAATGAATCCCCGAAGTTCATCAAGCAATTAACCATTTCTCTCTGCATGCCTCGACTCCTTAACGCCCCCAACTGCCCATCCTAGCACCACTAACTTTTGCACCGCCCTAAAGACACATCTGCGCCTAGGTCTAAGCATCCGGTATCTCCTAACATAATTACAGCGTGACTGCAATAACTTTAGCTTGGCTCCAAAAAAGGAGATCGGATAGTGACTCCGAATAGGGGAAGAGAAGTGAAGAGTCTACAACTGAACAGTTGAAAGAGTCCGGAATAACGCTAAAAACCTGCCCCAGACTGGGGGGCGGGAGGAGTGAATAAGGTCCAGGATACGGATCCCAGAAGGGGAGATGTCCGCGCCGAGGCCTCGGGGACAGCTTATGCAACCCGAACCCGCGATTCTCAGCCTCGTGGAATTTCCGCCCGCACCCTCCCGGGGACGGCACACACCACACTCCCCAGTGACAGGGCCCAGCGAGCGGGAAGGATATTCTCGACGCGGAGCTGCTCGATGGTTTCCTCGTACTGCCGAAGCCGCTCCCGCAGCTCTGCGTCGCCGACCCCATTCTCGTCCTCCTCGTCTCCGTCGTCGTCCTTGAAGAGAGTGTGAACTGGTTTCGGAGTCGACTCCTCTAGGTGGTCAAACGCCTCGAACAGCTCTAGGTCGCCAAAATCCACCTCCGCCGCCATTTTGGGCTATGGGAAAGATACGAGAAGAGGCGGAGCTGGCCCCCCCCCGCCCCGGTCGAAGGCAAAGGTTGTTGGGCGGCACCGCTCTCTAGGGCTCCGGCCGCCCTAAGCCACCCAGTACGGTTTCCTCCAAACGTAGGCCGCTGAAGCTGCATAATAGGCGGGCCAGTCCTGTGAGACTACAACTCCCAGAATGCAGTGGTGTCTCTCATACCCACTTCTGAGGTTGCTCGGGAGCAAGGCATGCTGGATATGGGTTTCTAATCGACTGTTAACTCATTGTTTGCATTGCATACTGGGATTGGTCCTTTTTAACGTGAAGAAAGCCGAACTACATCAGAACGTGTTACAACAATATGAGTTGTCTCTTACGCATTTAAGGCTGCAAAAAATCAGAGCACGATGTACGGCTTATCACAGATCCTGGTGAATAAGGAACTCCAGTTTTGCCACTGACTACCGTTGTGATCTTGGAGAAGCTACTTCAGTTTACTGGGCTTGTTTCACTTTGTCATGAAGAACTAGCTTGACCTTAGATTATTTTAGACTTGTCTGTTGCAGCTTTTGGTGATTTCTCTCCTTCAATCACTCATTCAATAACATTTATTTACCGAGTTCTATGTGCCAGGCACTGTCATAGGAGCTGAGGGTATAAGAGTGAGCAAACTAGAGAAGGTCCTGCTTTCATAGAGGGTACAGGCTAGCAAAAGAAAAAAACAAAAAATAAACATACATGTTCCCGCTCTTGGGTCAAAGTGGATGTTGATGGGTATTCATCATATTAATAGATATGTGAAATAAAAACAGGAATGGATATGTAAAAAATTTGACATTTCTGTGGGAGTCAGTGGATCGAAGAACTGAGGTTTGAACTGAATTATGAAGTGTTAGGAGGGCAAAGTTGGTGGTGAGTATGGGGGGTGGAATTAAGAGTCCTAGTCTGAAGAAATGGCGTGTAGAACGAAAAGGCAGAGTGGAGAAATATGAGGCTGGAACATTAGGCAAGTACTCACCACATTAGGGACATTGTCTCCACCCCCAAATTGGCAAGTCATTTCAACATTTTAAACAAGTGGTGGGTCTATGACCCACAAATTTTCATTTTGGTAAGATGGTCCTGATGGCATGATAGGAAAAGGACTGGCGATGGAGCAAACGTAGAATTCCAAATCTAGTAGACTGATTTTTGTAATAAGATCAACAAACGTTAGCTTGGATTAGGGTAGAGGCAATAGTGCTGAAGAGTTGATATTTAATAGAGAATATTTAAAAGATAAAATTAAAGCAACAGCGATAACTGAAGGGTTGTATATAGGGAATGAGAGAAAAGGGTGGTGAATTATTTGCCAGGATTCTGACTTAAGAAACTGGTTAAATAAGTGATCATTTGAGATAGAGAAAAAAATCATTTGATGTTGACCAGGTTTGGGAGTAAAGGGTGAGTTCCATTTTGGCTATGTGGTACCTTGAGGCAATTTTATCCTTATAAATAATTTTATCCTTATATAACTCTAGTTAGGTAAGTAACTAGACTAGTGGAAGAAATTTTTGAAGCACTAGTATATTGAAGGTAAAATTTTCGGGCTCAGTGGAGGTGTATATTACACAGATATTTGGCTAAACTCCGAAGAGGATTGAACTAAAGATTAGCATTTGGCTGGTTCAAATTTTTATGGAAAGTAAATACAAAGATGATAGAGAATGAGACTGCATAGTGAAGAACAGAGTGGGAAGGAAGTCTAGGACTGAGCCCTAGAGGGCTGGGATTTAGGAAGAGACAACTACAGAAACTGATGCACAGGCAGTGGGAGAACTAGGAGAGGACCCCCGAGAAATTATATTTAAGTATATACTTAAATCATCTTTTGGCCATGAAATTAACTTGGAATGATATATAATACAACTTAATTTCTGCTTCTATCTCCTTCTACCAACCTACTATAGTATTTAAGTTTTCTAATTTAATCACAATCAATGATCACCCAAATTGGAAACATCACCTTTGAATTTTCTTATCCTCCAAGCCAGTTGCTCTCACAAAGCTCATCAAAACCTTGCCTCAAATAGTGTGGTCTTCTTGTCTTACTACCATGTCTTGAAAGAATCTCCTGGACAGCAACTTATGTTCCCGTCGCATACAAGAGTAAAGCCCAAAACATCCATCGTGGAGTACCAGGCTTTGGACACGGAAAGCACAGTAACAGCCAGAAAAAAGGGGAAAAGAAGTTTAAGCATATAAACGCTTCCCTACAAACTCATTTCAAATTGAGCCAAGCAGTTAACTGTCCCCCACCCCCAGGATTCCAATAATTGCTTCGTAAAATTTAATTATGCAAATTGCAATTACCTATATGCCTCCCTCTAAATCTGCATTGTCCAGGATGGTTTCCCCTGGCTGTATGTAGCTATTAATAACTTCAAATATGACTGGTCCCAATTGGGATGTTAAAATGTAAAATACCCCCTGGATTTCAAAAACAAGCATGCAAGTAAGAATGTAAGATCTCTACTAAGAATACTGATTACCTAACTCAATTATTTTAGACATACTAAATGAATCCATACTAAATGAATCCAAATTAGTTTCCTGTTTAAAATTAGCTATAAAAATTCTTTAAATTACTAAATGAGTACAGGATGGACCATACCATTCATCGTGTATGGCCAGCTCCTAAAATACCATAGAAAAACACAGAAGCAGTTCAATGTGTGCTTTTCATATCCACACTGCATTACAGGCCCCCAATCATTCTTTTTTTCCCCCCACAGACACTCTTAATGAAACAGATTTCAGAAGGTACAGCTCACCAGGAAAATGTGAATTTGGGATCACTCCAAAGTGAAAAACCATGGTGTTATTTCCCCAGAAACTTGACTTTGTCACTGAAGCATGAAGAGCCATCTCTCCCCAAAATAATTGTGCTCTGGGAAAACCAAACATTTACCAGAACACATTAAGCAGTCTTCCCTTGTGCTACTACATTGTGGAGATGTTTTTCAAAGGATTTTTCCAGTGAAAGCTAAAAATTATGAATTTGTTGTAATGAAAGCAAATGAAGTACAAGTTCTGTAGTCCCCTCCTTCCACCAGAACTATGCCCTAAATTTAATCAATTTAGTGACAAAGTTGTTTTCTGTTTTAGTACTTCAGGTTAGACAATTCAAAAGGGATAATGAGGAAAGGGCATACAAAGAACTTGTTATAAGGCACTTTATTAAAATAAAAGTGCTTACATCCCTTTAATGTATTAATCTATTTCCTGAATAACATATGGAATATTTAACAAATACTGTACACCAGTTCTGTCCCTTATAATAGTAGGAAAACAGTATTATTTTACTAAGTTTTTTCACTCCTCCCAACTTCCTTTTACATTTTTGCCCACCATGGTATTGCCTATAGCATAATTCTTTAAAAAAAAAAAAAAGGAATTTCTAGCCAGTGTCTTCCACTAGAAATTGCAAAATGCTACAGAAACCATAAGACAAATTCAAATAAGAATTCCAGGTAACTTAAATTAACACGAGTTTTGAGAAAACCATTTTTATTATCATCACCACCCAGCCTATTTGTGCTGGATTATGTACCAAATGGCCAGATCTTCTAAAGAACATCTACATAACATTTCTTTCATGTTTCAAGAGATGAAAATAACTGTACAAGGTTAAGTACAAAAGTACACAAGACAGTGGACACCAAAAATCCATGTATGAGATTTTATCCCATCTGCAGCTTTTATATATTTGAAAAGTAGAATTCATTAACTAAAAAATATTGTCCTTCTATAGTCCTGTCAAGTTTAATGGAAGCGGGTTTAACCTGATTACAACACTAACACCAGTATCACTGATCTGATATTTACAAAAAATCATATTTTTCAATAAATTAAAGTCAATGCAACACCCATGCAAGCTAGAATGCCAGCTGTTTGGTGAACAAGGACCCGACATCAGAACCAGAAGTCTATAAAAGTCCCAAGTATAAAGTGTGATTTTCTTCAAACTGTGTCCATTCCTCGCATCGATGATGTAAAACCCAATCCCATTCCTCTTTGTGTGTGGGTTTGTGATCTTGCCATTTCATACTGAGCGTCTAGATTTCTGAATACTTCTTCCTGCTGTTTCAATGTCTTGTAACTTTCTTCATCAACGGAGCTACATCCAGCTTCATCTTCACTCTAAATAACAGATACAAAATATACTATTAAAATGAATTCACCCAGGAATAAAAAGTGCTTCTCTCCCTTAAGAAGTACTACTAGATCACATTTTTGCAGTACATATTTGACCTCACTTAGCTTCCATTCATTCATTCAGCACCTATGGAATTCAAGGCAATGTTCATTCTAGGTACTGGGATAGAGCAGGACATAACAAAAATCATTCAGTGGGCCCAAGGAAGAACATGTAGAACAGGCCAGGGACTTCCCTGGTGGTGCAGTGGTTAAGAATCCACGTGCCAATGCAGGGGACACGGGTTCAAGCCCTGGTCCGGGAAGATCCCACGTGCCACGGAGCAACTGAGCCCGTGCGACACGACTACTGAAGCCCGCGCTCCACAACGAGAAGCCACTGCAATGAGAAGCCTGCATACCGCTACGAAGAGTAGCCCCCACTCGTTGCAACTAGAGAAAGCCCGCGCGCAGCAATGAAGACCCAACGCAGCCAAAAATAAATAAAGCATCTAGGGAAAAGTGAAGGAGAAAATGGGGGTGGAGTTTAAACCAAATATCCCTTCAAGGAAAAACCAACTCCCTTAGTAATAACCAATATCTGAACATCTGTCGACCTTACCAGGTTGTTGTGTAAAACCTAAAACCTTCCTTGGGACTTCCCTGGTAGTCCAGTGGCTAAGACTCTGTGCTCCCAATGCAGGGGACCTGGGTTCAGCCCCTGGTCAGGGAACTAAATCCCACATGCTGCAACTAAGAGTTCGCATGCCGCAACTAAAAGATCCCGCCTGCTGCAACTAAGACCTGGCACAGCCAAATTAACTAATTATTAAAAAAAAAACCCACAAAAAAACTCAAACAAACAAAAAACTTCCTTGAAAAAAATTAAGAAAGTCCAGCCCCACACCAAGTATAGTTAACCTTAAATGGGCATTTTTTCTTTTTATACATCTTTATTGGAGTATAACTGCTTTACGATGTTGTGTTAGTTTCTGCTATATAACAAAGTGAATCATCCATATGCATATATATATCCCCATATCCCCTCCTTCCTGAGCCTCCCTCCCACCCTCCCTATCCCACTCCTCTAGGGCATCACAAAGCACCAAACTTATCTCCCTGTGCTTTGCAGCAGCTTCTCACTAGCCATCCATTTTACATTTGGTAGTGTATGTATGTTAATGCCACTCTCTCTGTCCCAGCCTCCCCTCCCCCCACCCACCCCGTGTCCTCAAGTCCGTTCGCAATGTCTACATCTTTATTCCTGCCCTACCACTAGGTTCATCAGTACCAATTTTTAGATTTCATATATATGCGTTAGCATATGGTATTTGTTTTTCTTTTTCTGACTTACTTCACTCTGTATGACAGACTCTAGTTCCATCCACCTCACTACAAATAACTGTTTCATTCCCTTTTATGGCTAATATTCCACTTAAATGGGCAATTTAATTAATTAATTTTTTGGGGGGGCGTGTTGGGTCGCTGTTACTGCATGCAGGCTTTCTCTAGTTGCAGTGAGCGGGGGCTACTCTTCCTTGTGGTGCGCAGGCTTCTCTTGTTGTGGAGCACAGTGCGTGGGCTTCAGTAGTTGTGGCACACGGGTTTAGTTGCTCTGCGGCATGTGGGATCTTCCTGGACCAGGGATTGAACCCGTCCCCGCATTGGCAGGCAGATTCTTATCCATTGTGCTACCAGGGAAGCCCTAAACGGGCATTTTTAAAAGCAAATTAATTCCTTTTTACAATTTTTTTTTAAATTTACTAAGAAAAGCTTATGATTTTGAACAAGGTTTGCTTAAGGCATAAACATGCAGTAACAATCAACAACTGTTTTATTTCTTATGTTTTGGCCATGCCACACAGCATGTGGGATCTTTGTTCCCCGACCAGGGATTGAACCCACATCCCTGCAATGGAAGTGTGGAGTCTTAACCACTGGACCTTCAGGGAAGTCCCTCAACAAATGTTTTAATCAAATTTAACAATTTGGGGCTTCCCTGGTGGCGCAGTGGTTGAGAATCTGCCTAATGCAGGGAACACGGGTTCGAGCCCTGGTCTGGGAGGATCCCACATGCTACGGAGCAACTAGGCCCATGAGCCACAACTACTGAGCCTGCGTGTCTGGAGCCTGTGCTCTGCAATGAGAGGCCGCAACAGTGAGAGGCCCCGCGCGCGCACTGTGATGAAGAGTCGCCCCCGCTTGCCACAACTACAGAAAGCCCTCGCACAGAAATGAAGACCCAACACGGCAAAAACAAATAAATAAATAAACTCCTACCCCCAACATCTTCTTAAAAAAAAAATTTTTTTTTAACAATTTGTATTGTTGACTAGTGATGATAATTTATTGGTTAATTCTGGGAAGTTAATCTAGAGAACACAAATGAAAGAGCACTAGAAAGTACCCAGAGATGACACATCACTGAAATAATGTTTGAGAACCAATGTTACCCTAAAAATATAAAATAACATGAACTTTATTACAAAGTGTATAACTCACCTTAATACCCATTAATTTCCTAAATTTGACATTTTGGTCCTTGTTTCCGAAATTCAATTTCTCCCATATTTCAGCAGACTGGGATTTGTCCTGTTAAAAAAACAATGAATTTTTAACATATGTAAAATTTAAATACCTTGTATTATGATACTAGATCTTTCCATAATATAGTCTTAGTAGAAAAACAACAGCATTTATGGCATTCCACCAATGGAATTGATAATCACCTTAATAATATGAAAAAAAAATCTAACTAAGGAACCAACTCTTTCCCCTTAATAAATGTAGGGCAATATTGGTTTTCTTTGAAAGCCTGACTTAGATCGTGCATTTTCCCCCCCAGAATTAATAATTGTAGCAAATTAAATTATTCCAGTCAGGCTCTCAGAAGAAAGATAAACCCAAACTAATCTTTTCCAATCCAAGTTTGTTTTTCTAAGCTGAGGAATCAATGACAAAAAAGGAGAATAAGAGAACTTACTCCTTCTTTCTTGCCTTGCCAAAGCATTTTCCTTTTTTTCTCTTGTTCAGCAAATTTCATTGGATTCACAGCTGCTGGGTTGTAATAGCTAGGTACAGCTATTCCGGTCTCTGCCAAAGCTTTAGCCTGCAAGGCTGCCATCTGAGCTGCCATAGCTATCTGAGGAGTTACTTGTGTTCCTGATGCCAATAGGGCAGCAACATTGAGAACAGAACCTCCGGTAGCTGCAGCTGCTGAAGAGGAAGTAAGTACGGATTTTAACCAGAACAAACCTCCTAATTTACAGTAATACATTATTTATATATAAGAGCTACTAATCTGCAAAAAGGCAGAATATTTTCACCAAATAGAAAATAACTGTGTTAAGCTTATAAAGCAATAACATTTTAGCAAACATTAATGTATTCATCGCTAGACATTTCTGTATATGATCCCTTATATATACTTAAACTTCACTTACTTCTGAGGATAAAGAGAATCCTACAAATAGGATAAAGGTGTATGATTTCAATGGAAATGAACTAGTGACTGTCGCTAAACTTTTAATAAATTGACTTTTCTTTGTATGGTTCTTTATAGCTCACAAAACAATCTCACAACATCTAATTTGAAACTCACAAGAAACATTTAAAACTACTAAACAGGTATTATACACACTTAACATACTAAGCCCAAGTCCTATAAAAGTTAAGTGCCAGTCTGTTACTTCTACCTTCCAGATTACATTTCTTACAGGCTCTCTCTGATCACCTTTAAATCATCCACAGGCAGTGTGTCTGTCTAAAAACTTGATTTTTAACAGTAAGACATAATACATACTCCAGTTCAGTTCATCACCTTTAATAAACTGCATTTCCAAAATCATAACTAAAAGACATATGCAGTGATGGCTAAACTGCTACATGAACAAGAATAGTCACTATTCACTTTTCAAAATTATCTACATTGACCAAATCAGAAATACAGTGCAAAAAGTTTTATGAGGTACAAAAGTAACACTAAAAATAACATGTTCCCAATTCAATTAGTAATTTACAGCATACTGATCTACAGCATACTGACGGGTAGAAGGGATCACACGTGATTCTCTTCCTATTAGTTTTCCTGAACTTTTCAAATGTTCTACAAATACTGCCATACTTCCATAATAAAGAAAACAAAAATTACCTGCAGCTATTTCCTGTTGTTTTTGTTTTTCAACCATTTCCTTTTCTCGCTGTTCCTGTAATTTCTTTGCCCTTTCCAACCTGTCAAAGACAATTTAAATAAATAAAAACATCAATATAAAGCCAACATTTACCTCTTTATGTATACATATGTAGGCATAAAACACTTTATATAGAATTCTAAATAAATTTAATACCTTCCCCAAATTGATATCTGCATGTGGGAAAAAAAGCAATCATTCTTAAGATGGTATCAGTCACAATTAAATATTTCACTACTGGTTTTAAACATTTTTAATTTCACTGAATAGCCAACAACTCTAGTAGCTTTTATATACAATTCCCACAGAGTCATTAAAATGGTTATGAGATAGAAGTTATTCAATCTTCATCAGTGCTGGTTACAGGAGAAGGATAAAATTAAATCTTGCAAATTGAGACATTGAGAAAACATATTGAAAGCTGAGTAAATCTTAGGGTACATGCAATAATTTATAGAATTACCTAAATGCTTCTTAAGGGAGGCTGATACAGGATTAAGGCCAATCAAAGCATGCAAATGATTTTTATATAAACAGACTTTATTAGTCTCTAAATCAGTGAAAATTAAAAAGCCAAAAATAAAATTTAAAAAAGGGCAAGCAAACCCTGCCATTCTCTATAATCTAATAAAACGGGGGAAAAAACCTAAATATTAGAAAATTACTTTTAGGAGGTAAAGAAATTATTAGCAAAGGAACTGAAAACGTGAAACACAAATTCATCCCCAAACAAAAACGAATTCTGATTCACACTAAATTCACCACTGAATACACACACTAAACAAAATGTGCTGTCAAGTAGGTATCTATCTGGTATATCACAAATGGTAAGTAATGTTATCTTCACAGTGAGTTCCTGAAAGAGAAAGCCCTTTTCTTCCAAAGATTCCTTGATTTACCAATCGTAAGTTAAACACCACCCTCTCCCTCCTTTATAGTATAAAGGGGCAAGGATTGGGGAAAAAGTTTCTTGGGGGAGGGGAGCAGTGGGCACTACAGGTAAAATACAGTAGTAGAAAATTGACATTTGCTTTAACAATTGCCATAATTCACATAAAAGGATAACAATCTGTAATTTTGTTCCCTTCTGTTGAGCACACATGAAAGAAAGACAAGTAGTACAGCCTTGAATTTGTCCTAATCAGAAAGAATTCTGATTAGGATTAATGTTAAAACATAGGTTCATAAATAAAAGTATTTCCAAAGCAGTTTTAAAAATTGTCATCTGAAAATCACTAAGTAGACTAAATTAAAGTTTTAGATGCTAGTTATAGATTCAACTTTAGTATAATCCAAAATTTTAAATACAAGAAACTTAAGAGTAAACAAGAACAAACTTTAGGGCTTAAAAAAATTCATGATCAAAGTTAATGGACCATTCTTTATAAATTAGTTCAGGTATTGTAGAAAATTATTTCCTAATTCTGTTGATTTTAGTTTCAGTAAGAAAGTAACTGACAGCTACTGGCTGTATATTTTAAGTGGCCACTGCAGGTCTGGAATCAATACCATTCACTAAGGTGAATGGAATGAAGAAGGGGTGAGCTCACACCTTTGCTGCTGCTGCTGTTCAGCTGGAGTTTCTGCCAGGCTGGGTTCACAGGGCAGCAGCCCATCAGGTTACATTGTGATAACTGTATTTTTGTAATGAAAAAAAAAAATACAAACTCAATTTCATAAAGAAAAAAAAAATCAAAATCAAAAGATTTTAGTTTTTTAGAATATGGGGAAACCTGCAAACAAGGGCTTGGATTTTACTTTACTTCTTGCCTCTATGAGGCAGTTCTTTCAATGGTTTTGCAGATTTCGGTTAGACAGCCCTGCTGTGTGTGGTCCCACAATCACCCATCTTTGAAACATTAGAAAATTTAAAAATACAATGATCTTCCTATGCTATCACAGCAGTAAAAACTTTAAGATCAAATGAACTGGCTTATTATTCACCACCTTCAAAATAGGAAAACTGACAGAATTCTACTTATTGTTTCAGAGACTTTTCTTAAGGAAGAACAAAGAAGGTAAAAACAAAGCAGTTTTAGATGCAAAATTAACAGTTATTAGATCACATTTAAGATTTTTTAAAAAGTTCCAATGGCCAACTGAAAATATTTGAGTCTAGACTTGAGAAAAATGAATTAGTTAATCATGAAGAAAAAAGAGAAACTGTTGAAGAAATACTCTTTCCAGTTGTGCAAATAAGCAAATTAAAGATGAGAATTAACAAACCACTTAATACAATTCTGTATCACAAAACTGCCACAGTAGTCATGGCTAGATTTAATGATTTGAATTATCCTCTGAAAGCATTCATTTGGTCCACACAATTGAATATCTACCTCAAGATGAAAAGGAGAAAAAAATGTATTGAATAAAAAATACACGCACCTCCTAGCTAAAGCTTCTTGTGCATCCATTGCTGTGTTTCTGCCTCGGAAGGGAGGTGGGCTAGGAGTTCGGCTTAAACTTCTGCTAAATCTTCTCGGTTTTTCAATTCTCTTCTTTCTATCTCTTTAATAAATCATATTTTACATGTCTCAGTATGGCCAAGTAATAATTATCTTATTGAATCAAAATAAATTATAGTTACATAGTTCAATAAAAATTAAACTGGTCTAGGAAATATATTTTGAACCCCTTCCTTTCCACCTCTGTTGTACACCTTCCATAGGCACACCAAGTTCCTTGTGTATAAGACTAGTTTCTATAAATTCACTTAACCATCCCTGTTTCAGATGGACATTTAGGTTGTTTCCAATCTTTTGCTATTACACCCAATGTTGCAAAGGCTAGACTTGTACGTTAGTCATTTTACACTTGTGTAGGTCAATAGGTAGGATAAATTCCTACTAGGTGGGATTGATAAGTTAAATGGTCCTAGTATTCTAATGTACAATGAATTAACTTGTAAATGTTTTCAAAAATATAAATCACTAAAACAAAATTAGAATTAAAAATAGTCATTGATTAGAATAAAAGGTATCAGTGGTTAAAACTAGAAATGCCATAAATAATGAGCTGAATTGCCCAAATGGTGATTTAAAAAAAACAAAAACAGGGCTTTCCTGGTGGTGCAGTGGTTGAGAGTCCGCCTGCAGATGCAGGAGACACGGGGTTCGATGCAGGAGACACGGGGTTCGTGCCCCAGTCCGGGAAGATCCCACATGCCGTGGAGCGGCTGGGCCCGTGAGCCATGGCCGCTGAGCCTGTGTGTCCGAAGCCTGTGCTCCACAACGGGAGAGGCCACAACACTGAGAGGCCCGCGTACCGCAAAAAAACCCAAAAAACAAAAACAAAAAAACATGGTAATTAATGGTGAAATTACCATTTACTTTAGATTGACTATATCTCCTAACTGGTAAAGTTCAATTTAGGCAACTATTACATACTAAAACCACTGATTAAAAACTGAAAAAATGATCAAACAAGTGACAAACCAAGTTATTACAAGCCAAAGTACACTTTTATCCATATTTCATTCTTTTAGACTATTTGACTTAATGAACAATAAATTAACAAAGAAGCTTTCACATTAACTTTATTACCAGTATCTGTGAATACAGATATAACACTATTAGTAACTAATATTAGTAGAGAATAAACATATTCTCTGAATATTTATAATTAAATGCTCTTTATTGTATTTCCTGCCTAAACAAATTAAAATTTCCTTCCAATCAAGACAAGTGTGAATTTATAAGCTCATCCTTCTGAGTATCTGAGAGAGTATAACCAGTACGGTGGATTAAGCACACATACTGACTTTGCTTTCAGATGCATTTGGGACCAGGTCCCAGCTTTACCATTTAAGAACTGTATGATATTGGGCTTCTTGAGCAAGTTACTTAACCTTTCTAAGTCTGACTGAACAGACCCTGTGAGGGGCCTGTTTGATTTTATTCAAGATGATGAATACCTACCGACTTCTACTCCTTGTCCTACTCCTGCTTCTACTCCTATGTCTGTGTCTTGATCTTGAGCGGGAACGAGATCGGATCCGACGTTTTCTCTCCCTGCTTCTGGATCGTGATTTCTTCCTCTCTCTGCTTCTGGATCTTGACTTTTTCCGCTCCCTACTCCTGGATCTTGACTTCTTCCGCTCTCTGCTCCTACTACGATGACGCCTGAAATTCAAGTACATAAATTTGTAGTTACTTACAGGGAACACAATAAACTGATAATATCAAAAAAGCAATGTTTCCTACCCCAATTTAAGATTCTGTTTAATAGCCTGAAGTCTACTGCTGAACCAAACTATTTCTAAGAGTAACAATCAAGTTATTCTACTACTGAAAAATTTTGACCAAATCTGATACCACACACATATTCCCCATAGAAATCCGCAAAATATGTTGCGGACACTGGTTTCTTAAAACACAACAAAAAAGCCACAAAAATTTGAACCATGACCCAGTTTCTTAAAAATCTTTTAACCCATACCTAAATAAAACCTAGATTAGAGTTCAGCAGCAAATGAATCCTGCACCAGCAATGTAAAAGGATTATGATATTGGCAAACTATATAAACATAGTTCAGCAAAAATTTTTTCACTGTGACAGACAACTCAGAAAGTTAAAAATACCAATTTTCTAGCTAAGATTTTTTTGGGTGTTGCTCCATTAATGCAAACCTTTATGTAATTTAGGAGTTCTTTAGAAGGCATTAACTTAGGAGAAACTACTTACCTTTCACGAGACCTAGACCTTGAATGACTTCTGCCTCTTGATGACTTTCTTTCTTTGCGTTTGTGTCTGTCCTCACCATTTTCAGATGAATTTAGCCGCTCTCTTCCTTTATCAGAAGAATGCTCTTTGTCATTATGTTCCTCAGACTTGTGTTTCTTAGAGGATTTATCTTTGGATTCATGTCTTCTTGCCTGTTTTAAGAAGAAGTTGGTTCTTTCAGGAAAATAGTGCAACAAAGAAAGTTAGTATGGGTATCAGTAGCAAAAATGTTGTGATGCAACATTAGTAACCTTAGGAGTGTGTGGCAAATTTAAAAAAAGATCTAGTTTCACATCACCCAAATGTTGCAGATGTATATTACTAATTTTACTTTTTCTTTATAAACCCCCCCAAATGCAGTTTCCACCCCCAAATACTTTCAATACCACAATCAAAACAATAACTTTCAATGTCAATAATATCGAAAAACCACTATTTCAGAAAAAGAGGAATCCCTGATGTTTCTTTAAGAGGGAAGTACACATGTATCAAAGTTTTTTCAATTTTCCAACAAACCTTTTAGAGAAACAGACATGTATATACAACAACTTCTAAATCCAGAGTACATAGTATTAAGTTTTAAAAGTTAACAATAACGAAGATAAGGACACAAAGAAATGCACCAGAAAAATGCACTTCCAATTAGGTAACTAAGTAAAATTAACCTAAGTATTAATATCTTCTAGCAACTTCAAATTACTTTACGCAAAGTTAAGTGTCCTTTTTATAGCTATACTGCCACATCCTTTCTTAAAGACGGCTCTTGATTTTTCTCCCAATCCTAAACTGTGAAGCAATCACTTTTCATCTTGCAATATCCCAACAGGCTTGGAGTTCTATTACACTTCATGTACCTAGGGTAGAAAATGGCAACCATATCTGTTTTAATTTTTATGAAATCAAACTAGGTGTAACACAATTAATCCCTCTACCATTATATAATACATACTTCCCCCATATTCTGAATGATTATAAAAACCAAGGCTTTTGCTTTCACAACATATGCATTCAGAGACTGAGCTAAATTAATTG
This sequence comes from Pseudorca crassidens, assembly GCF_039906515.1. NCBI lineage: Eukaryota > Metazoa > Chordata > Mammalia > Artiodactyla > Delphinidae > Pseudorca > Pseudorca crassidens. The sequence continues at coordinate 84,920,398 of NC_090307.1, forward strand.
TATGATCAAGTCTCCATCCTACACTCACATACTGAATTAGGAAGTGCTAAACATTCGATTTCCCCCCATTAAGATTTGTCAAATCCATCTTGTAGCTAAAGCTTAAAATCCTGGACATTTCAGAATCACAATTTTAAAGCTGGAAGGAAACTCAGATCTTCTAATTCCCCTTACTTTATATATGACTAAATTAAGATCTAAAGTCACAAAGCTACATATTAGGAGAGTTGAACCCAGACCCCATATTCTTCTGACACCCAGGGCACCGTTTTCCACCACAACAGGACACTTAACTCATGCTTCCCAGAATAGACCTTAGCACATATTTCCTTCCGCTCAAGATTAACTTTTCTTAAAAACAAAAAACTTAGTCAAACATTTTAGAACATGCATGGTGATACATCAGAAAAGGATCATAGTCTGTAATTTATTATTTTGCAGAAAAATAAGAGACCTGGAGACACAGCTAAATTTTAGTTTCAATGCCAGTTCTCCATATGAGCTTATAAAAAAGACTATTTCCTTGATTTTGCCATATGGTGGCAAACTGGAAAATCTTTAAGTGGTTATTAAGCTTGCAAAAGTTTCAGTTTATTTCAAACCAGTTTTCCAAACATAACATTACTATTATTATTTTTTAAAAAAACCATTAAAACCCTTAACTGATTTAAGATATACTTAAGGGAAATAGGAGTTTGAATGACTAATAGTTACCTTATCATGAAGTAGGCTTATTATTTTGCTATCTGAGTCTGCAGCGTCTTCAGTTCAGTCTCTTCGCGCATTAGCACGCTGAGTATGATTTATTATAGAAATGTTATCATGTGAGCTAAACAAAATAGTCATTTTCACAAAAACTCTCCTAAATTAAAATTTAACAGAGCTTCCATTAGGGGAAGAGGTGAAGTCCCTGCCCACAGTTGTTTAAGGAGTCCCTTGCCCAGCCCCCATGAGACTCTTCTCCTCCCTTTTTGGCTTCTACTTCTGCTCTTCCTTTGTTGGCTCATTCCTTGTCTTCTCAGGTGGGCAAGTTAACTCCTCTGCAATACAGCTGCTGTCTTTCTATATCCTCAAGTTTTGTGTCACCGCCATCTTTCCAGCAGTCCCTCACTGACACTTTTATTTCAAAATTCAATACTATTCTTAGGGAATCAAACTAGTTTACTAATGAAAAGGACTCTCATTATCTTCCATAAAGAAAAAGTAGCCCATAGATATCTAAGAGTATTGCTACTTAAAGATGATTGCTATTTAAAAGTCCTGAGCAGTTGTCAGGCATAAAGAGACTCGGGACCTCAGATTAATGGAAGCTCTGTGTGACAGGCCTAAAAAACCAGTTATATTCTTCATATGAAATTTTTATTGTGAATATTTTCACAACATAACATTAATAGTTTTTGAATGAACTTTTCATATAAACATCTATCTTCTTGAAAAATGATGAATCCAAATCATGCTTATTTTATAACTGTATTAAACCTTTTAAATTTCAAGTTTTGGTACTTACCTTGACAATATCATATATTCACACAAACATTTCTACCAGATACTTTACAAGTATTCTAAAGTGCCTATTCACTACAAAGTGTTAATTACCTCTTTGCTTCTGCTCCGGCTCCTGTGTTTTCTTCCTTCATTATCTGTGAACACACAAAAATTCACCATAAATAATGGTACAGAAACACCTCAAACACAAATTCCAAAACTAATACAAAGAACATTTCTGGCCACTTACCTAACTAATCTATTTACTAGTCATACTCTAAAGACTATTTTTTTATGGCAGGGGTGGGATTATTCTACTACAGTAATACTTCACGTATCTGAAATAAATCAAGCCATCTGAGCAAACCAGAATATAATCAAGTAAGTAAGCAAAAAAGTCCCACAAGTCCATGTTCCATGACACATAACAAACAGAGTTTGTCTTTCAGGTGGTCACAGATTCTTTTTTTTTGCGGTACGCGGGCCTCTCACTGTTGTGGCCTCTCCTGTTGCGGAGCACAGGCTCCAGACGCACAGGCTCAGCGGCCATGGCTCACGGGCCTAGCCGCTCCACGGCACGAGGGATCCTCCCAGACCAGGGCATGAACCTGTGTCCCCTGCATCAGCAGGCAGACTCTCAACCACTGCGCCACCAGGGAAGCCCCTATCACAGATTCTCTATATTTTACAAAACATTCTGTCCAGTTCATCTTGCTTCCTATTACATAGCAAACTTATAAAGGGTCTTACTAGAGGAAAACAATTAAGAACAAAAGGAACAAAGAATGCAAGAGAAAACAAACAGGTTGAATTATATTTGGTGTCTTTTAAATAGTCAAAAAGATGTTACAATTTAGAAAAATTCCCATTAAAAAGTAGTTATGATACTGTACAGTTTCAAACATATACATAAAAATTACACTTGAACCATTTTGTAGATGGACTATCTGTGGGTGCAAAGGATAAATAACCAGAGCCCAGGTCTTGAAACTTTTAAACTCATTTCTATTCTATCTCTCTTTTAACTACTTAAGTATTGATTCATTAACAATACATCATGCTTTCTATACCACATCAGTCTAGTTAAAAAAATGCTCCAAATAAGGAGCATTTCAAAACACTAAAAACTCTTGCTTTCAGAAATATTTTAACATTAAGTTAAAAAGAAAACCAAGGTTAAAAATGTTCTTGTGGGCTTCCCTGGTGGCGCAGTGGTTGAGAGTCCGCCTGCCGATGCGGGGGACACGGGTTCGTGCCCCGGTCCGGAAAGATCCCACATGCCGCGGAGCGGCTGGGCCCGTGAGCCATGGCCACTGAGCCTGCGCGTCCAGAGCCTATGCTCCGCAATGGGAGAGGCCACAACAGTGAGAGGCCCACGTGGTGCAAAAAAAAAAAAAAAAAAAAGTTCTTGTAACTTACGTCAAAGATGTTAAATAAGTGCAGAATATACCACTGCTCAGACTACATCTTTCAAAATATTGTTTTGCCTATGTTGAAAGGATAAAATTTGAACATCTGAGGGATAAGTTATTGTGACACAAATTTAAGCATACATTTTGTCTTTGACAAGTTATAAAATTCCTGTATTAGGACATTTGTATTCCTCATAATTGAAAAATTCTCCAGAAAATTCCCAATGCACTTTTCACTATCCATTTCTCAATGGGAAGAACACATATTAATTACATCAGTAAACTTATGTCTTACACATACCTGACTTTCGTTTTCTTTCTCTTGACCTTGATCGTGATCTTGAATAATGATGTTTTGAGGCTCTGGGAGAAACAGATACATCGGACTGCTCTTTTTTCTTATCTCTATCTGGGGATGTCTTTTCTGGGGCTAGTCCATCTCGTTCTGTATCACTAGCCTAAAAGTTTAAAGAAAAATGGTTATAAATTCTTAACTGCATTTAAAATGTTTCCAATAACTTAAAAGAGTGAGAAAGGAGGAAAGATAGTTATCCTTGAGTTTTACAAAATTAAAAAATAAAGAAAATCAAGAAATCAGAAGAACTGATTTTCAAGTAGCTAAATATGCTTTGTACTTGCTAAGTAGGCCTGAATAAATTGAAATAACAATAAACTGACTAACCCAATACCAGAGACACATGTAACTGAATGGATATATCTTTATTTTTTTAAATCATTATTTGTATAACTTTCAAAACACTGGGGGAAGGGGAAAATAGGGCTCCAAGTATCTCCATTAAGTATTCAAGCAGAGAAAATAGAGTCCATTTTAGATCTATGAATTCATTTAGTTGACTTTACCAATACTTGTATTTTAAATTAGCATAAAGAGGCATTTAAAAATGAGCTGTTAAAGGTTAAAAAGACCGAAGACTGTAAAATCTTAAAAAGCAAAGAGAATGCTTCTAGAATATTATTAAAAAAAAAAAACAGAAAATTAACTTACCTATCTGAGAACCCAATCTTAATTTCATTAACCCTCTTTAATGAAAGCCCCTTGGCACAGTGCTGCTGCAAAATATGGTCTGCCTCTCCTCACATATGCTCTGGGCTATGGAAACATTAAGGTGTTTCTGCTTTAAAGCATTTTATAAGTTATCACAATATAAATTAAAAAAAATTAAAATAGTCAAGAGTACACACTCTTTCCCAAAGACCTGATTTACCTAGGAGAGTAGGTTCCTTCATTAAATTGATTTAAATGAGTCATAGAGGGACTTACCTGGTGGCGCAGTGGTTAAGAATCTGCCTGCCAATGCAGGGACATGGGTTCGAGCCCTGGTTCAGGAAGATCAAACATGCAACGAACAACTAAGCCCATGCACCACAACTACTAAGCCTGTGCTCTACAGCCCGTGAGTCACAACTACTGAGCCCGCGGGCCTAAATCCGGTGCTCCGGAACAAGAGAACCCACCGCAATGAGAAGCCTGCGCACTGCAACGAAGAGTAGCCCCCACTCTCCGCAACTAGAGAAAGCCCTTGCGCAGCTCCAAAGACCCGAAGCATCAATCAATCAATAATAAGTTTATTAAAAAAAAAAGAGTCATAGAAAAAAAGCTTCAAGGAGAAACTAGAACCTAAATGTTCTCCTGAGTGAGATTCTGATAAAAGGCAGGGAAAACAGTTTCCGTAATATGTGGAAGGTGGACCTTGGTGACCCATCTAACCAGAGAGGAAATACGAAAATAGTCAATAAGCCCAGGGAGTTGATTACTTACCACATGAGTTAGCAAAGTATCGCCCTTGAGCTAAGAATGACTTTTACATTTTTAAAAGGGTTGTTAAAACAAGCAAGCAAGGAATGTGACAGAGACTGTATGTTGCACGTGGTCCACAATGCCTAAAATATCTACTAACTTGCTCTTTACAGAAAAAAGATCTGGATTGGGTAAATAGTGAATATACTATACATTTTCAGCAGGAGAAATAATCACATGATAATGAACTTCTTCCTTTAGGAAGATTAGTCCAGAAAACAAACACCAAGTAAACTAAATGGGGAGTACTTTAACAAATGAAGTGTGAGATATCACATTATTTTAACAACTATTTTCTGATGGTCAAAAATGCACCTAACTCAATGTTAGACTTCAGGAATAAAATAATAAATTAGAAGGGAAGGATTTACAGGTTAGTTAGGATGAAAGACATATTATGTGTTACGCCTCTAACAATGTTACCAAAAAACCCAGTAACAAATAGGATGAAACACCTAATTACTGGGGAGGCCCATTCCAGCACACTTGCTTCTCTATGTATGGGTGATTTCTGGAATCATAAAATTTTTGTGCAGAAAGGCTCTCATCTCTTAGAATCAAGCTCAACTTTCTCATTTCACAGATGAGATCCAGCAACATTAGCTGACTCACTTAAGATGGTACTCTCTTTGCTATCTAATATTAATACATGACACTATATCACACAACTAAAGATGATTCTGATTTTCACAACTAACATTGGTCATTTTCTTTTACTCTTGTTCTCATCACTATTCTTTTTTCTTTTGGGGCCTCACCGTGCGGCACGTGGATCTTAGTTCCCCGACCATGGATGTAGCCCGTGCCCCCTGCAATGGAAGCGTGGAGTCTTAACCACTGGACCACCAGGGAAGTCCTCATCACTATTCTTTTTTAATTTTATTTTTTTATACAGCAGATTATTAGTTATCCATTTTATACATCTTAGTGTATGTATGTCAATCCCCTCATCACTATTCTTAAGGATTATTTCTGACAGGTCTGTGATGTGCTGTGTTGGTAAACTTACACTTAGTAAAATGCCCTTAAGGGAAGGCACTCTGTAAAACGGGCTAATAACTCACACCGAACAGCCATTTTCATCTGTAAAACACACTACAGGACAAAAACAAAAACCATCGTATCACTAAACAGATGTGAATAATAGGGGGCCACTTAGCTCACCCGAAGCTTTTATTTCCTTGAGAATATATTATAGTAGAATAACAAAAATGTCCAAATAAAATCGAGTATTAAAACTTCTCTGAAAATATCTAAGATTTCAATTTAGTACAGACCTATGTGTAAATCTTAAATGCTAACTGCAAAAATTCCCTTCACTCTACCATTTGCTCTATTAGAAAAACACCACGGTTTCTTAAAATTCACATCTTCTTTAAAACCCCAATGGCACTCAAGACATAGTGTAAGAATTTTTTCTAGTGCAAAGACGGCACATTGGACTTAATACTAGGCCACATCTCAAGGGGATCGTGTCTTTTTATTGAACAAGGCGCTGCAGAAACGAATGTCTGAATTTTTTTTTGAATATTTGAGCCCAAGTAAAATACTGTTCTTTCAAGTAGATTAAGAGGTCCAAAACACTAGTTAAACAAAAAAATATTTAAATCGATTATGTGCCCAACTGTTTGAACAACGATTCTAAATCGGTTATCAAAAACCCGGTTCTAAATCAAATCAATTAGGTATGGGGGCGCGGGGGGGAGAGGCAGACGATTTCTACTTCCAGATACCCCCAATGATCGGATGAGTACGAGTTTTTCGTTATTCTTAACAATCCTATTTATTTTAGTCCTATTTATCTTCGAAAACGAGAAAACACAACTTTTTAGTCAATGGAAAAGAATGCAAAATGTTTGCATTTTTCTTGTAACCGGGTAAGTAAAATGAAGTAATCACACAATAATGCGATCCATCAGGATTGGGCATCTTATAACCAAAGCAGGATTAATTTCTCAGAAAACGTAATTTAAGAACTGTAGCTTTCACTTAAAATTAAACGGGCCTATGAAGGACTCTTAAATTTAGAGTAATAATGCCAATGTTAGGGCTTTGATTATGTTTCTCGAAACCTTCAAAATGATTACATCAGGAGGCACTTCGGAAACGGAGCATCAGTCAGAATTCGTAGCTCCAAAGACTTCTCTTCATTAAGTCGAATTTTTACTCCCTTCGAGAAACACGTCCCCTAGATGCTTACTAAGGAATAAACTAAGGCTTACACGGACGTTCACCCTAACCGAAATTATGCAGCTAGAATCATCTCACTGAGCGTAGGCAAAATAATCGCTACAAGACCGCTTGCTCTCTTCTCACGTTCTACCTCTTACAGGCACCTCCTTTTTGACCCCATACTTTTCAGAGACGACCCCTGATCCCTTTTCTCTCTTCCCCAGCCCTTTCCCATCGCGAACATAAATGCCCAAGCCCTAACGAAACTCAATATTAATCACCAACCAGAGTGAGTAAGCAAAACTGGAGTCAGTTCTGTGGGACAAAAGGAACATAAAACTGGGAAAGACACGAGGAAAGTTCTGGAAGAAAAGACACTCCCTGCGGCTCCCCACCCCCATCGACACCGCCTTCTTTCCCCCTCCCTACGGCAGCCAGCCATGATGGCGGGCGCAGAAGAAGGCCGCGGCGCCATCTTGTCCACACACTAGCCCCGAAAACAGCTCTGGGAGCCGTTCATCCCTTCTTTGCAGAGCAGCAAAAAAATATGCCTGACTTTAAACTCAGATTCGGCACCTACCGCCATAGTCCAGAGTCCTGGCCGCTACGGCGGCACCTCCACTTGCCGCTCTCCACAGTACCGTCCGCCTAAACGCTTCGCAACAGACTGAAATCGCTCCCGCGAGAGACCCGGATGGCACAAAAGGGCTAAAACCCGGCGCGTCGCACAGCTTGCTGGGAGGAAAAGGGGTGGTGATAAGAGTTTCTGTAGCGACGCGGTTCGACGGTGATTGGTTGTTCTTTGGAAGGGGGGTTGTGAGGTCGGGGAGGGGGCGGGGCCTAGAACACACCCTAGAATGCGCAGCCTGGATATCGGAATGGGTGGAATTTAGGGTGGGGCGACTTCCTATTTCGATTCTAAAGCAAACTTGGCCTCCGCTGGCCGCCGTAAAAGGGGTTGGGCTTGGTGTTCTCCCGCCAATTTAAATTTGTGGCATAGACCTTAAAGAGACTGGGAACGTCTGTTGGAGCTCGGAAGGTGGGGGGGACGATACACTTGAGTGCTCCTCTTTAGTTTCTTCAATTACAGGTGAGGAGGGTGAGCCGCGCTGCTGTAGGGAGCTGGGGGTGGATTCAGGTCGAAGGAGCAGAGGCCTCAGCTCAGTTCGATGTGTTTTCCCCTCAAGACGCTGGCGGGAGAGAGGTTGGAGTCGGTTCTTGCTGGCCCCGGTGTCCAGCTGAGAGCATTTACGCGTGGAGGCCTAACTGAAACTGTTTCATTTCGTTTAATTCGTTAATCTGTTCATCCGGCACCCAGAGGAATCTCAAATCGTTAATCACATCATGTCACTGGTCTGCTTAGTATCTTTCCCTCCCTAGCACTGAGGATGAAACTCATCTTGTAATCAAGGATTCATTGGCTCCACCTGTTCGTTTAACGCCTGCACTTTTCCATTCTTGCTGTGTCCGGGCAGCAGCCCCAAACTCATTCCACCCTCTGAGCCTTTGGTACTCGGCCTGCATCTTTGTCCCCACGAGCTTTACATAGTCGGCTTCTTGATATTCGGGTCTCAGCTCAGATGTCATCTCTTTCACTTCCCAAACAGGTCTTTCTTATGCGCCCCTCCCCCCCATTCATTTGAGCACTATTTGTAATTCTGCGTTTACTTAGTTTTTCGTAGGGAGGCAGTATAACAGTTAATAACTGGCCTGAATTTGAGTCTTGTCTAGCTACATCATTAACTCGCTTGAGGTGACCTTGGCCGTTTACTTAGTCCCTGACTCATGTTTCTCAGCTGTAAAATGGGTTGTTGTGCAGATTAAATGAGTGATGCATTCAAACTATCTTGCCTACTCAATACCGTCTTTATTTTATTTTTCTCTATCCTTCGTACGAGAATATAAATTTCATAATGACAAAGACCTTTTCTGTCTTCTTCACAGCTGTATTCCCAGCTCCTAGAACAGTGCCTGACACGTAGTAGGCATTCAATAAACGTTTGTCAAATGAGTGACTGTGACAGACCTGGGAGGCTGATGATATTTCTCTATTTTTACAGATATGGGACTCTGAGCCCCATAAAAGTATTCACTCCAACCTGTCTTAATCTCCTCCCAACTCCCACCCAAACACAGCCACTAAAATCGTGTATTCTAACATACTTTGTTTTTGTGCCCTTGCTTACACTCCTAGTAAGAACTCTTTTCCTATATTTAAAAAGCTCCTGTGGGGGGAAAAAAAAAAGTTAAAAAAAAAAAGCTCCTGTGACCTTAAATTTCTAACCCAAATGTTACCTGCTTCCACGAATAACAGTAGTGAATTAGATAACACTTAAATTGAGTGCTTGCCATGAATGAAGCATTGTTTTGTGAATGTTTGAAACTCATAGTTACCTTTCCAGCTACGTACAAGCAGCTTAGTAAATGTGAAAGAACACCAAGTCAAAAATCATTTCTTCCCTGTACTGTACCTTCCAAAGATTTAAAAACATATTTCTGCGAGCACTTACCAAAGCAACTGTAATTATTTGGTTATTGTTCCCCACTAGTCTTGATCCAAGGATTGTTTTTCATTTTCTTATTCTATGCCTACCCATATCCAATGAAATGAGTTATATAAGTCCTTGCTGATGAGATAGTTAAGTGACTCGAAAGGTTACAAATATACTCTTTGGTCCAGTCAGAAACCTAGTGCAATTTTTTCTTCCTCTCCTTAACATTTTCATTTATTGAATAACAATACTGGAAACATGAATGGTCATTTTTTTTTTTAAGTTCATCTGGAACCTTACCATTCTAAGATATCCCAGACAGTCTGACTTCAGAGCCTTCACTATTTATTGCTATATTGGTTAAAGGTTTTTTCCAAATGAAAACTTGTTATAATTTCAGCTAGGCACACAAAACACTAGAAGCTCTAGGACAGATTGGTAAGATTGGAATTGTTTCCTTGTGTCCCTAAACAAATATGTTCTTCTCTAGTGATAACCATAGCTCTAGTTCCATGTATCTTATTGATCCAAAGTGTCTAGTGACCACAGAAATAACACAAAGACAGAGAAGTCTTTACTTACTGATGTGTGTGTGTATATGTATATTTGGGGGGGAGGGATAAAGCATTTTCATTTCCCAAGGAACTGGAGTCTATGCAACAATAAAATTTGGCCTAATTTTACATGTTGTCACAGGGAAGGCAGTGGTTCCTGTCTCAGGAAAACAATTTCAGAAATATGTGGAGTGATATTGAGCTGCTAACAAATGATGATACAGGAAGTGGGTACCTAAGTGTTGGTTCAAGGAAAGAACATGGAACTGCTTTGTATCAAGTAGATTTACTAGCGAAGATCTCCTCCGAAAAGGTAATGGTTATGACGCAGACTGTTTTCATTCACAAAATTTTTACTGAGTGTTTAGTAACACTAGTAGCCACGTGGTAAATGTTTTATAAATGAGTATAGTCCTTTCTCAGGGAATCAAAGTTCAGTATCAGATCACTGGAAATTTCCATCTGAATTCCCCCTGCATCACCTTATGGTCAGTATTCCAAACCTGAATTTTTCATAGCTCCTCTTGACATTTTAGACATACAGATGTATATAAAATGATACAAAGAATATCCACCACCAGCTTAGGAAGTAAAACATTACCAATAGAATCGAAGCAAGCCCTGGAGGCCGTTCCTGTTCCCGGGCTCTTCTCATACTCCACCCCTGAGTTAAGCACTCTACTGAGGTTGAGATTATCCTTTCCATGAATTTCTTTCTATATTTTAACTTTCTTCTTTTAATAACTATTCCACCATTCTCACACCAGGCTTGAAACCTTATTCTCTGCCTTTTACAGAAAATATTGCTCTTAGTTTTTGGTTTTTTTTGCTGGTACGCAGGCCTCTCACTGTTGTGGCCTCTCCCGTTGCGGAGCACAGGCTCCGGACGTGCAGGCTCAGCAGCCATGGCTCACGCGCCCAGCCACTCTGCGGCATGTGGGATCTTCCCGGACCGGGGCACGAACCCGTGTCCCCTGCATCGGCAGGCAGACTCTCAACCACTGCGCCACCAGGGAAGCCCTGCTCTTAGTTTTTTATCTTTGATTTGCTTTCTCAGTAATTTGCTTTTGTTAAAATTTTGATGGTCGTGGTAAACAAAAGTTTCTTTTAGAGAAAGTGCAAATGATCTTCTGTCACAGTATTATAGCCCAGGATTCCTCTACTTCCCATAATAAGTTAACGTAATGTTTAATTCTCTAATTAAGAAAAAAAAGTGTAAAAGAAAGGAGAAGAGACCAGACAAGATTTGTATTTTCTAGGGCTAGAAAGGCAGGGCCTCCTCTGGGGAACCTTATTCACAAATGGCCTCAAGTGTAGGCTTTTGACTTTTCTTCAAATGAGCATTCAGAGACACTGGCCAATAGGGATTTTTAAAAAAATCATTCTTTATTCAGCTTGTATCCTGTTGTCAGCCTTTACTGTTTTGTGGCATTTAAAAGTCACAGGATTTATAATTTTTATGAGTAATACAGATAAATTATGTTCTTTGGCATTAAATTGTTTATTTGTTAAGGCAAAAGTGTAAAGAATACCATAAGTTCTGTAATGAGAAAGTGGTATTTCTTTATTTTTTTAATATTAACAGCAGCCTTAAAAGATGGAAGTGGCCCAGGCCACTTGATCTCTGAGGGCTACTGTTGAAAAATAATAGTGTGTATTGAGCTTTGAATTCAGTTAACAACTAAAATTCCATCTGTTATTAGCTTGGGGCATTACTTGTAGCAAATGCTATGTTCACAACCCATGCTAGGCCCTTGGTAAGGTAACATTATCTCTTCTCTTTAGGATCTTTCCTTAAAGTTAGGCAGACAGGACACAAGCAATAAAAGATATCTATCTAGATGTGCAAGTCAGTATATGAGAACTACCAAATGAATGGTACAGACAGTAAATGCAGTAGGAATTCAGAGGATGGAGAGCTCACTGTGGGTTGGGACAATTTAAGGAGCATTTCATAAACTAGCACCTGACTTGGGCCTTAAGAAAAAACAGGGAAAATGAAAGCACAGCTTACCAAAATATGTGGAATGCAGCAAAAATGCTTAGAGGGAAATTGAATGCATATATTAGAAAAAAAGAAAAATCTAAAATCAATAATCTAAGTTTCAAGTTAGGAAACCTGAAAAAGAAGATGGACTTTCCCTGGTGGTCCAGTGGGTAAGGCTCCATGCTTCCAATTCAGGGGGCACGGGTTCGATCCCTGGTCAGGGAACTAGATCCAACATGCCGCAACTAAGACCCACTGCAGCCAAATAAATAAATAAATAAAATCTTTTTTAAAAGAAAGAAAGAAATAACAAGAGAGCAAAAATTAATGAAATTGAAAATAAGAAATCAATGGAGAAAATCAATGAAACCAAAAGCTGGTTCTTTGAAAACATGAATAAAATCTATAAGCCACCAGCCAGGATAACTAAGAAAAAAGAGGGAAGACATAAATTACTAATATCAGGAATAAAAGAGGGGGCATCACCACAGATTCTGTGGACATTAAAAGGATAATCAAGGAATATTATGAACATCTCTATGCCCACAAATTTGATAGCCTAATGAACTGGACCAAGTCCTTGAAAAACACAATCTAAAACTCATACAAGGAGTAAACAACCTGTTTGATCAAACAATACTGTTTGATTCCAACTCTATAACATTCTGGAAAATGAAAAGACAGTGAAAAAAAGATCAGCGGTTGCCAGGGTTTGGGGGTTGGAGGGAAGGTTGACTAGGCAGAGCCCAGAGGATTTTCGGGTAGGGAAAATATTCTGTATGAGACCATAATGCTAGATGTGTGTACCACAGAAACACCAAGAGTGAACTGTAATGTAAACCGTGGACTTTGGGTGATTATAATGTGTCAATGTAGGTTCATCAATTGCGAGGAACATTGACAATGTGGGAGGCTATGCATGTGTGGAACACAGGGCTATGTGGGACATCTCTATAGTTCCCCTTCAATTTTGCTATGAACTGTAAAATTGCTCTTAAAAATTAAAGTCTTGGGAATTGCCTGGTGGTCCAGTGGTGAGGACTCTGCACTCTCACTGCCAAGGGCCCGGGTTCAATCCTCGGTTGGGAAATTAAAATCCCACAAGCCTCCCGGCATGGCCAAAAAAAGTCTTAAAAAGAAGAGGGGGAAGAGCAGTCCAGGCAAAGAATACAGCCTGGATAGACCCCTAGGACGTGTAGCACAGTTTCTTCTTTGCGACACTTTGGTGTAACTTTTCACTAGTTGAAGAAGCAAGTTAAGAGTATAAGTGGGATCAGGGGCTTCCCTGGTGGCGCAGTGGTTAAGAATCCGCCTGCCAATGCAGGAGATACGGGTTCGAGCCTGGATCTGGGAAGATCCCACGTGCTGCAGAGCAACTAAGCTCGTGTGCCACAACTACTGAGCCTGCGCTCTAGAGCCCACAAGCCACAACTGCTGAGCCTGCATGCCACAACTATGGAAGCCCGCACACCTAGAGCCCGTGCTCTGCAACAAGAGAAGTCACCTCAATGAGAAGCCCGCGCACCACAACAAAGAGTAGCCCCTGCTTGCCGCAACTAGAGAAAGCCTGCATGCAGCAACGAAGACCCAATGTAGCCATAAACAAATAAATAAATAAATAAAACTTATTTAAAAAAAAAAGTATAAGAGGGATCAGAATGTAGTTTTCAAAAGTTACACCTGCAGAAGGTGACCATTGAAACAGGTATAAAATGAGTTGATTGGCTTAGTTTGTCAGAGAAGATTAAGAGTAATTAACTTTTATCCCAGCATATGCTACAGGCAAGGTTCCCTTCTAAGCCCTTTACATGAATTAATTCATTGAATCTCCATACCAGCCCGCCTTGTAGGCATTATTATTATTATTATTACTCCAGCTTTACCAGAGAGTCAGTTGAGGCATTTGCTTGAGATTACTCAGCTAGTAAGTGACAGCCTTCTCAACTACTGAGCTATCTGACGGCTTCAAGATTATGTGTGGAGGGCTTCCCTGGTGGCACAGTGGTTAAGCACCCACCTGCCAATGCAGGGGACACGGGTTCAAACCCTGGTCCAGGAAGATCCCACATGTCGTGGAGCAAGTAAGCCTGTGCACCACAACTGCTGAACCTGTGCTCTGGAGCCCGCGAGCTGCAGCTAGTGAGCCCGTGTGCCACAACTACTGAAGCCCATGTACCTAGAGCCTGTGCTTCACAAGAGAAGCCACTGCAATGAGAAGCCCTTGCACCGCAACAAAGAGCAGCCGCCACTCACCACAACTAGAGAAAGCCCGTACACAGCAACAAAGACACAGTGCAACTAAAAATTAATTAATTAATTTAAAAAAAGATTATATGTGGGAAGCTCTAATCAATAGAAGCTACAAACAGGAGACTCATATTTGGCTTGCGTTGTGTTTTTTAAAATGTTGACTTAGTTGCCAATATTTAAAAATTAGAATATTTCACATAAAGATCCAGATATTCTTGGTAAATTGGAAGCAGTGGCCATGCCAGGATCGCATTTCCACAGGGCATTCATCTGGCTGACTCTGCTCTCCTTAGTTTATGTGGGGCCTCGTGCCCTCCAGTTCACAGTCCTGCTCCCTGTTGTTTCCCAGACCCTGAGACTTTATGCCAGTATTGGTTCATTCATTTACGTTAATGCCTGCTGGCTTCTCCAGGCATAAGCTCGGCCCTTAGGAAACAAAGACTTGTACTTTCGAATCCTTTGCCCTGTTCTAGCAACCCTGGACTATTTCCCTGTTCTAGGCTCTGAATGGATTCAAGATATATCATACAAAGAAAAGCTTGACTAATTAGAGATATATATATCATACAAAGAAAAGCTTGACTATTAGATATATGGGCTAAAGAAAGAAGGCCTATTAGGTGAAGTTTTTTTTTTTTTTTTTTTTGCGGTACGCGGGCCTCTCACAGCCGTGGCCTCTCCCGTTGCCGAGCACAGGCTCCGGACGCGCAGGCTCAGCGGCCATGGCTCACGGGCCCAGCCGCTCCGCGGCATGTGGGATCCTCCCGGACCAGGGCATGAACCCGTGTCCCCTGCATTGGCAGGGGGACTCTCAACCACTGCACCACCAGGGAAGCCCTAGGTGAAGTTTTAAACTTGGGTGATTGTGACTGTGGTGATACTATTGATAGGTATTGTTAAACATGTATAAAAATGTTTTATTTTAGTCCTGCTTTTCCCTCCTACAGGCCTCATTAAATCCAAAACTACAAGCATGCAGCTTAAGTGATGGGTTTATTATTGTAGCGGACCAATCAGTGATACTGTTGGACAGTATTTGTAGATTGCTTCAATTGCATCTTATATTTGGTAAGTCTAATGTAATTCAGTAAAATAAATTGGAAGTCATCTATATCTTGCTACCAATTTCTACAGTATTGCCTTTTCTTTACCCCATTATTTATAAGACTCAAAATTACACTAATTTCAAGAAATTAATCTTGAGTGCCTTGTGCTGAGTACCAGACGGAACAGGTACTGAGATGATCCCTTCTCTCAATAAATCTAAGGAAAAACATACATGGAAAGCAGCAATTTATTTGCGTGGTTTTTGTGTTAGAATACTGTAGAAAACAGTTGAGCCCAATTATGTTTAAGTTCCTGAATCTTGTACATAATTTCAATACCATCAACAGATAATTTGAATACTTTTAGCACTATAAAAAGTTTTTTAAAAGTACTTATGAATTAATTCTTTATTGAGTTAAAGGGCTTTAAGTGTGTATATGCAAGTATGGGCTTCAGAGTAAATTAAGGGACAGACAAGTCAGTGATTATGCTGGAAAATAGGTGATAGTATTATGAATTTTTTTCTGAAATTTTGAGAGAAAGATGGTTATTGAAGTGTTTGTGTAAGAACAGCTGAAAATTAATTAATTAATTATTTTTAAAAAGAACGTAGATGAAAAGGAATTAGAAGGTATGCACATAAGAACAAAATCTTGATCACAGTTTGCAGGAGAGAAACCCATATTTTGTGGAATATTAACGCATCTACCCTGATGGGTCCCCAAGATTCACAGTTTCACCAATTAAAAGTGAGGCTGTGTTTTACATATAATACTTTTTTAAAAATAAATTTGTTTGTTTATTTATTTTTGGCTGCGTTGGGTCTTTGTTGCTGTGCATGGGCTTTCTGTTGTTGCAGCGAGCGGGGGCTACTCTTCGTTGCGGTGCGCAGGCTTCTCATTGCAGTGGCTTCTCTTGTTGCGGAGCATGGGCTCTAAGCACGTGGGCTTCGGTAGTTGCAGCACGTGGGCTTCAGTAGTTGTGGCTCATGCGCTGTAGAGCACAGGCTCAGTAGTTGTGGCGCATGGGCTTAGTTACTCCACGGCATGTGGGATCTTCCCAGAGCAGGGATCAAACCTGTTGTCCCCTGCATTGGCAGGCGGATTCTTAACTACTGTGCCACCAGGGAAGTCCCTACATATAATACTTTTGTATAAAGATATTGCTGCTGAATAATTTTAGTTATAAGCAATTTATATGTTACTGCTTTTATCTCTTAGTCTTTCCCTCCCGATCTCCATGTCATTCCCCCTGGCCTTCTTGCTGTGTGCAAGCAATAACTTCCTTACCTCCTTCAAGTCTTTGTTCAAATCTCACCTTATCAAAGGGGGTTCTCCTGAGCACTCCACCTGATACTGCATGGCTCTTCTGAGTTCTCTTTCGCTGCTCTACTTTTTCTTTTTTCCAGAGAATGTATCACCTTTGTGTATGTCATACAATTTGATTACTATGCTGACGGTTTATCATCTATTTCTGCCTTAGAATTTGAGCTCTATGAAGGTGGGACTCTTGTTATTATTCTCAGATATATGCCAAAGACCTAGAACAGTGCTTAGTGTATACTAAGTGCTCAGCAAATATTTGTTGACAAAGAGTCAGTAACATTCATTTTTACATTAGTCACTACTTTCATGAAATATTTAGAAGAAGCTTAAAAGAGTTGACTTTTAATAACAAAACTTGCAATATTTTGTGTTGAAAATAAACATTTTCAGAGGAAGCTTTTAACTTTGACTTGAAATTTTCAGATACTGAAGTGGATGTGGTTGGCCTATGTCAAGAAGGAAAGTTTCTTCTGGTTGGGGAGAGAAGTGGCAACTTACATCTTATTCATGTAACATCAAAGCAAACATTACTCACCAATGTAAGACCCTGTTATGTTTTTCATCTTCATTATCTAAATTCTAAATTATCTTTTAGAAAGCTAAAGCTCTAGCAAAGCATTACTTGATTTGTGGCCTAAATTAAAATAATAATGTTTCTTTACATTGAATTTAAGAATCATACCTTAGAAACTGTCTGAAAAAAAAGTGCACAACCTAAAAGTTGAGAATTATGTTTTATTGGGCAGACTTTCTGAGAACTTTAAGCCCAGGAGGCAGCCTCTCAGATGCTCTGAGGGACAGCTCTGAAGAGGTGAGGGAGGAGCCAGGATACATAGGAGTTTTGCAAGGGAGACCAGGTAGTCAGAACATCAAAAGATTACTGTTAAAGAAAAGCAGGTATATCGGGTTAATAAATTTAGCGTTTTCTATGTATGGAAGATGCAAGAGTCTGGGCTCATTGAAATTATTCCTTTGATATACACCTTTGCTGTCTTAGGGCCAGTATCCTGTGCTTTTCCATCCTGAGTCCCCTCAGGATGCACAGTTGGGAGTTGCTGCAATGCCTGATGGCTTGACAGTGGGCAGCCTGTTTATCTCCATCCTGAGTTCCCTCTTGGCTTGATGGTCGCAGCATCCTTTGTTTGCTAATATGGCAGGCAACATTTTTCATCCACAAAACATATGAAATAAATGCAAAATTGAAAAAGTATGGTTTGAAGATAGTATACTTGTCCAAAACAGTTTTGTATTGAAAATAAACATTTTTGCAGGAAGCTTGTAAATAGTTTTCCATTTGAAAACTAAAATGTTTGGAATATAGGCAGAATTATTGCTAATGATAACTGATATCCCTAGAGTTTAAAGAATATAATCCTTGACTGTAATTTTCTGGGTTTAATCTTATCATTTGAAATTAATTTGCAATTAGGCTTTTGTTCAGAAAGCTAATGATGAAAATCAGTGTACTTACCGGAATCTTGTTATTGAGAAAGATAGTTCAAATGAAGGTAAGTGCTTTTAATTTCTTTTTTTAATGTCTTCTTATTAATACCCAGTCAAAAAATCAGATTTATAGTTAATATATTATGTAAATTAATTGGTGTTACCTACACAATGTTAAACTTTCTAGGGATGCAATTAATATTATTTTAAAAAACAAGTTTTCGATTTTAGCTCTTTTCAGAGGCTTAAATGTACTCTTCTTAAGTATAATATCCTAAACTTTTTACAGTTTTGAGAGTTCTATAGATTATCAGGGAGACCTAATATTCTTTTAATATGTTCTTATGGGTTTCAGCGTATTTATCATATTTCTTTTTAACAAATGTTAACTGTTCCTTAATTTATTTTGATATATCTGAGTTTCTTTTTTTCTGGCAAATGAAATTTGGTTTATAGAAGTTTCAAAGAAGTTAACATTGTTTTTGCAAATAACTTACCAATTCTTTGTAAATAAGCTTTGTATTGTTACTGTGTTATTTTATTATTAGACTTTAAATGAGCAAATGGACATACTTTTAAGCTAGATCCGGACCCTGGTTTAAATTTTATATCATGTGCCTTTTAAAGAAGCTGGCTTGATTTTATTTTAATAGGTACCTATTATATGCTGCTTCTTACAAACAATGGATTTTTTTGTATTACAAACCTTCAGCTTGTAAAAATTCAACAAGGTAAGTAATGTATTATTTTCTTATTACTGATTTGCAGCAATATTTCTTATTAGTTTTCCAGGTAAATTTTAAAATAGACTCTTTAAGAATATTTTAGTTTAACTACATTCTATGATATTGGGTATACTTTTAAGTATTCATAATATACTTATTCTCCACAGTTAGGGCTACAACAGAATCTGAAGACATATTTATTTATAGTCTTCAAGGACTTTACAACTTAGTTGGGGAGACAGGAGTTACGCTAGCATAGTAATAAATACTTTTTGATGGAATGAATGAACCTGGAAACTGAAATGATTTTGTAAGTGTTAACAATACAAGGCAATAATCTAGAGTGTGTGCTAAGTGAGTGGTGTGGACCATACATCCCTCTGAGCTGGCAGAGATTGAGGAATTGATTCCAGGCACGTATTCAACAAATTTTTTTTTTTTTTTTGCGGTACGTGGGCCTCTCGCTGTTGTGGCCTCTCCTGTTGCGGAGCACAGGCTCCAGATGCGCAGGCTCAGCGGCCATGGCTCACAGGCCCAGCCGCTCCGCGGCAAGTGGGATCTTCCCGGACCGGGGCACGAACCCGTGTCCCCTGCATCGGCAGGCGGACTCTCAACCACTGTGCCACCAGGGAAGCCCCAACAAATACTTTTTAAAGATCTACTCTGTGCTAAGAATGTGCCAAGTTCTGGGGATACAACGAGATTTAAAGATACAAGTTTCTCTGTAGTTTAATGAAGGAGCCAGACAAGTGAAACAACTCTTACAAAAGGGAGTGCAAAGTGATGAAGACTTCACAGGTAGGACTTCAGAGCTTGAATAGGAGAGTTGGAGCAGGGAGAAGACCATCTTAGTAGGAAGAACCTTTTAAGGGAAGGTGTGGACAGACACTGTAGGGACCGTAAGGCAGCCTGGCTGGTGCCCTGAGTACAACATGTCATCACAGTTTATTTCATTGGTCAAGGGCAAAACTGAAAAGTCACCAGCACCTTATGAATTTCTGACCAGTGTTCCTCTTACTAGATTATATGTAATTTAACCTTGACACAAAAGGGAAGATTCATACGTATTTTATAGGTTATAGTGTAAATTTAGCCTACTTTCTCTTTTTCATGCAGCGATTGAAAAGGTAGACTTCCATACGGCAAAAAAGGTAAGAAGACAAAACCACATTGTCTTCTTGAAACTTAGATTTAATGTCAGTTTAGGAAAGTGTTTCTGCATAATTGTCTAATGGTTGATATTTTGGGAATTAGCATGATAAAGCATTTTAATAACATTCCTATTTTAAAAAATACATTTATAGCTATTGATTTAAACTGATTTTTTATCAGTCTTTCCAAGGAATTTGGACTATGGAGCATATATATAACATTCTTATTTTTTAAATCTTGCAGTTACAAGGACAAATCAAGTCCAGTTTTATTTCTACTGAAAATTGTCATACCCTTGGTTGTCTCAATCTTGTGGCTGGTGATTTAGCAAGCGAAATCCCTGTGATAATTGGGGTAATTCTCTTTTTTTAATAAAATTTTGGGCTTTTTTTCTGAAATGTTTCTTCATTAAAACATAGTTTTGGTAAAGTTACGTATTAATTTGTACTGTATAACAGAAACAGGGAAATTATAAAATGAAGGTCATAAAATTAACTCAACAAGTATAACTAAGTCTCTGTGTTGGAAAAAATATTGCATCTTTATTTTCACTAATCTCTACCTGACATTTAGCATGTCTTTCAATTATGAGTGTAGGCAAAAACAACAGCAGCAAACAAAACATCTAATATTATATTCAAGGAGTAGGCAGAAATTCTATATTGAATTATATTATTACAGCACTTACAACATTTTTACTTGCCAAATTTATATAATATGTTAAGAAGCAGTCACTTTTCCCCGTTTTGTGTATCTAGTTCAGTATTTCATCAGGGTTTCAAATAATTTGAAATGAATACTTATGAATTATTTTCAAATATTAGTAGTTATTTTCATGAAAATACTTCATCAAAGGTTATCTTTATCTTGTAATGCTGGAGGAGGTCTTGAAGCTTACCTGATGTCTCTAGAGTGAGTTGCCTGAATATGCCTCCTCCTTATTAAATGTTCATGTGATAACAGTGTACAGCAGGAGTTTGCTGTTTTTTCCATTCTGTTCTGTTGAAAACAAACTAAGAGAGGAACTAGATGATAAGAGCTAGCTGGGCTTGAATATATAAATATATTTTGAAATTAGTCACATGTACAACTTAGATGTTTCTACTTGGAGGAGAATTCAGATCTAGACCCAAGTTTGTAATTGACATACTATTTTCACTTCTGTAGGGAACTGGTAATTGTGCATTCTCAAAATGGGAAGCAGATTCTTCTAGGAAAGGGATGACCGTTAAGAGTGTTATTGATGCAGAGATTATTGAAGGTAAAATCAGTTAATGAAACTACTTTTGGTACTTGTGAGTTGTCGTTTTCATGCCAGTACACTAAGTCTGGCATATGAGCCGTTTTACCAAACCTTGGAAACAAGCCAGCTTAGTCTGATGATTGTCCGTGTATTTGGCTTCTTAACATGCTGCAATTGTTACTCTTCATTTTGGGAGGTTTTACGTTTTAGTGATCCTACAAAAAAGTAGAGAAACAGGAATAAGTGGGAATGGGAACTTCTTTTTTAAGGGTAGTTCTGCCTTTCCATAAATATGTTAGTTTACTATTTTAAATATGGCTATATGTAACCCAGAAACATAGTCCTTACACACCTTGTTTTCTCTTTTGTAGGTGCAAAGAAGTTCCAGCTGATAGATAATCTACTTTTTGTTCTTGATACCAATGTATGTTTCTGATACTTCCCCTTAAGTATTTTCACTTGGTGTTATGTTTAACGACAGAAATTTTGTCGAACTTAACAAAGACAAGGACTTTAGCCAGGGTAGATTACTACCTTGTGTAATGTGCTTTATTTCAGTTACGTATCAAAAGATAGATTCCAAAATGTAAATTTTTAGTCGTTAAGAGGACGTATCAATGAAATGTCTCTTTTGCAGAACGTGCTGAGCTTATGGGATATTTACACCCTAACTCCCATATGGAACTGGCCCTCCCTTCACATAGAAGACTTTCTTCTCACCACAGAAGCAGATTCACCTTCATCAGTCACGTGGTACATTATGACACTCATATTGATTTCCCTTCTGTTAGAACCAGGTTTCTTGCCTGGTTCTGTTCAGATCATTTCTTATGTGTTACATTCTAGATAACGCTGTGAACAGACTGACAGGGTAAAGACCATTTCATTGTTAGCCAAATTCATTGAGAACAAATAGGCAACACAAAAACCTCCATGTGAATGTGTTAGAAAGAGTGTGAGTCTGGGCCATAAACATTCAGAAGTCAAGTTCAGTATCTTCTGTGTGAATTAATTTTAACTTTTATACAAGGATATCACTTTGACTTAGCTTATGTCTAGCAGTTGGCTTCTTTGATTCACTTAAACCTTCTTTTCTCTTTCAGGCAAGGGATTACAAATCTCAAGTTAGTAGCTCTGACAACTACTACTAATAAGAAGGTATTGGAAAATTTATATCACATTCGTCCATATTATGTGTTAGAAATAGCATTAACTAGGAGTACTAGTTGTTAAGTAGTACTCACAGCATATTAGCTCTTAGTTCACACAGGTACTTGACAGATCAGAAATAACCCTGCAGAGCTCTTTTTTCTCATTAAAAAAAAAAAGGTGTAAATCTCAGCTCCACATTTTAATTGGAGCATTTCAGGAATTAAAATGTCTATAAGAAAATGTTTATTATAGTGATACTTAATGTAGTTCTGGCACTGAGGAATTACATTTGCCTTAAAAACAAATTGTAGAATGGACTCCAGGTACGTGGATTTTCATTTAACAGATTTAAAAGGTAGGATAGAACATAATTTTCTATGTAACATTTAAATAATACAGTAACAGATTTACTTATTTTTTGCACTTAACTTCGTATCAAGTGTTTTAATCTATGCCCTGGATTGTGAAGTGCTGTCTTGTGCTCATAGGTTTATATTGACCTAAGACATTAATTGCTGTCCTACTTTTCTTAGATGAGAAACCTCATGGTCTATTCATTACCTATGATGGAAATACTATATTCCTTGGAAGTATCTGGTGTTTCTTCTCTGGTCCAAACAGGAATTAGCTCAGTAAGTTGATGTGTATTTTGAACTAATATATTTTTTTATAATTGAAAAAAAAAAAGAATAACTAAGCTAAGCATGAGTGGAGCCTAGTGGAATACCTGGATAGATCTCAGGTAAACCATATTTATTGTTATCAGAGGTCCTCGAATATATTTACAGGAGGTCAGTCTTCATTTAAAAAGAAGGAAATTAATCAAATAAAACATCAGTCAACTGCACATTCAATTTTCTTGTCTCCACAGGAAATACAGATGATTGTTAATTTGGGGGAGGTTACTCCTTGCTTTTTTGGGGTTTTTTTGGCAGCTTTGGGTCTTCGTTGCTGCGCACAGTCTTTCACTAGTTGCTGCGAGCGGGGGCTACTCTTCGTTGCAGTGCGTGGGATTCTCGTTGCGGTGGCTTCTCTTGTCGCAGAGCACGGGCTCTAGACACATGGGCTTCGGTAGTTGCAGCACTCAGGCTCAGTAGTTGCAGCACACAGGCCCTAGAGCGCGCAGGCTTCAGTAGTTGCAGTGTGGGCTCTAGGGCACACAGGCTTCAGTAGTTGTGGCTCGTGGGCTCTAGAGCACAGGCTCAATAGTTGTGGCGCACGGGCTAAGTTGCTTCGCGGCATGTAGGATCTTTCCAGACTAGGTATCGAACCCCTGTCCCCTGCATTGGCAGGCGGATTTTTTTTTTTTTTTAATTTATTTTCGGCTGCATTGGGTCTTCGTTGCTGCGCGCGGGCTTTCTCCATTTGTGGTGAGCGGGGGCTACTCCTTGCTGCGATGCATGGACTTCTCCTTGCGGTGGCTTCTCTTGTTTAGAGCTCGGGCTCTAGGCGCGTGGGCTTCAGTACTTGTGGCGCACGGGCTCTAGAGCACAGGCTCAGTAGTTGTGGCACACAGGCTTAGTTGCTCCGCAGCATGTGGGATCTTCCCGGACCAGGGCTTAAACCCGTGTCCCCTGCATTCGTAGGTGGATTCTCAACCACTGCACCACCAGGGAAGCCCCTGTTTTATCTCTTTTTATATACACACATTGTATTTTTCCAAACCATTTGGAAATTACTTGCAGACATCATGACCTCTCACTCCTAATTTCAGCAGGTATCTCCTAAGAATGAGGCCCACAAAATTTAACATTAATGCAATACTATTATGAAATATGCCATCCAAATTCAAATTTTACCAATTGTGCCTATTACTTGAGAAATTTTTTTTGTTCCTGACCCCAGGATTCAATCAAACATCACGAACTGAATTTTGTTGTCGTGGTCACATGGTAGTCTACTTTAATCTCTAAAACTTCCCTAGTCTGTTTTTGTCTTTTCGGACATTGACATTTTTTGAGTCCTAGCCGGTTGTGTGGTAGAATGTCCCTCTATTTGGATCTGTGTCTCGTCATGATTAGATTCGTGCTAAGATTTTTGGCAAGCATCCTGCATAAGTGATACTGTGTCCTAACTGCATCACATTAAAGGACTTATGTCCACTTGTCCTGTTATTGGTGCTGTTAAATTTGATCACTTGGTTAAAGCAGTTCTGCCATATTTCTCCATTGTAAAGGTACATTTTCCCCTGTATAATTAGTAAGTAATTTCCGTGGTGTTATTTTGAGACTATGGGAATATCCTTTTCCTCACCAGTTTTTCCCAGTAATTTTAGAATCCATTGATGGATAATTTCTGCCTAAACTAGTTGTTACTCTAGTAACTATAAGGTGAATTAATTCTGTATTTCAATTTTAAACATGTTTTTTGCTATTGTAGGATACCATATACCTTCTGGAAGGAATTTGCAAAAATGATCCAAAGTAAGTCCTGTTTTGTTTATCAGATAAGTTGTTAAATAATAGCAAAGTTAAAATTTACTTACTGATGTTAAATGACAAATGTCAATATTAAAACTTTTCTCAGACTATCTGAAGACTCAGTTTCTGTTTTAGTACTCAGATGTCTTACAGAAGCTTTGCCAGAAAACAGGTAACTACTTGTGTTTTGTTTTGTTTTTTTTATAATTTATTTATCTATTTTTGGCTGCACTGGGTTTTCGTTGCTGTGCGGGCTTTTTCTAGTTGCGGAGAGCGGGGGCTACTCTTCATTGAGGTGCGCGGGCTTCTCACTGCGGTGGCTTCTCTTGTGGAGCACGGGCTGTAGAGCGCAGGCTCAGTAGTTGTGGCACACGGGCTTAGTTGCTCCGTGGCATGTGGGATCTTCCTGGACCAGGGCTCGAACCTGTGTCCCCTGCATTGGCAGGCAGATTCTTGACCACTGCGCCACCAGGGAAGCCCTCTTGTGTTCTTCTAAGCCTTACTCCTTGATGAAAAGCTTGAATTCCCTGATTAATAAAAATTTTACTGAAATTTCTTTCAATTTATCAGATTGAGTCGGTTACTTCACAAACACAGATTTGCTGAAGCCGAGAGCTTTGCCATTCAGTTTGGACTAGATGTTGAGGTAATTATTCATGTATTCATTCATTCATTGAAAGCATTTCTTCATGTGCTAGAGGCTGTGGAAACAAATATGTAAGACATAATGGGAATTTAGTGTGATCAGGCCTATAATTAAGATACGACCAAAGTAAAGTAGGGATTCAAAGGAGATATTGACCCTTAAAGTAGGGTGGGAAGACTTCATGGAGGAGATGATTTTATGTCAGATCTTGAAAATGTTCCAGATAGTCCTGGGAGAGGAAGGGAATTCTAGGTGTTAAGACACATGAAGAAAGTGAGGGAGGCTTATGGTGCTTCCAGGAACTCCTAGTAATTAGATAGGACTAGGTTGTAGGTTATATGTACATAGAAGGGAAAGGAGATGGTGGGAAATGAGAGGGTCAGAGCCTGGAGGGCTTTGTATGTACTGCAAAGAATTTAGATCTTATTCTGCAGGTGATGGGGAGCTACTGAGATTTTTAAGCTGGAGAATGTCTTGATTAGGTTGTCATTTTGTAAACACGGGAAATTGTTTGGAAAAGGGTAAATCTAGAGATACAAAGACCAGTTGAAAAACTGACCCAATGCAGTGAGGTGGAGACACACAGGAGGGAAGGTCTGATGAGAGAGGTGTATAGGAGGTAGAAGCACTGGGGCTCAGCGATCAAACATAGTGGGGGGTACAAATGTCAGGAGCAGACTAGCAGGACTCTGGCTCAGCGTACTGCAAGTAAGTCCCTTACATATAAACGAGTTCCATTCCAAGAGCACATTCATAAATCCAGTTTGTTCAGAAGTCCAACAAAGTTAGCCTAAGTACCCAACTAACACAGTCAGCTACATAGTACTCTACTGTAATAGGTTTATAATACTTTTCACACAAATAATACATAAAAAACAAACACGCACAAGAAATAAAACATTTTTAATCTTACCGTACCGTACCTTGAAAAATACAGCAGTACAGTACAAGAGCTGGTGCTTCTTAGCAGTACTAGGTGCATCACCGTTGCTTTTACGCTTGCTTCTGGACATCCTGGGCTTGAAATAAAGGTACTGTACTACTGTACTCTATACAGTACTGTACAGTAAAGTACACAAAAGCACAACCACTTGTAGAGGATGCACGCATGTGACAATGTACACTAGACACGTGAACTAACTTACGTGATTGGACGTGTGAACGCACGTTCACGTGTTGGAAAGTTCGCAACTTGAAGATTCGTATGTAGGGGACTTACTGTAGTTGGAATGTGATGGCATTACTTAAAATGAGGAATATGTGTGGAAGAACAGGTTAGGGGTAAAATATGAAGGATTCTGCTTTATAAAAATTGCATGTAAGGGATCTTATAAAATGAGGCTGTCTGATAGGAAGTTGGAGAGTGATCTGAGCTGAATCTAGACATAGGTAACACCGGAGGAATGGCTCAGACCACTCAAGGAGAATGTGTGGAGTAAGAAGAGATCTGAGGATGAGCTACAGGGGCACCAGCACACGGGGGATAGAGAAAGAAGGGCTATAAACATATTTGGGAAGAAAACCACACAAATGTATGATTAAAGAAGCCAAGGGAGACTTCCCTGGCAGTCCAGTGGTTAGGACTCCTTGCTTTCACTGCTGAGGGCACGGGTTCAATCCCTGGTTGGGGAACTAAGATCCCACAAGGCGTGAGGTGTGACCAAAAAACAAACAAACAGTTTAGTGGGGAGTGATCAGCAGTTGCAAATACTACCAATAAAATCAGGTATAAAAACTGAAAGTTGTCTGTTGGATTTGGTGATTAGGAATTCATTGATATCCCTTGAAACGTCCTGGGAAGTAATGAAGGATGAAGCCTGATGGTAGTGAAGAACTAACATTTGCTAAGTGGGTGGTGGGTACCCATGTGTTTGTTGTTTTAAAAAGGTAGCATTTTATATTATGTAACAATCTAAATGGGAAAAGAATTTGAAAGAGAATAGGTACCTGTATATGCATAACTGAATCACTTTGCTATACACCTGAAGGTAACACAACATTGTTAATCAACTGTACTCCAATATAAAATAAAAAGTTTAAAGAAAGTAGCATTTTAAAACATGCAAAACAATTTTGTATATTTAGAAATGTATATGAGTAAAGCAGTATATGAATTAATGGGATAACAAGCACCAAAATCAGAATAATGGATACTTCTGGTTCAGGGAAGGAGGATGATTTATTTGGAAGAAGAGAAAGTAATATTAAACTATAATATAAATATTATAAATTATATTTACATTAAATATGTAAATTATTATGTTATTAAATATAAATATATTTATTATAAATTTATATAATATAAAATTATTTATTATAGATATTAATATAAACTATATTATTAAAATTTTTTAAAATTTAGGTGATAAGTACATGAGTATTTGTTATATTATTACCTTTTTGAATATCTGAAAGTTTCATAATAACTAATTTTTAAAAAGAGCAAATGAAGCAATAAAATCAAAACCAGTGAAAGATGTTTTCAGGGAGTGGAGACACAGAACTAGAGAAACTGCTCTTTTGTATCACTTTTAGCTTTCGGAGCCAGAGAGCCCATGTTAAAGTTGGTATTTTGTTTATAAAAAAGGAACCTGAAATTTTGACTTTGTCTAACTCAAGCTGTTTCCAGCTGCTAAAGAACCTTTGATAGACTGGGAATTCCCTGGTGGCACAGTGGTTAAGAATCTGTGTGCCTCAGGGAGATCAGCTCGGTGCTTTGTGACCACTTGGAGGGGTGGGATAAGGGAGGGTGGGAGGGAGACGCAAGAGGGAGGGGATATGGGGATATATGTATATGTATGGCTGATTCACTTTGTTATAAAGCAGAAACTAACACACCATCGTGGAGCAATTATACTCCAATAAAGATGTTTAAAAAATAAATAAATAAAAATAAAATAAAATGGTATGCCTCACTAACCTGAGTTAAACTATATCAATTTAGCAAATCGCTTAGCAAAGAAGTAGTGAGAACCTTGAATAAATTAATTAATTAAATAAAATTTAGAAAAAAGAACCTTTGATAAACTTAGAAAAGTAGACGTGAAACATAATTGTGTGGTATTCTAAAAACCAGCTCCATTCACTTTTTTTAATATATCAGTATTAATTTCCTGTTTTTTTAAAAAAAATTATTTATTTATTTTTATTTTTGGCTGCATTGGGTCTTCGTTGCTGCGCACGGGCTTTCTCTAGTTGCGGTGAGCGGGGGCTACTCTTTGATGCGGTGCGTGGGCTTCTCATTGCGGTGGCTTCTCTTGTTGCGGAGCACGGGCTCTAGGCGCACGGGCTTCAGTAGTTGTGGCACGCGGGCTCAGTAGTTGTGGCTCATGGGCTGTAGAGCGCAGGCTCAGTAGTTGTGGCGCATGGACTTCGTTGCTCTGCGGCATGTGGGATCTTCCCCGGCCAGGGATCAAATCCATGTCCCCTGCATTGGCAAGCGGATTCTTAACCACTGCGCCACCAGGGAAGCCCTCCATTCACTTCTGAACAGCAAAATTTCAGACACATTACTTACCCTCTCTTGAGCTTCAGTTTTCTTGATTGTAAAATAGGCATCTTAGTATTTACCCCATAGGGTTTTGAGGAGGTGCAAATGCTTACTTAGGTTTTTATGAGAGTTAACAGATAATTCACATAAAGCTCTTAGTACACTACGGGTCACATTTAGTGAGGACTCAGTAGAAATGGTTTCCATAACACTTTGTAATCTGGGTTACCTTGCTGTTACCTAAGTGTTACCTTCTTTAATGCTTATTCTTGAACCACATGAATATTCACATTTTTTATTTAGCATACAGTGTAAGATTTCATCCACAGGCATTATTTTGCTTCAAGTTTCTTGATGTTGCATGTTTATATTACAGCTTGTTTACAAAGTAAAATCAAATGATATATTGGAGAAACTAGCTTTGAGTTCTCTGAACACCAGTGAGCAGACTGAATGGCAAAAACTTGTAGATGAAGCTAAGGAAAATCTGCATAAAATCCAGGTATGTTTTCCCTATTGTATACTAGAATATCCAGATCGATGGATTGATCAGTATTACGTTGCCTTACCATGTCTGGCATTTATGAAACAGGACGATGAATTTGTGGTGAATTACTGCTTGGAGGCTCAATGGATAACCTATGAAACAACCCAGGAAATGCTAAATTATGCCAAAACCAGGGTAAGTCTTTCTGACCTTTGTGCATGTTAGTTTGTCTTATGCAAAAGAAGTATTTTGCAAAAAACTGAATGATTTTTCCCATAGGCCTTTTTTAAAGTGCTTTTTTTTTTTGCTCTTCCAAATGATGCCATTTTTGCTATAGGTTGTTCCCCTCACTCACCTGTAAATGAATACCATTGCTAGTTATATTCCTTAAAATCAAGGTGTAACAGATGGGCAAAATGTGAGCTGTTTTCATAAAATGCATTATTTTTAAGATATGTAACTTCTTTATTGTTCATTGTTCATCTCAGAGTTGAGTGCAATTTAATTTTTAAAGATGATTTTTTCCTTTAATTCACAGGAAATCCATCTTCTTTCATGAAAAACCTAGTATAGCTGATATTCTAACCGTGTTTCTTATTCATCTTAGCTTTTGAAGAAAGAAGATAAAGCTGTTCCTATCTATTCTGATGGCTTAAAAGAGGTAATTACATTGGATTTATAGGTCAATTTGGGAGTGAATATACTGTTACAATATATTTTTGAATTCAAGATAGGTCTGTATTTTTTCAAGAGCAAGTTATTTTAATACATTTTTTCCTTATTGCAAAATGGGAATAATAGTAGGACTTATGGGTTATTTTGAGGTCAAATGAAATATTTCCTATAAATCATTTTGCGTAGTGCCTGCTATTTCAAATAATTGTAAACTGATGATAGCTATGATGGTGCCAAAAATATATGTGTGTGCACATGTACATACAGATCTTCCTCAGCTTATGATGGGCTTACATCCTGACCAACCCATTGTTAAGTTGAAAATACCGCAAGTCAAAAATTCACTCAAGGGCTTCCCTGGTGGCGCAGTGGTTGAGAGTCCACCTGCCGATGCAGGGGACACGGGTTCGTGCCCCAGTCCGGGAAGATCCCACATGCCGCGGAGCGGCTGGGCCCGTGAGCCATGGCCACTGAGCCTGCGCTCCGCAACGGGAGAGGCCACAGCAGTGAGAGGCCCGCGTACCGCAAAAAAAAAAAAAAAAAAAAAAATTCACTCAAGGTGGGGTGGTGGTGGTGGGATGAATTGGGAGACTGGGATTGACATGTATACACGAATATGTATAAACTAGATAACTAATAAGAACCTGCTGTATAAAAAATAAATTAAAAAAATAAAATAAAAAAAATAAGCTACAAGGATATATTGCACAACACAGGGAATATAGCCAATATCTTATATAGCCATAATTGGAGTATAACCTCTAAAAATTGCTGAATCACTATATTGTACATCAACTATACATCAATAAAAAATGTTTTAAAAAGAAAAATGCACTTAATACACCTAACCTACTGAACATGATAGCTTGGCCTCACCTACTTTAAATGTGCTCAGAGCACTTATATTAGCCTAGAGTTGGGCAAAGTCATCTGACTCAAAGCCTGTTTTATAATAAACTGTCAAATAGCTCATGTAATGTATTGAATACTGTACTGAAAGTGAAAAAACAAAATGGTTGTAAGTATATCGGTTGTTTGTGATTATGTAGCTGACTGGGAGCTGCGGCTCCTTGCTGCCGCCAGCATCACGAGGGAGAATCATCCTATATATTATTGCTAACCCAGGAAAAGATCAAAATTCTAAGTATGGTTTCTACTGAATGTGTTTTGCCTTTCCACCATCATAAAGTCGAAAAATCTTAAGTTGAACCGTTGCATGTCAGGGACCATCTATATGTTTTTTAACTCTTATCTCAAAGTAAATGTTTAGTATAATCCAGCTAGGTTTTACCATAAGGACATATTTATAAATTAGTGGGAAAACTAATTGATTTCGAAAGGCACCTACAATTAATGTACAAATACCTTCCTCTTCTTTGCAGGTTTATTGCATTGAGTGTGATTGGAAATATTTCCGTTATTTCAAGTTTTTTTGTTTTGTGCTAAGTAAAGGCAGTCATATTTATGGGAATTGACTTGTCATATGGGATAAAATGAGAATATGTACAAGACTTCTGAAACAGAAAGCCTAATTTTTGGTGTTTTTTATTTTAATGTTATTGCACACAACATTCAGACTGTCAAGTTATTTCTTTTTAGGTACTAAGGGCTCATGCAAAGTTGACTACTTTTTATGGAGCATTTGGACCAGAAAAATTCAGGTATGTGCATTCCCCATTTTGAATTCTGGATTATGAATTAGATTTAAGTTTGGAATGTTATAAAAGATATAGCATTGCTTTGAGTGAATTTATGTTTCTGGGGGGTTCAGTGATGGACAATGTTATCTTTCCTGCTAAGCTTTAGGCACTTCCTACATCATCCATTGGAACTGATACATTTGGAAGGCAGATTTAAATAAACATACGTTTTGCCCTAACAATCCACTTCTGGAAATTAATCCTATTAGATATACTAACATGTGCACCAAGAATATTGTTATTGACAAATATGAAATCTAGTTACCTTAAAGCTAAGACAAATTTATTTATCATGATAAACTAACAATGAAGGAAGCTTTATTTTTTCTCCTTATAGCTATTCAGTTATCCTGATACTATCATTAAACATTCTATCTTTTCACTGCTCATTGAAATGTTACCTTAATCACATGTTAAAATTCTCACGTGTATTTAAGTTTCTGCAATATAATTGTATTCGCTTGATCTCATCTCTCTATTCATTCACCAGTATCAAATAGTTTTAATTAATGTAGCTTTAAAGTGTCCTATTAACTGGTAGACTAGTTCTACTATACTTTTCTTATTTTTCAGAATTTGGGCAGCTACTCTTTTCTGTATGACACTTGGAGTCAGAATCAGCTTATCCAGTTTTTAAAAAATCTTATTTATATTGGATTTTTTATTATTTATTTTTATTGGGAATGTGCTGAACCTAAAATCAGTTTGGGGAGAATCAGTATCTTTACAATATCAAGTCTTCATATCACTATTTAAGGGCAGTATGTGTCTTCCTACTCATTCTATCCTTTTTTTTATATTCCTGAGTGGTATCTACTCAGTTGTCTTCATATAGATTTTTTACATTTTTTTGTTAATTTTGTCTTTCTTGCTACTTTTATAAATGGGACTTTTCTCCATTGTATTTTCAAAAGGATATAGAAGCTATTGATTTTTTAAAATTACTTTTAAACCAGCTACCTTATTGAATTCCTTTTTCACTTGTAGTAATATTTCAATTGGTCTTGTTTTTTCCAAGTATATAATTATATATGCAAATAATTATAATTTTGCTTCATTTTTTTCCTCATTTTTTTTTCCTTGCCTAATTTCATTGACTGGTACTTGTAGAACGTTTTTGTTTTGTTTTTTTTTGATGTAGACCTTTTTTTTTTAAGTCTTTATTGAATTTGTTACAATATTGCTTCTGTTTTATGTTTTGGTTTTTTGCCCATGAGGCATGTGGGATCTTAGCTCCCAGACCAGGGATCGAACCCACACCCCATGCATTGGAAGGTGAAGTCTTAACCACTGGACCGCCAGGGAAGTCCCATGTAGAACATTATTAAATAATGGTGGTAAATAGACATCTTTCTCTTGTTCCTGATATTAGTGAAAATGCTTATTTTATCATTTAAGCATGATACAGGCTTATAGGGTTTTGTCTTTTTATCATTTTAAGGAAGTATTCATCATCTATTTCTGAGCTTTAACTAGGACTGGGTAGTCACTATAGCTTTGTTGGTTATAGCAAAAGACTGGAAGTAACCCTAATGTTCAACTGTGGGTGTCTAGTTAAATTATAGTAAATCCATGCCATGGAATAATATGTAGTCCTTAAAAAGAATAATATCTATATGTGCTCATTGGTACAAGCTGCCAAGATAATATAAAATGAATTTTTTTAAGTACAAATAGTATACATAAAAAATTCTCATTCATTTTAAAGTTAAAAATGGTTGCTTGTATATGTAATGATTATCTCAGGAAGGACCTACAAGGAGAGCTATAACTTCTGGGGAAGATACAGGAGTTCTATAGGTCTGGAATAAGAAGGAAACTTACTTTTCACTGTATAATCTTTTGATTCTTTTTTTAACTCTGAGGAAAAAAAACCTAATTAAAATGCATAATGATATCTACTTGTAACATATAACCTTAATATATATTTTTTGAGTACTAACTTCTTTCCTCTCTTTGCCTTTGCAGGGGTAGTTCTTGGATTGAATTTCTGAATAATGAAGATGACCTTAAGGATATTTTTTTACAGCTAAGAGAAGGAAACCTTGTTTGTGCACAGTACCTTTGGCTGAGACATCGGGTAATTTGTTTTGCATTTTTTTCTTAATGGCTTTATAGCTCCTGTGAGAGGTGATTGAATCAGTGTTGGAAACTAATAGGGTGGCAGGAGTGACTGGGCAATGGTGTGTTTTCAGACGGTTTGATAAAATATGACCTGTCCCAGAGAAAACTATCCTCTGATGATATTAACTTAGAGGAAATATTATACATAAAATACAAACTTATGTTATCTCATCATTCAGAGTCTAGTTAGCTCCTAAACTTAGGTCAAGAGGTAACATTTTATTAAGTGGTTTATTGATGGGCTTTCTTAGGTAGGAATGGTGGAGAGGGTGGTCCTGTTGCAGCTCAGATTGTGGAAAAGGATTGCCATTATAATTGCTGCTCCGGATCTCCTTAATGTTGATATAGAATGTTAGGTCCAAAGCTCAGTATCTGGGTGTGATGCTATTAAAGACACATGCTTGTTAGGGTTTGTACTGTCACCTCCAGTTAAGTTTTCCTTAGAATGCCATCTCTGCCTGTTCCTCTGCCTCTAATTTATTAGCTAGTACTCACTGCCATGAGGTTTCACGGAATTTGTGGCTACCAACTTGAATCATTTGCACAGAGTAAATCACCTTTAAGGGTCGTTACATCAGTAAAAATTTTTTTTAATAAATTTATTTTATTTTTATTTATTTATTATTTTTGGCTATGTTGGGTCTTCGTCACTGCACACAGGCTTTCTCTAGTTGCGGCGAGCCGGGGCTACTCTTCGTCGCGGTGCACGGGCTTCTCTTGTTGCAGAGCACGGGCTCTGGAGCGCACGGGCTTCAGTAGATGTGGTGCGTAGGCTCAGTGGTTCGTGGGCTCTAGAGTGCAGGCTCAGTAGTTGTGGCACACGGGCTTAGTTGCTCCAAGGCATGTGGGATCTTCCCGGACCAGGGCTCGAACCCCTGTCTCCTGCATTGGCAGGCGGATTCTTAACCACTGCACCACCAGGGAAACACAGTAAAATATTTCTTGAAGTGACTTTCTAATAGGTCTTTACCTCTTGGGAGGCTATCGGTTTAAATTTGTTGGATAAATCTTCGTTTCTCACTCTGTACGATTTAGGCAAACTTTGAAAGCAGATTTGATGTGAAAATGCTTGAGAACTTGCTCAACTCAGTTTCTACACCAGTCTCTTTGCAAAAGCTTTGTCCATGGCTTAAAAATGATGTGATCCCATTTGTGAGAAGGACTGTACCTGAAGGACAGGTAAGTTGCCTTCAGTGTTTTCACTCTTGATGATTCTATTTTTTACATTATATCGTTGAAGATTAAGTCGTGCTAACACCAGTTAGTTCATTTTAGTGTCTCTTGAAAGACTACGATGGAGGTTTTAAATAATTTCAGTGATTATTTATTCATATCAATACTTTTTATGATATATCTATTTCAGAAAGTTCTTGCAAAATGGTTGGAACAAGCAGCCAGGAACCTTGAACTAACTGATAAGGTAATACCAGTATAATTAGCACTGAAAAGGCATTTCCAGTACTCCCCATGGCATAAAACATTATTTTTAATGGTCTCTAATATTTTTTTAAAGGCAAACTGGCCAGAAAATGGGCTTCAACTGGCAGAGGTATTTTTTACAGCAGAAAAACCAGATGAGTTAGGATTGGCGTCCTCTTGGCATTGGAGTTCCTTGGTATGATATGAAAAACAAATTTTTAGTAATAAAACATTTAATTTATATTGAAGGGTTTGTATGTGTATTTAGACACATATTCACTTCTTAAATATTCTTTTTGTATGTTCTTCTGTTGTGTACTTTTAAAATCCACAAAAAGGAAAATTAGGTTTTTTTCTTCCTTACGTTTCTGTTACAACTTGAACCTGTCTTAATGCACTGTTTTTCTCTATTGAGCCAACCAAAAGGGAAACAATATATAAACATACTCCTAAGTAGTCTAATTGGGATTTTATGCATTAGTAACATTTCACAGTCCTTTAAAAGGGCAAAACTTAATAACATATTAAGATTAGTTTTCAAAGGCTGTATCAATCAGGTTTACTTCTTTTATTTAAAGTAGTAAACTACTTCTAGTTTTGATTGCATTTCTTTGGCATTCCAATAGTCATAATGGCTTAAGTACCAAAGAATTTTTTAAAAGATCAAATTGAAAAAAATCTGGGACTTTCTGACTGAATGAATAAAATAGCAATGCTAGAAAGAGAACTGAGATCAGGAATATTGATGTTACATATGATGTTAATTTGAGGTTAATGAACTGAATTTATTATTTGGCTTCTAAATTTCTTAAGTTCATTTATTTTTCCCTTCATATTTCTAAAAACAGAAAGCATTCATTATATTGAAAAAAATGCATTCTTATATTTTGAAAAAGTTTGTTGGGGTACCATAATTTAGTTTATAAACTAACATGTTGAGACATCTCAGTATAACCTCAACTCTGAAGTTTAAAGTACTTAAGGACTGGAAGGTATGACCTTTTGTAACATCATACATACATTATGAAATTACATTTATTCCTTAAGTTTCTGGAGCCCAAAAATAAATAATAAATTTCCTCCTACTTTCTGATATAGCAGATTCTTGTTATTAATTATACTTACTGATTATGTGCTGTTAAGAATAAGATGGGGGGCTTCCCTGGTGGCGCAGTGGTTGAGAGTCTGCCTGCCGATGCAGGGGACACGGGTTCATGCCCCGGTCTGGGAAGATCCCACATGCCGCGGAGCGGCTAGGCCCGTGCGCCATGGCCGCTGAGCCTGCGCGTCCAGAGCCTGTGCTCCGCAACGGGAGAGGCCACAACAGTGAGAGGCCCGCGTACCGCAAAAAAAAAAAAAAAAAAAAAAAAAAGAATAAGATGGGAATTTTTTCTGTAAGTTTCAAGCAGTATATTGATGTTATATAATCAATACATGTTATAATGTACAATGTATATTGATCATTTTATATGTTTTTCCACAGAAGAGCTTTTCCTCTTGCTATAAAACACTACTTTGTCTTTTCCCTAATTGCCTTTTATCAATTGAAAATTCTGTTCCTTGTATAACTTTAGGAAATGTCATCACTTTGTATCTGGTCATGATCTATATGGATGGAACACTGAGGATTATCTAAATGATGTTTGTGTACCTAAGTATATTGGGGTTCTGAAAAAATATTACACTAATATTAATTTGTACTAGTTAATTTTGCTTAAACGTCTACAAAACTTAAAGGCATAAGTTGCAGTTTCCTCTTATTTGTATTTCCCTCTCACACTTTTATTTCATATCCTTAACAACTTCAACACTTTTGTTTTATAAGGATCATCAAAACACGGAGGAAGTTTGTCAGTTAAGGACTTTGGTAAATAACCTACGAGAGTTAATCACACTGCATAGGAAATACAACTGCAAATTGGCCCTCTCTGATTTTGAGAAGGTAGACGTCTAGATTTATCAGAATTATTACTATTTTATCATAGCCAGCACAGCTAGAGTTTGCATTTATGCCGTCTTTATTTCAACATCCAGGAGGATACAACCACCATTGTATTCCGAATGTTTGATAAAGTACTGGCCCCCGAGCTTATCCCTTCCATCTTCGAGAAGTTTATAAGAGTTTACGTGAGGGAACATGACTTACAGGAGGAGGAACTTCTCCTTCTGTACATAGAGGTAACTTCTTCTTTAGCTCTAATCTTTTTTTCTGGATCTGTGCAGTGCATCATTGTATTAAATGTTTAACTCTTTACGGAATGTCATGCTTTACCATCAGGATTGACGCAGCATATTGTATTGGTTAAGAATGTGGGTTAACTCTGCTACTAACTGACTGGTCGCCTTGAGCACAGTGAGATAATGTTAGGACTTTCTCCAAATGGTTGTTGTGAAATAATAAGAGCGTGAACAAAGTTTTCTGTACCATGTAAATAAAACTGAAGGCCAAGGTTTTGGTAATTTTGCACTTGTTGACCATTGTTCAGCATTCATGGCTAAGTAGAAGTTTTTGGTTTTTTATGCATCCATAAAAGCTATTTATCTATGTTTATATATGTGTGTGGGGATGTTTTAGTGAGAGTCTTAAATTTAAAAAAATGTTTATCCCATTTTAGGATTTATTGAAGAGATGTAGCTCAAAGTTCACCTCACTCTTTGATACAGCATGGGAAGCAAAAGCTATAGCAGTAATAGGATGTTTATCTGACACAGATGTAAGTAAATAGTGATCATATAGATTTTCCTTTTGAGCATTGCATCCTTTCTTGAAACTTTTCTTCTGGTCACAAAAGCAATATATATTTGTTAGGGAGAATTTGTGTAATAGGAAAAAGAATAAAAAGGAAATAAAAACCACTCAATCCTTTTTTCTTGTGAAAATAAAAAGTCTTCTCATTCCCACCCCCAGAAAAACCCACATGGACAGTTGGATGCATATATTTTCAGGCATTTCTATGGTCTTACAAACATAGAGACATTTTAAAATATGTTTATCATATGCCTTTATTTTGACTTCACACTGTTATTAGTCACCATTATAAAATGTGAGTAAAACCATGGAGAATATTTTTAAACACAGAGTCTATAGAAAGTTAATAGAGCTATATGATTTAACTTTCAGCAGAGAAAATACTCTTCTGAATTTTTCTAAATAATAAAATTGCCCTTTATGTGTGAATATTGGAAGACATATGCTTTTGCAGTCAGAAGATGAAATGTTCTCAAGCTTCTATCCAATAGATGCAAGAGCCCTGCTGTAGATCAGGCTGTGTCATTAATTTGCATGAAAAGTAAATCCGAGGGCTCTTCACTGTCAGTGTGTGTGTCTTTATAGCTCATATTTGATGCTGTGCTCAAGATAATGTATGCAGCAGTGGTGCCCTGGAGTGCAGCTGTGGAGCAGCTGGTGAAACAGCACTTGGAGATGGACCATCCCAAGTAAGATTACAGTGTACCAAACAGCTTTTTTGCTGTTAGATAGACTTCATGTTTTGAGTTGAAATTCATATATGTTTTTCTATCCTTTACTGTGTCCCTTAGTATTTCATAAAAAAAGACAGTCTATGTTAATATCAATAAATTTACTTTTAGAGTCAAGTTATTACAGGAAAGTTACAAACTAATGGAGATGAAGAAACTTTTACGAGGCTATGGAATAAGGGAGGTGAATCTCTTAAGCAAGGAAATAATGGTAAGTACAATAATTGAATCTTTTAACACCTTTGCTCCACTTCCAGAGCAACATGGGAAATTTAACCAGATTTTATATTCTTTAAGATTAATAGAGCTAGGTTCTTCACCGCTTCCCTTTTGTTAGATAGAATGTTAAGAGAGTGTTTGATTGGTTGTTAGAGTAGTAAAGACAACAGACAGTAAATTAAGAAGCTGAAGGAATATATTATACCATCATGTTGTACGCCTTAAATATATGTAATTTTTATTTGTCAGTTAAACCTCAGTAAAGCTAAGGGGAAAAAAAGAAGGGTGAAAGGACTGTCATTAAATTCAGAATGCAAATCATGTTTTAATTTTTCATACAGTTTAGAGTTTGCTGCATTGTTTTAATTATATGAACAAATGATTTCTGGGCTCTCTGTGAGATTTCATAACAAAGAAATGTGTATTGTCTCTTATTTCAGAGGGTGGTAAGATACATTCTCAAACAAGATGTCCCATCTTCTTTAGAAGATGCTTTAAAGGTGGCCGAAGCATATATGTTGCCTAAAGACGAAATCTACAGTCTAAGGATTATTGACCTGGTTGATAGAGAAAAGGTGTGGAAGTTTTATATCGTACTTTTATATGGTTGGTTTGTTTTGAGTTTTTAAAGATTTAACTATCAAATTATCCAAACAGACAAGCACAAAATAAAGTTATACCAACATTAGACGTTAGATTGGCCTATATGTATAGTTTTGTTTTAAGTGTTTTGTGAATACCTAATGAGCTTTCTTAGTCTTTGGTAGTTAACAAAACTCAGACTCATGTTTTACATATGTGTAGGACCCTTTGTTTCCAGAATAGGAGGTGGGTTTTATTTTTGTGTTTTTAAGTGTCTTTATTTTTATATAATTCTAAAACTACAGGCGTACCTAAGAATTACAAAATACAAAGGGGAGTGTTTTAATTTACTTTTTCTGTTTGCTGTCATCCAAAACAGAATTTTCAGATTTTTAAACCATGGAACCATAATGTCTTTTTCAAAATGATGTCTTTTCATCTTTAAATAGAAAAGTAAGAGGTAAAGCCAAATCATCCTTTGCAGGTAGCAGCTGTT
Organism: Pseudorca crassidens; assembly: GCF_039906515.1. Lineage (NCBI taxonomy): Eukaryota > Metazoa > Chordata > Mammalia > Artiodactyla > Delphinidae > Pseudorca > Pseudorca crassidens. The sequence goes on from NC_090307.1 coordinate 84,960,394, forward strand.
TTTTCTTCCTTTCAAACTCTGTTTACAGGGTGAAGACTGTATCCTTCTGTTGAGGTCTTTGCCTCCTTCTGAAGCTCAGAAAACTGCAGGAAGAGTAATCATATGGGCACGGCTGGCATTACAGGAAGAACCAGATAATTCTAATGAGGTGAGATTTTCACTAAATAAAATGCAGATAAATCCAATTTTTATGGATATTTATCAACAGGATAGAAAAGACAGACTTACAAATATGAGTATTTGCTCTTCTCACTGCTAGAATGGCCTAATTTTTTTTTTATTTTTTTTATTTTTCGGTACATGAGCCTCTCACTGTTGTGGCCTCTCCCGTTGCGGAGCACAGGCTCCGAACGCGCAGGCTCAGCAGCCATGGCTCACGGGCCCAGCCGCTCCGCGGCATGTGGGATCTTCCCAAACCGCGCACGAACCCGTGTCCCCTGCATCTGCAGGCGGACTCTCAACCACTGCGCCACCAGGGAAGCCCATAGAATGGCCTAATATTAAAATTCCCATTTACTATATAGAAAATTTACCATATAGAAAAACAAACAAATACAGCTGCTTTGGAGCAGTGGCTTTGAGCCCACACTGAATAATCTAGGATCTGCAGATCAAAAGGATTAACTGAAGTATCTGTTATACATAAAGAATTTTCTGTAATGCCTTGAAATATAAACAGTGTTTTGCATTGTATGGGACATAGTCATTACTCTCGAGTAATGTCAGCCACAGAACCAAAGTAAATCTAATCTGAGAACAGAATGTTGAAACTTAGAAACGGTTTCCAGAGAGCCAATTCATGGTAGAGAGATAAGGGACCGAAAACCTAGTTTATCCAGGGTAGTTGAGTTTTTTAAACCTTTGAAGATACTTACCTCCCAGCCTCTCTCAGTGGTGCACTTCAATCATTTTTTACCTTTAGGGAAATGATTTTTTTTTTAACACCTAAAATTTATTATCCTCTTATTGTCCACTAGGCATTAGGTTAAATACTTCACATAGATTGTCCATTGCTTCCTCACAATAAAACTGTGAACAAAATTGTGAAGGAGACCCTATTGTTAGCTCCTTTTGATTGAGTTTAGAAACTAAAATTTTAAAATTAGTGGCTTTCCCAAGGGTATTTGGAAAGTGGCAGAGTCTCATTTCAAACTGTCTGTGTTCTCAACCACCAGCTTCAACTGCAGCCCGTAGTCAAAATGTTTGAGTACTTTGTACGGACCCGGCCCTTGCTAAGCATTTTACACATACCATGTCTTTCAATTAAAACTTTTCCCTCTTTGGTTTTTCTTATCTTTAAAAAAAAAAAAAGTTTTTTTTTTTTTTATTTTTTTTTTAGTCTTAAGGATGATTCTTTCTTAGACTTCTGATTTCTATACTAAACAAGTTCAGTTCTCTTTAACTTTTCCAGAGATCCTTTCCAGATTTTTTCTCAAATAATAAGTAAAAGCTGTTAAAAAAAAAACAAAAAACCCAAATGCCTGTTAATTATAGTGTATCTGGGGCTTCCCTGGTGGCGCAGTGGTTGAGAGTCCGCCTGCCGATGCAGGGGACACGGGTTCATGCCCCGGTCCGGGAAGATCCCACATGCTGCGGAGCGGCTGGGCCCGTGAGCCATGGCCGCTGAGCCTGCCCATCCGGAGCCTGTGCTCCATGACGGGAGAGGCCACAACAGTGAGAGGCCCGCGTACCACAAAAAAAAAAAAAAAAAGAAAGAAAAGATAATTATAGTGTATCTGAAAGGTGATTTGGGAGATTTCATATTCTATAGTATTTCTAAATCATATATCCAAGAGTCCATATGGGTATTTTTCATGTTTAGCTTATATATTATTCAATTATGATCCATTCTTTGGCTGCCCAACTCCCTGTAACACAGACCTCTCAACTCTTAAGCCATATCTATTGTTTATTCTGATTCTGTGCTTTTTATTTATTTGTCTATATATGCACTACATATACAATGGCAAATACAAGAAAGGGACTTCATTTTGCATTTTTCTTTTTAGGACAAGGCCTGGAGACTGTCTGTAGCGAAGACATCAGTAGACATTCTTAAATTACTGTGTGACATTCAGAAAGGTAGTTTCCATCTCTGTTCGCTCCTCTTGGTTTAGTTCTAAAGCTGATCCTTTTCAGAAGAGGGCATCAGTGACATCTCCCATCCTGACCCACAGTTTTCCTGCCTCTGATTGTCTTTTTTGATCTCACACACTTTACTTCATGAAAAGGCTTTCTTGCCTTATTCTTTTGATTAGTAGTGTAAGAGCAGAAGCATGTAAGATCAACTCATCATTTGTGCATATGCTTCAGTGACTGTTTAATGCTGGACTAGATTTCTTTGGTGCCTTGCACTTTTTACTCACATTGCTCACTTACCACTTGGTTATGATTGGGAAAAAACCCATTTAACCTTGAATTTAAAACAATTAACAAAGTAATTCTCTTGGGGAAAAAAAAATCTGGAATTTATTTCAAAAAAATTGCCATTTGTTTTGTAATCAACAAACTTCTCTTTTCTACCTTCAGAAAGAATAATTAGATTTCCTTTTGTACTTAAATTGTCTTCTATCAGAATCTGAAAAGAACTACTGAAGACTTGGGAAAAACAAAGCGAATTAAAATTTTAGCTTTTAAAAATTCTGATAATATCAGAATTTGGATGTATGCTATAACTTTTAAAAATTTAATTACAGACAATCTGCAGAAGAAGGATGAATGGGAAGAAACCTTGAAACAATTTAAAACTGTTGCTAGCTTACAGGTAAAGATGTTAAGCCATGTTGAACATTATTACTTGACTCATCAGTGCATTTGACATAGATCAGTTCCTCCTTCTTAAAACCTTCTGTACTAGCCTTCAGAGACTTCAGATATACTGATTTTTCCTCTTTCTGTCTCTCTTTTTCAAAGCAGCTTTAATGTAATATAATTCACATACCATACATTTAATCTATTTGAAGTGTATAATTCAATGGTTTTGGGTGTATTACATTATTGATTGTTTAAATCGTGGTAAAGTACATACATTGTAAAATTTGCCATTTTAACCATTTTTCTATTTACAATTCAGTGGTATTGACTCCATTCACAGTGCAGTACAACCATCACCATCACCAGTATCTACTTTTCATTCCTTCAGGCAGAAACTTTGCACCTGTTAAGCAATAACTCCCCATTCCTCTCTCCCCGCAGCCACTCGTAACCTCTAATCTACTTTTTATCTCTGAATTTTCCTATTTCATAAATTTCATATAAAGTGGAATCATAAAAACATTTGTCCTTTTGTGTCTAGCTTTTTTTACTTAGTATAATGTTCATCCATGTTGTAGGATGTATAGAACTTCCTTCCTGTCTCTGGCTGAATAATATTCCACTGTATGGCTCTACCACATTTTTGTTTATTTATCTCTTGATGGACACTTGGGTTGTTTCCACTTTGGGGCTACTGTGAATAATGCTGCATTGAACATGGATGTACAAATATCCGTTAACTTCCTGCTTTCAATTCCTTTGGGTATATACCCAGGAGAGGAATTGCTGAGTCATATGGTAATTCTATGTTTAACTTTTTAAGGAACTGTTCTCTGTTTTTTAATTGTATTCTAGTTTATGCCTTTTTAAAAAACCATTTTGGTTTACGGTATCTTTATAGATTATTTATTTAACTCTGGTGGCCCGGAATGATGGCTAACAGTAGCTGTCATTTACTCAGTACTTACTATGTACTAGACATGGGGCTTTGCATGTGTTATTTGTCACAGTAGATCCCCAGGGAGGGTACTGTTATAATTCTCCTTTACAGATGAGGAAACTGAGGCACCACAGTGTCTCAAAATATTGCAAAAGACAGCAAATTGTCTATAGAAACTGGCCCAAAAGATTACTGTCTACTTCATAATGTCTTAATTTTTTTTTCTATATAGTTTCATTCTAGGCAGTTCACTTTTTCTTGAAAATTAATTTCTGTTAACTTTGAACTGATTGTCTTCAGATTTGAAATTTGAAATTAATTATTTTATTTTGGCTCTAGGGCCTTCCTAACGTGAAAAGATTTTATAAATAGAAGGGCTGTCAAGGGCTAACTGATAAGTTTCATCAAATAGGATATTGGGTAGATGTGAGGATCTCTTTGTGAAAACTTGAAATTAACACACCGGCAGATTTAACTCGCAACTGTATTATCTCAAAGTGTGTAAAGAAGAAATAATTTATCACAGTTTATTGTACTGCTGTTTCTCAAAGTATGGCCCATGGACTCCCAAGGGTCTCTTGAGACCCTTTCAGGGAGTCCATGAGATTAAAACTCTATTTATAGCAAAAATAAGAAATTGTTCTTTCCATCCATATTCTCGCATGAGCGTATACTGGGTTTTCAGAGGCTTCATGATGTGGTAATATCATTGCTCTAAAGGCTGATGGTATGTGCACTTTTATATGCTCTTGTATTTTAAACTTTTCTGTTTAATTTCTGATATGGTAAATATTGATAGATATCTCCTTTAAAAGTTTTTTGGTGTCCTCTATAATTTTTAAGAGTGTAAAGAGGTGCTACAACCCAAAAGTTTGCGATCTTCTGTGTTAAACAATAGATGTCTTTGTGTGAAGCACCCAGGAGTCAGCATAAGTTAACTTCTCCGCGGTCTTCTTAAATTTGAAAATTACAGGTACTTTAAAGCAATGGTTTAGATCTAAGCAAAGTCATGTTTAGTTATGGTGCTACCATTTATGGAACAATCCTTGTGCCAGGTCTAGTGGGAGAGGCCAGGGATGCTGCTAAACATCCTCCTGTGCAAAGGCAGCCCCTGCGGCACAGAATCATCTGGCAGATTGAGAAACCCTGTTCTGAAGTGTGGCGTCAAAGAAGAAGGTCTCACTCACTCCCACTACCTCTTGGTGTCCTTCCCTGGGCTTCAGCAGGATCCTTTTATTGGGTTGGAAAAATTAATTCTAGGTCTGGTGTTAGCAGCTAACCAGAAGTTATTACAGAAAAGAGCAAAACTAGCTTCTTCAAGCCACCAGGGTAGAATCGCACAAACCTAATACTTAATCCCTCCCTCCTTCTGTTCAGGGTTAGGGTTAGGGTTAGGGTTATGATTAGGGCAGAATTACCACAACAGAATTACCAGACCCAAAGACGTCAGCAGTGCCAAAGTTGAGAAAGCCCTGGGTTAAGTGATATTTTCCCCTTTTCCAACCTTTATATAATAAGTTACTTTTGAAACATAGAGTCTTAAATTCTTGATTTACAAGGGAGAGAGAGAGAGGTAAAATAGAGTTCCGAGACACTCCAGTGGTTTTCAGCCGCAGATGACCTGGACAGACGTGGAGCTTTGTCTTGCTTGCTTTGCTACAGGAGAACTTCGAGGTCTTTCTTTCATTTGAAGATTACAGCAGTAGTTCCCTGGTAGCAGAGCTCCGGGAACAGCACATTAAAGCTCAGCAAGTCGCACAGGCTAAACACAAACCCTGGAGGCCAGCAGAGCCTGCGGCTGCCGAGGAGGACAGGCTGAGCGCTGAGTCCAAGCTGCACCGACAGGTGCTGGCCCTGCAGGTGTCCCGGCAAGAGCTGGAGGCCAAGATGATTTTGAGGGCCTTGAACGACTGGAACGTGGAAGGGGCACTGAGAAAATGCAGGTGAGTTCTGGGTCCCCAAATCACGCAGCTCATCAGAAAGGAACCCTGGTTTCATTTACTACTTCTTTTTTTTTTTTTTTTTGCTGTACGCGGGCCTCTCACTGTTGTGGCCTCTCCCATTGCGGAGCACAGGCTCCGGACATGCAGGCTCAGCGGCCAAGGCTCACGGGCCCAGCTGCTCCGCGGCATGTGGGATCTTCCCGGACCGGGACACGAACCCGTGTCCCCTGCATCGGCAGGCAGACTCTCAACCACTGTGCCACCAGGGAAGCCCTTCATTTACTTCTTCGGTGACAAGGATAGGGATGGTGACCCTTTCACTTCCACAGACGTGATTCTTGGTTTCTTGCCCTGAGAGCCTGTTTTGGATGCCTGGGTCAGAAAGTGGTGGCGTAGGGACTTGTGGTTAAGAATCTGCCTGCCAACGCAGGGGACACAGGTTCAAGCCCTGGTCCGGGAGGATCCCACATGCCATGGAGTGACTAAGCCCGTGCGCCACGACTACTGAGCCTGTGCTCTAGAGCCCACGTGCCACAACTACTGAAGCCTGCGCACCTAGAGCCCGTGCTTGACAACAAGAGAAGCCACCGTGATGAGAAGCTCATGCACCGCAACAAAGAGTAGCCCCCACACGCTGCAACTAGAGAAAGCCTGCGCGCAGCAACGAAGACCCAACACAGCCAAAAATAAATAAATAAAATAAATAAATTTATTTAAAGAAAGAAAGTGATGGCATACAAGAGGTGTGACTAACTGTGTGTAGTTAGGTAACCAAACCATTGAGTTTCGATCACCTTGCAGTGCAACAGTTAGTGGTATCCCAAGCAAGTTGAAAAACGAAGCACACTGAAAACATTTAAAGGCATTGTAAATGTTGTTAGTGGTTATATATATATACTTTTTTTTTTTTTTTTTTTTTTTTTTTTTTGCGGTACGCGGGCCTCTCACTATTGTGGCCTCTCCTGTCGCGGAGCACAGGCTCCGGACGTGCAGGCTCAGCGGCCATGGCTCACCGGCCCAGCCACTCCGTGGCATGTGGGATCTTCCTGAACCGGGGTACGAACCCGTGTCCCCTGCATCGACAGGTGGGCTCTCAACTACTGCGCCACCAGGGAAGCCCCAGTGGTTATATATTAATCCAAGAAAGGCAAATCCATCTGCTTTCCATATGAGTGCTCTAACTTCCGACACTTCCTTTCTTCCAAAGAGACTTGTTTAAGTATCACTGCAACACCAACACTGGAAAATTGCTGTTCCTGACGTGTCAGAAGCTTTGTCAGATGTTGGCTAATGGCTTTCCAATGGCAATCCCTGAGGGACTAAATCTTCCTTCTGAGATACATGATCTAGCATGCCAGGCTGCCACCATCTGCAGTCCAGGTGACAAGATTTATAATCTACGTGGTTTTATATTCTCTGCTTCATTTCGTACTTGTCCAATGCTGTCTCCTTACAGTTGGACACTGAGGTAGAGAAGCGATCATTATCCCTCTTTCACAAAGGGGACATTATATTTGAATCTCTATGGGGGTTACTATTTTAAAGTATTTCCAAAATTAACAATGTCATTTCTGACTATTGACAATATTCGCTTTCAGAAGATTGTGAAATTCCTTGCCTCCCCATATCTGATCTTACTTTCCAGTAAAGCTTAAAAAGAATGTTGACCTGTATTATTTAGGGTAGTCAAAGCTATGTGGAAACCTTTCTCTCTGCTTTGTGGCCTACCTTAGAATTTTGAATGGTAATTATTTAAAGGTTGTTTATGTTGTTCTAAACACATGAAATACTAGTTTAATGATTTTTTTCTCCATTTTCTTTCAGATTTTTTGCTAGATGCCTTAGAACTCTGTAAATATACTTTAATGGCAGTAGAGCTTTCCAGACAGTGCCAAATGGATGACTGCGGAATTCTCATGAAAGTAAATTGCTTTGAATTTCTTTTCCTTAAACAAAACCCCTACCCAATCCATTACACACCACTTTTAAATCACTTGCATAGTTTATAAAAATACTGAATCTACCTCTCATATTTTCTTACTCTAGACCAGAGAACTACTTAAGGGCATGAGACCACTTCTCTTTTCTAGTAATATTTATTGGCTTTTATTTGCACTATCTTTTGAAACATTGGGCCTCAAACAAGGCATCTCTGGACATTGTCCAGAGTAACAGTTTGGTTTTTTTTTTTTTTTTTTTTGGCCATGTGGCTTGCAGGATCTTCCCCTGCCAGGGATCAAACCTGGCCCCCGCAGTGAAAGTGCCAAATCCTAACCAGTGGACCACCGGGGAGTTCCCTGAGTAACAATTTAACTTAAAGCAGCATTATTTTAAGCCATAGACCAGAATAAACAGACTACATGGTTGTATTTGACCATCAACATTGTGTTTGGCTCTGATAGATCTGATTCTGGATTCTGCTGGTGAAGAAGGAATCTGTGTCCTGGAGTGTCCTTATCTGTGTCTTTTCTGTATGACTTGATATTTAGACTTCCTTTGGAACTCATAAAGATCCATATGAGGAGTGGTCTTACTGTGACTTCTTCAGTGAAGATGGGATAGTTCTCGAGTCCCAGATGGTGCTCCCTGTCATCTATGAATTGATTTCATCACTTGTGCCTCTGTCTGGTAAATCTCATTTGTGTCATCTTTTTTCTGTGTACTTCTGCTTCATGCAAGTTTAAATGGTAGAGGTTTGGAACTGAAACTACACATAGTAACGTGGATGAATCTTGTAGGCATAATGCTGAACAAGTGAAGTGAGGAACAAAAGAATGTGTATTGTATGATTTCATTTATGTAAAGTACAAGGACGGGCTATAAGGAGGCCATGCTATTGGAAATCAAGGTAGTGTTTACCCTTGGGGTGTAGACTGGAAGCGGGCAAGGGGACGGTTTCTGGATGCTAGTAGTGTTCTGCGTCTTGGTCTGGATGTACACTTATCTGTACATCCAGACCTGTAAAGGTTTTGTTTTTTTTTAAGTGACAGGTTGCTTTAGAACATTATTTGATACAAGCACAATATTATAGTATCTCTGGGACTATGTGCTCTAAAAGAGAGTTATTTTACTTATTGTTATTGACTTTATTCTCTTTTGTAGAAAGCAAGAGATATCCCTTCGATTCTACAAGTTTACCATACTGCTCCATCAGTGAAGGTATTTGACATCAGAAACGTATAACCATTGAATTACGATTTTGTAAATAGGCCAACATAGAAATTCCTTGAAATCCTGAATATGAATCTGATGTAATGTCCTTAATATAGTTTCTTAATTATTACTGTTACATTGTTACTCTTCCAAACTGTCAGGAAAATGGGTCATTTGGCTTATAGTGTTAACTTTTATGAATCTGTTCATAAATTTGGTCTTCCAAGTAGAGAAATGGTTTTCTTCAGCTAATGATTTAAGCATCTCAAAATAGGCAAGTTACAATCAAAGTACCTCAGTATCCACGTACCTAGCTATTTTCTGGTTTAGATCAAGCCTCATGTTAACTCTTTTATTTACTAACTTTGAGAATAAATTCTATGACCATTACCTGCATTGAAGAAGTAGACCGTCCCTGAAAACAATTTCCAAATATGGTATTTCTTTGTTTAAAAAAAATCTAAATATTAAAATACTTGTACTCGAGTAAAATACTTTTATCATTTCACAGGAGACAGCCTTATGTTACCTATTATCAATTCCATCTCTGCCTTGCTTCAGAACCTTCAGGAATCTAGCCAATGGGAGCTGGCCCTAAAATTTGTAGTTGGTTCATTTGGTACCTGTCTTCAGCACTCTGTGTCAAACTTCATGAATGCCAGTTTGAGTGACAAGGTACAGTTTCGAGAACAACTACTTTCACTTTGCGCAAATACAGATACAAAAGCACTGCCAGGGCTTCCCTGGTGGCGCAGTGGTTGAGGGTCCGCCTGCCAGTGCAGGGGACACGGGTTCGTGCCCTGGTCTGGGAAGATCCCACATGCCACGGAGCGGCTGGGCCTGTGAGCCATGGCCGCTGAGCCTGCGTGTCCGGAGCCTGTGCTCCGCAACGGAAGAGGCCACAGCAGTGAGAGGCCCGCGTACCGCAAAAAAAAAAAAATCACTGCCAAACAAAGGAATTTGGAACCCACATTTTCCTATTTGGCTTTGTTGTAAGGAAATTGGTAATTTGTCAGATTTAGGAAACGTCTGTTGAACATCTACAAAGTCAGGTATAGTTCAAGGTGCTTGCACACATTTTCTTTTTTTAAAAAAAATATTTTTTTATTTTATTTTATTTTATTGTATTTCTTTATTTTTGGCTGCATTGGGTCTTCGTTGCTGTGTGTGGGCTTTCTCTGGTTGCGGTGACAGGGGGCTACTCTTTGTTGCGGTGCGTGGGCTTCTCATTGTGGTGGCTTCTCTTGTTGTGGAACATAGGCTCTGGGTGTGCGGTCTTCAGTAGTTGTGGCACGCGGGCTCAGTAGTTGTGGCACGCGAGCTCTAGAGTGCAGGCTCAGTAGTTGTGGTGCACGGGCTTAGTTGCTCCGTGGCATGTGGGATCTTTCCGGACCAGGGCTCGAACCTGTGTCCCCTGCATTGGCAGGCGGATTCTTAACCACTGTGCCACCAGGGAAGCCCTTGCACACATTTTCATACCTCATCTTTACGACAAACCTGAGAGACTCCACTTTGCAAAGGAAGAAACTCAGATTCAGGGAGGTAAAGTAAATAATCTGAGGCTTTTGGTTGCAGTGTTAAGTCCTCTTACTCCAAACCCAGTGACCACATTGGTTCAATCTGCTATCGATCTGCTATTTGTTTTACTGTGGCCCAAATTATAATTATTACCCGACGGCGTCATTAAAAAGATTCTAGAAGACAAACTATCTGTTGATAACTTGCTGATGAAGCTGGTCTTGTATTCATTACTACTACTCTATTCATATTTACTAAATGCCAATATTTTTAAAAATCAGCTTTATTGAAGTATAGCTTTCAAAATTAAAATGCACGTATTTTAAGTATATCAACCAATGTATTCACCTTGTCACCAACACCATAATCAAGGTACAGGGTATTTTATAAGGTTCCTTTTTGCCCTTTCCCAGTCAATTCCCCTGCAAGCCCCAGCTTTCTGTCATTATAGATTAAATGACAATACTTTTTGCATATAATGATGAATTTTCAAAGTTCCTTAATATTTAAGAAAAGTTTTCAAAACTATGCACAGACGTGGACCTGAGAATTCTTTTGTTCTTTTCTAAAAGTTGTGTGGAGAGGCCACATTAGTTAAATCCAAGCATGTTGTTATGGAATTGAAAGAGAAAGCCATTATGTTTATCAGGGGAAACGCCGCAACACTTTTGTACAAAGTGAGTATTAGTTTGTGGTAAGCCCTTCTCTCTCTCTCTCTCCCTCTCTCTCTCTCTCTCTCTCTCTCTCTCTCTCTCTCTCTGTCTCTCCCTCCCCCCTCTCTCCTGCTTCTGATTTTTCAGTAAGGATAAGAGAGAGGAGGGGGAGGGGATGTTGGGGACTTGAAAAGAAGTAATACAGAGAAGGTAAGGGTTCTGTGTCATATAGAACTTGTTAGAGTTTCTTTCCTTAAATTTATAATAGTGATAAAAGACATTAAAACTAAGCAAACAAGTTGGAACTATTTTACTATAAATAACTTTTCATGAAATGCTTGTTCTTTCGTAGGACCTAAAACTAAATTTAGTGACAAATCAGCCTTTAGAGACTGAATTCTGTTTTGACTGTGAGGAATTTGCTTCTCTGGATGCTTTCTTCCCACAGGTATTTAATTGTCGCCTGGTGGACCTCAACTTGGCATTGGGGTACTGCACTCTCTTACCACAAAAAGAAGTCTTTGAAAATATATGGAAGCTCATAGATAAAGCATGGCAGAATTACGACAAAATATTGGTATGACCTAAGGAAGCACACCTTCAGTTCTTGAAATATTGAAGACTTAGGGGAAGAAGTAAAATTGGCTTTGCCACCAGATCTTAAAGATTTAGCAGAAGAAACGTCAAGCTAACACACATGGTTTCTACCAGCTTTTCCTTAACTGGCAACACACCAGGGAATGTATATGCAGGTCCTAAGCATTGCTCAACCCAGAGGATTACATTTTTTATTTCTTAAATCTGTATTCAGCCAGAGAACCTCACTGCTTATGCTTACTCTAGTGTACTGGAAATCTTAGACCCATGAGCCAGTTCTTCTTTGTAGGACAAGTTTAACGGATGCAAAACTTGTCTTTGATATTGTTTGTTTCAAAATTTGCCCTTTGTGGGCATTTTACGTGCAGGATAGCTCAAATTTGACCTTTTCTTATGAAAGAAATCCAGACTAAATTTATGGCATCACACTAAAAGCCGAATTACCTAAGTATTATATTAATACAAGTAATGACGGTGTATGAAGCAACATGTAACATTCCAGCTGTTATCATAAAGAAAGATTATGGTTTTTATTGTTGGGTTTCGTATAAAGGGTATTAGAACATTTTCTATTTGCAATTCAATTTTAATTCTATTTTAATTTTTTAGGCAATATCTCTGGTGGGCTCTCAGCTGGCCAGTCTCTATCAGGAAATAGAAATGGAGCTTAAGTTCTGTGAACTCAGTACTGATTCCCGGTGGGGCATTCGTCTTAGTAAACTTGGTGTGAGTATTCTTCAAGTGCCATGAAGTTTCATCTATTTCCAGTTGGAAAATTTAAAACAAAGAACTCATTATCCTTTACTTTTGGAGAGGCTATATATAAACTGACTTATAAGTTTTAGTTAGTTATTACACGCATTGGTGCTTTCAAAGAAATAAGGACCTTTTGCCTCATTTTCTTTTTGCTATATTTTTAAAGAAATTAGAAGAGGCTTGACATTTCATCTGCTTAGCCTTCTCATTATAGGAATGTATCTAGTACTAATTAACATTTAAGGTATTCCAGGCCTACCCTTTAGCCTCATACTTTTTTGTGTGCTATTTGTTTAAAGATAATATTAAAATGTATATACATTGTACTAAGCTTCAGCAACTCCTACCAGGGAGAAGTAAGTGGCCCTTATTTTTCACTTTGCAAAAACAAACCAACAAAATCCTGTTTTCTTTACTATGAATGTAAAACATTTTATTTTATTTGCAAATAGTTGACATATCAGGAATGTAACCATTGTAGAAATGGTATATGTTTTGACGCCTCGTTCCTATGCAGTAATGGGACTGTTTGTTGCTAACTACCAAACTTTACTGAAGAGCCAGGGGTTAGTGTGACTAAGAGAGATTTTGGACCTCTAGCCAAATATACCTGAAATTTCAGAGTGATGGTCAAGTTGGGTAGTATGATAAAAATAAAAGTTGAAGAAGCTATAGAAAAATGCTTCTCTAAAAAAATGGATAGTAAAAGGGCAGGTCACAACAGTGCCCTTAGTCTGATACATTTCAGTTTAGCAGGGTTTTTGTTTTGCTCTTTTTATTTCTAGATTTCTTTCCAGCCAGTTTTTAGGCAACATTTTCTCACCAAGAAAGACCTCATTAAAGCTCTTGTGGAGAATATAGATATGGATACAAGCCTCATTCTGGAATATTGCAGGTAATTCTTTAAATTTCATTGGTATTTTTGCTGTTAGCTTAACAAACCGGTAATGCTAATGTGAGAACACAGTGATAACAGTGATTATTACATGTGGCCCATGACCTCTGATGTTTTCTTTTGCTCAACCTCAAACTGAATAAGTCCAAACCAGATTAAATTCTCTTATGATATCACCTTTTTTTTTTTTTTTTTTTTTTTTTGGCGGTACATGGGCCTCTCACTGTTGTGGCCTCTCCCGTTGCGGAGCACAGGCTCCGGACACGCAAGCTCAGCGGCCCTGGCTCACGGGCCCAGCCGCTCTGCGGCATGTGGGATCCTCCCGGACCGGGGCACGAACCCGTGTCCCCTGCATTGGCAGGCGGACTCTCAACCACTGCTCCACCAGGGAAGCCCGATATCACCTTTTTAATTCACTCTTTGGTGTTTCCTCAACTTGCCTCATGATAAGCATCACGTGGGGCACTTGATTAAAAATACAGATTCCTGGGTCCCTCTATATTGGTTCTGACTCGGCAGGTCTGGGCTGAGGCCCAGGAAACTGGTCTTAGTAGAAGCTCCAGACGATTCACATGATAAGGGAACTTTGGGAATATTCTGAGCAAGTAAACTTCTAAATCAGATCAAGTTAGGGGCAAGTTGATCTTAAATTAAAAATTGGTGAAAAGTATGATTTAGGGAGAATTTTTTTTTAATAACTTTAAAAAACTGAGACCAAATGTTATTTATAGATACAGCTTACTGTGATGAGGAGGATCAAATGATTTATAATTTATATCTCAGTTGTTTTTGTCTGATAAATTTAGATATTAAATTTGCTGGCCCATTATTAGTTTCAAAGTGGTTTCCCACACATCATCACGTTTACTTTTTATTGTATATTATAGCCAATTTATGTATGAGAAAACAAACCCATATTAGGTGCCCTGCTCAAGGTCAGATAATAAGTACTGCTCCTAAAATACCAAGGGTGCTGTAATCCTTATCCAGTTTGTGACAGATGGGTGGAATCTCAGTTCTCGATAATGAGGCTGCTTAGTGCATTTCCTCACCAGACAGGGATCTAGTTCTTTGTCCTTGTGGATGGTGGAGAGTAATGTCCCTGGCTGTCACCATCCTGAACCTGCAAGTTAGGGACCATAGGCTGCTCATAGCTCTAACTAGCTGTGACCTACCTGCACTCTGATATAACAAAACTATGCCATTCTTCAGTTTGGAGTGCTACAAATCCAGAATGAGGTACACACACTCCGTCTTCTTTATTAATTTGAACTCCTGGTAGATTTTTGTCTGTTGTTTTATGGCGTGACCCCTTTTCTGAAATTGAAATAGCTCTAATTATGTCAGGCTCATTTCACAATCGTTGTGCTTACATATGGCATTGCTGATTTTTACTTGTGTGATAGTGACCGTCTTGCCTCAGGCAGTCCCACTGAATAAATTTAGGTGACCTTTACAATTTCAGGGAATGACTTTAAAATTATTGTATGTAAAGCTCTTCTTGAGATTTCAGTTATTCTGTATAACAGATTAAACTATCCCTATCTTATTAATAGGGCTGAGAAGGCATTTCAGTTGTCGATTTGTCTATACTAACCTGATTCTTAATTTTTAAATGTACTACTTTTTCCAATTCAGATGGAACATATTAAAATCAAAGTCCCACATAATTCCATCCATCAGGGATAATCACTGTTAAGAGTTTGGCCTATATTGTTCTTTTTTTTTTCCTTATGCATTTACTAACATGCATTTTTAAAAGTTTATGAAAAATAGAATTGTACATTATCTTATAGCATGTATCCTTCACTTAACAAAATAATGTCTTCTCAGATTAGGACATATAGCTCTTCCTCATATCCGTTGAATCCTATGGTGTTCCTTTGGATAAGTTATTTAACCAGCCTCCTATTGATGAGTATTTGTTTCCAATTTTTAAATATTACAAGCAGTTGTTACAGGACATCCTATATGTGTATCTTTGCTACTTTTGTGAAGTGTATGAAAGTGGAATTTCTCTATTAAAGGACATAAATATATATTTTCAACTTTATTACAAATTTCCCTCCAAGATTGTGCCAGTTTATATGCCCACCAAGAATATCTGATATTTTTAAAAGCAAGAATTAACTTTGAAAACAAGTAGATGGTCTGGTTATGACACTTGACAATGGAAGGGTTAGATTTCAGTGGTGGGAGCTCATACCTAAGTTTTCTGTGAGAAACTGTAGAAATGCATGCATTTTGGGACATTCATGTGTAATTGAATATTTATTTCAGCACATTTCAGTTGGACTCAGATGCAGCTCTTCAGCTGTTCATTGAAACACTCCTCCACAACACTAATGCCAGCCAGAGCCAGGGAGACACAAGCACGGAATCCACAAAGGAGCAGCGTTCCAAACTCCTGGCCAAAGCCATCGAAATGGTTCCTTTACTGACAAGCACAAAAGATTTGGTCATCAGTCTTAGTGGAATACTGCATAAGGTAGATGAATGGTGAAATGAATGCATTGGGTCGTTTCACGCATCCCTCCTACCCTTAATTAATCAGATATCTATAGTAACAAATTGAAAATGTAAGTCCTATATTTTTTGTAAACTATTAATTTTCAAAAAATTTTAGATTTCTGTATTTTTATTATACTTTAATACAGCACGTTTCCTGTCTTTTTTTCCTCCAAAATAAAAATAGCCCTTTTCCCCAGATTTTTAAAAATAGCACACATTCTTTGAAAAAGATCAAACTAGAGAGAAAGGTATAAATCAAAAAGTGAAATTTCCCTACAACCCCACTCCCACAGATTAAAATGTTAATAATTTGGTAAATATCTTAGACTAAATATACTATCCCGTCACTCTCTTTTTTCATTTAACATATTGTCGTTACATGTCAGTGCATAGACGTCTCTCTCATTTTTGACAGATACATATTTATTATTCCACTATGTGGATGAAACATCCTGTATTTAACCAGGCCTTTATGAAAGGACATTTAAATTTTTTGTAAATTTCATTATTATAAGTTGTTAAAATGAATATCTTCATACACACATTTGCCCTCTTTGATTATTTTTTAGGAGATCTTCTGAGAATTGGAACTTTTAGGTCAAGGGGTAGTTTGATGGGGGAGTGAAGGTGGATAGAAGGGGAAATAAAATTATAAGACTAAAATTATAATACTTCAGTTTTATGTTTTGCTTGTAATTCAGCCAAAAATTATATAGACTTGCTCAAAATTTCTAGGTAGTAAAGAGATCATCTTCCCACTTTGTTCGATGTTATTATTCACGTGAATTTAGTTGGCATTTAAAATTTTTTTTTAAAAGTAATGGTGTGTGGGCAGAAACAGAACAAAGAGAATATTTTCTTTCTTTTTATAAACATATATAGATGCCACCCAGCTATTTCTTGTATCTTAATATATGGTTATAGCTGGAATGAAATCCTTTGAAAAGGTTTTGCTTGGAGGCCTACACTTTTAGTTATGTCATTTCCAAGAAAAGGTCAAATTTCTCCTATTCTAATTTTCCCATCATAAATGGAAGAAAGAATTTTAATTTAAAAACCTTATAAAATTATTCGGACTTCCCTGGTGGCGCAGTGGTTAAGAATCTGCCTGCCAATGCTGGAGACACAGATTCGAACCCTGGTCTGGGAAGATCCTACATGCCGCAGAGCAGCTAAGCCCGTGCACCACAACTACTGAGTCTGTGCTCTAGAGCCCACGAGCCACAACTTCTGAGCCCACGTGCCACAACTACTGAAGCCTGCGCGCCTAGAGCCCATGCTCTGCAACAAGCGAAACCACCATGATGAGAAGCCCCCGCACCGCAACGAAGAGTAGCCCCTGCTCGCCACAACTAGAGAAAGCCCGTGCACAGCAACGAAGACCCAACACAGCCAAAAATAAATAAATAAATAAAATTTTTTAAAGTCTTATAAAATTTTAATATGTTTATCTTTCTAGGTTTTTAGTACCTTAAGAACATTTCTCTGTATTGAAATGACATTGCCTCATACAGGTTTCTTAAAAAACAGCTTTTGAGACATTCTAAAGATGTATGTTTATTCTAATAGTTAATTTTAGAGATGAGAAAATGTTAGTTCATTTTTTAAAGAATAATCTAACTTAATATTGTAGTGCACTGAGCTGTCATATTTGTAATCTCTGCTGATGAACATAACTGCATAAAACCATCAACGAGCCTGGCAACGTCTTCTCCAGTTTTGACATATTTTTGTTTTTATACAGTTGGATCCCTATGACTATGAAATGATTGAAGTCGTCCTGAAAGTCATAGAAAGAGCTGATGAAAAGATAACCAACATTAATATTAATCAGGTATAACAAGTATAGATTTTAAAATTATGTTTTTATTTGGACCATTTAAAAAAATTACTGTTATCTAGTGTCTTTCTGGACTGTCCTCTGAGCTCCCTTTAAACTGTAGTTTTTACTCTATTTCCTTTTCTTTAAAAGGGATACAGAAGTAGAAAGAGTTTTTGTGCTCTCCATGTTTTATCTTAATCCAGTTTTTGCTCTACTGAGGCAATTTAAATCTGGCCAAGAGTACAAGTCACAAAAAGACTGATTTAGAAGAATTAAGGCAAAAATATTTGTCATCTGGCAAAAAAAAAAAAAAATCAAAGCATGTAAGACCCAGAGTCAAATTTAGCTTTCTATATTAGTAGGTAGGTCCTGGACTAAATTCTATTTTAGTACTCAGTAACTTCCTAGTGTTTTACAAATATGGTCATAGGAGCTTACATATATTTTTAAATTGGATTTTAAAAATTAAAAGAAAATGGGTTGATTCAAAAAGTTATATAAGCCCCAGGGACTTCCCTGGCGGTCCAGTGGTTAGGATGTGTCTCTTTCATTGCCGAGGGCCTGGGCTCAATCCCTGATCAGGGAATTAAGATTGCCCACATGCAAGTCGTGTGGCACGGCCAAAAAAAAAAAAAAGTTGTACAAGCCCCCAGAATATAAGATGTAAACTTAAGAGAGAATATAGAGGATTAATTTTAGATCTACTGCCTATGTATTTAAAGTGAAATCAAGTATTTTTGAGGTATATCTAAAACTATTTGAAGAGAGTAGAGAACTTCCAAACTCTGGTTTATAAAACATCCCACCAACAACAGGGTTCCGCCGGTTTCTCCTAGTATAATTTCTTTAATGATCACAAAAGTTATGGTTTAGAAGAATAGCATAATAGTTTTGAAGGTAAAACTACGAAAGGTTTTGATCATCTTTATGAATATGAGACTGTCCCAGGAATGGAACCCTATGATAGTATAGAATTAGATGATTTTAAAACACTTAATGATGGGTTTAACCTCACAGGAAAATACTTTTTTAATTTAATGTAGGCATTGAGTCTTCTGAAACATTTGAAGTCATACAGAAGAATTTCTCCTCCAGTGGACCTAGAATATCAGTATATGTTGGAGCACGTAATAACTTTGCCATCAGCTGCCCAAACTAGACTGCCTTTTCACCTAATATTCTTCGGCACAGCACAGAGCTTCTGGAAAATTCTCTGTATGTTCATTAACTTCTTATGAATTGTACCGAATAGCCAAAACCCTTTTCTTAGGTAAATCATACTATCTTTGTTTCCTTTCTAGCTACGGAACTCAGTGAAGAATCCTTCCCAACATTGCTCTTAATTTCTAAGTTAATGAAGGTAATGGGTTAAAACTCATAAAAGTCGTATCTTTATTCTGTAATTCATTCAGACCCTGTGTAGAATGATTTTATGCTGTTTTAAGCATTTAAAGGTGAGCACGTAAGTCAGCCTTAATTTTTCCTGTCTTTGAAGTTCTCTCTGGACACTCTGTACGTGTCTACGGCCAAACACGTTTTTGAAAAAAAACTGAAGCCTAAGCTCCTGCAGTTAACACAAGCTAAATCCTCGACACTGATTAACAAGGAGATAACTAAGATCACTCAAACCATCGAATCCTACTTGTTATCTATCGTTAACCCGGAGTGGGCTGTAGCCATTGCCATCAGTCTAGCCCAGGATGTCCCAGAAGGTATGGATTCTTCCTTTAATTGGGCTTAAAATGGTCGGCTGTGTTGTTTTTGGAACTTGTAAAAAAATGTACTCCTTTCTCATCTTTAAGGAGAAACAGTATGATAGCTTAGAAATGTATGTGCCCCCTCTCCTCACTTGCGGCACTGCTGTACATTAAAGAGGAACCAAGCAAGACACCATGCTGCTTGCCCAGGGCGCAGAGACATAGGCATTGCTCAGCTTGAATATAGACTAATACTTCCTCATATCCAATCATACATACTTCCAGTAATGAATCCTTAGACATTGTTGCATGATCAAAAAAATACACAAACACAGGCACTTATTGCCATGTTTTTGGTTGTAACAAAAGTTGAAAATAACTGGGCTTCCCTGGTGGCACAGTGGTTGAGAGTCCTCCTGCCGATGCAGGGGACATGGGTTCGTGCCCCGGTCTGGGAAGATCCCACATGCCGCAGAGCGGCTGCGCCCGAGAGCCATGGCTGCTGAGCCTGCGCGTCCGGAGCTTGTGCTCCACAACGGGAGTGGCCACAGCAGTGAGAGGCCCGCGTATCGCAAAAAAAAAGAAAATAACTGATTTTTTAAAATGCTCATTTGTCAGGAACTGGTTAAAAAAATAGTGTATTCATAGAATGGAATTCTATGTAGTTGATTTGGAAATATATCCAAGATATATATTAAGTGAGAACAGCAAACTGTACTATATGTATGGTCTTATCCCATTTTAACGTGCTTGAGCACATGTGCGTGCATACACAAACATACACAGAAAACTTCTGGAGGAATGTAAGGATCTAGGGGATAGGAATAGAAACTGAAGGCCTCTGTGGACTTGCACTTCCTACTTTGTATCCTCTGGCCTGTTTAAATTGTTTTTTTACTATGAGTATGCTTCCTGTCATTGTTTTAAAAAACTGGCTAATTTGACTGAAATACATTGTCTTGAAAGGACTACGATTTGCTTATAAATCTTTTATCTCTCTAGGTTCCTTCAAGATGTCCAGTTTGAAATTCTGCCTGTATTTAGCTGAGAGGTGGCTTCAGAATATCCCATCTCAGGTGTGTCTGAACTGTAAGATTGAAGGCTCCTCTTTTTTTTTTAAAATGAAAGGGTAGCTGATTTACAATATTATATTAGTTTCAGGTGTACAACATAGTGATTTAAAATTTTTATAGATTATACTTCATTTATAGTTATTATAAAATATTGGCTATACTCCGTGTGCTGTAAAATATATCCTTGCAGCTTGTTTATTTTATACATAGTAGTTTGTACTTATTCCCCTACCCCTATATTGCCCCTCTCGCCTTCCCTCTCCCCACTGGTAACCACTAGTTTCTTCTCTGTGAGTCTGTTTTGTTATATGCATCTGTTTGTTTTATTTTTTAGATTCCACATGTAAGTGGTAACATACAGTGTTTGTCTTTCTCTGTCTGACTTATTTCACTAAGCATAATACATACCCTACAGGTCTATCCATGTTGTTGCAAATGGCAAAATTTCATTCTTTCTCATGACTGAGTAATATTCCGTTATATATATGTATATACCGTATCTTCTTTTTCCATTCATCTGTCAATGGACACTTAAGTTGCTTCCATATCTTGGCTACTGTAAGTAGTGCAGCTATGAACATTGGGGTACAGGCTCTGCTTTCTTTTTTTTGCAGTACGCGGGCCTCTCACTATTGTGGCCTCTCCCGTTGAGGAGCGCAGGCAGTGGCCATGGCTCACGGGCCCAGCCGCTCCGTGGCATGTGGGATCTTCCCGGACCGGGGCACGAACCCACGTCCCCTGCATAGGCAGGCGAACTCTGAACCACTGCGCCACCAGGGAAGCCCTCTTTTTAATTTAAATTGTGCTCCCCTAGCATCCCTTCTCATCCTGCCCCGGTGATAGGTGTTTTCAAGGGTTGGATGCCTAAACTGGAAAAAGAAGATGAGGCTTGGTGTAGACACTTAAAGGTGTAACTAAGGCAGAGAGGGACCTTGACTGATAAAGCTGGATTCTTAGGCTCACTTGCGATTTAGAAAACAAGAGTTTCTTTTTGCTTGGAATTTTTTTAAAAGGATGAAACACGTGAAAAAGCTGAAGCTCTGTTGAAGAAGCTTCATATTCAGTACCGGCGATCAGGCACGGAAGCTGTGCTCATAGCCCACAAGCTGAACACTGCAGAGTATTTAAGAATGATCGGGAAACCAGCACATCTCATTGTCAGTCTGTACGAACATCCCAGCATAAATCAAAGAATTCAGAATTCATCTGGCAAAGATTATCCTGGTGAGGGCAAAACCCTTTTTATCTTTTTGTCCAAGGAGACCTATCCTTTTGATTCCCAGGTATCTTGCATTGAAAACCTGAGGTTTTCTTTCTTTGCCTTTAATATCTTAGATATTCACGCGGCTGCCAAAGAAATAGCTGAAGTCAATGAAATTAATTTGGAGAAAGTCTGGGACATGTTGTTGGAAAAATGGCTGTGCCCGTCTGCGAAACCTGGTGAAGTAAGTGCTTGTTCTGAGCATGTCTGTTGTTGAGTATGAGCTGATGGCTTCTTCTCAAAGGCTAATTATTTGTCTTGCAATGATACGACTTCTAATTAGGAGCACGGGATGTTAGAAGGAGCATTGGAGCATTTTAATGCCTTCTGTTGTCTGATGAGTTTCAATGGGGTTGTTTACGTTTTCTTTTCCTTTAAATGTTGTTTTGCTGCTATTCTACCTTTTTTTTTTTAACTTGCCAATGTTTTTTTTATTGAAGTATAGTTGATACATTCTACCTTTTAATTGATGAATTAAATTAATTTCAGATGAATTTCAGATGAATTCTTGTATAAAAGAAGTGGCCTATTCTTAGACTCAGATTCATGTGATTATTTTATTTTTTTATTTTGAAATAATTTTAAAGGTACAGAAAAGTTGCAAGAATAGTATAAAAGAATTCCCTGTATACCCTTCACCCAGATCTATCAGTTTTTAACATTTTGCCACATCTGCTTCATCACTCTCCCTATAATATATTTACACATAACATTTTTCTGAACCATTTGAGAGTAAATTACATGTGTCATGCCCCTTTACCCCTTAAGAATTAAGTTTGTAGTTCGAAGAACAAGGATTTTCTCTTAACCACAGTATAATTATCAAAATCAGATAATTTAGTATTGATACAATTTTGATACAATATTGGTAAAATACATATATATATTATGTATACCTGAATTTATGGTCCATGTTACAGTTTAACCAGTTGTGCCAATAATGTTCCTTACAGCAGTTTTCTCCTCTGGGACCAGAATCTAATCCAGGATTATGTGTTGCATTTATTTGTCATGTCTCTAATCTCTTTTACTCTAGAACAGCTCCATAACTTTTCTGTCTTTCATGACACTGACATTTTTGAACAGTTTAGGCCCGTTATTTTGCCCCTCAACTTGGGCTTGTCTGTGTCCTCATGATAAGATTGGAGTTACGCATTTTGGATAGAGTATTACCTGAGTGATTGTGTGTCTTGCCCAGGGTCTGACATCTGGGGGCACACGATGTCTCTTTGCCCTAATAGGGATGTTAATTTAGCTAATTTGGTTATGCTGTTGTCCATTTCTGTACCACATAATTACTACGTTTCCTCTTATAATTATTAGGGGAGATGTTTTGAGACAGTGAAATATTCTGTTCTTCAGATTCCCCCCTGCACCACACATGTGCCTTGATTTAGACTCTACTGATGATTCTTACCTGAATCTGTTTTATCTGTGGCGGGACCTGGACATTTTTGAAGGATGCAGGCCATTTGGTTTATAAAATGGCTCGTTCTGGGTTTACTGATGTTTCTCATGATTAGATTCAGGTTATGGAGTCTTAGCAGCGTACTCTATAGGGGGTGTGTTCTCTTCAGATAGGAGAACACATAGCATCAGTTTTTTAGAAATAATATTAACATCTAAATTCATGATGGGACTCGGCAATCCAAATACAGAATCTTCGGAATTGTTTCTTCTGAGTTTTCAGGCAGAATTTAATGAGGGAGATTCTATAATTCCTCTATCCACCTAGGCAGGTATCCTTGGGGAAAAAAATCCATTTTTAAACAAATAGTATAACTAACATGACATTAGATTTTCAACTAGTGGTTTTTATATTCCTTGGCGTTCACTTTAACAAGTATTTTTTGAGTATTTACCAAGAGCAAGGACTGTGTATCAGTGGAAACAGAGGACTTGGAAGCATATCCAGGCCACGTAGAATCTGTGTTTGACTCAAACCCACATGTTTTAACTTATGCATAAACCTGGAGCACTAAACTGAAAGCCCCTTGATACCAGGAACTGTGTTTATACATATAGCACCTAATACATTTCTTTGTAAGTCCCCATAAATATATACTGAATTAAGGGATAACTCATAAAATTCATGGAGTCCTTTCTTTTTAAAAATTACCCAATGAATGTAAGCTCCAGGAGGACAGGAATATTTGTTTTATTCACTCAGGCAAATGCCTGGTGCATGGTAAGTGCTCGGTACATATTTGTTGACTGAATGAATGTGAGTAACCCCATTTTTTAAAGCAAGAATCTTCTCATAAAGTAATGAATTACACTGTAATTCCCTGTCTGTAAATAAAAATTTTTTTATAAATCTTTTTTTTTTTTGCTGTCATCAAACATGGAGGTGCTGGGGGTTGAACCCAGGGCCTCATGTATGCTCAGCGTGCACTCTACCACTGAGCTACACCTCCTCCTCTAAATATAATTTTGTATATTGGGTTTTTTCATCTAATAGACTTTCATAAGCTTATACAGTCAACCAAGTTTCTTCAATTTTTAACTTTTTTTCTTTCACTTTTTCAAAGCCACCATCAGAATTATTTGAACTTCAGGAAGATGAAGCACTACGAAGGTATTCTTCCTGTACTTACGTTTGTCTACATCCTGTTGCCTAGTAGGAATCTTACCAATGAATGTGTTAGACATTGGACTTTCTTGGTATAACTTGGATCAGAACCTCTGAGAAGAATCAGTTCATTGATATATGGCTGTGAGTGTGTTAAGTATCTCCAGTGGAATAAATAAAAAACAACCAAGATCCAGAGTTTCTGAACCCTCAGTGAGTTCCCACTAGAACACCTTTAGCAGAGAATGTACATTGAGCAAAGGAAAACTCTTCTGTAGCTAGGACTCTGCCCCAGACCCCTGTGTATTCTCTCTCCCTGGGGAGCTAGGCTGGTTCAGATATAGGCCACCAGGATTTCTTTTTCCCTTCTAACCTAAGACTGAGACCTAGAAAGGCACATTGGTGTTACGTAGTGTGCTAAGTCTGACTAGTCATGGCTTGCTCTCTTGAGAAGACTATATCTGTGCTCAAATCAGAAAATGTGATAATCTATTAATGATGCTTGGCATAGGCATGGGAAAGGGAGTGGTAGCATGCATCCCAGCTTTTTGCCATTCTGGTCTGGACCCAAGTAGCTCAGCTCACTCATGAAGCCCTACACCCTACATTGGCCCTGGAGATCTGATGGTGAGAGAGGATGTGGAAAGATAAACACTGGAAAAGAATTTTTCCTGGTTTGGGGAGAACTGGCCTAGTATCCCCTCCATGCCTTCTTTCCTCTGGTCACCCCTTCGTCCTTGCTTAGTCCTTTAAGGGCAGGGACACCTTTGTCTAAGCAAGAGGTAGCTCCTGGAGCATCTGACTGAACCAGCCACCTGGACAGGCTTAGAGGGAAACAGTTCAGAGAGAGAGAGAGAGGGAGAGAGAGAGTGAGAGAGAGAACCCCAAGAAGGAGATCCCAAAGGGTACTTCATGCCAATTTCATAACTTCCTGCCTTTTCCCAGTGGAATCTCCACCCCCCTCCCCTTCCAGTACACCTGATTGTCTTGCCCTTCTCTGGAGGGGGCCAGTCAGCCCTGAGTCCAGAGGTTAAAACGTGCCACTAACAAGGTCCTGTGAACTAAACCTGAAGTTTCCATGTGTAGCGTTCAATGTACTTTGCAGCTATGGTTAGTATGATTTGTATTAATTCCTTAACTAGAAAGAATATACGTTTTGGGAGGTTGACTAGCCATTTCATAGATGAGAGGACTGACGCGTGACATTTATTGTCTTTATTATCTTCTTTAGCTGTGAAGGAACTCAAGAAAAAAATTAAGCACCCTTTAAAGGAGATAGCCCTTCAGGGCTGCGTTTGGGATGTCTAATGACTTTTTCTATGGAGAGTAAAACAGGTCTCTTGTTTTGCTAACCTCTCACTAAGTTAAAGTCTAAATGTAATTAACAATTTTTTTTCAGAGTCCTGTATCTCCTTCTGTCTCGTCCGGTTGATTATAGTTCAAGAATGCTGTTCATTTTTGCAACATCAGCTACAACTGTAAGCTCTACGAACTTAGTCGAAGCTCATCTTTACATCTAAGCTTAACATTTTTTCCTGCATATTTACCATTTACAAATGATTAAGATAATGCTCACTTCTGTACTTACTCAAAGTACGTCTTACTCTACAGATGAGGATTGTAGTATCTGCCGAGCTCCGTTTAGTGCTGGCTTCTGAAACATCCTGCTTGGCAAACTGAGTGGTGCAGCTGTTGACAATTCCCATGGGTTATCCACATTCACTGTTTTAACGCCCTGGTCCAGCTGCATCCCTAATACCAGAGGCCCCAACGAGCCAGCCTGAGAGAAGTCTCCACCCTGGTCTCCAGGCCCTGCCTGAGCTGTCACACCCCTCCCCACTAAACTCTAGGGATAACTTTCCCTTATACCTAAAGGCAACTCGATCTCCGGCCTTCAGGCTTTTACATATAGAAATGTTCTCTGGGGCAGTTGGAGCAGAGGGAGAGTAAAGGTGTAGATAGAAGGAAGAATGGGGAAAAGGCTGAGATGCTGATTGTGTGTCTTTGACCGCAAGGGGGGAAAAATCCCTTCTTGCGTATTAGTTTATCTGATAGTCATTCTTTCAAGTAAAAATGGTGTTCCATGAAAAGTGCCTGGTTCAGCTCACAGCTCAGTCATACAAGGGCTTTTCCCTGAAAAAACCCATGGCCTCGCGGTGTGCTTTACGAGTACCTCCTGTTCAGTCATGTAGAACATTAATGAATATGTTTTGATTAATTAATAGTAACACGTATTCAAGTGTGAACTCATAGTACTATATTCAGGAGTTGAGGTTTAATAAAATTAATTCTTATTGCTTCAAGAACCTTCTTAAGTGGACGTCTCTTGTTTGCAATACTGCAAATGTGAAGAATGTGGTGGCTGCCACAGCAGGTGGGTGTCCTACCGTTCACCCACCAGTGCTTTTGCACCATCAGTGCAAATATTAACACAGTGTAAAAGGCAGGTATACCATTATAGTATTATTACAAAAATGGTTCTAACTATTTTCCTTCTCAAAGAGTGTAAGAAACCCTCCAGCCCCCATGCAGGGGTCCATGGAACACACTTTAAGAACCACTGACTCCCTAAGGGCAGACATAGACTTTAATGTTTTAAAAACTGATGTGGCTCATGTTACCTAGATGGAAACTCAGTTATCCAACTACAACACGCGGCACAGCTCTACAAACCTCTTTTGGTCTTACAGACGTTAGGTGTGCACCAGCTCACTTTCGCCCACAGAACGCGAGCCCTGCAGTGTCTGCTCTATTTGGCTGACAAGGAAACTGTAGAATCTCTCTTCAAAAAACCCATTGAAGAAGTGAAGTAAGTGGAAGTTTAAAAATCGTATTAATAGAAAACAGATTCTTTGGAAGCATAACTTTTAAGCCCCATAGTTCAGAAGAGCGCGTTAGAGGGGCCTTGTCAACGTGGTTCTGTTGCCTCGGGTGTCCTTGACGTTCTGACAAAGGGGAAACAGGCCTTTAAGAACATCTTATTTCCCTCGAGTCTTTGAGACATTTAGAAACTGAGTGTTTTCTTCATCTTGCTCAGATTGATTTCTTTTTATATATGTATAAATTTATTTTATTTATTTATTTTTGGCTGCGTTGGGTCTTTGTTGCTGTGCACGGGCTTTCTCTAGTTGCAGCGAGCGAAGGCTACTCTTCGTTGCAGTGTGCAGGCTTCTCATTGCAGTGGCTTCTCTTATTGTGGAGCATGGGCTCTAGGTGCGTGGACTTCAGTAGTTATGGCTCACAGGCTCAGTAGTTGTGGCACATAGGCTTTGTTGCTCCGCGGCAGGCAGATTCTTAACCACTGCGCCACCAGGGAAGCCCCTCAAATTGATTTCTTTCTAATATTCCATGACTATATTTAGAAGCTTAAAATAGACATTTAACAACAAACTGTCTGATATTTCCAAGGGAAATTATTTTAAATGTAAATATGGTCAGTGAGGATGATTCCCATACATGCCTCTGTTTTCCAGATCTTATTTGAAATGTATAACTTTTCTGGCATCATTTGAGGCTCTGAATATCCCCATCACATATGAATTATTTTGCAACAGTCCTAAAGAAGGAATGATTAAAGGTCTATGGAAAAACCACAGCCACGAATCCATGGTATGTACACAGAGTCATCCGGCAGTGGGGCCTCCGTCTTCTCAGATGCTCTTGTGTTCACTCAGCTGTCTGCCACCACTCAGAGTTCTGAAAGACAGAACCAGAGGAACTCTTGGTTCCTGAACAGGTCTACTGCTCTGAGGGCTTCCTGACTTTCCTATCCTGGCAGGTGACAAGGCAACTTGGAAGTCCCCTTACCTCTCTCCCTGAAAGCCTAAGGCCTGAAGCCATCCCACCTACCCGAGGGAACACTTTTATAATCCCTCCCCAAGTCCTGCCTGTCCTCATCTAGACAGACTTCCCTGTGTAGGGAGTATTGTTTCTCTTCCTTCTAGTTACTGGTGGGAATGTAGTCTCTGAGGCATTTGGAGCCCAGGGCGAGAAGTGTATAAGGCCAACAGGCAAACTGTTCTAGGACAGATGAAACAAAGCGGGGAGGAAGGGGAGTCTGAGATGCTGTGAGTCCATAACGGCAAGAAAGAAAAAGAATAATTTTTTTTTTCTTTCCCTAGAGAGATGAGGGCCTTCACTGAAATTAGGCAATAGACACACTTAGACTATAAGCATGTTTTGTCTTTAGCTGCCCTACCTTTTCCAAAGGTGGTTTGATTTACTGGTGTCTTGAAACAGTATGAATTTTTTTTTTGTCTGCTTCAGGCCGTAAGGTTGGTGACTGAGCTTTGTTTAGAATACAAAATCTATGACCTGCAGCTTTGGAATGGACTCTTGCAAAAGCTTCTTGGCTTCAGAATGGTAAGTAAGACTCAGTGCCCTAGACTGCAGTATATTTTAAAGATTTTGCACAGCATCTCCTAAACATTTTGCACTGATACTTGTTATTGAACAGATGGATGCTGAAAACATTCACTCTCACTGGCTTCATGCCCAACTTAAAGAACTTGGCGTTAGGCCAGAGAAAGTGCAAACTCAAAACTGACATAAATTTCATTGGAAACAAATGGAAGTTTCCCTGGCCTCTTTTGATGTTTGTGAATTTGTAAGTGACCTTCTCTGGTGGTCCTCATGGAAGATAAATTTTACTGATATTCTTGTGCAAGTTTAATTTTCACATTGGAATTTTCTGTTTGGGTGGTCTTCAGAACTTTTGTGTTTTATTTTTTCAGATTCCTTATCTAAGGAAGGTTTTAACAGCCATTTCTAGCATCTATTCTTTATGGCAGGTATGTAGTTTTCTAAAGTAAATTTTACAGAATTTAATCTTTATACTCACCGGCTAGTGCTGGATACACTGGATTAAGTAGTCAGCTCCTCAGTGAAGCTGCAGGTTGCTGTTCCATTAAAGTGGTGCCTGGACCCAGAAAACTCAGCTTGGACATTGTCTCATCCACGACATCACTTCTCCCAGTTCTTCAGGCCTCAGGAATCACATCTTCATTTATGCCTTCAAAACACTTTGGCTCAACTATAACATTGGTCACGGTATAATTTATTTAAATCACACATTCGACTGCCCCTCTTGGACTTTGAGGACCCTTAAAGTCAAAGACCATGTCTTATTCATCTTTTCTAAATTTCATGTGTTGTTCACACACATTATATACATATATATATATATATATAATAGAAATATATAATTTATTCTTAGTTTAATAAATTAGAACATATGCTGAGTAAAACATGAAAATCTTTCTTTACCATTTCCCTTCATAATTATCTCCCCCGAAGTGACTACTGTTGACAATTTCTTATGTTTTCTTCTAGAGCTTTCCTATTATATATAAGCAGGGGTGTGGGCGCATATATGTGTGGGTGTGGGTGTTGTGTGTGTATGTATTCATTTTGGTACATATAAATGCAATCACATTCTAGACAAAGTGTTTTTTTCCACATAACAATGTATCTTGGAGATAGTTTCACATCAGCACGTATAGATCTTTTTTTTTTTTGATATAATTCACACATAAAATTTACCCTTTTAAAGTGTACAGTTAGGTGGCTTTTAGTATATTCACAGAGTGTGTTACCAACACCACTATCTAATTCTAGAACATTTTCTTCACCCTGAAAATATACCCCATATCCATCACGGATCATTCATTCCTTCTTCCCCCCTCCCTCTAGCCGCTGGTAACCACTAGTCTACTTACAGTCTCTATGGATTTATCTCTTCTGGGCATTTCATATCAATGGAGTCATACAATATGTGGCCTTTGTGCTTCTTTCACTTACCATAATGTTTTCAATGTTCAGCTACATAATCGCATGTATCATACCTTTTTTTAAAAAAAATTAATTAATTAATTTATTTTTGGCTTCATTGGGTCTTTGTTGCTTCACACGGGCTTTCTCTAGTTGCAACGAGCGGGGGCTACTCTTTGTTGTGGTGCGTGGGCTTCTCATTGCAGTGGCTTCTCTTGCTGCGGAGTACGGGCTCTAGGCACGCAAGCTTTAGTAGTTGTGGCACACTGGCTCAGTAGTTGTGGCTCGCGGGCTCTAGAGCACGGGCTCAGTAATTGTGGCGCACAGGCTTAGGTGCTCTGCGGCATGTGGGATCTTCCCAGACCAGGGCTCCAACCCATGTCCCCTGAATTGGCAGGCAGATTCTCAACCACTGAGCCACCAAGGAAATCCCATATCTTTCCTTTTTATTGCTGAATAATGTTTCATCATATGGATAGACCACATTTTATTTATCCATTCATCAGTTGATGGATATTTGGGTTGGTTCCACTTTTTGATTATTATGAATAATGCTACTCTGTGAACATTTGTGTATAAGTGAACATATGTTTTTGTTTCTTTTGAGTGTGTACCTAGGAGTGGAATTATTGGGTCTTACAATGACTATGTTTAATCTTTTGAGGTATTTCTTTTTTTTTTTTTTTTTTTGGTACGCGGGCCTCTCACTGCTGTGCTCCGGATGCGTAGGCTCAGCGGCCATGGCTCACGGGCCCAGCCGCTCCACGGCATGTGGGATCTTCCCGGACCGGGGCATGAACCCGTGTCCCCTGCATCGGCAGGCGGACTCTCAACCACTGCGCCACCAGGGAAGCCCTATTTCATGATTTTTAACTCTTAATTGTTCTCCAAAATGTGGAATAAAGTGTATCATAAGTTATTTAACCACTCCTCCTGTTGATGGAAATTTATGTGTTGCCTTATTTATTTTCTGAAATTCTTTCTCTCCTTCCGCCTTTCCTATGGTCCTAGCACAATGTCTGGCACATACATAGACTTAGTATAAATTTTGTTTTCTGAATTGAGTTCTGACACTTTTTTCCCAAATGCAACAATAATGAATCGTGGAAAGATACATGGACCCCAATGTTCATAGCAACACTATATGTTTACAGTAGCAAAGATACAGAAGCAATCTAAATGCCCATCAACAGATGAGTGGATAAAGAAGCTATGGTGTAGATAGATAGATACAATGGAATACTACCCAGCCATAAAAAAAGAATACAATTTTGCCATTTGCAGTAACATGCTTAATGAAGTAAATCAGATAGAGAAAGACAAATACTGTAAGATATCACTTATATGCGGAATCTAAACAAATAATACAAATGAGTGTGTATGTAAAACAGAAACAGACTCAGAGAAAACAAACAAGTGGTTACCAGAGGGAAGCGGGGAGTGGCAAATTAGGGATATGGGATGAAGAGGTACAAACTACTACATATGAAACAGATAAGCAACAAGGATATAGTATATAGCACAAGGAATTATAGCCATTATCTTATAATAACTTTTAGTGGAGTATAATCTGTGAAAATACTGAATCACTTGCATATAATATTTTAAATCAACTATACTTCAGTTTTTTCAAATATAAATAAATAAGGTATTTTGCAGAGCAAAATTAATAATAATGAATCAGCCAGGATTATATGTTAATATCCTGAAATATACAGTTATGAAGAAAATTCTCCTAGAATCTTAATGATCTAGAACTGGGAGATATCAACTTATAATTTTGGTCTTAACATCAAGAATATAAGCTCTAAGTGTATATAGTTCTGTGACTGCAAAATAAAGAGAGGTTCATAAGATCCCAGACATGAATTCTTTAATAAACTTGTTTCCGCAGGTTCCCTACTTCAGCAGAGCCTGGCAGCGCGTGGTTCAGATACCGCTACTTTCAGGTATCTTTCTCTCCCCTCTCCCCGACACACTGACAGTAGCCTTTTATACTTATGCATATAGACACATTATTGTTGCTTTTAATTTTCAGCCTCTTGTCCTTTAAGCCCCAGTCAGCTGTCAGATTGTTGTGAGAGTCTCATCGCTGTCCTAGAGTAAGTAAAATATTTGTTTTCCTACCCCCCAAAATCAGATTTGTTGCCTATAAAATTCCTTTCTAATAAACGTTCCTGTGAGTAATTCCTTTTTGGGGGGAAGTTAAGCATACCACTTGATTTGAAAATAAAATATCTCTATTATTTTTACAATGTCTACTTTCCACATGCAGTGCAACTAGTGAACTTATATTCAACCTGCATTCCCTAAACTTTGTACCCAGTTTTAATGTGAGTATAGAGCACCTTTGTGACTACCGTAAATCATACAGTGTTGTCTCATGGATTTTGAGTCTTCTAAGTATTCGTCTTTAGCCATGTATAGACTTTCAGCCACAATTATAGCTGCAGTCAGGAGTCTGTGTTCCTGTAGATCAAGTCTTTTATTCCACGAAGGATGTCATAAAAGGCTCAAACTACTCATTACTAGGCATACGTTATGCACCAGCATTTTAATGTTTAAAATTACTGAAACCGTAAACAGGTAACCACTGTGGAAAACTAGGAAGGCCAGTATAATCTAGTGAATATGACAGGTTATTAACTAATTACCGTGCTCTCTTGAAGATGTCCAGTTTCAGATGATCTTGACCTGATCAGAGTGGCCAGGCAGTATGTCCAGTTAGAGCTTCCAGCTTTTGCATTAGCCTGTCTAATGCTCATGCCCCACTCGGAAAAAAGGCACCAGGAAATAAAGGTATTTTGCAAAATGTTCCTCCGGGGCTGCCAAGGGTGTGGAAGGTCTCATGCTGCATGTCCCCTGCAAAAGGTTCCACTTTCTTTTCGCTAAACCTGTAAAGCATGAGTGGGGTGGAAGGTTTGTGTGGGGGTCTGGTGGGAGGCAAGACTGAGAGACAGATGAAGGTTTGTCTGACGGATGCCCGAAGAGGAGTTTGCACCTTATTCTTTATCAGTGGGGAACAGTGAATTTTCCTGCCAGAATAAAGTGAAATGATCAGGCAGTATTTTTGAAGGAATAATCCACGTGGGCCTGATCAGAGGAGAGAGGGGGCGAGAAGTGAAACTCTTGGGAATCATTGCATTTGAATAGGAATTATCCAACAATCTTGTGGCTAGGCAGGGGAAGCCTGAGGGGATAAGTACCCAAAGTAGGGTGGTGGCAACGAAAATGAGCTAGGTGGGAAAGATACAGCTTTACTTGGTGATTAGATGTGGGAGATAAAGGAGAGAAGAGTCAGGTTGTGTGTGGGTGTCTAACAAAGGCACCACGAGCCTTCTGAGGATAGAACTTTTAAAAATAACTCCCATCCCCTTTATACTATAGAATAAATAGAACAAAGCATTTGGAAACGTTTTACAATTATTTCCCCACGGGTAGAGAAGCCAGTACGTAGAGATCTATATAAGTGAGCATAATTTTTATTTCTCACTTGCTCTATTCGTTGCATTTCTTCAGAGCCATCTGTGCCTGTCTTTGACTTTGTTCCTTTTTGACTTCTTAAACTCATCCATTGATGCTTTTCAGAGTTTTAGTATTTAAATAGATTCCTTTTGGCACTTAGAATGACAAAATGCTTATTAAGCAACTCTTTGCTGTTGGAATAGTTATTTGTAAAATGCTTTTTTTCCTTATTTCAATAATTTTGTTGTTGTTGATAGAGGTGGTTTTTTTCCTGTAGTAGATATGCTTTATGATATTTCAAATTTAAAAATGAAAACCTTCCAGGTTTGACAGAAATTAGTAGTAATTATACTTTTCCATTAATTATGTTTTGATTTTTTTTCTCTAGAATTTTCTGGGCTCCTGTGACCCTCAGATCATTTTACAGCAGTTAGAGGAACATATGAATACTGGCCAGCTGGCAGGGTTTTCACATCAAGTAAGAGGCAATTTCCTCTCCCTTTTGTTATGAAAAACTTGATATTAGAAGGTAATAAATTTTCCCCAAACCAAGATTAAGCTGAAAACCTACCATCTCGATCTGTTTGTTAATATATACAATTATTTGGCTTTCATTAAGGCCTCATTAAATTTTTAAAATGCAGGGACCCTGGCTGTCTTGTTTATTTAGTGCTCTACTCAGTGGAAAATCTGTAGCCTTCAATACTTGTCATTGTGAACAGTTTTCCTTGCAAAAAGTCCCAAAGTGCTTAACAACAACTTTTTATTTATTCACTGTATACAGAAATGGACCAAAGCAGTCCCCCCTGCCCACCCTCAAAGAGGAGGCTTAGTCACGATGCGATGATAATTTAACTCCTAATTGTCAGAAATGTTTTGGTATTGAATAAGATGACATGGCATCTAACACATTTTGCGTGTGATGACACCTGTCATTCTACAGGTTAGAAGTCTGGTCCTGAATAATATCATAGATAAGAAGGAGTTTGGGATTTTGGCAAAGACAAAATACTTCCCAGTGTTGAAATCACACATGATGAATACCAACAACGTCACTGAACTAGTAAACTATTTGGCAAATGAGTTAAGGTAAGTTAATAAAATTTTTTAAAAAACAACTTAATGTAGAATTTCCTTAAAATTTATCTTTATTTTGGAGGAAAATATCAAATAATCGTAAAGCTATTTGATTGTAATTAAAGGCTCCAAATAATTAAGCTGTAGCATCACTACGTTACACATACCTTGCTACTAACACATACTAAGAGGTTAGTTGTCTTGTAATCCAATCTCTTGGAACATGAACTTGGAATCAGACAATTAATCAAGCTGCCTGACCTCCCAAAATAGTCCTGCTCTAAAACCCTACATGACAACTTTATTCCTTAGACACTTGACCAAATAATCAGTAGCTATATGTAACATAATTTTTGCTAAGCTTGGTTATCTAATTTTCCAGCACCCACAAGTTTAGAAATAGTAAGCTTCTTGGCATAGGGTTCGGAGGGAATTTGGAAAGTAAAAAGAAGGGAGAAATGGGCTGGCACAGAAGAAAGGGAAAGCTTAGTCAGGATTGAAATGTTTCTGGGTCCATCCCTACATTTGGTCTAACTGTGCTGATCCCTGGAGGTGTCACTTTCTCAGTGCCATGCCATGGATTTCTTTCTGCTTGTTTACCACTTGTGATCCAACCATAATTACAGGTTGTCATTTATGAACAAGTAGTATTTTTTGAGGTAAAATTGATATATATAATCAACTGCACATACTTCAAGTATGCCACTTGATAAATTCTGATATTTGTATACACCTGTGAAGCCATCACCACAGTGGACAGGGCAAACGTATTTATCACTCCCACATTTTCCTCATGCTCCTCTTCTTGTTGATTCCATAGTTTAGATGAAGCTTCCATCTTTATAACTGAATATTACAAGCACTGTGGGAAACCTGTGCCACCAGGAGCCACTCCCTGTGAAACTCTGAAGGTAAATCTGGCCCAGAGTTACTGGGTTCTAACCTGACACGATTTTTATTTCTAGGGTCTTAAAATTGAGCCAACCTGTTCTGGAGATAAATGGATTTTTATGCGTGACTGCATGTATTTTTATATTTCACTTTTTGTATGAGAGAATCCCAGACCAGGAATCAAGAGGCCTAGGTTCCACTCTCGGGTTTATTTATTTAATTTTTTGGCCGCACTGTGCGGCTTGTGGGATCTTAGTTCCCCAACCAGGGATTGAACCCTGGCCCTCGGCAGTGAAAGGGCAGAGTCCTAACCACTGGACCGCCAGGGAACTCCCCGACAAACTAAATTTTAAAGGGCATTGATTAATGTTGTGCTGGAGTATCCATTGCTTTTATTACTTCTTCTTTAATTAGCTAAGACATATACATTCACTATAGAAAAACAAGGAAATCTGGAAGAACGGAACTTCCCTGGTGGTCCAGTGGTTGAGAATCCGCCTTCCAATGCAGGGGATGCCAGTTGGATCCCTGGTTGGGGAACTAAGATCCCACATACCGCGGGGCAACTAAGGCCACACCACAGCTATGGAGCCTGTGCGCTCTGCAGCTCGCGTGCCACAACTACAGAGAAGCCTGTGCGCCATGACGAAAGATCCTGCATGCCACAACTAAGGCCCAATGCAGTCAAATAAATAAATAGTTAGATAGATAGATAGTTTTTTTAAAAAAAGAAATCTGGAAGAGCAAAAATAATAAGAAGAAAACTGATAACTTGAAATCTCAGAAACCAGAGATAAGATCATTCTTAACAATTTGGTGTATGTTCTTCCAAATGTTTTTGTGCATAAAATATGCACGTAAATCATTTATTCCTGTTCTGAACTTAAATATAAGGTAAAAATTTTAATTTTGATCATGTTTTGGTAGTTTTAGTGGACGTAATTAAGTTATTAGCGGTTTTTTTCTTCCCTTGGTCCAGATCAATCACATTAAAATAAGCCTGCATTTTGTTAACATCCATTAATAACTTCCCTTCTCCACTTCCAGTCTGTTGTGCTCAATGACATAAGATTACTTTTTTTAAAAAGGGAGAATATTGATTCAGGAGACAGATTTGTGGCCCTTAAAATGTATCTGTTTTTCTCCAATCATATCTGTCTAAAATGCAAAATAATCTCATACGTAGATTTTTAGCAATATAGTTAAGGGCTTAAGTTCTATAGTTTATCAAACCATTTTCTATTTAAAAAACTAAGTGACACTCATAAAAATGCTTCTGTGTTTCTTCCCATTTAGGTGTTTCTTAATGGATCATAGTAGATCATCAAAACTTTTTTCAAGAAGAATAAGAGGAAGTTTGGAATCTGTTATCAAATGACCCTATTTATTACAGTTTTTAAATTGCGCAATCTGTGTACAGTAGCTATTGTCAGATGTTCCTCGAGAAGTAATAACTAAGATGCTTAATAATAGCATAACAGTCTCATAAAGAACTCATGTCACAAATTAATAAATATTTTCTTTGCCAGTTACGTGTATAACTTGTAAAGACTATTAGTTTTTTGCACTCTATATGAAGGAAAGTTTTTTGCTCCCCCCATAAGAAAAGCAACTACTTATATCCTGTTTCTTCCATCTATATAAATAAGAATGTCAGTCTTTTTAACATCATTCTAGTAAATATGTGTATAATCTTTGCTGCAGAGCGTATCCGTCAGTGGCCAGCCAGAAATACAGAAACCACTCTAGCTAGTTGAAGCAGAGAAGGACTGAGTGTCAGGAATTGGTTACAAAGCTGTCAAGAGGACTGAAAGGCAAAAGGGAGATGAAGAGGGGGCGCTGGAGAAACTAAAGGGAAGGGGCTGTTTGCCTAACATCAGAAGCTGCTTTGAGACTTCCCTGGTGGTCCAGTGGTAAAGAATCCGTCTTCCAATGCAGGGGACGCAGGTTCAATCCCTGGTCAGGGGACTAAGATCCCACATGCCGCAGGGCAACTAAGGCTGTGTGCCGCAACTACAGAGCCTGAGTG
Organism: Pseudorca crassidens; assembly: GCF_039906515.1. Taxonomy (NCBI): domain Eukaryota; kingdom Metazoa; phylum Chordata; class Mammalia; order Artiodactyla; family Delphinidae; genus Pseudorca; species Pseudorca crassidens. The sequence goes on from NC_090307.1 coordinate 84,997,770, forward strand.
CCACAACTACAGAGCCCATGTGCTCTGGAGCCTGTGTGCCAAAACTAGAGAAGAGAAAACCCGAACGCCACAATTAGAAGCCCGCGAGCTGCAGCAAAGAGCCAGCGCACTGCAACGAAAAGTTCCTGCACGCCTCAACGAAGATCCTGTGTGCCGCAACTAAGACCCGACACGGCCAAAAATAAAAATTAAATTAAATAAACAATTAATTAATTAAAAAAAGAGAAAAGGAAGCTGCTTTGCCTCGGAGCTCGGGCGCTGCTGTGCTGGCACTGCTGCCCACGCAGTGCTTGGTCACCCTTGGCTGTAGTGCTGCCGCCTCCAGAAGGGAAAAGAGGCAGGGTTTTGCTTTCTCCAGCCTCCTGATTGTCGTGCCAGTGCCAAGAAATAGCAGGAATGAACAGAAGCCATCTGGCAAGGGGTCTGGGAGACGCAGTCTGCAGGCTGTAAGCCCCCGGCAGGACAGGGCAGGATGGAAGCTGGCCTGCAAGGGTGGCATGGAGTTGAGAGCCTGCAGCCGGGACCCAGCACACAGAAACGTCACTCACACCTCTATCCTGCCTGTGTAGTCTTTTGCTCTACTTGTGAATAAACTGAATTTGATAATGCTAGAATTTGTTTGCCTTTGCCTGTTGAGAAAAATATTATTTCTGTACAGGAAACAACGTGATATGACTAAAAACATGGGTTTTGGATAAAAAACAAGTCTGGGTTTGACCTCTGGCTCTATCACCTACTAGCTGTGTGATCCTGGACAAGTTATATAACGTCTCAAAGCCTTAATCCCCTCGTTTGTAAACCTGCTACTTGCAGTAGGTTTAGATGGTCATCCACTTGCTCTCTTCTGGAAATTTACATCAATATTTTCCACAAACCTTTTTCCTTATTTGGAGTTATTTCCTTAAGATACATTCCCAGGAACAGATTCACCAGATCAAAGGGAATAAAGGATTTTTTTTTTTTTTTTTGACCATGCCGAGTGGCTTGCGGGCTCTTAGTTCCTTAACCTGTGATTGAACCTGTGCCCCTTGCAGTGGAAGCTCAGAGCCCTAACCACTGGACTGCCAGGGAACTCTGAGAAGGACATTTTAAAGACTGGATGCAAATTGCCAAAACTGCATGCATTTCAAAAGGTCTTCTTCACAAAAGCCTATTCCTACCAGAAACATGAATGTCTGCTTTACTGTATCCTCCCCAACGTTGGGTGATCATACTCTTTTTTTTTTTTTCATTTATTTACTTTTGGCTGCGTTGGGTCTTCGTTGCTGCGCGCAGGCTTTCTCTAGTTGCAGCGAGCAGGGGCTACTCTTCGTTGCAGTGCATGGGCTTCTCACTGTGGTGATTTCTCTTCTTGCAGAGCACAGGCTCTAGGCGCATGGGCTTCAGCAGTTGTGGCACATGGGCTTAGTTGCTCTGCGGCATGTGGGGTCTTCCTGGACCAGGGATCGAACCCATGTCCCCTGCATTGGCAGGTGGATCCTTCTTAACCACTGCATCACCAGGGAAGTCCTGGCAATCATACTTTTTTAAACTTTTTGCTAATTTCATAGGTGAAAATAGTGTCTCAGTATTTACATTTGTATTTCTTTAATATCTATGTGATTGAACCTTAAGAAAACTGTAATTATAAGCCTGAGATCACGAGTAGAGCCTGTGATGGTATTCTTGGGCATAAATGTGCAAGGAATGAAAGGGTCAAGTGGTGGCACTAGAACGTAACAAATGGAAATGAACGTTCCGGCTTCATGGACTCAAGCTGCGCTAAAAAAGGAGTTCTTTCCCAGTCTTAACTGGTTTCATTGTTCAGAATAAAGCTCTGGATGTTAACTAGATTTATTGTGGTGACCATTGCATTGTATATACAAATATTGACTCATTATGTTGTACGCCTGAAACTAATGTTATATGTCAATTATCCCTCAAAATAAAATAATTCTAGATTAGGAAAATTTATCAAATAAATTGATGGAAGATTAACAGACATGCACAGTTCTGATAGGTAACGGGTTAGCTTTTGATATGCCAAAGAAGTAGCTTTATGGAATATAAATATATTTGAATTTAAGTTCAGATACATAATTAGCCAGGATACTTTTTGTTGTTATATTTATTATATTTTTATTAGCCATGATCGTTTTTATCTTTCCACTCTTGTCTCCATACAGCCATTCTCCGTCCCCTTCCCTAAGTATATTCTTAAAACATAAGCCCGATCTCATCTTGTCCTGCGTCACACTTTTTACTGGCTCACCATTGTCACTTAACATAAAATCCAAGTCGCCAACTGAGGCACACTGGCACCTTTGCTCAAATTAGAAACAAAGGTCTTGATGAAATAAAAGTTCACATTATAGGACTTCCCTGGCAATCCAGTGCTTAAGACTCCGCGCTTCCACTGCATGGGGCGCAGGTTCGATTCCTGGTCAGGGAACTAAGATCCCGCATGCAGCGCGGCATGGCCAAAAAAAAGAAAATTTTGCATTTTAAGACAAGAAAAACTTAAAACTTTTTCTCTGCTTGTTTTGGCCTCTTTAGTGTGCATTGTGCGTCTGCATTATGCACAACCAGACCTCCCCTGTGGCAGAAATACCTGCACAACCATAAAGCTCAATTTCTCTTCTTCTAGCACCAGCCATGTAACTCCTTAGAACAGGGGTCCCCAAGCCCTGGGCCGTGGACCGATAGCAGCCCACAGCCTGTTAGGAACAGGGCTGCACGGCAGGAGGTGAGTGGCAGACGAGCGAGTGAAGCTTCATCTGCCTCTCCCCATCGCTCACATTACCTCCTGAACCATCCCTCCCCCATCCGTAGAAAAATTGTCTTCCACAAAACCAGTCCTTGGTGTCACAAAGCTTGGGGACCACTGCCTCAGAAGATGCCATTCCTTTCGCAATTCTATAACGGGTCACAATGAGCTACCACTCGCCTTACCAATATATTGGTTCCCTTATAAAGATTGGTGCAGGGACTTCCCTGGTGGTCCAGTTAACAATCTGCCTTCCGGTGCAGGGGACGCAGGTTCGATCCCTGGTAGGGGAACTAAAATTCCACATGCCTCAGGGCTTGTGTGCTGCAACTAGAGATCCCTTGTGCTGCAACTAAGACCCGATGCAGCCAAATAAATAAATATTTTTAAAAAAGAAAAAAGAAGGTTGGTGCAGAACAGACTGGTCAGACAACCTGGGGAGATACTGGACTGCATGTAATGAAAGTTCTTAGCTAAAATACTTATGATTACTAATGTTACTAGCTATATTTCTTTCTCTTTTTTTCCCTTAATCTTTTATTTACTTATTTATTTATTTATTTATTGGCTGTGCTGGGTCTTCATTGCTGCGCATGGGCTTTCTCTAGTTGTGGGGAGCGGGGGCTACTCTTCATTGCGATGCGTGGGCTTTTCACTGCGGTGGCTTCTCTTGTTGTGGAGCACGGGCTCTAGGCGCATGGGCTTCAGTAGTTGCGGCACGTGGGCGCAGTAGTTGCAGCACGTGGGCTCAGTAGTTGTGGCTCACGGACTCTAGAGCGCAGGCTCAGTAGTTGTGGCACACGGGCTTAGTTGCTCCATGGCATGTGGGATCTTCCCAGACCAGGGATCCAACCCGTGTCCCCTGCATTGGCAGGCGGGTTCTTAACCACTGCGCCACAAGGGAAGCCCTAGCTATATTTCTTGTATTCTGCCTATTTTACAAGATTATTGTTTCTTGCATTACCAAATGTGTGACTGGACCTCAGATAAAATTAATGATTACCGGGCTTCCCTGGTGGCACAGTGGTTGACAGTCTGCCTGCCGATGCAGGGGACACGGGTTCGTGCCCTGGTCTGGGAGGATCCCACATGCCGTGGAGCGGCTGGGCCCGTGAGCCATGGCCGCTGAGCCTGCGCGTCCGGAGCCTGTGCTCCTCAACGGGAGAGGCCACGGCAGTGAGAGGCCCGCGAACTGCAAAAAAAAAACAAAAACAAAAAAATGACTACTAGGGCCTCCCTTGTGGCACAGTGGTTAAGAATCTGCCTTCCAATGCAGGGGACACAGGTTCGAGCCCTGGTCCGGGAAGGCCCCACATGCCAGGGAGCAGCTGAACCCGTACACCACAACTACTGAGCTTGTGCTCTAGAGCCCAAGAGCCACAAATACTGAAACCCACGTGCCACAACTACTGAAGCTCACACGCCTAGAGCCCGTGTTCTGCAACAAGAGAAGCCACCACAATGAGAAGCCCACGCACTGCAACGAAGAGCAGCCCCTGTTTGCTGCAACTAGAGAAAGCCTACACGCAGCAACGAAGACCCAATGTGCCAAAAATAAATAATTTTTTTTTAAATTAATGATGACTAGATGACTTGAAATGATCAAAAATATAGTTCTATAAGATCAATGATTGTAATAGTGTAGCTCTAGATAATGGGAAGAAGCAACAAGAAGGAACCATTTCCTGGACCATAACAGACCAGTAAGACAGGTGGTCCAGAGGCCTTTGGTTACAGTTAACAGAGCCTAGGCCAGTAATAGCACACTGAGTGGCCCATCAACAAAATCCCCACCTGACCTGGGAATGCACATTCCTAGTGCCATGAGACAAATTGGTCACGAAATGCCTCCCAAACCTTGGTTGCAATTAAGACTGAAAGGAAGGGGTTGTAAAATAAAGAATGTTGCCCACCATCCGGTTCTACAGGAATCTAGTCATTAGTTGCTGTAGTCACTGACCTACAACACCTCCTGAAAGGATGGGGATGAGTCACTTTGTGCTCTGGGAAAACTGGCAGAACTGGTCCCCAAATATTTTCAGGAGAGGATTTTGTGAACCCAGTTTCTTGCCTCTTCCCATACTTAGAAAAGCACTAAAACCACTAAGATGTCTCTCCCTGGTGAGTAGCAGCAACCTTCTGTCAAGATGTGTGCTTGATTGCACGCACCCTTCACCAAAATCACGTCTATACTCACCTCCCCCCTTACCTCTTGGGAGCAGTCCTCAGAGCTCTCTGAGACACTCTCCCGACTTATAATCCTCAGGTTGGCTCAAGTAAAATTTTTCATTTCTTTTTTAGATTGACTATTGATTAATTTTTTTTGTCAACACTCTCTAGGAAGATTTTCTATAAAAATGTTCTCCTCTCGGTACATCTACCCAAAAAAGGCAACCCCTGTGGAGGGTCACTTTTTTTTTTTTTTTCCCCGATACGTGGGCTTCTCACTGTTGTGGCCTCTCCCGTTGCGGAACACAGGCTCCGGGCACGCAGGCTCAGCGGCCATGGCTCACGGGCCCAGCCTCTCCGCGGCATGTGGGATCTTCCCGGACTGGGGCACGAACCCGTGTCCCCTGCATCGGCAGGCAGACTCTCAACCACTGCGCCACCAGGGAAGCCCAAGGGTCACATTTTTTTGTGTTTTTTTTGTTTTTTTTTTTTTGTTTTTTTGCAGTACGTGGGCCTCTCACTGTTGTGGCCTCTCCCGTTGTGGAGCACAGGCTCTGGACGTGCAGGCTCAGCAGCCATGGCTCACGGGCCCAGCCGCTCTGCGGCATGTGGGATCTTCCTGGACCGGGGCACGAACCCATGTCCCCTGCATCGGCAGGCGGACTCTCAACCACTGCGCCACCAGGGAAGCCCCAAGGGTCACATTTTTTAAAGCACAGGATTTAAAAGGTGGATCTGTTATAGCTCAGTGCTACCTGCCCATCCATACCATGGCTTAAAATTGGATCCAGCCCACCTACCTTTCTGGCCTCAGTTCCTACCACTCTCCCCTTTTCTCTGGCCAGTGTCTCCCCATCCCAGTCACTTGCTAGGGCGTGAACGTATGTACTTCCTTCACAAAACTGTTCAAAATTATCTTTGTCGCCTTCTTTATTGATTGTCTCACCATTCATTATTTTGTCCCCATACCTTAGAGCCATGCCTCATGTAGTAGACTCTTAATATATATGTATGAGAGAAATGAATTTTGGCTACCCATTTTTCAGGGTAAATTTCCTTCCTCGAATGTTTCATGGTCACATGAACAAATGAAGGAACCTCATTACACAGAACCAAAAAAAAAAAAAAAGGGAGGAATTTAGCAACAATTAAATAAGTAAAGACATTACATTTAATTTTCATGACTCACGCACAGTCTTTCATCATCTCTGACTTTCCATGAGGTGGCTCAATAACCATTCCTTTGACTAGCTGGAGTAGAGAATTTAATTAGTGAGGCGCTGCTTGCCCTTCCCGAGGATGGAAACGGTGGTCTGACAACAGGTAGGATATTCAGTCTTCTTTCTTCTGTTTCTTCTGGGGCCCAGAAATTTGGAATCTACTTGCTGTGCTTATGTAAACACATTGGATCCCTCCCTTGGGTAGTTTTTGACAAGTTTTCTTTAAGTAAGAGAATAAGACTAAATAGTTTTGGTGATGACATCCATCCAGGGGGGAGTAGCTAAGCAAGCATACATAGGTGCTTAAGATAACCAACGTGTTCCTTTTTTGTTGAATGTTGGTGCCCTACGTATAATAGACTACTGCTCCCCCACCAAAGTTTTTTATTGCATGTCCTTCAGTAAAAAATTCTGAATATGTACTCCCAATGTGTATTCTTTTAGTAGAGATTTTGAAAAGAAGAAATAGGAACTATATTCAATATCTTGTCATAACCTACAATGGAAAAGAACCTGAAGGCTGTACACCTGAAATTAACACAGTATTATAAATCAAATATAGTTAAGTTTTTAAAAAGAGGAAATAAAAAATGGAGATGCTAATACTTTCTTCCTATATCCAATGGATTGTCCTGTGCACACCATTGTGGAAACTACTGGGACAGACGACTTTACTCTGCAATACTCTTTTTGATTGATTGATTTAGGTTGTGCAGGGTCCCAGTTGCAGCACGCAGGATCTTAGTTGTGGCATTTGGGATCAAGTTCCCTGACCAGGGATCGAACCTGGGCCGCCTGCATTGGGAGCGCGGAGTCTTACCCACTGGACCACCCAGGAAGTCCCTACTATGCAATACTCTTAATACTGAGGTATAATTTACATCCAATAAAGCACATAAATCTTAAGTTCAGGGGCTTCCCTGGTGGCTCAGGGGTTAAGAACCTGCCTGCCAATGCAGGGCACACGGGTTCGAGCCCTGGTCCGGGAAGATCCTACATGCCGCGGAGCAACTAAGCCTGTGTGCCACAACTACTGAAGCCCGCATGCCTAGAGCCTGTGCTCCGCAACAAGAGAAGCCACCACAATGAGAAGCCCGTGCACCGCAACCAAGAGTAGCCCCCTCTCACCACAACTAGAGAAAGCCTGCGCGCAGCAATGAAGACCCAACACAGCCAAAAATAAATAAATTTATTTAATATATATATATATGTTGCCAAACAGTCTTGCCACAGCGGTTGTACCGTCTACACTCCCACCAGCGAAAGAGAGATTGCTCCACATCCTTGACAACACTTGGAATCATCAGTCATTTTAATTTTATTATTTTTAAAATTTATTTTTATTTTTTAAAATGTTTATTGGAGTATAGTTGATTTACAATGTTGTGTTAGTTTCAGGTGTACAGCAAAGTGATTCAATTATACATATATTGATTCTTTTTCAGATTTTTTCTCATATAGGTTATCACAGAATATTGAGTATAATTCCCTGAGCTATACAGGAGGTCCTTATTGGTTATCCATCATATATAATAGTGTATGTATGTTAATCTCAAGCTCCTGATTTATCCCTCCCATCCACGTTTCCCCTTTGGTAATCATAAGTTTTCTTTTGATATCTGTAAGTCTGTTTCTGTTTTGTAAATAAGCTCATTTGTATCATTGTTTAAAAAATTAGATTAGGGGCTTCCCTGGTGGCATAGTGGTTGAGGGTCCGCCTGCCAATGCAGGGGACACGGGTTCGTGCCCCGGTCCGGGAAGATCCCACATGCCGCGGAGCGGCTGGGCCCGTGAGCCATGGCCGCTGAGCCTGCGCATCCGGAGCCTGTGCTCCGCAACGGGAGAGGCCACAACAGTGAGAGGCCCATGTACCGCAAAAAAAAAAAAAAAATTAGATTCCACATATGAGTGATACCATATATGTGTCTTTGTCTGACACTTCATTTAGTATGATAATCACTAGATCCATCCATGTTGCTGCAAATGGCATTATTTCATTCTTTTTTATGGCTGAGTAATATTCCATGGTATATATGTAGCACATCTTCTTTATCCTTTCCTCTGTAGATGGACATTTAGGTTGCTTCCATGTGTTGGCTGTTGTAAATAGTGCTGCAATGAACACTGGGGTGCATGTATATCAGTCCTTTTAATTTTAGCCATCCTAGTGGGAGACCTTACAATACTCTTGTTGAAGGGGAAAAAATGCCAGGACAAACATCTTGTCTTCCATTCTGGCTTATCTCCCCTCCCTTTTCCACTTGAGATTTGTGGATGAGTTAAATCCACAGTGTATCTGCATATCTCAGAGTCGAGTGGCCATCACACTATATGATCTTAACCAGGATGCACAGCAAGATTCTAAATCTTAACTCACAACAGCTAAGTCTTACCATAAACTTTACAAACGATTAGAGAGCTACAAAGTGGGGTTTTTTTTCTTTCTGGCACTCTTTACATATTCAAAAGCAACCAGAAAACAAGAACTTGTGCTTCTAGAACAACCAAGGCTGAATGTTTTCTAAAGGAAATAAAGAAATTTCTAGAGCAATTTCTCTTTTTGAACTCTCCTTCCAACATCCATAAGACCAAAGAATACAACCTCTAAACTGACTTTCCCTTGGTAAGTAATCCTACAGCTTAAACAAAAAAAGGTTTTATTGAGATATAGTTCACACACCATAAAATTCACATATTTAAAGTATACTATTCAATAGTTTTGAGAATATTCACAAATATAAATTTATTTATTTATTTATTTTTGGCTGCCTTGGGTCTTTGTTGCTGCGCGCGGGCTTTCTCTAGTTGTGGCGAGTGGGGTTTACTCATTGTTGCGGTGCGCGGGCTTTTCATTGCAGTGGCTTCTCTTGTTGCAGAGCAGGGGCTCTAGCGCGCAGGCTTTAGTAGTTGTGGCACGTGGGCTCTAGAGTGCAGGCTCAGTAGTTGTGGTGCACGGGCTTAGTTGCTCTGCGGCATGTGGGATCTTCCCAGACTAGGGCTCGAGCCTGTGTCCCCTGCACTGGCAGGTGGATTCTTAACTACTGCACCACCAGGGAAGTCCCCACAGTCAACTTTAGAACATTTCCATCACCTCTAAAAGAAACCCCATACGTTTTAGCTATCATCCCCCTATTCCCCCTCCCAAACCCCACCCACCCACAAGCAGCCACTAATATACTCTCTGTCTCTATGGAATTGCCTATTCTGGACATTTCCTGTAAATGGAATCATACAGTATGTGGTCTTTAGTGGCCACGAGGTTCATCCATGTTGTAGTATGTATCAGTACTTCATTCCTTTTCATGGTGGAATAATATTCCATGGCATAGATAGACCACATTTTGCTTATCCATTGATGGAAATTTGTGCTGTTTCCACCTTTTGGCTATTATAAATAATATTGTTATGTCCTATAGCTTTTGTGTGTGTGTGTGTGTGTGTGTGTGTGTGTGTGTGTGTGTGTGTGGTACGCGGGCCTCTCACTGTTGTGGCCTCTCCCATTGTGGAGAGCTCCGGACACGCAGGCTCAGCGGCCATGGCTCACGGGCCCAGTCACTCCGCGGCACGTGGAATCTTCCCAGACCGGGGCACGAACCCGTGTCCCCTACATCGGCAGGCGGACTCTCAGTGCACTGTGCCACCAGGGAAGCCCTGTCGTATAGCTTTTTAACCACCTTGATACTTTGAGGGGTTTTTATTATTTTCTATATGTATACATATTGGCTTACTCATTCTTAAGATATCAGTTAAGACTCTATGATCAGATTTTTTTCCACTCCCTGTCTTGTCTCTGGGAGCGATTCTCTGCACACACCATATGCTGTTTCAAGTCTTTGCTCCCATTCTCTCTTTGCCTAGTTAACTCCCACTCATTCTTTATTACATGACATTTACTCAGTATCCAAGTTCCTTGAATTACTTAAGAGAATATCTTATTTATATGACTATGCATCTACATATGAAGTGTTAAGATAGTCCTTTCATTCAAAGAAATAATATGATGAATCAGGAGAAATGGCATGATCTCAAAACCAGGATTCTTGTCAACTTATTTTTTTCCAGTGTTCTTTATATAGACTTGATTTTTTAAGTCTGAAAGGATGTTACTCATAACCCATACTATATTTCATACCTCAAAAGAAGAAGTGGTAATTTACAAACTTTCTTCCTCTTCTTCCCACCCCATAATATCACATGCCCTGTAGTTGATGATGTTTTTGGTCACATGGAGCCAGAATATCTAGGAAAACTTTTGTCATCAAATGATATGAATGCATATGCTGGTGTTTCAATCTCTTTCTTTCTAAGATGACTCTTCACCAACCACAGTATACAACACTGATTGTAATAGTTGAATCATTCATAAGTTTGCCATGTAAAAATAAGAATTCTGGGGCTTCCCTGGTGGCGCAGTGGTTGAGAATCCGCCTGCCAATGCAGGGCACACGGGTTCGAGCCCTGGTCTGGGAAGATCCCACATGCCACGGAGCAACTGGGCCTGTGAGCCACAACTACTGAGCCTGCGCGTCTGGAGCCTGTGCTCCGCAACGAGAGAGGCCACGACAGTGAGAGGCCCGCGCACCGTGATGAAGAGTGGCCCCCGCTCGCCGCAACTAGAGAAAGCCCTTGCACAGAAATGAAGACTCAACACAGCCAAAAATTAATTAATTAATTAATTAGTTTTTAAAAATGTTAATGTAGACATAAATGAAACAGTTGATAAATTGCACTTCACCAAAATTAAAAAATAAGAAGAAGAATTCTGAGGAATTCCCTGGCAGTCCAGTGGTTAAGACTCCACGCTCTCACTGACAAGGGCCTGGGTTCCATCCCTGGTCAGGGAACTAAAATCCCACAAGCCGTGCAGCGTGGCCAAAAAGAAGAAAGAAAAAAAGAATTCTGCATTCTGCATGCTGATATATTAGTGGGTGACCTTTTCTCAGGAAGTTCCATGCTTTTGGTTCAAACAAGTTTACTGGTGGGATTTTTCTATATTTTCATTTTTACTTCTGGGCTTAGCGAGAGTGAAAAGAAAATGTAAGTGGTGAGGGTTGTATGGAAGAGTGAAAGAGGAGATCTTAAGAAGGAAAGGAAGAAAGAACCAGAAGGATGAAAGCCAGTGACGAAGTTATGCTATCACATCATCTTCATCCAACCTCCTTGGTTAGGTCTCTTGAAAGGCAGTGGGAGAAAACTCAAGTTTCTCTTCTATTTGCCCCAAATATCTCTGTATTCATTTTCTAGGGCTGCCATAACAAATGACCACTAACTGGGTGCTTTAAAACATCGGAAACTTATTCTCCCACGGTTCTGGAGGCCAGAAGTCCAAAATTAAGGTGTCAGCAGGACCACATTCCCTCCAAAGTCTCTAATGGAAAATCCTTCCTTACCTCTTCCAGCTTTTGGTGGTGCCAGGTGTTCCTTGGCTTGTGACAGCATCACTCCAGTCTCTATCTCCATCAACACATGGCCCGCTCCGTGTGTCTCTCTGTCCTTTTCTGTCTTTTATTTATTTATTTATAGCAACTCTGTGTGGCTTGTGGGATCTTACTTCTCCAACTGGGCCTGGAGTGAAAGCACCGAGTCCTAACCACTGGACCGCCAGGGAATTCCCCTTTTCTGTCTCTTATAAGGACACTTGTCATTGGATTTAGGGCCCACCCTAATCCTGTAGGATCTCATTTTAATCCTTACCTTAATTACATCTGCAAAGACAGTATTCCCCAGTAAGGTCACATTCTGAGGTTCCAGGTGGACGTGAATATTGTGGTTGGGGAGTAAGGGGGACACTTCAAACCACTCCAGCCTCCTGAAATTCTACTGCTTCTGCCTTTGGATAAAGTGTGTACTCCTTTAAGTGAGAGTGAGCTCTCTACTTTGCCACTGATAAGAAACAATCATTTTATACTTTTTTTTTTTTTTTTGGCCATGCCTCACAGCTTGTGGGATCCTAGTTCCCTGACCAGGGATCAAACCCAGGCCCTCAACAGTGACAGCGTAGAGTCCTGACCAACTGGACCGCCAGAGAAGTCCCACAATCATCTTACAAATTTTTTTTTTTAATTTTTTTAGCTGCACTGGGTCTTCATTGCTGCTTCTCTAGTTGCGGCAAGCGGGTCTACTCTTCGTTGCGATGCGTGGGCCTCTTACCGCGGTGGCTTCTCTTGCTGCGGAGCACGGGCTCTAGGTGCGCCAGCTTCAGTAATTGTGGCACGTGGGCTCAGTAGTTGTGGCACATGGGCTCTAGAGCTCAGGCTCAGTAGTTGTGGAGCACGGGCTTAGTTGCTCCGCGGCATGTGGGATCTTCCTGGACCAGGGCTCGAACCCATGTCCCCTGCTTTGGCAGGCGGATTCTTAACCACTGCACCACGAGGGAAGCCCTCATCTTATAAATTTAACTGAAGTAAACTAAGGTACGGAAATCGTCATGGATTTTCACAAAGACAACGTGTCTATGTAATAAACACCCAAATCAAGACACAGAACATTCCCAGTATAGATTAGGAACTATGTTCTTTCTTCTTTTTCCATTAAAGAAAAAATTTTATTTGTGGTAAAATACACATAAAATTTACCATCTTACCCATTTTAAAGTGTGCGGTTCAGTGGCATTAAATACTTTCACACTGTTCGGCAACCATCCCCACCATCCTGCTCCAGAATTTTCTATCTTGCAAAACTAAAACTCTGTCCCCGTTAAGCACTAACTCCCCATTTCCCCAGCCCCTGGTAACCACAATTCTACTCGTGTATCTATGAATTTAACTACTCTAGGGAACTCCTGTTAAATGGACTCATACAGTATTTGTCCTTTTGTGACTGGCTTAGTTCACTCAGCGTAATGTCTCTGGCTGCATCCATGTGGTAACACATGTTAGAATTTCCTTCCTTTTTAGGGCTGAATAATATAGGAACCATATTCTTTTGAAAGGTGATGACAACCTCCTTCTGATTTTTATGGCTAAGTGTTTACTTATTTTCATCCCTGATGCTAATTAGAAAACAATGTATGTTTCACTAATGTTTTCCTCCTTGGTGATTACAGAGTTCAGTTTTTCAGGTTTTTAAACCAGAACCTAGCCCTCCGCTCTGGATCCTGTGGTTTTGCCGTGTTACCCAATCTCATGTGCATTTTAACTATCCCATTTTGTGTGTGTGTGTGTGTGTATGTGTGTGATAAAAGTCACATGATATAAAACATACTATTTTAACCATATTTAACTGTACAGTTCAGTGGCACTAAGTACATTCACAGCGGTGTGCCACTCTCACCGTCATCCCTCTCCTGTAACTATCCCATGACATCTACAGAAAAGCTGAAGAATCAACAGCTTCCAAAAGTGGATACAAGTAACCAGCAGGGCAAGTCTCAAAAGCCAATTTTTTATTCCTCTTTCCTTTCCCTTTCTTTGCAGCTGGCTCATAAGCAGAGCCCAAAGGACCTTGGCAGTAGTTTAGATTTAACTCCATGTCCACACTCTGAAAGTCGGCAGGATTCTGTTTTGTTTCCTTTTATTTAAGCGCACTTACTCATTGTTTTGGAAATACTTCACATTCCAGGCGATTCAAGACTTCTTGAATAAACAGCCCACCTCTTTAGAGAGAAGACCCATTGAATATATGAAATCCCAGCTGAGTCAATAAAAAACAACCAAGATGTGAAGACAGAGAGGAAGGTAACTCCATGTCCCTATTAGAGATTCTCAGAGGAATACATCCTAATTAATTTCCATCATGGCTAAGGCCCTGCAACATTTATAGACAAATATAGCACCTTAATCAGCATGGGTGAAGGACCTGGTTCCCTTAATCCATCAGCTGTGAAACAGGTTTTTTGTTTTTGTTTTTTTTTTCCCCAGTACGCGGGCCTCTCACTTTTGTGGCCTCTCCCATTGGGGAGCACAGGCTCCGTACGCACAGGCCCAGCGGCCATGGCTCACGGGCCCAGCCGCTCCGCGGCACGCGGGATCCTCCCGAACCGGGGCACGAACCTGTGTTCCCTGTGTCCCCTGCATCGGCAGGCGGACTCTCAACCACTGCGCCACCAGGGAAGCCCTGAAACAGGTTTTTACCGTAGGCGACTTAAGTCATTTATTTTAATAGTTTACACATTACACAATGACTTAGGACTAAGTGCCAAGAAATATAGTAAGAGCAAGATCAAATCCAACCACACTTCAATTATTAATCTCTAATGTTAGCCCTTATAAAAGCCCATCCAGCTGCATTATCCTTTTTCTGAAAGCTTTCTGTCTGTGGAGTAGAGCAGGAAACGGGTAAGGCTGTGTATGATCAGGCCACTGACCACGGCTGTTCTCTTTCTCTCTGTCCATCCCCTGCCCGACCAGTGCCTGTTTCACCTACACCCTACGCACAGGACTGACCTTCCTAAGTACTTGTCCCAGGCCCCAGCTAGTGATTGTTCTTATCAAAGGGGCGGTGAGGGGCGTGCCCCTCTGCTAGTTTCCCTGGCAACTAATGAGCCCACGTGAGGTCAATTCTCCTATAACTGGTAACCTCCCCTGCCCCCCAGGAGCGAAGACCGCCACCGAGTCCTGCCCACCGACCGCTGCACAGGTGGGGTGTCGCTCTAGGACCTTGCTTCAGATGTGTAAGCTCCCCCATCCATTGAACCACTGATATATCTGTAGCTGACTCCAGGCTCTTGAAGCTGGGGAAGCACAGGGCTTGTTGGCCTGTGGGGTGCAGCCCAACAGGTGCCAGAACTTTCCAGAACCACAGAAAATTGAGGGAAAGGGGGTGGAGAGGGATCCACTTCTATCTTCCTCTGCTTTCTCCCAGTCACAGCCTAGTGATTCAGAAAAGTCAGCCTGACTTTGAAAAGGGAAGTGCTCACTTTCACCGCATAGAATTGACATTTCACACAGAGAAAGCATGAGTTTTCCACAACGTTTGGTCACATTTCAGTGCTCTATGCTAAGCTCTCAAAGCCCGAGAGAAGCCACACAAACTCAGTGGTGTGGCTAGCGATTGCTTCTTGCCTGCAGTACGCAGAGCTGACAATCCTATAATTATTTACATATTGCACCTAAAGCTAGTCCTTCCCTGTTTTTGAAATACTAAGATTGGCTTGAGACAGTATGAGACCTGGGTTCATCTTGGGGATCACACACACACACGCACATACACATACTCCTTACCTAACCCTGAGATTTAACTGCACTTGAGAATTCTTTATCATTAGCTGTCTACCTACAAGCTGAAAAGGTTTGTTTCTTTCACTTTAGCTGTAGCAACTCATTACGCTATCTTTTCTCTCCAGGGAGAGACGCACGAACATGGCTACTGTTAGTCGTGTGATTCTTGCTCCCATTTGGATAAAATCAATACCTTTGCCTTGATTTTTCAGAACCTTCTTTGGAGTTCTTTGGCTGCCAGTAATAAAAAACCTAACTAGAGCTGGCTTTAAGTGAAGAGGGCATTTACTATCTTGCATAATCAGAAGTTCAGATATTGAGTTCCCAGAACTTGCCAATGATGTAATTGAGCCCAGGTTCTTTCCATCTTTGCACTCAGCCATCCTTTAATGAACTGGTTTGGCCTTAGCTTGTTTCCTCACAAAAGGACTCAGCTGGGACTTCCATGCTTCCACTGCAGGCGGAGACCCCGCATGCCGTGGTGCGACCAAAAATTTTTTTTAAAAAGGGGGGGCGGTGGGGGCTTCCCTGGTGGCGCAGTGGTTGAGAGTCCGCCTGCCGATGCAGGGGACACGGGTTCGTGCCCTGGTCTGGGAAGATCCCTACATGCCACGGAGCGGCTGGGCCCGTGAGCCATGGCCGCTGAGCCTGCGCGTCCGGAGCCTGTGCTCCGCAACAGGAGAGGCCACAACAGTGAGAGGCCCGCGTACTGCAAAAAAAAAAAAAAAAAAAAGCGGGGGGTGGGGGGGTGGCAGGCCTCAGCTGCTCCAAACATTACATCCTTAGGCAAGAATTTCCAAAGGTCTTTTTTTTTTCATTTGAGGTGAAATTCACGCGACATAAAATTAACCATTTTATAAGTAAACGATTCAGTGGCATTTAGTACCTTCACAGTGTTTGCAGCCACCATCTCTATTGAGTTCCAAAACATCTGCATGACCCTGCAGAGGAGAGCTCATACCCACTCAACAGCCATTCCTCTCTCCCTCCCCTCCGATTCCTGCGAAACCACTAATCTTTCTGTCTCTAAGGATTTGCCTCTTCTGGACATTGGAATCATACAATGTGGGGCCTTTTTTCCTTTTTTTATTTTGGCCAGGCTGCGCATCATGTGGATCTTAGTTCCCCAGCCAGAGGTCGAACCTGTGTCCCACTGCAGTGGAAGAAGCGTGGAGTCCTAACCACCGGACCGCCAGGGAAGTCCCGGTACGTGGCCTTTTTTGTGGCTTTTTTCACTTCATCCAATGTGCTCGAGGTCCATCCACACTGTAGCATGCATCCGTACTTCGTTCCCTTTTCTGATAGTCCATCGCGTGGATATGCCACATTGAGTTTATCCGTTCAGCTGCTGATGGATGTTTCGGCTCTTCCTACCTTTTGGCTCTTGCGAACAGTGCTGCTGTGAACGTGCCTGTACATGTATTTATTTAAGTAACTGATCTTCAGTTCTCCGGGACATATACTTAGGAATGGAATCACTAGAAAATTTTCTGAAACACATCCCTAGTTTTCCCCTCACATCCTATAGGTCAGAATTGTGTCACATCTCTGAGCCTACAGCAATGTCTTGGCAAGGAGAGTGAAACCACCACGATTGGCTAAAACTAATCAAGAGTCACACCCTGAAGCTGGGTGAGAACCCAATCACCTCTGAAGGGCATGGTCACGTGGAAGAGGGCCATTTTCAGGAGATGGTGACCTTGAGTGTGAATGTCATGACACAGGTAGGCAAGTTCTCTGTCAACCATCCCTCCCCGTATTGTGAGATCAATTTGTATTCTGTTCAAGGGTGTGAACCTTACTGTTCTACCTGCCAAGCAAGCTTTCCTTTGGGGATTGTTTGTTCTGCAAACATCTGTCTTAAGGAGGAAGTGTGGGAACTAAGGTCATGACAAACAGCATGTCAGACGATGAAGCCTGTGTGAAATGGAAGCTCTTAAAATATACTAAAGGAAGGACCCTGGTGGATCCAGGGTGTGCTTCCCTTATGGCACCTTTGAAACACTGGGAATGTGTTTCAAGGAACTTCCATTTATTTAACGTTGTCTAGATTCTGGTCTGTGTACCCAGATTTGCCTTTGCCTCCACCACCAAGCCGTGTGGAATTCGTTTCTTTGTCTATTCCACAAATATTTCTTGTGTGTCTACTGTGTGTCAGGCACTGGGCAAGGCAGTCGGGAGATGATGGTAAGACAGAGAGCCTTAGCTCCTGTCCTCATGGAGCTAACAGTGTGGTGGAGGAGATTGAGGTTAAACAAATAATTCTGCAGCTCATTTTATTTATTTATTTTTATCTATCAATAATTACTTTTTTCTTTTTTTAAATTGAAGTATAGTTGCTATAAGTTACAAGTGTATAATGTAGTGATTCACAATTTTTAAAGGTTATACTCCATTTATAGTTACTATAAAATACTGGCAGTATTCCCTGTGATGTACAATATATCCCTGTAGCTTATTTTATACCTAATATTTTGTATCTTTTACTCCCCTACCCCTGTATTTCCCCTCCCCCCCTTCCCTTTCCCCTCTGGTAACCACTAGTTTGTGCTCTGTGAGTTTGCATCTTTTTTTGTTATGGCAAAATTTTTTCCTTTTTATGACTGAGTAGTAGTCTACTGTGTATATATATATATATATATATATATATATATATATGTAATATCTTCTTCATCTATTCATCTGTTGATCACTTATGAACATTGGGGTTATGCAGATCATTTTTAAATTAATATTGTGATAAATGTGATGAAGAAAAAAAAAGCACAGGGTACAATGAAAGTGTTGAAGAGAGGAAGTGTTCTGATTGGATCCTCCATGACAATAGACACAAGGAAAGACTGCAGCAGTTCCCTGCAATGAGTGGTTAAGGGAAAGCAGTGACATCAGCCAGTGTCACTGAAGTCCCTCAATTAGCCAGCAAGGCCAAGTGCAGGCTCCAGGGACACCACCTAGAGCATTATGGGGATTAATTTGTTTTCAACTGAATGTGTATGAGAAAAATAATACTAGGTTTGAAAACAAAGGATTGTTTTAGACCCATAAAGGCCAGAGTGGGGAAGTTTTTAAAAATGGAATTGCAGTCCTTGTGTCACTCTGTGCTGTGCTGAGAGAGAAGCCCATGGCTCGAGGACCGTGTCATGTCACCGTTTGAGCTTCAGTTGACTAGACCAGCCCAGGGGAGCCATCCACTGGTTGATTGACAGCTGTCAGCTGGCCTGGTACATACGCTTTGCTCACAAAGGCACTCCGCACTGCATATTGGTTTCCTGGGGCGGGGCTGCTATAACAAATTACCACAGGCTTGGTGCTTCACTTTTTTTTTTTTTTTAATATTTATTTATTTGTTTGACTGCTCCACGTCTTTGTTGCGGCACACGGGATCTTTTAGTTGAGGCGGCATGTGGGATCTAGTTCCCTGACCAGGGATCAAAGCCGGGCCCCCTACATTGGGAGCATGGAGTCTTAGCCACTGGATCACCAGGGAAGACCCTACACTTGGTGCTTTAAAACAACAGAAATTGGGGCTTCCCTGGTGGCGCAGTGGTTGAGAGTCCCCCTGCAGATGCAGGGGACATGGGTTCGTGCCCCGGTCTGGGTGGAAAAAAAATACAAACAAAAAAAACAACAGAAATTTATTCTCTGACAGTTCTGGAAGCCAAAAGTCTAAAATTGAGATGTTGGCAGGGCCACACTCCCTCTGAAGGCTCTAGGGGAGGACCCTTCCTTGCCTCTTGTAGCTCTGGTGGCCCTATAGCTGTTTCTTGACTTGTGGCTGCATCACTCCAGTCTCTTCCTCTGTCTTCACATGGCCTTCTCCTCTCTGTGTGTCTCTTATAAGGATGCTTGTCATTGGATTTAGGGCTTATCCAGGATGATCTTATCTTGGGATCCTAAATTTAATTGTATTTGCAAAGACCCTTTTTCCAAATAAGGTAAGATTCACAAGTTAAGGTTCTGGGATTAATCCATGAACATATCTTTTTTTTTTTTTTTTTTTTTTTGCGTCACGCGGGCCTCCCACTGTTGTGGCCTTTCCCGTTGCGGAGCACAGGCTCCGGACGCACAGGCTCAGCGGCCATGGCTCACAGGCCCAGCCGCTCCGCGGCACGTGGGATCCTCCCAGACTGGAGCACGAACCTGTGTCCCCTGCATCGGCAGGCGGACTCTCAACCACTGCGCCACCAGGGAAGCCTGTGAACATATCTTTTTGAGGATCACCATTCAACCCACTCCCATTGTATAATGACTATTAGACCCAGTCATGTCAGGGAAGATGCTGGACAGTGACAACGATCCAGTCAGGTCCTCTTTTTATGGAAGTCTGGACCCAAGCAAGATATGCAAGAAATAAACCCCTCCATTGGAGTTGGGCAGAAGCCAAGAGACCCCCAAAGAAGACAGTCAGAAGTCAGAGCAACGACCAACTGAGGCCACATCGTGAGAATGGGGACAATTCTAGAGCTTCTCTTTCCTGGCATACCATTTTCATCGATGTAAGCAAAAATGCATCTTTTGAACCCTGCTCAATATTGTGTAACAACCTAAATGGGAAAAGAATTTGAAAAAGAATAGATACAGGTATATGTATAACTGAACCACTTTGCTGTACACCTGAAACTAACACAACATTGTTTTTTTGTTTTTTGTTTTTTAAATTTATTTATTTATTTTTGGCTGCGTTGGGTCTTCACTGCCGCACGCGGGCTTTCTCCAGTTGCGGTGAGCGGGGGCTCCTCTTCGTTGCCGTACACGGGCTTCTCATTGCGGTGGCTTCTCACTGCAGAGCACGGGCTCTAGGTGCGTGGGCTGCAGTAGTTGTCGCTCGTGGGCTCAGTAGTTGTGGCTCATGGGCTCAGTAGTTGTGGCTCACGGGCTCTAGAACGCAAGCTCGGTAGTTGTGGCGCATGGGTTTTGTTGCTCCGCGGTATGTGGGATCTTCCCGGACCGGGGCTCAAACCCGTGTCCCCTGTATTGGCAAGCGGATTCTTAACCCCTGTGCCACCAGGGAAGTCCCTAACACAACATTGTTAATCAACTATACTCCAATATAAAATAAAGTTGAAAAAAAATTAAATTAAATTAAATGTATCCTTTGTTTTTCATGACGTTTAATGTCTTGGACTGTGTCTAACAATAGCTGGTGTCTTAATTCTTGCTGCTGCGGGGGCAGCAATTCTGGAGTGACGACTTTGTCTGCAGGAAGGTGAGCGCCAAAAGCACAGGGGTCCAAAGCTCCAGGATGGGTGTCGATGGCTCCAGGAAACAGTGGAGCACTTTTTTCACTCCTAAGAACACAGGAGTTGGAGGAGGGATGAGGCAAGAAGAGGATCAGACATGTATAGCAACATTGCCATTGGAGGAGTCAAAAGGAGGCTCCCCTGCATGATTCCTGAGCCGGCACAAGAACCCAATGCCAGCGGCTTTTCAGTCTTTTAAGAAATGCAACATCGGGCTCTCCGGGTGGCGCAGTGGTTAAGAATCCTCCTGCCAATGCAGGAGACGCGGGTTCGAGCCCTGGTCCGGGAAGATCCCACATGCCACAGAGCAACTAAGCCCGTGCGCCACAACTACTGATCCTGCTCTCTAGAGCCCACGAGCCACAACTACTGAGCCCACGTGCCACAACTACTGAAGCCCGGGTGCCTAGAGCCCCTGCAGAGAAGCTACCGCAATGAGAAGCCCTCACACCACAAGGAAGAGTAGTCCCTGCTCGCCGCAACTAGAGAAAGCCTGCGCGCAGCAGCAAAGACCCAACGCAGCCAAAAATAAAAATAAATACATTTTTAAAAAAAGAGAGAGAAATGCAGTATCACCATCATTCTCAAGGCACGGAGGACGATGGTGAGTGAAAAACACAGACCTCAGTGTGACTGCTTCGAAAAGTTATGAGAAGAGTCAGATTCTAAGCAGGAAGACATTGTAGGAATACCTTAGTCAACTTATTTCCATTTTCCTTTTAATATATGCACAAGAGTGACAAGTATCCATTGAAATTTTCAAGTGATAAGAAGTTTGCCATCCTGGGTGCACATTCTTTTCCTGTCTTCGTGGCGTATAAAGTAACGACGCATATTCTGTCAGATGGTATTTGGACTTGGCTTAAGCAGTATGGTCCAGGCCAGCACAAGGCTTGACAGTTTCCTGAGCAAACTAACTTCGGTTGCTTATATAACGTGCGTTACCCCAGGTAACCCAGAAGGTCCCAAGTAACACAGAGTCGGACAAAAGTTGGGCAAGAAAGAGTGATCAAGCTCAAATCCTTGTGGGCTGTGAAAGAACACACCCCAAATCCTGGGTTAGAAGCAGAAAAGGAGGGTGATTTGCCTCAAGGGCCTACAAGATCCCTCACTGTTTTTTTTTTTTTTTTTACATCTTTATTGGAGTATAATTGCTTTACAATGGTGTGTTAGTTTCTGCTTTATAACAAAGTGAATCAGTTATATATACATATACATATGTTCCCATATCTCTTGCCTCTTGCGTATCCCTCCCTCCCACCCTCCCTATCCCACCCCTCCAGGCGGTCACAAAGCACCGAGCTGATCTCCCTGTGCTGTGCGGCTGCTTCCCACTAGCTATCTACCTTACGTTTGGTAGTGTATACATGTCCATGCCTCTGTCTCGCTTTGTCACAGCTTACCCTTCCCCCTCCCCATATCCTCAAGTCCCTTCTCTAGTAGGTCTGTGGCTTTATTCCTGTCTTACTGTTTTATTTATTTATTTATTTGGCCGCACTGCGCGGCTTGTGGGATCTTAGTTGCCCCACCAGGGATTGAACCGGGCCATGGCAGTGAAAGGCCCAAGTCCTGACCACCGGACCACCAGGGAATTCCCCCTCACTGTTTAAAAAAAAAAAAAAAGGTGAATTATTTAGGTATTTGCTTTAAGGCTGACGATCTTTGATATATTGAAGCACAGACTAGTCTTTATCCCAGAGTATTTCTCAACCCCTTTTCCTTTATTGCCCCTCCCCCAGTTACCTTTTCAGACTCTTTTTTTCTAATTGTCCCGCTCCATGAATCTTCTTATTGTGATAAAATATACATAACATAAAATTCACCATTTTAACTATTTTAAAGTGGCATTAACTATTGATATATTCACAGTGCTGTGCAACAAATACCACTGTCTGGTTCCAGAACTTTTTCATCACCCCAAACAAAAACTCCAAACCCATTATTATGCAGTCACATCCCATTCTCCCATCCCCCCAGGTCCCGGAGACCATTAATCTGCTTCCTGTCTCTATGGATTTGCCTCTTTTGGACATTTCCTATAAACGGAATCATAAAACACGTGGCCTTTTAGTTCTGGCTTCTTTCACTCAGCATCATGTTGTATATGTATCAGTACTTTATTCCTTTCTATGGCTGAATAATATTCCATTGTATGGATGGATGGATGGACCACATTTGTTTAACCATTCATTTAGTAGATAAACATTTGGGTTGTTTCCACCTTTTGGCTATCGTGAATAGTATTGCTATGACCATTTGTGTTCAAGTGTTTGTTTGAACATCTTTTTCAGTTCTTCTGGATATATTCATAGGAGTGGAATTGCTGGGATCCTATGGTAACTCTATGTTTACCTTATCAAAGACCCACCAAACTGTTCTCCACAGTGGCAGCACCATTTTGCATTCCCACCAGCGATATATGAGGGTTCCAATTTCTCCACATCATCACCCACACCTCCCCCCGCCCCCCCATGAAAGGTTAATAGCACACATATACCACGTATGTTTGTGTACTGTAGCCCTTTTGACGGCAGACTTTGTGTCTAATGGAAATATTTGCAGGGGATCATAGACTCAGAAGCCTGCAGGAATTTATAAAAACACTGCTGCCTCACCAAAAACACATCTGCCAGCCCTTAGGGCCAGCAGGCCGCCAGGCTGCAGACACGGATTGATTTTATTTTATTAAAATATGTATAGGGTGGATGGAGCATCATTTATTCCATCATTCCCCTTTTCCTTTTGATGGGCATTCATTTTGTGACCAGCTTCCTACCACACATACAAAAAAACAATGTTCCCGTCAACATCCTTGTCCTTAAGTATTGGTACTTTTATTTTTCTGGGACGGATTCCCAGGAGTTGGATAAATGGGTCAAAGGGTTTCGTTTCCATTTTAACAGATGTTGCCAGATTGCTTCCCCAAATGGCTGCAAAACTTCACATGTACCAGAGTGGCCTTCTCTCCATATTCCTGCCAACACTTGAGAGCACTGCTCGTTTTAGTTATGTCAGTCAGTCTAGTGGATGCAATGTCTTATTGCTTCTTTAATTAGCATTTTTCTGACCACTGTTGAATTGGAAGATCTTTACATTCTTTTGTTGGCCATTTGGTTTTGCTCCTCTGTAAATAATCTGTTCATAATCTAAGTCCATTTCTGTCTTGGTTGTTTGTCTTGTTCAGGTCAATTTGTAAAAGCTCTTTAGATAGCATCCATCTGAACTTTGGCTTAATTGCAGAGAAGTGATTAAGAGCATCGTCTTCTGGGGCGGACTGCCAAGGGTCGCCTCAGAACTTAGCCCCTGACTGGCTATGTGACCTCGGCAAGTCATTCAACTTTGCCCCAGTTTACTCATCTGGGAAGTAGCAGTCATGATCAACATCATAATTCCTACCTCATACTGTTGTTCTAGACACCAGTGAGTTAATACAAGTCAATAGGATGGTGCATGGCACACAGTAAGTTAGTCAACCACAGTTGGTGACTATTATTTGTATTACAAATAGTTTTCCATCTCCATCACTTGCACTGGCTTTATTTTTGGTACCCCTTGTCACATAAAACATTTTAATGTTGACATAGTCAAATACCCATCTTTTCTTTCATAGCTTCTGAGTTCCCAGGCTTGGTTAAGAAGATCTCTCCATTTCCTTCATGATGAATTTCCTTGTCTTTTGGGTAAGTTTAAAATTTTTTATTTTATATACAAAGAGTTAGTATTGTTTCTGAGGATGGTAGATATGCTGGATGACCCATTCAAGAAGTTCACACTTAGTCCAACTTAATGAAGCCGATGTCCTTCCCGTACTGGCGGAAACACTGGCGGCACATATTGAGGCTGTATTTCTGGATCAGGTTGTACCGGTTTGGGCCGGTTTGAGCAGACGCAGCAAGAGCTAGAACGCTGGCCAATTTTTTTTGGATGACTCCAGTAGAGCTGCTGGTGACCCATGTTGCTTTCTTGGCTTCAACTAGGCAAAAGCAAATTTCCTTGTCCTGATCATGGGAAGCCTGTAACTCACCATGTCCCACACGGAGGTGCACTGTCCTGCCGGCTCCTAGATCTGTTTCCTCCCCTTCTCCCTCATCCCTCCGAGATGAGACCTTTAGAACACTTTCACTTCCTCCCTCTCCTCCTTTCCTTTTCCATCTTCCCCAATGAGACCCATGAGACCCTTTACCTCCCCACCCCCACTCACCAGTCTCTGAGGTTTGGCTGAAATAATTTAGTATTTGTTAGAACTCCCTTAGAGGAGGTCCATTTGGTTTCAAGAGTCCTTCTCTGTTACACAAATCCCTCTCTGGATCCACTTAGATGTAAGACATCCTATGCCTGTGTTCTTAACACTGTTTTCTCTTTTGTTTTCTTCTTCTTTCAGTTTTCTTTTCAGGTGTAGTTGTAGTCTGGTAAGTCTTTTCTCAAGTCATTTCCTCAGATGAAGACCTGGGAGTTATATTCTCTGAATCCTTGGGGGTATCCTTGACTCTTCTCCTTTTGCCTCAATAGATGGAAAGTATTTTGAAAACTGGATAGAGGATTCTTGGGTCGGAGTCCTTTCTCTCTTCTGTAGATACTGGTCCACTGTCATCTTTCCATAGCGTAGATGAAAATCTAATGCCAGTCTGACTTTTTTTCCTTTGTGCATATCTTCTGCTTTCTGCTTGACACTTGTAAGATGGTTATCTTCCAGGTTTGGTGATTTTACCAGAATATGCCCACATATGACTCTTATCAGACCAGTCTGGAACTCAGTGAACCCTGTCAATCTGCAGTTGCTGATCTTTAGTAATTTCAGGAACATTTTCTCCTATTATTTGTTGATCTGTTGCTTATTCTTGTTTTGGAACTCCTATTGTGTGTTCATTCATTCTTCAGGAGCTATCCTCCAACTCTCTTATCTTTCCCCACAGATTTCTATTTCCTTATCATTTTGCTCTATGTTTGGAGACATTTCTTGCACTTGGTCTCCCAGACTGTTCACTTAGCTCTCAGTAGAGATTCTACTCACCTTCTGTTACCAAACGTGGGTTTGGCTGCTCGCCACTCAAAAGCCAATCCTCAAGAGACAAGTGTTGGTTGGAAAGGAAAACTTGCTTTATTCAGGAGGCTGGCAACCTGGGGAGAAGGCGGACTTGTGTCCAAAAGCCACCTCCAAATGTTCTGCTTGACCAGGAAAGTTTTTAAAGGGAAATCATTTGGGGATGGGGTCAGAGTCTTCATCACCTCCCACTGTGTGCAGACTTTCTTCTGATTGGTTGGTGGTGAGGTAACAGGACAGTGTCCCAGGAAT
Organism: Pseudorca crassidens; assembly: GCF_039906515.1. Lineage (NCBI taxonomy): Eukaryota > Metazoa > Chordata > Mammalia > Artiodactyla > Delphinidae > Pseudorca > Pseudorca crassidens. The sequence goes on from NC_090307.1 coordinate 85,023,596, forward strand.
CTTGTGCTTGGCCTGAAGTTACCATCCTCCACCTGGGTGGGGGTCTTAGTTCCTACAGAAGAACTCAAAGATATTGTTCTGTGTATCCCTTGAGGAGGAACCAGGACCCTGCCCCAAGGCTGCACTATTGTTTCTTCACTGCTCCTCCTTTGTTTCTGCATCCCCTCCCTTCCCCGATAAGCAACTGTTCAAATCTGCCCTTTCCGAACTCGGAAGGTCAAGGAGGCTGAATAAAGCCTATTTCCTACAAACAAGAAACAGGGGACACAGAAAGGATTTGAACCCGGGAGGTCCCCACAGGGTCCTACTCTGTTTCATTAGCATCAGATCCCACAGGTGAAGGGCTCAGTCCCGCAAGACTGTTGGACTCAACTTCAGAAGAACAAACAGTCAAAAACCAGATGGGGAAGAAAGCCTGTTTAAGGCACCCTGCCCAAATCGCCCTACCTCAATTTTTCCAACATTGTAATGGCATTTCTTCATTTAAAAATACATCATGGGAACTCCCTGGCAGTCCAGTTGTTAGGACTCTGCGATTTCACTGCTGAGGGCCCGGGTTCAATCCCCAGTCAGGGAACTAAGATCCCTCAAGCTGAGTGGTGCATGGCCACAAAATAATAATAATAACAAGAATAATAACAATAATAATAATGATATAGAGATCGAAAGTAGATTGGTATTTGCCAGGAGCTGGGGCAGCTCTATGGGGCATGACTGACAATGGGCATGGGGGGTTTTGGGGGTGGGATGATGAAAAAGTTGTGGAATTAGACAGTGGTGATGTTTGCACAAGTTTGTGAATATACAATAATAAAAATGGCTGAACTGTACTTTAAAAGGATGAATTTATCATTTCTCAGCCTTTTGTCTAAGATCAAGCAGCAGTATCTGTTTTTAGTTCGTGTTTTTAGTCAGTGAACTGTGGTTGAGGGCTGGAGGACAGCATCCTCAGGGAGTTGCATGGTGTCTTGGTTGCGTGGATTGGGTGGCTGGGAATCCAGTCTGTGTCTGGAGCCAGGCTATGACCCAGGACATCCTGGTCACCTCTGCCAGCATGCAGCCATACCCAGGGACCTGCTGTGGCTTCCAGAATCAGCTGGACCATCTCTCTTGGGAGTTTCTCCGGCTTCCCTCTGTCAACTGGTTGGTCCTCCCAGATTCCATTTTATTTCACTCTGTCAGCTATAAAGGATGGATCACTGGGCTGTCGAGATAGAGGGGAAGTGCTGGCTTAGTCTTCAATGGGAAAGACATAGGAAGGGCCCGGGCAGGAGTTTGAATTTTGTGCCCTGGCTGTCCTGCTGTTCTCAGGCTTTTTAGGCATGTATCTGAAAGAAAGTCTCTTGAATTAAGACTATAAGAAAGTACACAAGATATTCAATAAAGTAAATGACCTAAAAAAAAAGATGAATTTTATAGCATGTGAATTATATTTCAGTATAAAATATCTGTAGCTGTAAGGATCCTAAACCCAGGACCTCTGTCATCCTCTCTGCACCCCCAGCACCTGGCCAATGAGTGGGAAAGCTGGCATTTCAACCCAGAAACATCTCATTCCAAAAGCCATTCTCTTTCACCTCCACCCCACGTTGATACCAGGTAGCCTGACAGCAAAGACTGTGCTGAGTTGGGACTCTATTCTTTGGATAATTAAAGGTTTTTGAGGTTAGGAAAAGAGGCATGGTTCAATTTTTGTTTTAGAAGGATAATTTTTAGGAGCTTTATGGGAATATTCTTTGTTAGAAATGATAACAGTAGATAAGACTATTCAGCAATTTTTTTCTGGATGGACTATAATAATTTTAGTTGTTCCGTTTAAAAAAATTTTTTTTTTGAAATCATGACTGAAATGTCAGCTTCTATGGGAACCTCAGAGAGAAGTGTGATTTTTTTTTTCTCTCAGTTTTTTAAAAATATGCATTTTAATGAATTTTGAGATTGGTTTCCATCATTAAACAAAAGATAGCTGGGGAGAGAGAAGAGGCAGTTGGGCAATGTTTGCCTGTGAAAAATCAACCTGTCTTTAATGTTATTCTTCTACTTTTTTTAAGTTGAATTTCTCTGCTGTGTAGCACAAGAGGCCTTATGTGAAATTCTATTCTAATTTATAGGTGATAAGTGGTTTTAAATAAACACATATGGCATTCCAGCTGAGCTCTGAAACCACTGGCTGACGGCGGCATAGGACAAAGACGATCAGACGCTGTGTGAGTTTGCTCGGGCCACCTTATCAAAGTTTTACAGTCTGGGTGGCTTAAACAACAGAAATTTTATTTTCTCACAGTTCTGAAGGCCAGAAGTCCAAGATCAAGGAGTGGGTAGAGTTACTTGTTCTGAGACCTCTCCCCTCGCTTTGTAGACAGCCGTCTTCCCCCTGTCCTCACATGGTCTTCCCTCTGTGCACATCTGTGTCCTAATCTCTGTGTCCTCTTTTTATAAAGGCACCAGCCCTATTGAATTAGGGCCCCACCCCTAATGACCTCATTTTCATTTAATTACCTCTTTAACACCCCTTGTTCAAATACAGTCATGTTAAGAGGTACTGGAGGGACTTCCCTGGTGGTACAGTGGTTAAGACTCTGTGCTCCCAATGCAGGGGGCCCGGGTTTGATGCCTGGTCTGGGAAATAGATCCCACATGCATGCTGCAACTAAGAGTTCACATGCCACAACTAAGGAGCTGGCAAGCCTCAACAAGGGAGCCCACCTGCCACAACTAAGACCTGACCCAACCAAATAAATAAATATTAAAAAAGAAAAAAAAAGAGTACTGGAGGTTAGGGCTTCAACATAGCAATTTGGGTGGAGGGGGACACAAATCAGCTCATAACAGACACCCTGGTTTATATCTTGCTCTAAGGAGTTGTATTCAGTGAAACTGAGGAAAATGTTTATACGAGAACTACCCAGGCTAGAAACGACCAGAAGTCACAAGACACTGGCTCATACCTAGTATTCCACCCTAAGTCCATCCTCAGACCACCCCCTCTGGGGCAGGGATCTTGCCTGACCCAGGAGAGGACTGGGGACAGAGAGTGGGGGATGGGAGAGAGGATGAGCTAGAGAAGAGGGGCAGCTACTCTATAGAGTTGTAACAGTTTTCTTTTTTAAATCACGTGAAATTAACATAACATAAAACGAACCATTTTATTTTATTTATTTATTTTTGGCCACGTTGGGTCTTCATTGCTGTGTGCGGGCTTTCTCTAGTTGTGGTGAGCAGGGGCTACTCTTTGTTGCAGTGTACGGGCTTCTCATTGCGGTGGCTTCTCTTGTTGCAGAGCACGGGCTCTAGGCGTGCGGGCTTCAGTAGTTGTGGCGCACGGGCTCAGTAGCTGTGGTTTATGGGCTCTAGAGCGCAGGCTCAGTGGTTGTGGCACAAGGGCTTTGTTGCTCCGCAGCATGTGAGATCTTCCCGGACCAGGGCTCGAACCCATGTCGCCTAAGTTGGCAGGTGGATTCTTAACCACGGCGCCACCAGGGAAGCCCAAAATGAACCATTTTAAAGTGAACGGTTTAGTGGCATTTAGTACATTCTCAGTGTTGTACAGCCATCACCTCTATCTAGTTCCAAAACATTTTCATCACCCAAAAAAGAAACCCCCTGCCCTTTAGCAGTCACACCCCATCTCCCCTCCCCCAGCCCCTGGCAACCACAGTCTGCCTTCTGTCTCTATGGATTTGCTTCTTCTGAACATTTCATACAAATGGGATTATACAGTATGTGGCCCTTTGTATCTGACTTTCACGTTATGTTTTCCAGGTTCATTTTTTAAAAATATTTATTTGTCTATTTATTTATTATTTACTTAGGCTGCGCCAAGTCTTTTTCCTTGTTTTTTTAAATTTATTTATTTTGGGCTGCATTGGGTCTTCATTGCTGCACGCAGGCTTTCTCTATTTGTGGCGAGCGGGGGCTACTCTTCATTGTGGTGTGCAGGCTTCTCATCGTGGTGGCTTCTCTTGTTGCGGAGCATGGGCTCTAGGAGCATGGGCTTCAGTAGTTGTGGCATGCAGGATCGGTAGTTGTGGCTCGCAGGACCTAGAGTGCAGGCTCAGTAGTTGTGGTGCACGGGCTTAGTTGCTCCACGGCATGTGGGATCTTCCCGGACCAGGGCTTGAACTTGTGTCCCCTACATTGGCAGGTGGATTCTTAACCACTGTGCCACCAGGGAAGCCCTGAGCCGAGTCTTAGTTGCTGCATGTGGACTCTTAGTTGGGACATGCATGCGGGATCTAGTTCCCCTGACCAGGGATCAAACCTGGGCCCCCTGCATTTGGAGTGTGGAATCTTACCCACTGGACCACGAGGGAAGTCCCTTATTTCATTTTGTAAGAGTTTTTAACCTTATGGTTTCATAAACAAGCTAATTTTGGGCTACCCTTTATGAGTTTCCCAAGTTGCCAGCCATAAAATCTTTAAAACATAAAGGACATTTGTGGGTATTTTGAGGGATGCAAAAGAAGGTGGAGGAAAAACTGAACATGGAGAGAGAGGGCCTGAATTGTAGCATCTGCCCCATAGTCCCGTCAGGTAACCTGATCATGTGTGTATACAACCTCCTACTCACAAAGATCAAAAACCAATAACACAATTTGTGTTCCTACCACCCAGACTTAACAATCCTTCTGCTTCTTGTATGTCTTTGTTTTAATTCTATGACATTTTACTACATATGGAGATTTGTATAACCACCACCACATTTAAGATACAGATGGGGGCTTCCCTGGTGGCACAGTGGTTAAGAGTCCGCCTGCCGATGCAGGGGACACGGGTTCGTGCCACGGTCCGGGAAGATCCCACATGCCACGGAGTGGCTGGGCCCATGAGCCATGGCCGCTGAGCCTGCGCCTCCCGAGCCTGTGCTCTGCAGTGGGAGAGGCTGCAATGGTGAGAGGCCCATGTACCGCAAAAAAAAAAAAAAAAAAAAGATACAGATGGTTCTGCCACCATGAGGGAACACCCTCATACTGTACAATGCCCACTCCCTCCTCTTTAACCCTTAGCAACCACTGATCTATTCATCTTCTTAATTTTTATTTTATTTTATTTTGGCTGCACCGCTCAGCTTGCGGGATCTTAGTTCCCCGACCAGGGATTGAACCTGGGCCCTCGGCAGTGAGAGCATAAAGTCCTAACCACTGGACTGCCAGGGAATTCCCTATTTGTCTTCTTTATAATTTTGTCATTTCAAGCATGTTACATAAATGGGATCATACAGTATGAAACTCTTTAAGATTGGTCTTTTTTTTTTTTCCACTTAGCATAATGCCATTAAAATCCACCCCAATTGTTACATGTGTCAAATAGTCTATTTCTTTTCATTGCTAAGTAGTATTCCATGGCATGCACGTGTCCCAGGCTGTTTAACCATTCCCCCTTTGAAGGACATTTGCAGATCCTTCTTCTAAAATAAAGTAAAAGCGTTACAGAGACAGTTGAGGCCTCCCCCCAATCAAGTGCTCCTCCTTCCTCCACAGGGGTCATCTGTATCTTGCAGCTGCTATGCCTCCTTCTCTTCCATGATTTTTGTTTTGTTACATACGGATGCTTCCAAAATCCATGTTATTTCGTTTAGCATATTTTAAACATTTTTTAAAATGTTATCATATTACATGTATCTTTTGGCAACTTGCTCTTTGCTCTAGATGTTATGCTCAAGGTTCAGTTCTATTGATACAGGTAACTCTGGTTCATTTTTTTCTTCCCTGCTATGTATTGATAGTATTCCACTGGGTGCCTGTATTGCTGTTTATCTGTTCCCCTTCTAATGGACACTTAGGTTGTTTCCTGGTTTTCACTATTACAAACACTGTTGCACTGAACATCGTTTACCTGCCTCCTCGTGAGATGGTAGCTTCATTAGAAAGACGAGAAGAATATTCAACAAGGAAGAAAGAGCTCAGTCACCAGTGAGCTTTGGAAGAAGGGAAGCTAACATTTATTGATCCACTCAGTGCCAAGCATGGTGCCTGGCAGCTTAAGTACATGAGCTCAGCCTGGACCTGGGAGATCCCTAATGGTCGGGCAGCCTGAAAAGTTCTGGATTTATTGACCCCTAATGGGTCAAGGCACTCACCCTACTTTTTTCAGTTCACGTCGCTCATCTCTCACTTTGCGTTGTTTCGGAACTTTAAAGGCAAAGACTCTGGAGTCAGACTGCCTATATTTGTTCCCTCGGTTCATCACTTACAGGTCCTATGACCTTTGGCAAATTATTCAAACTCCCTGGACCTCAGTTCCCGTATCTGTGAAATGGAATAGCACTTACCCTATGAAGTTACTGAAAGGATGAAACGAGATCACCTATGGAAAACACTAGGCATAGTGTCTGGCCGACGGCGTGGAAGAAATCTTCCATACAATAATTGATAGCGATCAAATGATGCTAAATGAAGCATCTCTCTAATTATGAGCCAATCTTTGCCTCATGTTGTTTTACTGAAATAAAAAATGAATCAATACCATTTTCCTACTGAAGCATTGTATTCCAAAGGAGGAATATTTTGTAAGCACAATGAAAAGAAACCCACTGTCTTTCAACCTGATGACATCAGTAGGCAGTTTTCTCTTCTTTTCAGTTGCATTGGAAATGTCATGTACTGTTCCCAGTACCTATTGATGCCCGTAAATCTCTCTCTATACTGGCCAGTGCCCAGTATATCAGTATTTGTTAAGAGCCTAGAAGTGCTTGCCTTTCATAAGACAGGGCCATGCGACTGTGATCAGGCCTGATGTTTGTAATGCCACATGCAAATCCCTTCTCCCTGAAGAGACAGAGGGTGACCAAATTTTAAACTTGAGCCCCAAGAGAACCCAGCACCGGGCTGTAAAAATAGCCATGTTTCCTGTGTCATAGCAGACGCAGAACTCAGTGAACAGAATGTCATGGCTAGGTACTCACCACAGCTAAGCCTGCCAAAGAGTATGTCTTGGACTCGAGTTTATTAAGTAATATATAAAATTGCAAAGATTTTAGTTCTCTAGGAAGGCCTTCGGAAGGGCTCTAGCAGTCAACATCTGGCGGTCCACATCTGTTTGGGTTTGGGGCAGTGTGAACTGCATTTCTTCCTCAAGGTTGGCTGATTACCTGTCTGTTCTCCAGAGTTTTGTAACGTGGCAGAAATTTTGGAAGCAAGAGAATTGAGATCAAGTCTGCTGAAAGCGCAAACGTGGTTTTTAAGCGAGTGATGTGGGCAGTGGTCTGAAATGTTATCTGAGGAACGCCTGGCAGTCAGCATGAGTTCATATAAACAGTAGTTTAAAAATACCCTTTAGGGACTTCCCTGGTGGTACAGTGGTTAAGAATCCGCCTGCCAATGCAGGGGACAAGGGTTCGAGCCCTGGTCCGGGAAGATCCCACATGCCGCGGAGCAACTAAGTCCATGCGCCACAGCTACTGAGCCTGTGCTCTAGAGCCCTCGAGCCACAACTACTGAGCTCACGTGCCAGAGCTACTGAGGCCCGCGCGCCGGGAGCCCATGCTCTGCAACAAGAGAAGCCACCGCAATGAGAAGCCGGCGCGCCGCAACGAAGAGTAGCCCCTGCTCGCCGCAACCAGAGAAAAGCCCACGCGCGGCAATGAAGACCCAATGCAGCCAAAAATAAATTAATTAATTAATATTTAAAAATTAAAATACCCTTTAGTAGTTACTAGAGGAAGGCGGTGGGGGAGGGGGAATTGGATGAAGATAGTCAAAGGTACAAACTACCAGTTATAAGATAAATAATTCTTAGGGATGTGATGTATAACACGACAGATATAATTAACTCTGCTGTATGTTATAGATGAAAGTTGTTAAGAAAGTAAATCCTAAGAGTTCTCATCACAGGAAAATTTTTTTCTGTTTCTTTAATTTTGTATCTATATGTGATGATAGATATTTACTAAACTTATCATGATCATTATTTCATGTTGTATGTAAGTCAAATCATTATGCTTACACCTTAAACTTCTGCAGTGCTGTATGTCAATTATATCTCCAGAAAACTGGAAAAAAAAACAAAAACCCTTTACACAGCAGCCATGTGATTGTTGTCCTAATGATCCTTTTATAAAATGTGGTTTGGGACCAATCAGATTATTTCTTATGAGAATCTGACCTGAGAGACACAGGTATTAAGGGTTGAATCATGTTCATGGTTAAGAGGCGGGTGAAGAGCTGTGCGCTGGTGTCCTGGGTCTGCCCACACCTGGTTGCATTCTCTTAGTTTAGAAACACCGCTATATTTCTTCTCTCTTTAATTTTTTTGCTTAAGTTAATTTACGTGTGTTTCAGTTACTTCATCCATAAGCACTTGGAGTTAAACAGTTATAGTAAGGCATCTTCTCCCTACCATGAGAAAGGACAAAAATAAAAAAAGAGGAATTTCCAGTAACACAAACAACCCGGCCTCAACGACTGAAGAATTTCATCAAAATTTCCTTTCCAATTTGAAGAAGTCGCCAATTTGATCCAAAGGATGGGGGAGCAGGCGATGATCCATATTTCCGTTGGTTGGTAATTGGTCAATTTCCAGTACCTAGTGGCTTCACCAAGGCACTGTGGTTAACCGAATCCCTCAGCTAAATTCTGATTGTAGAAGCAAAGTGGGGGAAGAGAGAGGCGAGCTGGGCTTGATGGACCGTCTGTGAATCCAACTGCTTGTTGTAAGCAGGAAGGTCAGCGGATTGACAGACCATAATCAGGATTGACAGACCATAATCAGACCATAATCAGCGGATTGACTATTAAACCAAAAGGCATGTTAAGGACCAGAACACCAGGTGCAGTTTAAATCCCCTCCCGTCAGGCAAGGTGCCCTGGGGCAGATAGGCTAATAAACTTGGAAAGGTAAGAGAGTTCATAAAATCAGAAACAAAGACAATTTTGTATACCTGATTTTATGGTTCTGGACTTAGGGGTAATCCCCCCTTTTTTTTTTTTTAACCTACACCATGCGGGATCTTAGTTCCCCGACCAGGGACTGAACCCGCGCCCCCTGCAGTAGAAGCGAGGAGTCTTAACCACTGGACCGCCAGGGAAGTCCCAGGGCATTTCTTTGGGAGCAGCTAAAAGGAAGTCCTACTTTTTTACATTGCAGAGAGTAAACTCATGGAACTCATGACCCCAAGAACTGGTACCCTCCAAAATATAGAGGAAGTAATGAAAAAGAGATGTGTAAATGATGATAACTGCCCCTTCCAATATGTATATAGACACACAGACATGCATACGTATAGTTACACCCCCCCACACACACACACACTCACACGTTGTACCACACACAGTTTGAGACTGAGTAGAATATGCCATTGGTTTAGCCCAGAATGTCATTGCTTGCTCCCTTTTAAAATTAATGTTGGCGGGCTTCTCTGGTGGCGCAGTGGTTAAAAATCTGCCTGCCAATGCAGGGGACACGGGTTCGAGCCCTGGTCCGGGAAGATCCCACGTGCCGCGGAGCAACTAAGCCCGTGCGCTGCAACTACTGAGGCTGCGCTCTAGAACCCGCGATCCACAACTACTGAAGCCTGTGTACCTAGAGCCCATGCTCCGCAACAAGAGAAGCCACCACAATGAGAAGCCCTTGCATCGCGACGAAGAGTAAACCCCGCTCACCGCAACTGGAGAAAGCCCGCATGCAGCAACGAAGACCCAACGCAGCCAAAAATAAAATAAATAAGTTTATTAAAATTAATGTTGGCATTCCCCTGGACAGGGAAACAGAAGTATTTAGGAGACTGCTCTCTCTCTCTTTTTTTTTTAATTGAAGTAGTTGATTACAATGTTGTGTTCATTTCAGATATACAGCAAAGTGATTCAGTTATACATATTCTTTTCCATTATGATTTATTATAGGATATTGAATACACTTCCCTGTGCTATACAGTAGGACCTTGTTTATCTATTTTATATATAGTTTGTATCTGCTAAACCCAAACTCCTGATTTATCCCTCCCCCACCCCCTCTCCCCTTTGGTAACTATATGTTTGTTTTCGATGTCTGTGTCTGTTCCTGTTTCATAAATAAGTTCATTTGTGTCATATTTTAGATTCCACATATAAATGATATCATACAGTATTTGTCTTTGTCTGACATACTTCATTTAATATGATAATCTCTAGGTCCATCCATGTTGTTGCAAATGGCATTATTTCATTCTTTTCTTTTTAAATTATTTATTTATTTATTTATTTTTGGATGCGTTGGGTCTTCGTTGCTGTGCGTGGGCTTTCTCTAGTGGCGATGAGCGGGGGCTACTCTTCGTTGCAGTGCAAGGGCTTCTCATTGCAGTGGCTTCTCTTGTTGCAGAGCACAGGCTCTAGGCGCGCGGGCTTTAGTAGTTGTGGCACACAGGCTCAGTAGTTGTGGCTCTAGAGAGCAGGCTCAGTAGTTGTGGCGCACAGGCTTAGCTGCTCCGCGGCGTGTGGGATCTTCCCGGACCAGGGCTCGAACCCGTGTCCCCTGAATTGGCAGGCAGATTCTTAACCACTGCGCTGCCAGGAAAACCCTAAATTTTTGTTTTTTTAAGCCACCAAATTTGTGGTACTTTGCTATGCAGCCCTAGGAGACTAATACACTCACACACCTCAGGGCCTTTGCACTTACCATCCCCTCTGCCTAGAATGCCCTTCCTCCAGATTTTTGCACTGTTTGCTCTGTCTTGTTATTCATTGCTCAGCTCCAGGTCACTTCCCAGTCATCCCAGTCCCACCCCCTTTTTAGCCTGTCACCCTGCTTTGTTGGCTTCAGAGTCCTCATAGACATCCCAAGCTCCCTTTCCATTTATTTGTCTACTTCTTTTCTGTCTGCCTCCCCACCTTGAATGTGAGTTCTATGAGAAGAGGGTCCTGGGGACCTTGTTCCTTGCTCTATTTCCATCAACCACTCAGAACACAACAGCACACAGCTGGTGCTTAATACATAAAAGCTGATGGGATGAATGAACGAAAGGACGGATGTGGGTTGTTAGTTCTGAACAGGTTGGAGTTTCACAACTGGATTCCCTGCTGACTCATGCATCTGGGGCTGGGGGAATCCCTGCTTTCCTCTGAGCTCAGCTCTGCTCATCTGTTCCTCTTTAAGAAGGTGATCTCTGCTTTTAACTTTCTGTCTCTAGGAGTTAATTGAAAAAACAGACAAGCACACTGATCAAAAAACACTTCAGAACCTCAAGAAGGTTCATCGTTCTTCCTTTACTGCCATTCAGCCATGGCTGGGAGGCTGAGTATCTGCATTTCTTATTGGCATCCGAGCCACAATGCCAAAGCAAGCCTCATCTTGCTAAAGAACTGAGTGGAAGTGAAAGCGTAACAGAAACCTGGACCGATCACAGACTCAAACCAGTACGTCTCCTTTCCATCCCAGAACTGGGAACTGAAACCATTCCACAGGAAGTTCTCTCCTCCCCCAGTCTGGCTGGATGCCTTTTTTAATACACAAATACTCACAGCAACATTCACCAAGCCCTAAATAAAGCAAAGTGCCCTTGCAGTCCTGTCTGTACTACCCTTCTGAATTAAATTGCTTTTACTTCTCCCAGCTCTCTCCCATCTTTGTTCGAATGCATATGTAAGTTTTACTTAACTATCTCATGTTGCAGGTTAGAGTCACGTCCTTTTCTTACTTTACAGTATGTGGTATTTTTCTACCAGGGCAACCTGGTTGAAAATTTTATGGGTTAACAACACATAAAATTCTCCACATAAGTAAGAAGTCCATGTCTGTGAACCATCACCCAGACACATGCAACACCAGACTGTGTGTCTCATAGCAAAATTTATTGAAGTGGTAGATTTCTTATAGAAACACAAGCAAATGAACCAGGAGGAAGCTTTCCCCCCTCTAACCATTGGGCAGCATTTCCCTTTTAGTGATAAAAGCAAACAGAGGTGGCAAGCAGCTCTCTCCCTGAAGTCTTTTTAACAGTTCAACCTTCAAATTTGTGTAAACAAGAGAGGAATGGATTCCTTGCAGGTTGTAACATAAATGCCATTTCCTTTCCCTTAGTAACACTGTTTTGCTCAGTCCCTGCTGGGGCAAATCCCCTCTTTACCAGCACTGGAAACTCAGATATTAACCAGAGCTTATGAGTTTCTGTCTGGTCCATTTCTGCTAAAGCGTAGCTGAAAGATGGATTGGTCTCACGGAACCCAGGTGACCTCCTGGCTTGTTTCATGATGCCTGGGCTCCCTCCAGGAGCAATAATTCCCCTCCAATCACTTAGCTTTCCTTATCCCAGTGGAAGCCCACAAACAGGCTAGGCGTTGCCCCAGGAGCCGAGAACCATCAAAGTCTCAGGCAGGTGAAGGAAAGAGGCTGGTGAGTCACAGGTGCCAGTGGGCGTCTCTGTGGCTCCAACTCTCCAGCAGCAGAAATGTGGACAGTTTTGCCATCTTCAGTTCTGCGAGTGTCCGAGATTGAACAGAAGTTTCAGACGCCTAGAAGCTTCTTCCTCCATTCCCCCGAGATCCCGGTGGAGACACGCTGCAACCAAGCAGCCTATGCTGCCAGACCGATTCTCTAAATCTGATTCTCTGGATCTGGAAGTTCTGGGAAACCACAGGCCAAGGCTCGTGATGTTACTCTGTGTACCAGCCCAGCTGCTTCTCCAGAGATCTTGGTCCTTGATGATCCTCTCCCTTCTTGGCTTGGTTATTTTAAGGAGAGGCCAGCGTCAGATAAGAGGGGCTCTGAGGCTCACTGGGATTGGCCATTAAAAGTGTCGGGAACATTCTTGGTAGTACTCAGATCCCCCGTGAGCTCGACACTTGTGCTGCGGTTATTCTCGGTCTCATCCGGCACCTTCCTCCATAGGCAGCGGTTGACCAAGGTGGAGAAGAAGTTGGGGAAAGATGGGCTGGAGAAGTAATACACCAAAGGGTCCAGCATGCTGTTCATGTAGGTGAAGCTGAGGGTGATGTAAAACGCCAGGTCAACTGAGCGATAGGTGTCACAGTTCCGCGTACCAGCGGTGCGCAGGAGCCAGAAAATGCGTATGCGCGCGGCCACACTGGGCAGGAAGCAGATGGTGAAGACGACGGCCACCACCATGATGAAGTTGATGGCCCTCTTGATCTTGACATGCTTGTTCATCTGTCGCTGCCGCAGGCTCCAGATGATTCTGGCCGAGCAGAACAGGATGATGCCCAGGGGCAGGAAGAACTCCAGGAGGAACATGGCGTCGTGCCAGCGGAAAGTATCGCAGATGTTGAAGCTGCTGCACAAATTCGAATTGTGACTCCTGATCAGCATCTTTTTGTACAGGAGGTGCATCGTCAGGCCAATAGTGATGCCCCACAAGAGGCAGGAGATGAGCACCGCCGTCCGATTGGAGATCTTGTTCAGAGCGTGATGGGGATGGACCACTCGGAAGTACCTGTCCACGGCCACCACCGTGAGGAAGATGATGCTGCCCTGGCGGTTCATGGCCAACATGAAGAGCATCAGCCGGCAGGGGACTTCCCCAAACCTCCAGTCCCACTTCCTCACATAGTTGTCCGTCAGGAAAGGCAGGCAGATGATCAGGAGGAAGTCAGCCACAGCCAAGTTGAACAGAAACACCCGGCTGGCTTTCCAGGACTTGAGGTGGAAGCAGAAAATCCACAGGGCAAGGCCATTGCCCAGGAGCCCAAACACAAACTCCAGCCCCACCACCGGCGGCAGCACCTTGGCAATGAAATCATCCCGGAACACACAGCAGTTCTTCTTGCCTATTTCCAGAAAATGCGGGTGGGACAGGTTCATGAGTGAATCGCGTTGGTCTTAGGGAGCGCCTCACCTAGCGAACGCTCAGGGAACAAGGTGTGGGTCTGAGTGGCGAAACTGTGGTTCAGCACTCGCCTTTATGTCATGTCAGGGTGTTGAAATAGATGACTGAATGGTTACCAGGAAACTACGAAATCGCTTTAAAAAAAAAAAAGCCAGCGAGTCTCTTATGAAACCTGCTGTTTGCATAAACAAATAACAAAAAAAAAATCCCCGGGCATATAAGAACCCACAGAATTTTCTAAATGTAAAGAATACGTTTGGGCAAGCAGACTGTCACTGTGAATTATGACGTGACCTAATTCAAGCAGACTGAAATGTGGAAGGCTGTGTGCCTGTATATTGAATACTTAACATGGGAGAATTAATTCACTGTCATGTGGTTGCCTTGCATAATAAACAAAACAACAACAGCAATAATAATTTACTTCATGTTTCTCAACAGAAACATGAAGAATTGCATGGAATATTAACAGGCTTATGTTTTAGGGAACAGTAGCATGTGTATGGTTTTTTTTTTTTTTGGAAAGGTCGAGAGGACAGTAATTGTCTAGTATTTTATGAGGACAGATGTGTTGCATTTGATGTTTCCATGCCATCTTCTTTGTAAAACATGGGTTGCTTTTCTACACCAGAACCCTGCAATTAATCCCCAGCTAAGGGGAAAAAAAAGCTATCTGAGAGCAGCATGCCATTTCATCAGATGCTTGAAAACTTGAAGCCAGTTGGGTTGCCAGCGGTGTGTTACAATAAGTTAGTTTTTTTTCTTTGTTTGTGTTAGATTTTGAGATGGCTTCTTGCTCAAGTAAGTAATTTATTGTTGAGCACGTGACTTACTAAAATTAATAAGCTTTATTTTTTAGAGCAGTTTTAGGTTCCCAGCAAAACTGAGTGGAAAGTACAGAGCGTATATATACCAGCGGTATGCCAGCTGTCCCCACACGCACACAACCTCCCCCACGATGCACGTAATATTTTAAAAGCCCCCATTTTTGGAAAATTAAACTTAGAGAATGTAAAAAGACTTTGACCTCTGCCTTGCAGCAGGTCATCGTTGCACACATCGTTTCTTTGCTTTTCGATGTAATTGGGTGTAACACTACAGAACGTTCCCACCCTGTAGTATTTTGGTCTGATGAATTCTTGCCGTGCAAGAGGTTCTGAGTTGTGTTGCTTCTACTTTGAGTGAGAAGTAGGACATCTGCTTCTTTAGTTTCACACCCAGGTTCCACGATAGGGATTTGTAGACTCCTCCCAGGAAACGGCAGTCAGGATGATCTAATGTTAGACTCACACAGGAGGCAGTGGCACTTGACGATGATGAAGATGGTGTTGGCACCCCCGGTAGGGGGAGCTTCCTTTGTGCCAGACGCCACACTCAGCGCTTCATTTTTATTTCTTTATTTATTTGGTCGTGCTGCTCGGCATGCAGGATCTTAGTTCCCCCACCAGGGATTGAACCTGTGCCCCCCGCAGTGGAAGCGCGGAGTCTTAACCACTGGACCGCCAGGGAAGTCCCATCATTATCTGAAATACATTATCCTGTTTTCCCCTGACTGCAGTCCATGAGGTAGGGACTGTTACTGATTCCAATGTCAAAATGAGGAAGCTCAGAGAGGTTGGTCATCTATCCAAGGCTGCACAGCTAATAAGATTTGAATCTGGCCCTGGCTTCAAGGCCTGTGTCCCTAACCATTACACTACACTGCCTCTTATTGTATTATTGCCCCTTCTAGAAGGCTGTACTGGGTTGAGGTCACATTATGTGGCTGTAGTTAGACTCTAGTGAGATGACTAGTATTTGCTTCCTATCCTTGCTGCCTGTGAATATCCTGCTCCCTTCTTGGATGCATGTGGACTTGTCAATGACATTCATAAAGTAACCCTAAGTAACCCTAAAGTAAACCCTAAGTGCCTTTATTAACTAAGAGTCAGAAAACCTGACTATTCACGATAGTTATTTTGGGGAACTGGAATTTGCAAGGGATCCTCCGTTTCTAAGTTTTACAATTTCATAATATTTCCTTTTTTTCTTTTTTTTTTGACTGCGTTGGGTCTTCGTTGCTGGGCGTGGGCTTTCTCTAGTTGTGGCGAGCAGGGCTACTCTTCGTTGCAGTGTGTGGACTTATTGCGGTGGCGCCTCTTGTTGCGGAGCACAGGCTCTAGGCGCGTGGGCTTCGATAGTTGTGGCTCGCAGGCTCAGTAGTTGTGACCCATGGGTTTCGTTGCTCTGCGACGTGTGTGATCTTTCCGGAGCAGGGCTTGAACCCGTGCCCCCTGCATTGGCAGGCGGATTCTTAACCACTGTACCACAACAGAAGCCCAATATTTGCTTTTTAAAAAGAAATAAAAAGTCATAGGGGACTTCCCTGGCAGTCCAGCGGTTAAGACTTCGCCTTCCAATGCACGGGGTGCGGGTTCCATCCCTGGTCGGGGAGCTAAGGTTCCACGTGCCTCGCGGCCAAAAAACCAAAACATAAAACAGAAGCAATATTATAACAAATTCAATAGAGACTTTAAAAATGGTCCACATCAAAAAAATCTTAAAAAATGAAAACAAAAAAAACCCAATACCACGGAAAAATTAGGAAAGAACAACAATAGATACTGTTACGTTTGAAAAAAAGAGAGAAATTGGAGGCCCTGGATGCCTTTTTCTCACTCCATCATTAGCCGTGAAACCTCTTAACCCCTGAGCTTCCTCATGTATAAAGTGGGGGATGAGACCATCTTCCAGCTTCTTTCCAGTTCTCACACCCTAGGATTCTAAATCCAGGTCCACAACTACTCAGACAGAATGTCAATCCCAGCCTCCCTGGATTCTGGCCCTGCTATGGAATTTCCTGTCTTCCGATTGTGCTGTGGGCATGTTTTGTCTTGCTCCTGTCCTTCTTTTATGTATTTTTTTTTTCTTACTAGTGCATGAGTTGTACAGAAACTTGTTCCAGTGAATCATTTCAACAGCTCAGGCAGTGATTCTACCAAGTTTGGGGGAAATTCCGCTTAACATTTGTGACTTTCACAGTTAACTCGAATCTCCATACCTAGTTCTCTTATTACAACTGGAATGTGCCCCTGAACGGGACGGAACTACTTTTTAAAATTAAAAATAACAATAGCAGGGCTTCCCTGGTGGTGCAGTGGTTGAGAGTCCGCCTGCCAGTGCAGGGATATGGGTTCAATCCCTGGTCCGGGAGGATCCCACATACCGCGGAGCGGCTAAGCCCGTGCGCCACAACTATGGAGCCTGCACTCTACAGTCCATGAGCCACAACTACTGAGCCTGTGTGCCGCAACTACTGAAGCCCGCGTGCCTAGAGCCCATGCTCCACAACAAGAGAGGCTACCGCAATGAGAAGCCCAGGCACCGCAACGAAGAGTAGCCCACGCTCACCGCAACTAGAGAAAGCCTGCGCGCAGCAACAAAGACCCAACTCAGCCAAAAATAAAGAAATAAAATAAATTTATTTAAAAAAAATACTAATAACAATAGCTGTCCTTTATCAAATGCTTGCTTTGTGCCAGGCATGAGGCTAAGAGATGTGCCTACGTGATCTCATTTAATCCTCCCAAAAACCCTGTGAGATGTCCTATTATGATCACCATCTCCATTTTACAGATCAGAAACCCCAGAGACGTTAATTCACTGTTTGCCTTTTTTTTTTAATTGAAGTATATTGGGAAGTAAGGGGGCAGAGGAAGCTGGGAAGTAAGGGGGCAGAGGAAGCTGGTGATACTGACTAACAGAGACATTAAAAGAAAGGAGAAAGGTATTTTAGGGTTTTGAAACGTGGTGTTAAATTTATTACAAAAAACCTAAGGGCAAAACCAGAATAACCAAATAATCTTGAAAAAGAAGAACAAAGTTGGAGAATTCACATTTCGCAATTTAAAAACTTACTGCAAAACTACAGTAATCAAGGGGCTTCCCTGGTGGCGCAGTGGTGAAGAACCGGCCTGCCAATGCAGGGGATATGTGTTCGAGCCCTGGTCCGGGAAGATCCCACATGCCGTGGAGCAGCTAAGCCCGTGCGCCACAACTACTTAGCCTGCGCTCCAGAGACCGTGTGACACAACTACTGAGCCCGTGCACCACAACTACTGAGCCCATGTGCTACAACTACTGAAGCCCGGGCTCCTAGAACCTGTGCTCCACAACAAGAGAAGCCACCGCCATGAGAAGCCCACGCACCGCAACGAAGAGTAGCCCCCGCTAGTCACAAGTAGAGAAAGCCTGTGCACAGCAACAAAGACCCAATGCAACCAAAAATAAATAAATAATAAATTAACTAAAAAAAAAAAAACTACAGTAATCAAGACAGTGTGGTTCTGGCATAAGGATAGATATATAGATCAGTAGAGCAGGACTGAGAGTCCAGAAACAAACTCTTGCGTTTATGGTCAGCTGATTTTATAACAAGGGTGTCAAAACAAATCCATGGGAGAAAGAGTCATCTTTTCAATAAATGCTGCTAGATGACTGAATAGGCATAAGAATGAAGTGGGATCCTTTCCTTGAACCGTACACAAAAATGAACTCAGAATGGATTACAGACCTAAATGTCAGACATAAAATTCTTAGAAGAAAACCTGAGAGTAAGTCGTCATGACCTTGGCTCAGGCAAAGGCTTCCTAAGTACAACCCCAAACACACAAACAAGCGAAAAACCCGATAAATTGGACTTCACCACTTTAAAGGAGTAAAGGCTTTTGTTTTTGTTTCGTTTTTGAAAAAGAAGGAGAAAAACGCTTATGAAACAAAGCAACCGAACAAGGGCCTGCTGGCAAGGGCACGGAAAAAGTATTTCTCATACACTGTCGGTGGGAGTCTAAGTTGGTTCAGCCTTTTTGTTGGGTGATTTGGTGGTATCTATCGAGGTTATAATAAAAGCTAATATAATAAGAACTAATACAAGATAATAATAAGGGTTAATAGAAATAGAGCTACTCCATTTGGGCACTAGTGTAGGTGTTTTATAAGCTAAACTTGTTTAGTGCTTAGAACATCCTTAAGGGATAGGTATTATTCTTTTACAGACAAGAAAAACAAAGCAGTGAGAGGTTAAGTAACTTGCACGAGGTCACACAGCTAGTAAGGAAAGGAGATAGGATTTGAACCCACACTGTGGCTCCAGGGGCTATTTTCTCAGCCACTGTGCACACTACCTCACTCAATATGCCTGTCCTTTGACTCAACAATTCCATGTCTAAGAATCTATCTTCTGAAACCTCTGGCACATTTACCCAAAGATATATCATTCAGAATAGGATGTTCACCATAGGATGGCAGCAATAGAGGAAAATTGGAAATAACTTTAAATGTCTGTTAAAAGGCCATTGGTTAAATAAACTACATGTGGTCCATTTATACAATGAAATATAATTAAAAACAAGGAGCTTAATCTCTGTTCTGATATAGGAAGATATTCCTGATAAGAGCACCTTGCAAAATTATCTATCTATCTATCTATCTATCTATCTATCTATCTATCTATCTATGTTGCTTTAGCAAAACTAAAGATTCATTAGTTTTGTGCAAGAGTGTATATAGCCCAAATGTTAAAAGTTATCACCTCGGGACTTCCCTGGTGGTCCAGTGGTTAAGACTCCGCACTTCCACCGCAGGGAGCAGGGGTTCAATCCCTGGTCTGGGAACAAAGATCCCTCCCTGCGTGCCACATGGGCATGGCCAAAAAAAAAAAAAGTCATCACCTCTAGAAAATGAGATGGAGGAATGAAAGGAAGACTAACTGCTTACTTTACATACTTGTGTGTTCCTTGAGTTTTGAACAAAAACATGTATGCCTCTGTGATTAAATAAATGTAATTCCTGTTTAAAAAGAAAGGGGTCTGCAAGGCTATTCACAAATCTTCTATCAAGAAAGATTGTGAGCAGACCCTTCTCACCTGGGTGGATCTCAGAGCTTCACCTCTTACCAGGTTGTTGTAGCCCAGCCTGGACTTTTCGTTCCTGTCCCATTGATCTTCCTGCGGTTCCCAAACAATCTGTGTTCTCATTCTCTCTCCTCTCTAACTGGAACACCTTTCCCCACTGAGTCATCTTGATGCCGAAATCTTGACTCTCTGTGCACCGATGCCGAACAGAAATACAGAGACAGAGTTATGGAGGAGAAAGAAAGAGTGGCTTTATTTCTTTGCCAGGCAAAGAGGGAACACAGTAGGCTAGCGCCTCAAGAACTGCCCCCCTTCCCTGGGGAATAGGGAGGGGTCTTATAGTCGGGGTATGTGATAAGGATCAAGACAGTAACAGTCTTGCATTCTGCTTTATTCTGCAAAGTTTCAAAAGGGTGGGGTTGCTGACAAGATTAGGGTGTGTGCAGGATGTCAGGTGGTCTCCTAATCTTTTTATTTATTTTTATTTTTGGCTGTCTTGGGTCTTTGTTGCTGTGCACAGGCTTTTCTCTAGTTGCGGCAAGCGGGGGCTACTCTTAGTTGTGGTTCGCTGGCTTCTCATTGGGTGGCTTCTCTTGTTGCAGAGCACGGGCTCTAGGTGCGCGGGCTTCAGTAGTTGTGGCACTCAGGCTCAACAGTTGTGGCTCGCAGGCTCTAGAGCACAGGCTCAGTAGTGGTGGTGCACGGGCTTAGCTGCTCCGTGGCATGTGGGATCTTCCCAGAACAGGGCTCTAACCCATGTCCACTGCACTGGTAGCAGGATTCTTAACCACTGCGCCACCAGGGAAGCCCTTGGTCTCCTAATCTTGATGAGTTTTTCTAGTCCCTTTAATCTTGCCTCAAGTGGTTTCCTGGCAGCTCCCCGCTTGATTAGCAAGTGTTCTAATCTGCCCTTTGGAACTCAGGGAAGGTCATGGAGGCTGGAGTCTTGCCTATAAGAAATGGGGGACAAAAAGGCCTCCACACCTGGGAGCCCTATAGGGTCCCGTTAGGTTTCAATCTGGTTGCCTCTTCTCCATCCTTCAGGGCTAAGTTCACAAGTCACTTCCTGTGAGAAGCCTTCCCTCAGCCCCGAAGCCAGGATTAAGGGCCCCGGGTTCTCCTGTAAACCCTAAGTTTATCACTTTCACTGCAGTTGCCCTGAATGGTAAATTTACTTTTTCCTTGGTTTCTGAAATGGAACCCATGGGGTGAGAGGCTATGTTTTTTGTGTTTTTACTGTGCCTGGTACAGAGCTGGTGCCTAATAAATGTTCCTTGAAAGAGGGAATGAATGAATGAATGAATCTTTACAAGGAAGAAAATATTGACCCCCTTCTCACTGCAACTCTATCATCACTGGAAGCTGAGTATAGATTAAGCCCACATGTGAGCCCATCTATTCATTCTGCTCTAGCTCAACCTCTCTACACATAAAATGTATGGCCCCAGCTTCATGGATGAGTTCAAAGGGTCCTGTGTTTAGTTTAACGCCCTGCTGTCGCCATCTTGAAATTCTCAATTCTTTCTGAATGAGGGACCTTGTATTTTCACTTTGAACTGGGCCCTGCAAATTATCAATATTAGCTGATCCTGAAGCCATTTATGCACTCACTGGGATGATGGAGTCTTGAGTAATATTGGAAACCTCTGTGGATTCAAAGGCCCAGAAGGCAGCAGGCTGAGACTGTGCATTGCAGTGTGGCCACTTCCCCACCTTGCTAGGGAATAAATGGCTCAACCCCTTGTGCCCAGAGTTCCAGTCCCATCCAAGCAGCCCCTGCACACTGGTGACCTCAGACACCATCTTAACCATGTCGGTTGTCGGAAAGGGTAAGGAAGCCCATTCTGAGAATAGACCAGAACCTAAATGTTTATGTTGTCAGCACCAATAAAAGGTACCTCTTATTTTTTCCATACAGTTCCTGAACAATAATGGTCTACTATCCCTTCTCGCTTTTATGTGACTTTCCTGAAAGACCCTATAAGTCAGAGGACACAATATTTCTTTTAAATCGATGACATTTTCCTATTCCAGGTAGTTTAAACAAAGCTTTGTCAACAAAGCTATATGACTGTTCCTTACAATTCCGAACACTTCTTGATAACATTTGTTTCATCACATTCTATGCATTTTAAAAAAGAGAAGCAAAACCAGAGTCAAGACTGTGGTTGTGAAACGGTGCACCTCAGATTGGGACATGAACCCCTGTGCCGGGATCCAAACCTGGCCAAAACCCACAGTCTTCCAAATGAGATCACACACCTGGTTTCAGGACTTAATGAAGTTCAGGTTCTTGCTGAGGTCTCATCACAGAAAGAATTCAGTGAGAGACAAAGTGATGGGTAGGAAGTGGATTTATTTAGAGAGAAACACACTCCGCAGACAGAGTGTGGGCCATCTCAGAAGGTGAGAAAGTCAACGGGGTATGGGGTTGTCAGTTTTTATAGGGGTGGATAATTTCATAGGCTAATGAGGGGAGGAGTATTCCAGCTATTTTGGGAAGGGGCAGGGATTTCCAGGAATTGGGCCACCGCCCGCTTTTTGATTCTTCTGGTCGGTCTGTCGTGGCACCTGTTGGTGTGTCATTTAGCTTGCTGATGTGTTACAGTGAGCGTGTACTGACGCTCAAGGTCTAGCGGAAGTTGACTTGCCCGCCATCTTGGACCCATTTGGTTCTAGTCAGTTTATGTCATGTCCTTGGGCTATGTCATTCTTTCAAAGGTTGTGCCCTGCCCACTTCCCTCTTGTTTCAGTTGGGGATTTGATTTTTGTTTTCGTTTATTTTTGCTGTTTTTTAGTGAGAACCTCAGCCTACTGTGTGCTTCTGGATTTTTTTGGATTTCTTTCCTTGGCGGGTAAAGTCTCATGAATCTTTTTTTTTTTAACATCTTTATTGGAGTATAATTGCTTTACAATGGTGTGTTAGTTTCTGCTTTATAACATAGTGAATCAGCTATACATATACATATATCCCCATATCTCCTCCCTCTTGCAGTCTCCCTCCCACCCTCCCTATCCCACCCCTCTGGGTGGTCACAAAGCACAGAGCTGATCTCTTTGTGCTATGTGGCTGCTTCCCACTAGCTATCGATTTTACATTTGGTAGTATATGTAAGTCCATGCCACTCTCTCACTTTGTCCTAGCTTACCCTTCCCCCTCCCCACGTCCTCAAGTCCATTCTCTACATCTGCGTCTTTAGCCCCTCATGAATCTTTTAACACAGGATCACACACAGGACGCGGACTTTCTTTTGGAATCTGTTTTTATTAAGATGAAGCAACAAGGGGGCAGCCCAGGAAAGAATGAACTAAGAATGGAATTTAAAGCAGAAGTGTGGGGTTTTCACAGATTTCTATCGAGAGGATATATGGTTCTTTGATGTTGATAAGAATCTTTGCTTTCACTTCTCCCCTGGAAGCTAGGGAGCCAGGGAACTCAAGTAGTCACAACAGAGCAGCTACTTACAGGGCTCTGAACCCCGGGGGAAATTGCTTCTGTGCCTCAGTTTCTTTATATGTAGAGTGTGTTAACATAATACATCATAATATTATGCACTTACTGCCAGACACTGCGCTTAACGTTTTACATGCACTTATTCATTCATTCAAATATTTACTGAGCACCTACTGTGTGCAGGCATGCCTCTAGGCTCTGGGTATATGATAGTAAACAAAGTCCCTGTGCTTCAGGATCCTACATTCAGTGAATCCACCCAATGACCTTCTGATGTCAACGTTATTGTTACCCCTATTTGACAGATAAGGAAATTGAAACTAAACGTGGTTAGGTAAAATCTTCCCCCAGGGAATTCCCTAGTGGTCCCGTGGTTAGGTCTCCGAGCTTCCACTGCAGGGGGCACGGGTTTGATCTCTGGTCAGAGAACTAAGATTCCGCATGCCGCGGTGGTGCGGCCAAAGGAAAAAAATGTGTCCCGAGATCACACATTGTAAGCAGTTGAGCTGTGATTTAAGCTTTGTACAGCCCATCCCTGGGCTGTGCAGTGCCCCTGAAAAAGGAATTAATGGGAACAGCCTAGTGGGATGTTTCAAAGCTAAAGAATGAAAAACTGGTAAGGGCCTTAACTGCAGAGAGTCCCCTGGGAATTTGAGAAAGTGTAAATAAAGGAGCCAACACTTTCACCACTTTGTGGCTTGAGAACGGAGCTAAGGTTGGCTTGGAATCTTTCCCCCTAATCTAGGGCAGGGGCAGCATGTCACTCATACAATCACCTACTTTTGAGGGTCCCATGGACATATTTGGGAAATTCATGTGTATAAGGGATACTACACTTTCCTCCCTTTCGTGTTTGTATGGAATCCTACAATAAGAGGAAAACACTGATGTTTGCAGAGAACAGGTCTAGAAACTATAATCATTGAAAGGGTGAACTTCATTAACTTCTGTCTGCTTGCTACACACACGCCTCCCACCCGGCCACACACAAGTTGACTAAGGACCGTCCAGGTAAAAGGGACATTAACACAGTACCTGGCACAGAATATTAATTCAGGAAATACATGGAAAATGAGTGATTGAATAATTCAAACTCATAGTCACATAACAAGCAGCCAAAGCAATTACGCCAGATTCAGCACTTCCCAAAGGCTAACGGGATTTTTTCAAGCACTCAGCTCCCACTGGAAAATTCAGGACAGGTAAACATATCCTTCAGTACTTTCTTTGAAATGCAAAGACTTGCAGATAAACGTGGAGCTCCAAGAAGGTGGGAGCAGACTGTTTGGCTGTCATTTTTCTTGGGTTCCTGAGAAGTCAGAAAAGTACAGAGGAGCCCCAGGAAGATGAAAATCATTGGGGTCGAGACTTCCCAGTCTCAAGGGCCTCACTCTGCCTGAAATAAAAATATTGACTTACACTAGTTTCTATTTTCCAAGACAAGTAAGAATTTAAGGTCAGAGGATAGGCTATTAAATTCACTAACTCCCCCAGAGAGAGAACATGATGGGTTTAAACATTAGTACCTATTAACTCAGCCATTTAAAAATACACAAGAGCCAAACTCTTCCCAACCCACCACCCAACATACACACACACACACACACACACACACACACAAACACACACACACACGCCCCTGTCACTGGAATCAAATCATATAAATGCAGCCGACTCACTTCTCAACTGGAACCTTCCAAAAAGACATAGTGATCTGAATTTCGTATCTAACAGAGTGAGGAGGATACAGCTAAGAAAGAATGGCATTTTCAAAGCTCTCCACCTCTCAGCATGAAGTATTTCTAAGTCGCCCATGGGTCTTCCTTGATTCTGTCCATCTGTCTGTTCTGGTACCATCTCATTTGGAGATCTCACTGCACGTCGGATTGGCTTTGGAAGCTATTTGCCACACCGATGCAACTCTTGCGACAAAGGTTTGAAATGGACATCTCTTCTGGCCTCTGGGAGTGTCCTAGCCGCTTAGGTCTCAAACTGTGGATTTTGAGCTTGGAGTAGAATTTGGGGAACGAGGGACTTGAAAAATAGTACACCAGGGGGTCCAGCATGCTGTTCACGTAGGTGAAGCTGAGGGTGACGTGGAGGGCTACGTGGACAGAGGGATCGCAGGCGCTGGTAGGCACTGTCCAGAGGAAATACAGTCTGGCTGACACGCTGGGCAGGTAGCAGGTGATGAACACAACCGCCACCACCATGATGAACCGGGTAGCCTTCTTCATCCGAGTCTGCCTGGCCAGGTGCTGCCTCCGCTTCAGACTCCAAATGATCTTGAAGGAGCAGAACAAGATGATGCTGAGGGGCAGGAAGAATTCCAGCTGGAACATGACGTCGTGCCAGCCGTTGGCCGACTCCATGATGAAGCTTTCACAAGTTGTGGTCTCCTCTTGCACACACAGATGGTTCTCCGTCAAAAGATACAGAGTCCCCAGGATGACCATGGTCCACAGGGCACAGATGATGCCAACTGCAGTCCGGTTGGAGATGGCATTCACCGTATGGTGGGGGTGGACCACTTTAAAATACCTGTCCACAGCCACCACCGTGAGGAAGACGATGCTCCCAGCCCTGTTCGTGGCCAGCATGAAGAGTGCCACCCGACAAGGGATGTCCTTAAAGACCCATTGCCTGTGTCTGCGGTAGTAGTCAGTCCGAAAGGGCAGGCAGATCATGAGAAGGAAGTCGGCCACAGCCAAGTTGAAAAGGTAAATAGTACTCGGCTTCCAGGTCTTCATGTGAAAGCAGAAACCACACAGGGCGATGCCGTTGCCCAGGGCGCCCAGCACAAAGGCCAGGATCAGCAGCGGCGGCATCACCTGGGAGATGGGGTCCCCCTGGATGAGGCAGCACGACCTGTTTTCCATGGTGGACAGAGGACCAGTGTTCTGTGTGTTGGGCTGTGGAGTTCCCCCCAAAACACAGATGCTTACCTGAACGCTCCAGCTGCTGCGTTTCCAACTTCTTCACCCTGGGACACAGGTACCACACGTGGGCATGGATGCAGCCACTCCACGGAGAATAGAAACTTCGGCCAGGAAATGGGAGACTCGAGGTAGGGGTTCCTTTCACTGGAGCCCGGGTCACAAGCTGCCTGTCTCCCTGAGAGCCGAAGCATGTAGCACCCCAGGGCTTGGAAACGCGGGTCACTTCACGCAGTTGTCGTTTCTGGGAAGCAGCTGGCAGGTCCGAGGAGATTCGTGCTGGAGAGGAGTCGTTGAGTCCTGTCCCAGAATGACTTTTATTTTCAGCCTCTCTCTTAGCTGGAGAATAAGCAAAGCTGCCCAGGAGGAGTGAAAAAACAGCTTATTTGTCCTCCCTCCCGGTGGAGAAACACAAACATTTCCTGGAGCCGTCCTGGGTCTCTGCCTGCGCTTTCCTCCCTAACCTTTGCCTGACTGCCGTCCTCTCCCTTATCCTGTGGGGCGCTCCCGGGCCGTGCCAGGGAGGGGAGGCTTAGCTCTGCATCTCCTCAGGGCCACTTCCTATGCCAGACTTCAAAATCAGAAGGATCTGCGGAGGAAAAAAATCCTTAATATAGCTCTTGCTGGCTGTTAGAAAAATTCTCTGAAGTGAGTCGCCATTCCTCTCTCCCACTTGCACCTTCCTACCCTTTGCATTCTTCCTTGGAGCCAAGTGACCAGTTGTACCACCACCAAGACCATGAAATGGGTCTGAAGCCACCTCTCACGTCCATGTTCACGAAACAGCCTCTTTGGGAGCCAGGTCCTCCCTCTGCTGTCAGCAAAAGAAGATTTGACTCTGAGCTTCCCAAATTCCGCCGCTCCAAAGAGCAGAGTGCCATGATCTGTATGGTTTTTTTGTTTGTTTTCTTTTTTGGCTGCACGGCATGTGGGATCTCAGCTCCCCAGCCAGGGATCAAACCCGTGCCCCCTGCGTTGGAAGCGCTGAGTATTAACCACTGGACGGCCAGGGAAGTCCCTATAAGTTTTAAATTTTAATTACGTGCTGAGCCCATTGGTGGGGGAGAATGAGAGTTGGGGCAGTTGGTCAAGGAGTTTATCTCAAAAACGATCATTAGTAAAATTAGTCTGCTCCCAAGACCAGAGTCTTTGCTAAACTTCCCTGTCCTTTGGCTTTAGAGATGATCTGTCTGTCCTTTCAGCTTTCAGTTTAGGAAAGGGTGAGGGGAGGGCGTGCACTGAGAGGAGGAATGTGCCTTCTTCCAGATGCTGGTGAAAGCTAAATTCTTCCCCCTGAATCCTGGACTCCAAGTCATCCCAACAACCTTCCCCTCTGTCCCCACCCTAGCACGGATCATTGTCACCTCCTTCCTGTTGAAACAGTTGAGTCTCCTTGCTTCTAGTCTATTTTCTGTAATTCCTCTCTCAATCTACAGTGTGATTTTTTTCTAAAGCACAGATATGATCATATCTTTTTTTTTTTCCCTTAAAACCCTTCAGTCTGCCAAGGTGATAGCTGTGTGGCCTGTGAGCCGTATCTGGTTTGAGAACCAGTTTTACTTGACCCATATGTTTTAAAAACCTAGGACTGTCATATAAAAACCTGGATTTCCAGGGACTTCCCTGGAGGTCCAGGGGTTAAGACTCTGCGGTTCTGCTGCAAGGCGCCTGGGTTCGATCCCTGGTCGGGTAACTAAGATCTCATGTGCCACACAGCATGGCAGAAAAATAAAAAAATATATTTTTTAATTAAACAAAACAAAACAAAACAAAAACACACCGGGATTTCCAGCCTCTCTTGGAAACTGGAAGATCTGGTCACACTGGGCCAACCATTCCTGCCTGGTAACAGTTTGCTGAAGCTGAGAGTAGCTGCACCCTTGAGACAAGGCAAGAATCCCCATTTTGCCACAGTCCTCACCCCTCCCTGTTACCTGGTCAGCTTCACTCATCGACATGCCTTGTCTCTGTGGGATTTTAAGTTTGTCACCTCTGCTCCAGGTTAAAGGTCAAGTTCCTTGGGTTGGTCTACAAGGCCCTTCACAGATGGTTCCCAAACTAATTTTCCAGTGTCATTCTCCTGTCACTTTCCTCCTCACACCCTACCTGTGAGTCTCCGAACTTGTTACAAATAAATGTATCCACCAAACAGCTACATTTAGCTCCCTCACCAATCCAAGAGGTCCTTGGAGATGAAGTCCATGTTCTTGACAGTAGGGGCCTAGAAGAAGGATCTGATGATTAACTCCTACTTTTACTGAGAGCACATATCCTCCACTTTCACTCTGTGGACCTTTGTGATTGTATAAGAAGATGCTAACTGATGGAGGAAAACTACCGTAGGCTGGAATGCCCCAAAATGAAGCTGGGTGGGTGACCCTGAGTACTACCTCAATATGGTCAGGCTGAATTTTTCAACAAATGGAAAAGATTCTTCCTTCTGGGTCAGCAGATACCATCGAGATTCTTGTAAACACTAACACAAGGGTTTCCCTTTTCCCGAATGACTAATACTTGCCTTTTTTTTCCACATCCTTTCTGTTTTGTCGAATCACCTTCCACTCCCTCTCTCTTCCTCCCTCTAGAGTTAGCAGGGGATTGAGGAAGAAAAGATAGGTTTCTCTCTCTCTGAAAGTCTACTGCTGATAATAGGGGAGGCTGTGAATGTGGAGGGTTTGTGGGAAATCTCTGCGTCTTCCCCTCAATTTAGCTGTGAACTTAAAACTGCTCTAAAAAAAAGTCTTAAATTTTCTTTAAGCCAAATTTCATTACTGTTCTTATTGTTACTTCTAGCTATCAATTACAATGCCTGATATAAAATAGAGGCTTGGGACTTCCCTGGCGGTCCAGCGGTAAAGACTCCACGCTTCCACTGCAGGGGGCGCGGGTTCGATCCCTGGTTGGGGAACTAATATCCCACATGCCATGCAGCACGGCCATAAATAAATAAATTAATTAATTAAAAATAGAGGCTTTATTGATTAAAAAAAATGCTTACTCAATGAACCTCTGAGGTACGTTATCTAGATGCTTCAGGATCCCCAAAATGAGGAAGATGTTATCTGCTGTCTGGGGCTGAGTGTTTACTAGGAGAAATAAGACAAGTGCATAAATAACAAAAAAGGAAAAGCAAATTGAATAAGCGGTTTAAGGCAATATTTTCCACAATGTGGTAGACACGCCATAGATGATACGTGAGATGATTTTAGATGATGGAGAGTAATATCCATATGGACTTTGACTTTATAGCTATGACTTTATTTTAATATGTGTTCGAAAAAAATACAGCTGGTTTATTGGAGTTTTGTGAGTGGGGGGGATGAGGGAGAGTTGTTAAAATTTCTAGGGGCAGAAATAGAAGGAACAGACATTCCGGAAAATGAGCAGCATGGAAAAAGTAAGGTGGAGGGGGCATCTGAGGAACATTCGAGGAGTCTGGAATTTGGAGTCTATGTTGCAGAATCATAAGGAATAAAACAGGTCACGTTGAGTGGGGCTGTTTTGCAGAGGACCTTGAATTCAGTGGCAGGGGGAATCTTTTTTTTCTTCTTCTTTTTATACAGCAGGTTCTCATGGAGGAAACTTTTTTTTTTTTTAACTTATTTAATTTATTTATTTTTGGCTGCGTTGGCTCTTTGTTGTTGCGTGCGGGCTTTTCTCTAGTTGCGGCGAGCAGGGGCTACTCTTCCTTGTGGTGTGCGGGCTTCTCATTGCGGTGGCTTCTCTCGTTGCAGAGCACAGGCTCTAGGCACGTGAGCTTCAGTAGTTGTGTCACGCAGGCTCAGTAGTTGTGGCGCACGGGCTTAGTTGCTCCATGGCATGTGGGATCTTCCCGGACCAGGGCTCAAACCCGTGTCCCCTGCATTAGCAGGCGGACTCTTAACCACTGCGCCACCAGGGACGCCCTGGAGGAACCATTTTTGAGTGAGTGACGTTGTAGAGGATTGGAGGCAGGAGATGGAAAAGCAACAGGCTTTTAATATGTGTCCCCCTCCGCTTCTTCTGCCTACCCTGGAGCCCCAGTGCTGCCCACTGCTGTCACCTGGGAATTCTGCAGGGTCAGAGCCCATGACTTCTCTTTCTAGTGTGTTCCATGGTGAGCCATAGGGGCAATGTTATCAAGGAGTGTGGTGTCCCAGATAACTGAAGCCCTTGAGAACCAACACTTTGAAAATAAAGCTCACATCAGACAAAGGGAACTGTTAGCACCACCCATCAAGTAGCTGAAGCCGTAGCTTGGTTCCCTCTTCCTTGCTGGCCACATCCCCATCTACAGATCGTACGCCCTAAATCTCTCTCCACACACACTACTACCACTTTTTCAAATATTTATTTATTTATTTAGGCTGTTGCAGCATGTGGACTCTTAGTTGCGGCATGCATGCGGGATCTCGTTCCCCGACCAGGGATCGAACCCCGGGCCCGCTGCATTGGGAGCCCAGAGGCTTACCCACTGGGCCACTGGGAAAGTCCCCACACTGCTACCACTTCGGCTGGTCCAAGTTTCTAGAGGAAACAACCACCTCCTGATTGGTCCTCCTGCCTCCTGTCGTGTTCCTCCTCCAACCCATCTCCTAGAACTCAAACCTGATGATGTCACCTGCCACCCACCAACCCAGCTGAATGCTCCCATGCTTCCCTGTTTTCCTTAGCAGGGAATTCAAGACACCATAGGAACTGGCCTCAATGTCCAACAGGAGACGTAGCAGTGTTTAGTGTCCGAAGGCTGTTTTATAGGGGCCGCTGGGGACACATTTCCCTTCCTTCCTAGTGCTAGATACCTCCCCTTTTGTCGGCTTCAGCAACTTCCACTAGAATTTTCTAAATATAATGATGGAAATGTTCTGTAATATACGTGTAGCTCTTGAGCACTTGAAATTGGGGCTAATGGGCACTGAATTTTCAATATTATTTAATTTTAATTAGTTTAAATTATAAAAGCTACATGTGGTTTGTGGCTACCATACAGGGAGCCCAGGGGATACCTCTTCCTCCAGCCCCCAAGCCTCCTGTGCTTCTCCCTCTCTAGTCTGGGTTAAACCTTTTCTCTGCCCCTATCTGCCACTCACACGCTGACCACGCAGGATTGTAACAGTTTACCTGTGTGTCTTCCCCCAGCCCCTTGTCTCCACAAAGCCTAGTGCTGGGTCTGATTCAGCTCTGCAAGCCCAGATGGTAGCCTGGCACCAAAAAGATGCACAAGAAGTATGTCTTGAGTAAACGTATGAACTAGTGGACGAATGACTCCCAACAGACCTCTGTAGTTTACTTATTCTCCTGGCTCTGAGGAGACACAGGAAGGGCAGGTTGAAAGGACCTGCGACCACACCTGCCAGGCTGATCTGGTATGAGCTTGGAGCTCTTGGACCCCGCCGGGCCACCTCCCCCGATGCTTTGTGAGATAACATGACACCGTACGTGACAGGGGCAGGCAGTGGACATTCCCTGCGGGACCGCCCGGCAGGTGGCAAGCGGGGGGAGTGTCTGTGTGACAGTGTGTTAGGAACGCACACTCCTCCCGGTGTGTCTCTTTCACTCCTGCACCTCGGCCACGATCATAACACTTCCAATGTCAGGTGTGTGGGATTTTTTTTTTCCCCCACGCCACATGATTCTCTGTGACACCAACTGGGTGTCCTACAGTTTGATTCAATTCTGACACTAACCAGAGTTAGCCCAGACCTCACAGGTTAAAGGTTCGGTCCCATGAGACTGCCCCCCACTTTGGATGCTAATTGCAAGTTGTGGGTCCCCTAGATACCTACAACTTATGTCCGACATGGCTGCAATTCGAGGTTCCCATGACACCCCTCCTCAGATTCGAGCATATGCTAGAACAGCTCACAGAACTCAGGGAAACAGTTATGTTTACCAGTTTATTATATAATGAAGGATGTGATAAAGAGACAGAACAGCCAGGTGAAAGGTATGTAGGGTGAGGTTTGGAAGGGTTTTGAGTGCAGGAGCTTTTGTCCCCATGGGGCTGGGGACCTCCTGGTTCATGAATGTGTTCACCAACCCAGAAGCTCCCCAAACCTCATAGAACTGGGCTTTTTGTGGAGGCTTCGTCATGTAAGCACGGTCGCTCATTAACTCCATTTCCAGCCCCTCTCCTTTCTCTGGAGAACGGGGGCTAGGGCTAAAATTCCAAGCCTCTAATCATGGCTCGGTCTTCCTGGTAACCAGCCCCCATCCAACAGTCCATTAAGAGTCACCTCATTGGATGGGACTTCCCTGACGGTCCAGTGGTCAGGACTCTGAGCTTCCACTGCTGGGGGCTTGGGTTCGATCCCTGGTCGGGGAACTAGATCCCACCACAGGCTTCGAGGCATGGCAAAAAAAAAAAGTCACCTCATTAGAACACGAGACAATCCTATCACCCCGGAAATTCCAAGGGATTTAGGAGTTCTGTGTCGGGAACCAGGGGCAGAGACCAACATATATATTTCTTATTATGTCATAGGTAGAAATCCAGGGCCTCTGCTTCTCCAAAACGCCTTTCCCAATCAGAGACCTGGTATGTGACTGTGTTATCTTCCCGAGGCTGCTAGAACAAATTAGCACAAGCTTGGTGGCTTAAAGCAACAGAACTGTATTCTCTCACAGTTCTGGAAACTAGAACTCTGAAATGAAGGTGTCAGTAGCGCTGTGCTCCCTCCAGAAGCTCCAGGGAAGAGTTTGTTCCTTGCCTCTTCCAGCTTCTGGGGACTGTTGGCGGTCCTCGGCTTGTGGCTACATCACTCCAATCTGTTTCCATGGTCACATAGCCTTCTCCTCTGTGTACCTCTTCTATGGACACTTGTCATTGGATTTAGGGCCCAGATAATCCAGAATGGTCTCAGGATCACTAACTTAAATACTGCAAAGACTCTTTTTCCAAATAAGGTCATATTCACAGTTTTGGGGGGTTAGGATGTGGACATATCTTTTTTTTTGAGGGGTAACCACTCCATGCATTACAGTGACCTTCTCTTTTTCTTTTTTTTTTTTTGACAGAGTCCTTTATTTATTTATTTATTTATTTACTTACTTACTTACTTACACTGAGCAGCCTGTGGGATCTTGGTTCCCCGACCAGGGATTGAACCCAGGCCCTCGGCAGTGGAAGCACGGAGTCCTAACCACTGGACCACCAGGAAGTCCCTACAGTGACCTCTTCAACGTCACTGTTTGAGTCTCAGAGTTCCTTTCTCTACCAAACTATTTCAAAATGCCCTCTCTGGAAGGGAGGAGGAACTACTGACTGAACTTATGGTGTAAACGATTTATCACATTTTTCGTTTTGTTTCCTGCTACAGCCCAGGAGAAAGCTAGGGGCCTGAACGTTAAGGAGAGAGCTGGGGATTGCTTCAGAGGGTGATCAGGAGAAAAGTTACCCTGACCTGACACAAGCTGACAAGGAAGTTCCTCACCATTTCAAAATGAGTCTTAAAAATTGCAAACAATGTATTTTTCCCCCCTAGGTATAAAGTGTAAGAAAAATTAAAAAGAGAGGGGGGAACTATAGATTCAAAGAGATTTAAGAGATATAGGGTGTTCCCTAGTGGTCCAGTGGTTAGAATTCTGTGCTTTCACTGCTGTGGCCCCGGGTTCGATCCCTGGTCAGGGAACTAAGAACCAGCATGCCGTGCAGCATGGCCAAAAAAAAAAACTAGATATATTAACCAATTGTTTGTACTCTCAACTCCAACTGTTAAAAAGTATGAGACATTAGGGGAAATCTGAACAAGGACTGGCTAATTAAGGATAGATAGTAAGGGATTCTTGCTAATTATCGTAGGTGTGATAACGGGGTATTTTTGTTATGTTTAAAGAAAGAGTCCTTATCTTTTGGAAATAAATACTGAAATATGTGTAGATGAAATTACATGGTATTTGGGATGTGATTCAAAGGAGTCCAACAGGGCTTCCCTGGTGGCGCAGTGATTGAGAGTCTGCCTGCCGATGCAAGGGACATGGGTTCGTGTCCCGGTCCGGGAAGATCCCACATGCCGCGGAGTGGCTAGGCCAGTGAGCCATGGCCGCTGAGCCTGCGTGTCCGGAGCCTGTGCTCTGCACCGGGAGAGGCCACAACAGTGAGAAGCCCGCGTACCGCAAAAAAAAAAAAAAAAAGGAGTCCAACAGGAGAGGGGAAGAGAAATAGAAAAACAGAGGTTATGAGTTTTTGATTGTTGTGGCTGGATTATGGGAACAGGGATATTCATTGTCCTATTCTCCCTGTGTTTGTATATATTTTCCATTATAAAAAGTTAAATAAAGTTGAAAGCAACTTAAATCTTTATTGGTGGGGAATGAGATAAATTATGGTGTCTCCATTCAATAAAATTCTGTGTAGTTATTAAAAAGAATAGTAGCATTCACTTGTACAACACTACCTTTGGATCAGGCCCCCACCAAAACACAAAAAATGCACTGGAGTTTGTGTTGAATAATCCCATTTTTGGAAGCTAAAAAAATAATGTATACACTGTTGTGCATCGCTAGGTGGAAACGTAAAATGGCTCAGCCGCTGTGGAAAACAGTTTGGCAGCTCCTCAAAAAGTTAAACATAGAATTGCCATAGGACCCAGCAATTCCACTCCCAGGTATATACCCAAAAGAATTGAAGATAGGACTCAAGCAAATACTTGTACACAAATGCTCAGAGCAGCACTAGTCACCATAGCAAAGGTGGTGTGATTGTTTATTTTATGTGTCATCACGGCTGGGCCACGGTGCCCAGATATATGTGGTCAAACATTATGCTGGATGTTTTTCTGAAGGTGTCTATTGGAAGAGATTAACATTTTTTTAACATCTTTATTGGAGTATAATTGCTTTACAATGGGGTGTTAGTTTTTTGCTTTATAACAAAGTGAATCAGCTATACATATACATATATCCCCATATCTCCTTCCTCTTGCGGCTCCCTCCCACCCCTCCAGGTGGTCACAGAGCACTGAGCTGATCTCCCTGTGCTGTGCGGCTGCTTCCCACTAGCTAGCTAGTTTACACTGAGATTAACATTTAAATTGGTGGACTTTGAGTAAAGCAGAGTGCCCTCTATAATGTGGGTGGGCCTCTTCCTGTAAGCTGAAATCTTTACTAGAACGAAGACTGACCTCCCCCAAGCAAGAAGGAATTCTGCCTGCAGATGACTTTTGGACTTGACCTCAACATTGGCTCTTCCCTGGGTCTCCAGCCTGCCAGTCTACCCTGACGACTTACCAGTCTTCATGGTTGCATAAGCCAATTCCTTAAAATTAATCTCTCTCTGTATATATATATACACCCTATTGGCTCTGTTTCTCTGAAGAACCCTGAATAATACAGGTAGAAACAATTCAAGTGTTCATCAACACATGAACAGATAAACAAATTGTGGTATCAACACACAGTGAAGTATTATTATTCCATCATAAAAAGGAATGAAGTTCTGATTCATGTTACAGAGTCCATGAACCTCAAAAACATTCTAAGTGAAAGAAGCCAGACATAAGAGGTAATGTATTATTCCATTTATATGAAACATTCAGAATATATAAATCATAGAGACAGAAAGTGGATTAGTATTTTCCAAAGACTGGAGATAGGGGAGAATAGGCAATGACTGCTTAATGGGTACAGGGTTTGTTTTGGGGGTGAAAAAATGTTGGAACTAGACAGAAGTGGTGTTTGAACAACAATGTATTATGCCACTGAATTGTACTTTTTTTTTGGCCACGCTGTGTGGTATGGGGGATCTTAGTTCCCTGACCAGGTATCGAACCCGTGTCCCTTGCAGTGGAAGTGTGGAGTCTTCACCACTGGACCGCCATGGAATCCCTGAATTGTACACTTTAAATGGTTACTTTATGTGAACTGCAACTCAGTAAAAAACATGTATATGCATTTTAGAAATCTGGAAGATAAGAATATGTGCTGTGGAGTTAGGCTGCCTGGGTTTAAAGTTAATTCTTTCACTTATTGGCTGCAAGATCTTTAGGCAAGCTACTTTCCTCTTTAAGTTTCAATTTCCTCACGTGTCAAATGGAAATGATATTACCCATGTTATTCTAATATGAAGGCAAAATTGTAATAGGGAAGAACTTCTGCATTTTATTACAAGTTAATCACTAAAGGGATTTTGCCTATAAATTTAAATTATGCATAATGGCCCATCTCTGGGAACCCTGCCTATGCAACGAGCGTTAAGCTAAAATACATTGGTTTAAGATGTAGAGAACAAAGGTATGGACGCCAAGGGGGGAAATTGGTGGGGTGCGGGGGGGAGCGCGGGGTGGTGGTGGTTGTGGTGGTGGTATGAACTGGGAGATTGGGATTGACCTATATCTGTTAATATGTATAAAATGGTTAACTAATAAGAAAAAAATAAAATAAAATAAAACACATTGGTTTAGCTCACAGGAAACCTCCTGACCAGGCTCACCTATGAATGGCTGCAGGAAGAAAGAAATTAACACATCCCCTCCCAAGTCTGACCGGAACCAGGACTTTACTCCCTCCGCTTTTAGTATAAAAGAAGCATGAATTCTAACTCAGGGAAGATGGTTCCTTGGGACTTTAGTCCACCATCTTCTCGGTCTGCTGGCTTTCCAAATAAAGTCGCTATTCTCTGCCCCAACAATTCATCTCTCAATTTATTGGCCTGTTGTGCAGTGAGCAGTACGAGCTTGAACTGAGTAACAAAAATGAGTTAATCGGACTTCCCTCGTGGCGCAGTGGTTGAGAGTCCGCCTGCCAATGCAGGGGACACGGGTTCGAGCCCTGGTCCGGGAAGATCCCGCGTGCCACGGAGCAACTAAGCCCGTGCGCCACAACTACTGAGCCTGTGCTCTAGAGCCCACGAGCCACAGCTACTGAGCCTGCGTGCCTAGAGCCCGTGCTCCGCAACGAGAGAAGCCACCGCAGTGAGAAGCCCGCGCGCCGCCCTGAAGACCGAACGCAGCCAAACTAAATAAATAAATAAACAAATAAAATTAAAAAGAAAAAAAAATGAGTTAATCTATGTAAAGTGCTTAGAGCAGTATACAACATAGAGTAAATGCTATATATGTCTTAGTTAATATTCCTATTAATATCATTATATGTACCAAATTGTTAATAGCACTCTAGAGATGGGGAAAATTTGGTTTTTTACTGTACACACTATGAATGTTTTGTAATATTTTTGTAATAAAAGAGAGGTACACTTAAATGTATTGTAATATAGCTCTCAGAATGTCAGGGGGCTGGGACTTCCCTGGTGGTACAATGGTTAAGACTCTAAGTTCCCA
The DNA here is from genome assembly GCF_039906515.1 of Pseudorca crassidens. Lineage (NCBI taxonomy): Eukaryota > Metazoa > Chordata > Mammalia > Artiodactyla > Delphinidae > Pseudorca > Pseudorca crassidens. The sequence continues at coordinate 85,060,885 of NC_090307.1, forward strand.
ATGCAGGGGGCCCAGGTTCGATCCCTGGTCAGGGAACTAGATCCTACATGCACGCTGCAACTAAGGAGGCTGCCTGCTGCAAATAAGACCCGGTGCAACCAAATAAATAAATATTAAAAAAAAAAAAAGAGTGTCAGGGGTCTTTGCGCCCCTTATACGAGGGCTAGACAAAGACGGGTTTCACTGTAAACCTGACCAAGTTCCTGCCCCATCATGATCAAATTGTATCATCTTTGTAAATTAATCCTCCTCTATATTGAATATTTATGGGCCTCTTGTGGCAGAACTTGTGTCCCTTGTTAGTCCTGTGTTGCAGGAAGGGCAGGAAGGACCAATGACCTTATGAAACATCAAATTTTTGGAGAAGCAGAACAGGTTGCTTTTCATTAACCTCTGTCATGTCTGCTCCTTCCCTATCATCTCAGTCCCCCCATCTTTCTTCCTTTGAGCAGGGCTTCTGGGATCAAGAGCTTGGATGATGGGGTAGTTCTATGCTGTTTGGGTCTTCCCAGCATCTACGTGCCCTCCTTTTGGCATTGGCACCTGGATTTCCTTTGCTGACTGATCCATCCCCGAGGTTTGACCATCTCTGAGGTTTGGGAGGATCTGGCTCTAGGAATGGACATTTGGCAGATCAGATCGTTTCATCCCTGTGGCCACTGTGACTGGGTCAGGTGGGCACAGGACTCAAGGGACTGATGACTCCATTTGGGTTGCTCTAACAAAATACCATGGACTGGGTGGCTTATAAACAACAGGTTATTTCTGTGATTATTTCTCACAGTTCTGGAGGCTGGGACATCCAAGATCAAGGTGCCAGCAGAATCACTAGTGAGTGGCCACTTCCTGTCGTCTGCTCTCTGCGTCCTCACCTGGCGGAAGGGAAGGGAGCTCTCCGGAGTCTCTTGTTTTATTTTATCTGAGGCATCAGTGGTTTAATGGATGGGGGAGCTTACATGTCTGAAGCAAGTTCCCGGAGCAATGCCCCACCACGTGCAGCGCATGGCAGGCAGGACTTGGTGGCAGTCTTCACTCTCAAGGGGAAGGGGAGATGACAAATTATAGGGGAAGTGACGTCAGGTGGGCTCATTTGCTACCAGGGAAACCAGTGGAGGGGTACGCCCTTCACTGCCCCTTTGATAAGCTGTCACTATCTGGGACCTGGGGCAAGTACCAAGGAAGGTCAGTCATGTGAGTAGGCTGTAGGTGAAGCAGGCCCTTGTCGGGGTCTCTTTTTTAAGGGCACTAATCCCATCATGAAGGCACCACCTTCATGACCTATTCAGCTTCCAAAGGCCCCACCTCTTAGTACTATCATATTGGGAGTTAGGATTTCAACGTACAGTTTTGGGGAGGACACAAACATTTGATCTATGGCAGATACCAACCTGAGTTGTTTGCTAGAACCACTGGAAAAGATAGTCTTTCTTCTGGGATTGCTAAACTAGTAGTAAATTTGGGAAGTATTTGGAGAGTATGACAAAAGCGTAGGGAAGAAGACAAAACATGAAAAGAGATAGTTTCTTTTTTAAAGACTTTTTTTTTTTTTTAATTTTTGGCCCTGCTGCCCAGCATGTGGGGTCATAGTTTCCCGACCAGGGTTCGAACCTGTGCCCCCTGAATTGGAAGTGCAGAGTCCTAATCACTGGACTGCCAGGGAAGGCCCCTAAAAAACTTTTAAATCTGAAATAATTTCAAACTTACAGAAAAGCTACAAGAATAGTACAAAGTAACTCCCCTATGTGTACCCAGAATTATCAAGCATAAGCACTTTTCACTTTTGCTTTATAATTTTCTGAGAGAAGTAGGTTAAAAAAAAAATTGTATTGAAGTATAGTTGATTTACAATGTCATGTTAATTTCTGCTGTACAGCAAAGTGACTCAGTTATACATACATATATTATTTTTCATATTATTTTCCATTCTGGTTTATCACAGGATATTGAGTATTGTTCCCTGTGCTATAGAGTAGGACCTTGTTGTTTATCCATCCTGTATATGCTAGTTTGCATCTGCTAATCCCAGGCTCCCAATCCTTTGAGAGATATAGATTCTTTTTTTTTTTTTAATATATTTATTTATTTATTTATTTATGGCTGTGTTGGGTGTTTGTTGCTGCATGCAGGCTTTTCTCTAGTTGCGGTGAGCGGGGGCTACTCTTCGTTGCGGTGCCTGGGCTTCTCATTGTGGTGGATTCTCTTGTTGCGGAGCATGGGCTCTAGGTGCGCAGGCTTCAGTAGTTGTGGCACGTGGGCTCAGTAGCTGTGGCTTGCGGGCTCTAAAGCGCAGGCTCAGTAGCTACTCTGCGGCATGTGGGATCTTCTTGGGCCAGGGCTCGAACCCGTGTCCCCTGCATTGGCTGGCGGATTCTTAACCACTGCGCCACCAGGGAAGCCCCTGAGAGAGGTAGATTCTTGAGTATGTTATTTTATCTCTAGAATCCAGCTATTCCTGAAACTGGAATCCAATCCTGGATTCTTAAAATTTTTTCATTAAAAAAAATTTTTTTTTTCTCTAGCTCTCTGTCTCTCTGCACTGGGAGCAGCTCTCCTGCCACAGCTCTTCATCCCCTGAAAATGTACATTTGCACGTTTGTCTCCACCTCCTTCTAGGTCAGGAGAACCTCTAAGCTACTGAGCCCGTCGCTGTCTGCAGTGGTGCTGAAATGAACAGAGACGCTGACAGATGAGAGCCTCAGCAGCTTGGCAGCCCCATGTCCCCTGACGTTGCTTACTCTTAGCAGCAGCTTCCAAAACAGTGCCCCCCAGCTTTCTTTTTTAACTTTTTATTTTATGTTGGAGCATAGTTGATTAACAATGTTGTGTTAGTTTCAGGTGTATGGCAAAGTGATTCTGTTATTCTTTTTTTTTTTTTGCAAAGATGGTACAAGAATCCCCATTTACTCTTTTATTTATTTTGAGTTTTGGCTGCACAGCACGGCACGTGGGATCTCAATTCCCTGACCAGGGATTGAACCCGTGCCCCCTACGGTGGAAGCACAGAGTCTTAACCACTGGACCGCCAGGGAAATCCCCGATTCAGTTATACATATACATTGCAGTGCCATTTCAAGGGACATCAACACAGCAGCCAAGTTTGTTGGACCTGAGGCTGTCACAGTAGGTGGCTGGCTCTGGGGCTGGAATCAGGACTGTGTTTGGGAGCCTCATCATTGGTTATGCCAGGAGCTCTTCTCAGAAGCAACAGCTCTTCTACACCATTCTGGCCTTTGCCCTCTCAGAGGCGATGGGGACCTTTTGCCTGATGTGGCCTTTCTCATCCTCTTTACCTTGTGAAGGAGCTGTCTCCACCTCATAGTTCTTTCTCCTGTGTTTCTCTGCCCTGTATGTTCCTTTTCCTATACCTCCCCAGGCAGCCTAGGGAAATTGGTTGGCTCAGGGTTTGACAGACAAATAGAGAACACAGAGAAAAGACAAATACTGTATTAATTTAAAAATATGTTTTTTTCTAAACCAGTTTAAACATCAAAGATCCAAGCGAAAGTTACCATCTTGCCCTTGAGAAAATAATTCTCAAAGGCTATCCATCCTTCAAGAGAGAAAGGTGACAAATACAAGCTCTCTTTTCAGAAAAGAATAAATGTTTTCAATTTAGACCAGAGCTAACAGATGAAAAATGTATTAGTTTTGAAGATAGTTCATGTAGCTTGGGAATACACTGAGCCCAGTTCACTGGTCAGTCCTCGTCCATGTGTGTCTCGATCCACTGGTATGTTGAAATCAGTTTCTATTTCTTATTTATTTACTTTTTTTGGCCACACCACACGACTTGTGGGATCTTAGTTCCCCGACCAGGGATTGAACCCGTGCCCCCTGCAGTGAAAGCGAGGAGTCCTAACCACTGGACCCCCAGGGAATTCCCTGAATTCAGTTTCATTTATGGTGTGTGTCTGGTCATTTATTGCTAATATGGAAGTATTAGAGTTTAAAGTTTTATTTACTTAAGCAGATGAGACAGATTGAAGGTTAGTCCTATGTTTCTCTTTGGACTGGGCCTTGTTCTAAGAGCTCCAAAATGCCTTCTTGAGGGGGAAAGAAAGGAATCAAACAACAACCCATTTAATCTACCATAGTCCATGGCCACCTACCTTATGTGTGTATTGTAATTAGTTGTGAAAATCACAAATTATTATAGTGATTTACATCCTTGCGGTCATTTGGAGATGTCATCAAAATGTAGATTTGTTTATGAGATTGTGCTCTGCAAGGGCATAAAATCATTGGGTATATCACAGTGGGGGGAAAATGTTAGGAAAAGTTGGGTAGAATAGGTCTTAACAAACCCCTGTAAGGGCTGCACTAGCCCTAACCCTATGTGTCCATCAGAACTAATTTGAAAATGACACTCCAGTTCAAACCGGCCTGAGCAAAAATGGGAATGCGTTGACTTTTATCCAGAAAAGTTGAGGGTTAAGGCTGACCTCAGATGTGGCTGGAATCAGGGGTCAAACATTCTCTATCTCTCCAATCTGCTCTCCATATTGACTTTATTCCCAAACCACAGTGGGGTGGGACTTCCCTGGTGGTCCAGTGGTTAAGACGCTGTGCTCCCAACGCAGGGGGCCTGGGTTCGATCCATGACCAGGGAACTAAGACCCGATGCAGCCAAATAAAAAAATAAGTAAACAAACAAAAAACAAACAAACAAAAAACCCCACATGGTGGCAAGATCGCTGCCGGCAGCTCTAGTGTGAATCCTCTGAGACTCAAGTCCAGTGGGAAAGAGAGAGCCTCTTTTCTAGAAGCTCCTTCAAAAGTGTGCTGGGATTCACTCTGATTGATCTACCCTTGAATCAATTAATCGCTGTTACCAGCAGGGCACCATGTGCTGATTGCCTTAGACCTGGGTCACAGGCTCCACCTCTGAATGGGGGGGTTGTGACGGTTCGACCGACCACATGGGTTGAGTGTGGGGAGGAGATGAACACTTCCAAGCCAAGATGGACCTTTTACAGAGAGGAGATGCTAGAAAGACAGTCAACAAATACCCACTCTGCCCCAAGTGACCATCTTGAAAATGCCCAGAAAGAACCAGATGAAAGAAAATGTCTGGCTAAGGTCCAAGCCAGCCCCAAGAGTGGAAAAATAAAACCCATGATTTCCTGAGAAAATAGATGATGTTATGACAAAGCATCAGGTGTGGTAAGAAGTCACTTAGCATTCAGGGAGCCCAGGGCAAACGCTTTCATTCTCTTTGACAGAAGTCTTCTCGAGGCAGGAGATAGATGGGCCCCAGGTTAGATATTTACAACTGGCCTCCCGCTTACTTTTCATGAGGCAGAAAAAAGTGGGCTTCAGGCCGGATACTTACAACTAGACTTCTGTTTGCATTTTCTGAGACAATTTAGCCAGGGGGGACAACACAAGATGATTGGTGAGAAGGAAGACAAAAGACCCCGTAAAACTGCCCCTTTATAAAGGATTTAAACTTCCCCAAAGGGCACATCTCTCTCCGAGTTCTCCCGTGCCTCTGACTTTCCGTGTGTACTTTGCTTTTCCAATAAACTTACTTTTCTCTTTCCCTTCTGCCTCCTTGCCTGAATTCATTCTTGACAAGGCAGGCAAGAACTAGGGATCCAGGTCCTAGCTGCTGGCCCCTGTGGTCTAGTGGTTAGGACCCCCGGCCCAGGAACTAAGATCTTGCTTCCAGCTACTGCTCGCTGTTGCTTGACGCAAGCTGCTACTTACTGCTGTGTGCGCCAAAATCATTCTCAGAAAGTGAGTGACAACATGCTCCTTCCTCTGTTCTTCATCTGAATGACAGGTCTCACATCACTTCCCCATTGTCTCTCAGCCAGGTCTCAACCTTTGTCTCCTTCCTTCACACATGCTTTGCTTGACCATGGGTTCCCCCCTTGTGTTAAAGGAAATGATACCAACCAGGGTTCTTGGCCTTCCCCAATCAATAGAAATTGATCAGAGGCCACACAAGAAATTCAGCCAAGTTTTTACTGGGGCTCCTGCAGCAGGGGGAAGCGGGAACAATGAACAGTTTCCCTTGTTTGCTCACTCCCCGAGTGGGAGATGAGCTTGTTTCTTATATGGGGTGAGGGTAGGGGTGTGTCCAGGGGTCTGGCTGGAGGGGTGGCTGAGGTTTTTTGCCCACCCCTTAGGTGGTGCTGAGGGCAGGGGGCATGTGCAGTGCCCTGCTTTGGCTCCCGGACACCCTGTTTCTGCTCCCAGCTCTTCAGAAGTGGCAGTTGGGATTTTTTTGGGTCTTTTTGTATCTTTTGTCCAGAATTTGCCCCAACTGTGCATACATGCAGTTATTTTTTAGTCCCTTATAGTTTCTTCTTTTTTTTTTTTAATGAGCACATTTTTTTAGAGAGCTTGTTTTATTTTAAAAAATTTATTATTTATTTATTTGGCTGCATTGGGTCTAAGTTGCTGTGTGCATACTTTCTCTAGTTGTGGCGAGCGGGGGCTACTCTTTGTTGCGGTGCGTGGGCTTCTCATTGCGGTGGCTTCTCTTGTCGTGGAGCACGGGCTCTAGTTGCTCCACGGCATGTGGGATCTTCCCAGACCAGGGCTCGAGCCCATGTCCCCTGCATTGGCAGGTGGATTCTTAACCACTGCACCACCAGGGAAGTCACTCCCTTATAGTTTCTTCCGTATTTTGTTGCTGGAGGAGAGGTTTGTCCAGGTGCAAGCACTGCAGCACTGCAGCAAAGAGTCCCAGGTCCCAGGCCTGTCTCCGAAATACCTGGCTTCCTGATAGTATCATTTAGGAATGCATTGTGTAGTATTGATATAATAGAAAACCCTAGTGTATTAGTTTAAACAGTCTGGGGGTGAGGGGGGGTAGGGATGGGGAGTGTTTGTCTTTCACAATAGGAAGCTCTGGAAGGAGGACAGTTAAGAGCTGATATGGTCAGTCAACAGTGCTCTCCAGAACACAGGCTATATATGTTTCTAGTCCAAGGTTCTTAGCATATGCACCTGCATTCTCAGGCTTGCAAGATGGCTTATGTTCATGTTTCAGTTGGAAAGAAGACAGAAAAGTCAAGGGTTTTTTTTTTTTTTCTTTTGTTTTAAAATGAGGCCTTGCCTTTTTATTTGAGAAGTGTTAAGTGATTTTTTTTTTTTTTTAAATAGGGAATTTCCTGGCAGTACAGCGGTCAGGACTTGCACTTTCATTGGGGGCCTGGATACAATCCCTGGTTGGGGAGCTAAGATCCTGTAAGCTGCGCGGCGTGGGAAAAAAAAAAAAAAGCATGACTCTAATCCAATTATAAATAAACATGTGTCAAAGGCTTTATTTCACTTCTTAATTAATAAGGGAATTAGTAGATGTGAAAACCAATTCAAAGGAGAATTTTAAAAAGCATACACACAGGGCCTTCCCTGGTGGCGCAGTGGTTGAGAGTCCGCCTGCCGATGCAGGGGACATGGGTTCGTGCCCCAGTCCGGGAAGATCCCACATGCCACGGAGCGGCTGGGCCCGTGAGCCAAGGCCGCTGAGCCTGCGCGTCCGGAGCCTGTGCTCCGCAACGGGAGAGGCCACAACAGTGAGAGGTCCGCGTACCGCAAAAACAAACAAACAAACAAATAAACCCCCACACATAGGCAGTCATATACACATACATAAGCAATCAGAAATGTTGAAATGGGGACTTCCCTGGTGGTGCAGTGGTTAAGAATCCACCTGCCAATGCAGGGGACATGGGTTCATAGTCCTGGTCCGGGAAGATCCCATATGCAGTGGAGTAACTAAGACCGTGCACCACAACTACTGAGCGCTCTAGAGGCCGTGAGCCTAGAGCCCGTGCTCTGCAACAAGAGAAGCCACCACAATGAGAAGAAGCCTGCGCATCGCAACGAAGACCCAACGCAGCCATAAATAAATTAATTTTAAAAAAGAAAAAAAGAAATGCTGAAATGAATTTACAAGTAGATGGAAAACTAGTCAACAGAGAAATAATCAATTACAGCTCCACCAGACACAAGTTATTTGCATCTCTATGGACAAGAGCAAACTGCATTACTATCGGTTTTCTACAACTTACAAAATTGTAAAATAGCTCAAAGACAATGAAAGATGACACTAAACAGAATGATAAATAGGACACCCAATATTCTTTTTCGTCCATTTAAAAATCTTTCACAATGTTTCCCTAGAGAAGGGATGCCCTATCTCAGCATCCACCTGCATCTCATTGATCAGAACTGCATCACATAGCCTCCTTCACTGCATGCGAGGTTGGGAAATCAAGTATCTTTAGCTGGACACACTGCTATCTCAAGCAAAACAGGATTCTGTTAGTAAGGAAGTCTGCCTCACCTATACACCCACTTGATGTGTTAAGGGCGCTAGTTTTTTTGGCTGCGTTGGGTTTTTCTTGCTGTGCGCAAGCTTTCTCTAGTTACGGTGAGTGGGTGCTACTCTTTGTTGCAGTGCGCGGGCTTCTCATCGCGGTGGCTTCTCTTGTCGCAGAGCACAGGCTCTAAGCGCGCGGGCTTCAGTAGTTGTGGTGCGTGGGCTCTAGAGCACAGGCTCAGTAGTTGTGGCACACTGGCTTAGTTGCTCTGCGGCATGTGAGAACTTCCCGGACCAGGGCTCGCACCTGTGTCCCCTGCATTGGCAGGCGGATTCTTAACCACTGCGCCACCAGGGAAGTCCCTAGGGCAGTAGATTTTAAACTAATTTTTAGCACATGTATGAGGATGGCTGGAGTAAACATCTGTTGGTTTTGATACTTCAGCATCACTCCCTCTTCTGGTTATAGTGCCTCAAATTTCCTTTGGAATGTACCCCGTCTCCACTCTCCAAACCCAGCTCCAAAAATGGACACTTAACTCAGGGCTTGTCTAGTTATGGTGATTGATTTAGGAATGGACACGATTGGAAACAAGCCAATCAGATACAACTTTTGGACTTTCATTGGAACAAAACTGTAACTTACTCTAGAAAAATAGTAATACTTAAGCCTGAAAGGTCTTTAGTCAATTTCCTGACAGTCCTAGGTCCTCAACTGGATTCCTGTATTCTTTGCAATAATTCCACTGCCTCTTGGGGTCTGTGGCTTCCTGATGAGAAACACTGTTATGTTTATTTAATGGGTCGTTCCTCCTTTTAGTACCTGATTGCTGACAGGTTGTGACGTGTGTGCTAACGTGACCTGGAAGTGTAGCTCTGGGTTTGAATGCCAGCAATGTCAGGCAGAGTCCACCGAGAAAACAGAACCCCATCTAAGTATTTAAAGCAGAGGAGAATTTCATTCAGGGGATTGGTAACACAGGGAATGGAACTGTTGAAAAGCTAAACAGAGGTGGTGAGGCAACTCGGAGATTAGCAGTAGCAAGAAGCCATCAGTCACCACTGGTAGGCTAGAGACTAGGTCCAGGGAGGGCACTATGTTACAGGAGCCCAGGGGCTGGGATCCCTAAACAATGCAGGGGAACAACCAGCTAGCTACTGCTAGAGAGGCTGCTCAAAGGGGTGGGGGTGGTCTCACTGCTGTTTCCCATTGGCTTAACCTAGATGGAAGCTCAGGAACAGGAAAGCCTGGGCATTCACTCATAGGGATCACCAGCCCCTTCCGTACAAAGCAGGGCAGGAGAAGGGTGAGGAAAAGAACTGAGGACACTGGGTCTACTCCACAGGACTGGCCACTCATCCATATTTCATCACATCTAAGATGCCGTTGGTTGTAAGATGCAGCATTATTTTATGCATCACTGAGAGAGAAGAATGCTGCCAAATTAAACTGTGCCCGATGCTAAGACTCCATCCATTGCAAAGCATCTTCATATTGTAACAGGGAAGAGCCAAATCTGACTACGTGTTGGACCTGTTTCTTTTACTTTAACCTTTGCTTTCCGCTGCTTTTGTTCACTAAAAGGATACTGTCTATACACAATGGGCTGCCTCAGGAAACCCTGCCCCTTTACCTGAATGTTAAACCAAAGAGCCTTTGTTCAGGGAAATATCCGGCCCGGTCCACCTGTGGATGGCTGCAAAGAAAGAAGAAATGAACACATTCCCTCCTCAGGCTGGCCATTGCGGGGGACATTTGCAAATCTTATGTCCTTTTCATTTTACTTCCTCATCTCCTCCCCCCTCTCTGTTCTATAAAATAAACTGGCATCCAAGCCTCAATAAGACAGTTATTTTGAGACAGTAGTCTGCTGTCTTCTCGGTCTGCCAAAGTCGTATTCCCTGCCTCAGCACCTCCGATTTATTGGCCTGTCGTGTGGCGAGCGGGGCGAGCTTGGACTCAGTGACGATATGAGAGATGTGAAAATGTGAAAAATGTGTGTCTTAAGATCAGTAACATGCTATTAGCTGTGTGATCTTAAGAACAGGTGAACTTAATTCATCCCACCTTTGAGCTTCCATTTTACCATCCCCCTGGGAATTACAGACAATCCTTACTTTGTAGGGATTTTGTAACTAAGACCGGTAAGTTCAGTGAGATTGGGGGTTTTGTCTCTTGTTCACTGTATTCCCCAGTGCCTAGCACAGTGCGTGGCACTTAGTAAGAACCCAAGAAAGTTTTGTGAAATGAATCCACCTGGACTCTATCCCCAAATGAGCAGGTTCTTGACACATAGTGGGAGGTGGGTATCAATAAATGGAAGATATTATTACTGGAATCAGATAGGCTCTGGAAGATCTTCTTTCACGAATGTCATTTAGAATTGACTCTTTTTTGTGAGAGGGGAGAAACCCCCTCTTTTACTTAAGAAAGATGTTGACTTAAAAAAATGCACGACGTGAGAGTTGCGAGTTAAGTTTTATTTGGGACAAAATGAGGACTTTAGCCCGGGAGACAGCGTTTCAGATAGCTCTGAGAAACTGCTCGAGAAGGTAAGGGGGGGAGCCAGGTTATACAGAAGTTTTGTAACAAAGGGCAGGTAGTCTGAACATCAAAAGATTATTGTTAATTAAAGAAAACCAGATATGTCAAGTTTAGGAATTTAGCGCTTTTCTCTGTATGGGAAGATGCAAGAGTCTGGGCTCACTGAAATCATTCCTTTGATATGCACCTCAGCTATCTGGGGCCAGTATCCTGTGTTTTCACATCCTGAGTTTCCTCAGGGCTCACCTAGGGAGTGGCTGCAGTCTGATGGCCCCTAGACAGCAGGTAGGCAGGTGTTCTTTTGCTTCCTGAGTTCCCTCAGGGTTCACCAGCTCACCGTCTGGTGGTGGCTGCAATCGCTGATGACTCTGACAGCCTTTCTTTGCTGATGTGACAGGCAATATTCCATTTATCATCAGGTTTTCACACATGGTGTGTCTTAGTTTTGCTTCCATTTAGTTGTTTCATTTTGGGAAAAACCCTTCATATCCATCCTCAGCCTGAGTCCCATTTGTGAAATGGGAATAACACTACAACACTTGTAGAGCTATGAGAGTTAGGGAAACGGTGACCAAAAAGAGCTTTGTAGATGGTGGAGGTTGTTCTTTTCTATTTTGCTTTATCCTCCACTCATATCTGCCTCATTCCCCTCCTTCCTTTGCAAACTTCTCTGCCACCACCACTACCACCCTTAAATTTTCTGCTCAAAACTGCACACGAAGCCATCCGGCATAATCTGCACCGGAGACTGTGGCCTCTTCTCTTTAGTCTTTGATAAATGGAATATTTAAAGAAAGGCTGTCAGAGTCATCAGCGATTGCAGCCACCACCAGACGGTGAGCTGGTGAACCCTGAGGGAACTCAGGAGCAAAAGAACACCTGCCTACCTGCTGTCTAGGGGCCATCAGACTGCAGCCACTCCCTAGGTGAGCCCTGAGGAAACTCAGGATGTGAAAACACAGGATACTGGCCCCAGATAGCTGAGGTGCATATCAAAGGAATGATTTCAGTGAGCCCAGACTCTTGCATCTTCCCATACAGAGAAAAGCGCTAAATTCCTAAACTTGACATATCTGGTTTTCTTTAATTAACAATAATCTTCTGATGTTCAGACTACATGCCCTTGGTTGTAAAACTCCTATATATGCTGGCTTGCCCCCTTTCCTCCTTGCAGCAGTTCTCTCAGGGTTACTTGAGATGATGCCTCCCGGGCTTGAAGTCCTAAAAATTCCTGCCGAATAAAACATAAATCTCAACTTTTAGGTTGTGCATAGTTTTTTAGTCAACACTCACATGGGAGAGATTAATTCCAATTTACAACACATGTAAAGATCGATAAACACTAGGAAGCTGTGAAAACAGTTGTTAGGGTGGTGAGACTGTGGGGTGAGGAGAAAAATGAAAATTGCGTTGATATTGTCTTTTTAAAAAGAATTCCGCCAATGTAGGGTACTGTGTTGAAATGAAACCAAACGCCTTTTCCAGCTGCAATCTCCCCGTGAAGGAAAGACTTATCCAACAAGCTGGAGGTTAGTCAAGTCTCCAGGATGCACCCCAGACCCCGGGGGCCACGTTCTCCGAGTCAAAATAATGAGTCACCGCTGATTTACATGCATGTCTCCGCTCTCTAAACAGCGTCCCCTTCCGAGCGCCGACCACGGACCACCCGTTCTCTCCCATAAGTAACTAGCACCGCCTACTGGCTGTCAGCCTCTAGGCTGCTTGGCTCCGCCCCTGAGAGGAACGCGCATGCTCCCCAATTCTTCTCCGCCCCCGCCTTCGAGCTTCTCGCGACAGCCGCTCCGCGGAGACTGAATCTCGCGATAAAGGTTTATTATCTCGCGGGACCGCGGCTGGCAGACGGGCTCTTGGGCGGCTCTGGCCGGGAAGAGGAGTCGCATGTGTCGTTTCAGCTGGCGGTAGTGGCGGGCGCGGAGGCGGCGGAGGCTGTGCGACCGCCTGGGTAATGACCCCTCGTGCCTCTCACGCTTCCAGGAAGCTCGTAGAGAGCGTGGGGGAAGCTGAGGTGCTCCCCGGCGGAAGGGGGCCGGGCCGGGCGTCTCCACACCCCCGCCCACATGGGCCGCTCTGGTGTCCCCGGGGTTGCCCCTTCGCCTCAGGTCGCGCCCTCACACCTGGTCGCCCTAGTCGTCGCCTCAGTGCTCTTACATTCTGCCCCTTCCTGGTTCTTTTGCCCGCATTTTCTTTCCTCAGACTCTGGTCTCCCCGCCCCCTCCCACTCTCTTTCCCTTCCGTGACTCTAACGCGTCCCTCCCTTGGCCTCTAGCCCACCCCACACCCTGCCCTCCGGGCGCCTCCGGCGACCCACCCCTTCTTCGTAGGCGTTTCCAGCCTCTTCAGCTGCTTTGTGGCCTTTCCCTGTTGCTGCAGTTTGTTGCATCCTTTACAGATCATCCCCCAGACCTTTTGCCCTGTCCCTGCCGAGTTCACCCTCCACATCTTTTTCCCCATGGCTTTCTCTTCCACTAGTGCCCTCCTCCCCCTAGTTGTCATGGCCCATTTGCTGTGAGTCTCACTGTTGTCACTTGCTTCCCTGTAGGCCTGGAAAATGGTGTGCCCAGAATTACTCATATTTTATGAATCCTAATGCAGCTTGTATCTCTCATTCAGCAAAGAATTGAAACCGATTCGGGGTGGCGGGATTTCTAGTAGGAGGAGGCCGGACTACACCTGAACACTGCTTCTCTGGGCGTCTTGGTCCAAAATAGTGAAGATGTGTTATTTTCCTTGCTTACAGGTTTTGAGATGGCTGCTGACATTTCTGAATCCGGTGGACATGATTGCAGAGGAGACCCGAGGAGCAATACCAAGTTAGATGCAGATTACCCACTTCGAGTCCTTTACTGCGGAGGCAAGTGTTGGAAGGCAGAAAATGGCTTTTACTCACTGTATTTTTATGCATTGTGATAAATGGTTTCACATTTGGTCCTAGTAGATTTTTCATCTTTGTCATTTGGTGAATCTTTAATTGGGAGCTGGGGAAGAGGAGGCATGGATTAACAGACCTTTCCCAACCTGTGTGACTTGCGTCTTGTTACTTGGCCTGGAGAAGTTTACAGTCCAGTTGGAATAGAGATGTGTAAATAGATTATTCCAGCCTAATGTTACTTGCTAGTCTGGCTATTAAAGGTGGGCTTCTTGGAAGATATTGAATCTTAAGGGATGAGAAGGATTGGTTGAGGGAGTGGGGAAAGGCATCCCGGATGAAGTGAACAGCTGTGCAAGGAAAAGCTTTGTCTGTGGAGAAATAAACACCTTTTTATTAGTATAGTGTGTAGTATAGGAATGGTGTCAATAACGAGTGGAAGATTATGAGGTTGGAGTGATGGGTAGTAGGACAGTCTTGGGAAAGTGTTCTTGGTTTGATTAATAAAATGTGAATCAAGATTTTTTTCCCTTTGAGTGTTTTTCCTCATTTTCAATCCAGAAATATTTGTGAACTGGAAATACTCTAATTTTACTAGCATCTTGGAAAGGTTTAGAAAAATCTGAAGACATAAGACAGTAAAGTAAAAGGGCAAGTAAATATTATTTTTTTTAGTAAATAGTTTTGGCCACTTACTATGTGCCTAGCAGAGTTTTAGATGCTGGGGACTGAATAATGAATAAGTCAGGAAAGGTCTTTGTGCTCAGGGACCTTACATTCTGTGAGTGTGATAGGGATTTCTTCTGGAATTTAAGTACTTACAGTACTTACAGGAGAGGTGATGTCACTGAGTTAAAAAATTGTATCAACTCATCATTTATTGACTACCTTTGATGATCAAATAAAATGAGTGTAAAATATCCCAGAGAGTAGGCAGGGGAGCTTTTTGTAGGGTTGATTGAGATGTGTTATGATGTTCGTCTTATTTGGTTATATTGTTTGCCTTTGGAGTCATGGGCCAGGGTTTGCATCCTTACCTTGGGCATTACCAGCTGCTCCTGCTTAATTTTAGCTGTGTGACCGTGGGCAAGTTAACCTGATTTCACTAAGGGTTAGAGGTCTGTTTCTTAAGGTCTGAATGAAAATGATGATTACATCTGAAGTCAGATGATTCCTATAAAGCTGGTTCAGCAACTAACATAAGAACATAATACAATAAGTGCTATTATTACTATTATTAGGGAAGTATACTAGTTTAGTTTATTCCTCCTTGTTTGTCAGATACAGTTAGGAGCTATTGTTCTTTGTACCCTAATTCACCGAATCTAAGACTCCATATGTTATAAGATGCAACATTATTTTAGGTTCCACTAAGAAAGAAAAAATTGTTAGGTTGACATGCCATAATTATGGAATGCATCCCTATAAAAATGAAAAAAAATTAGTGAAATACAGTATATGAAAGCCATCCTGTTCAAGTGCTTATGTCGCCCCTAAGATGGCTTTGAACAACTGCACTAAGTATGCAGTCCACCCCAGTGATACTTTGTGTTGATCAGAGGTACCAGAGGTACCTAACCTTTTCGAGAAAAGTTTATTTTTATTTCCCTCCCTAGTTTGTATTGATATATCAGGCACTAGGTTGGAGACAGGATTACCTTTTCCTCAAAGAGTTTAAGGTCTAGTTGTAGGAGAAGCACTTAGGGAATATTAAATGCTAAATTCAGTGGTACTGACCATAGCTATGAATTAGGGTTTCAGGAAAGGGAGGGATCTTTGTTCAGAGGGAAGCTGGGAAAGCAAAGTGGGGAAGTGAGAAGCCTTAGGTAATGGGCAGAATTTGCAAGGAAAGGTGGATGAATTTATAAGAAAAATATGGGGGCATGGTTTAATATGGTATCTTCATATTAAAGATCGAGGAAAAAGTTAGGGAGTAGAGGGAAAAGAAGGGGCTGATTGGAGCAGAATGCTGGTTGAAGTATAGTGAGAAACAAGGGTAGGTAGGATGGGGTCATTTCCGGGGAGATATATGTCTGCAGGATTGAGACTTCAGAATATGAATTCAGTCAGAGTTTGAATCCTGGTTTAGCCATTTACTCACTGGTGACCTTGGTCAGTTTCCTTATTCATAAAATGGATAACAGCCTACTTCAGAGGGCTGTTGAGAAGAATAAATGAAATATTACTCCCAAAGGCTCCATCTCCTAATATCATCACATCGGGCATTAGGATTTCAACATGTGAATTTTGAGGGGACACAAACATTCAGACCATAGCAGAAGGTCTCATGGATGATGTGGCTTTGTTCATCATATCTCATCATGTCAGCAGATACATAATGTCAGGTTGTTCCACTGTTAGTGATGTGAAGCTGGTGACTGCTCAGTCTTTTCCTTGAAAAACGACAGTTTACAAATAGTAAATCATTTGTGGAGGGAAATAGACTGTAAAAACAAATAATGTGGAATTTGGAATATTTGTCCAACTTTTTTCATCGTATTAGAATTTTGCTGAACCAAATATTATTTGAAATGGTGTACTAAGTGTTATGGTTTTAGTATTTGCTGTAATGGTATTTAACCTATAATTATATCCTGAAAGTGTGGCTGAATATCTGTACCTACTAGTATTTGAACTTGAACTGTGAGGATTAGAGAGCTTCTGGTTAACCAGGAGAGCTTTAGTAGAAAGAACTCTAAACTGAAATAGAGATGGTAGATTCTAGTTTTCTGCCCTATGCCACCTTTGGCCTTGGATAAGCTATTTAACCTTTTACGGCTTCATCTGTAAAAGAGTGATGATGGGCTGGCACACAGCTGCACTGCTTTTATATGTTGTGTGGTCTAATTTAGTGGTTAAGAGCAGGACCTTCAGAAACAGACGAGGGTTCAAATCCTGTTCTAACCAGATACAAATGAGTTACTTGTTCTAAGTCTCATTTTTCTCATTCATAATACACATATGGTAGTTCTTACCTTATGAGGTTGTGACGATTGAACATAATAATATAAAGCATAGCAAAGTGCCTAGCATGTGCCCAATATATGGTAAGTGCTGTTATTATTAACGGTGTACCACCCCTCCTCTCCCTCACAAATCTCAAGGTGTTGTCACACTGAACTATTCCATTCCTCACCTTAAAAATAAAAATAAAATAAGCAGTTGACCTAGTAATAGTTTTAGTTAAAATTGGGAAACCCTTTGAGTTTTTCTAGTCCTTTAGCCTTTGCAGGCTATACAGTGACAGGATTGAACCAACTTTCCTTCTAAGGAAGGAAATTCACAGTGTCATGGTCTTATGTAGCATAATACGAAAAAAGAAAAGGAAAAGTATATTGCAAAGAAATGGTAGCAAAGTGCTACTGAAGTCTGTAAATGTGTTAGTATGAATAAAAAGTAGCGGCTGTTTTGGTGAAGTTATCAAAAGAAATAACCAGCTCCATTCAGCCTTTGTTGTATGGGGAATTGTTCCCATCCTAGCTTAGTTTCAGACCCATTGAGGTTTTTGTGGTAAAACCTTAAGACATGCCAGATAGTATAGTTTGATGTTCTACCAACTGAAGGAGACATTGTTCTTTACATCCAAAAAAAAAAAATTAAGATAATATTTCTATTAATCATGTGCCACTTACCTAAAAAAAAAAAAGTGCATGACGGGGTAGTATTTGAAAAGTGGTACAGGAAAGTTATAGGAAAAAACAAATGAAGCATTTTGTCAGATTAAAAATAAAAGTTGTTATGAGCCGTGTGTGTACGTGTGTATTTATTTATTTATTAACATTTTCAAATCTTTTTTTCTCTCCATCCCCAGTCTGTTCATTACCAACAGAGGTAAGTCCTTCTAAAATTCTTTTTTTCTTTTTTAACTTCTGCATTTGAGGTCATTGATTTTAGAGCTAGCTTGGGAACTTCTTACTTTTCATTTTCTATTATTTGATGGCAGAGTTTCAGCCTTTTTTTTTTTTTTTTTTTTTGGGTTTCAACCTTTTATAGAGAACTTTGGTTTAGAATACTTTTATGGTCCTACAAATTTTTCTTTAGACTTTGAGTTATATGTGTGCGTCTTTTGCACTTGGCTATACATAGTTTGGATTTTTGCATGGAACTCATGAATAGTCAGCTAATAAAACAAGAGTAACCTTAAAGCCAAAATTTAACATCCAAACAGAGAAGAGAAAGCATAAATTATGTGTAAGACTTTCTGTTGATAAGCTTCTAAGTCAGGTTCTGCGGGCAGGTCATGAAAATGAGACACCTATGTGTCCAAAGCAAGAAAAACACCTGCTCGTTTTTGTCTGTTTCCTCCTTTTTCTAATGGCCTTTCTGTTTGTTGGAGAGGAAATAAATTGCTACAGTGAGGAGGTGTCTTTTAATTTTTAATTTCTTATGGGACATTTCCTGGTTGAATACAGATTTCCTGTGGATAAGATGTCAGGTGGGAGTAGTTGGTTTTATGATTCTATATATAGCAAGCACAGGGAATGATTTTTAATTAAAATGATTAAAAGTGTACTGTTGTGACTCAGTTTCTTCTTTTTCCCTCTCCAGTACTGTGAATATATGCCTGATGTCACTAAATGTAGACAATGGTTAGAGAAGAATTTTCCAAATGAGTTTGCAAAACTTACTGTAGGTATGAACATTTTTTTTCCCTCTTTCATCAAAGCCTATATACCTTTGGCTTTGCAACATGCAAATGCAACATGCATTTGTTTAGTAGGATATTACAGAATTATATCTATCTATTCTATTAACTTTAAAACTGTTTTAAGTTCTTGGGTTAAAATTCCTTACATAAAATCACGGACTGTGGGACTTCTCTGGTGGTGCAGTGGTAAGAATTCACCTCCCAGTGCAGGAGACTCAGGTTTGATCCCTGGTCAGGGAACTAGATCTTACATGCGTGCTGCGACTAAGAGTTCGCATGCCACAACCAAGGAGCCTGTTGGCCACAACTAAGGAGCTCACCAGCCCCAACTAAGACCCAGCACAACCAAAAATAAATAAATAAAATTTTTAAAAAAATCACAGACTGCTTGTGTCTTATCTCTGAGACAGGATAGGTCAAAGTATTAACTTTCTTATATAAAGAAGAGTAAATGATTTAGGGGCATATATTTTCTTTCATTCATTTAACAAATTCTTTTTTTTTTCTTTTTTCTTTTTGGCTGCGTTGGGTCTTTGTTGCTGCACACAGGCTTTCTCTAGTTGGTAGTGAGCAGGGCTACTCTTCGTTGTGGCTCATGGGCTTCTCATTGCGGTGGCTTCTCATTGCAGAGCACGGGCTCTAGGTGCGCGGGCTTCAGTAGTTGTGGCACACGGGCTCAGTAGTTGTGGCTCGCGGGCTTTAGAGCGCAGGCTCAGTAGTTGTGGCACACAGGCTTAGCTGCTCCGCAGCATGTGGGATCTTCCTGGACCAGGGCTCGAAGCCGTGTCCCCTGCATTAGCAGGCGGATTCTTAACCACTGCCACCAGGGAAGTCCAACAAATTACTTCTTGTAAGCATACTATATGCTATACACTCTTATTGGATACTGAGAATAAAGCAGTAAACAAAAGACCTACTCTTTGGAAATTATATTCTAGAGGGAGAGACAAAATAAGTAAAACAAGACAAATAAATACATTAAATTAGGATAAGCAGGGAATGGAGAGATAAGAATTGTTGGGGAGGGAATTTGAAGTTTTAGGTAGTAGCCCTGAAAGATTTTGCTGAAAAGATGGCATTTGAACAAAGACCTAAAATAAGTGAGGGAGAGAGTCCTTTGGATATCTGGGAGAACAACATTCCAAGCAGATGGTGCAGCCAGTGCAAAGGCCCTGAGGCAAACACTTACCGCTTACAGCATATTTAAAGAACAGGAAGGAGGTCTTTGTTTCTGGAAGGGGAGAAGGGTGGGAGATGAAGTTGGAGAAGTAGTGAAGGACCATGGCTTAAACACCAGGTCTCAGCTTTCACTCTGAGTGAGATGAGCTATTGGAGCAGTTTGAGCAGAAGGGTGATATGGTCTGACTTCTGTTTCAGCAGTGTCTCTGGCTGCTATGTTAAGAATAGACTGAAGAGAGGCTTAGGCAGCAAAGCAGGGAGACCAAATAGGTGGCTCCTGCACTAATCTGGTCAGGATGATGACGACTAGAATGGCAGCAGTGGAGACGTGAAAAGTGGTCAGATTCTAGATACGTTTTGAAGGTAGAGCTGACAGGGTCTCCTGATGTGTTGAATGTGGGATGTGAGAAAAAGGGGCAGCTAAATTTTTGACCGAAGCGACTAGAAGAATGGAGTTGCTGTTGCCAGAGGTAAGGAAACTGCAGAGGAACCAATTTCCTCAGTTAGCTAAGATTGACGCCCTCTTACAAGATTGTTAAAAATGAAGGCAGTAGCAGGGAGAAGGGAAATCCTGGGCTGGAAAGTCCTGTCACGTATACCCAGTGTTATCCCACTACTTGCTGCTTTGATTTTCAGATAGTTTCCATGAGACACAGCCCCTGAGACAACTTAGTCGCTGTCCGTGATTGGATAAGAACCCTCAAATCTGATGTAACAGTCTACATG
The DNA here is from genome assembly GCF_039906515.1 of Pseudorca crassidens. NCBI lineage: Eukaryota > Metazoa > Chordata > Mammalia > Artiodactyla > Delphinidae > Pseudorca > Pseudorca crassidens. The sequence continues at coordinate 85,081,148 of NC_090307.1, forward strand.
GTGGGCCCTGAACATGACTTGCCTAGGACATATCTTCATATTCAGGACCAGACTTCCTGTTAACAGAACTAGTACGCTTAGATGCTAAATATTCCTGTGGAGTCTTGAGTGTTCTGTGCTCCTTTAATGTGGCTTAAAAAATTGTGATCTTCACATATCAAAGACTTTGTTTTGTCTTCTATCACCATATACTTATCGTAATGACTTCAGAATTAGGCTTGATAGGCATCTAGCAGTATAATCGCTTGCTTTATAAATGTTACACTCATTTGTTGGTAAAATACCTTATATGTGTTTGAGGTTCCTCAAGGGTAATTTTTTAACGTAATGAAGTGATGTTAATGCTTTTGGATTTTGTTTTTACATCTAGAAAATTCACCCAAACAAGAAGCTGGAATTAATGAGGGTCAAGGAACAGCAGGGGAAGAGGAAGAGAAGAAAAAACAAAAGAGAGGTGAGACCTGAATCCATGATTTGATTTACACAAACATACCCTCCCTCTGCTTGAAGAAATAAGAAATGAAAGCATTCCCAAAGTGAATAACATCTACCTGTTACTGTAATTCTGTGTGAATACCATACAGAGGGGTACAGGATCATGTTCTCAGGATGACTGGATTTCGTATGAATTGGGCTTTATCAGTAAATTGGATCTAAGAAAATATGCTTCATTTGCCATATATATATATAAAAAGCATCCAGCCAGCTTGTTTATGACTTAAAAACTTTGTTACCTTATTAAAATACCTGTGTATTCTATTTAATTAGAGTGAGGACACTTAACAAAATTTTGTTCTCTCATTACTTCTGTCAGCTCAGTTGAATTTTTCTTTTTACAGCTGTTAGGCATACCTGTTTACCTCTCCTCCTTCTAAAATGAATTCCTTGTGCCCTGGATCGTGTCCCCACCTGTTTCTTCTTCCTGAATTAATTCTCCCTTGTGACTAAAATTAGCTTATACATATATTTTAGGACTTTGCATTAAAAAAAAAAAAATTCCCCCAAGAGCTCATATCTTTCTTTGCCCTATTCTCTTCCCCCTTCCCTTCTTAGCCAGACGTCCTTAATAAGACTAGACTTACTATCCCCCTTTCAGTTTGGTCATTGAGTCTTTGATCCTCAGTCCATCCTAACCTGACTTTCATGCCACTGAAACTCCTCTAACAAGGGTCACGAACGGCTAGGTGATTGCTAAGTGGTAAGAGCATCTCATCTGAGCCCTCCCTTGAAGTGTCGTGCTTCCTCCCTCATTCTCCTTTCACTGCTCCTCAGCCTTCTGTGCAGACTTCTCTTCTCCCTTGTGTCCCTTAAAAATTGGTGTTTCCCAGGATTCTGTCCTGGGCCCACTTACCTTCTCATTCTGCATGTCCTCCCTGGATGATTCTTCCACATCCTTCTGCTACCACTCTACGCTTACAGTACCCAAATTTATATCTCTAGTCCTGGCCCATGTCTCTAGACTAGAAATGCGCATATGGTCTCACAGGTACTTCAAACACAGCACTTCCAAAGTAAACTTACTAAGTCCCAAATCTGCATCTTTTGTTTTCTTCATTTTGGTTATTAACAGCACAGTTTATCCAGTCATCTGAGCCAGAAACTTGAGACCCATCTTAGATTCATTCTTTTTGACCCTCTTAATCAGTTCTAAATTCTGTCATTTCTTCTCCTTCCTCTGTTTATCCTGTGCCTAGCGGCCATTGCTGTTGCCACGGCTTTGTTGAGATGTTGATTAAGTTCTGCCTGAACTAATGTAGGAGCCTCATCAGTGGCCTCTACCATTGCTCTTCACAGACCCACCCTCCACACTGCATGGTGATCTTGACAAAACATAAATCAGTAATTTCACTCCTGCATAGTCAGTTGTTCACTGGCTTCTCTTTGCAATATAAAATGACAGAGCTTGTGCTATTCCTTAAATTACTGGTATATAATCTTTGCTTTTCTGGCTTCCTTTCTTACATATCCATACGCTTCCTTCATCAACACAAGTGTATTTGCAGCCAATTAAGCTGACTGTGCTCTTTTCCCCGTTGGGGCCAGGTATGCAGTGGTTGCAACCAGTAGCCTCCTTGGTAGTGTATGCAGCCTGTTGGCTGTATGGGTTGCCCTAAGGGATCTTGGAGACAGCCCTTTCCAGTGGACATTCACATCTGGCATGGTGTCCCCAATCTAGGCTCCAGGTAGATACGCGTGGTGCCTTTGGAAAGCCCCAGGGCACAGTGGCCAGGGTCCACTTTGGCCACATTGGCCAAGTGATGTCCATCCACACCAAGTTGCAGAACAAAGAGTATGTGATTGAGGCCTTATGCAGGGCCAAGTTCAAGTTCACTGGCTACCAGAAGATCCACGTCTCCAAGAATTGGGGATTTACTAAGTTTAATGTGGGTGAATTTGAAAACATGGTGGCAGAAAACCGGCCCATCCCGGATGGCTGTGGGGTCAAATAGATCCCTAATCGTGGCCCCTGGACAGATGGCGGGCCCTGCGTTCCTCAGCGCCATTGTCCCCTCCTTACGCCAACCAGTAAATCCTACTTTCCTGTCACATACACACACAAAGACAAGTGTAGTTCTCAAATATAATGCCCTTTCTTGTCTCTGTACTTGTTTCCCTTCCCTGGAATATCCTTTTTATATCTCCCCAGCCCTTCTCCCTTCAAATGGACCATTATTCTGCAAGCACTTAGATGCTTCTTCCTCTAGGAAACTTGTCCTGTTCTCTGGAAGCAGAGTTAGCCACTCTCTGCAAAGCTTATGGTAGTGCCATATTCGTGGATCCTATTACAGTATATATCAGGTTGCTGTACTTATTTAACTTTTTGTTTCCCTGCACTAGACTGAGAGTCCCTGGAGGGCAGCGACTATGTTCTTCTTCTGTTCATCTTTGTGTCCTCAGCCCTTAGTGCAGTGCTTGGCACATACTACTTAATAACTATGGATTGAATGAATACTCATGCATGTGTTTATTAATTTTGTATTAGAAAAAGAAACTTTAGAAATTAGTATTTCATACCTTTTGAAAATTAATAAATTTAGAGACAGTATTCTTTATTTATGATAAGAACAGAACAACTAATCCTGAGCTCTTTCTTAATAAATAAAGGTGGAAGGGGTCAAATAAAACAAAAAAAGAAGACTGTACCACAGAAGGTTACGATAGCCAAAATTCCCAGAGCAAAGAAGAAATACGTAACAAGAGTGTGTGGCCTTGCGACTTTCGGTGAGTCCAAGCTTAAGTATGTTTAAAATGTGTGAACTACATTCCTTCATTTCATTCTCTCTCTTTTTAATCTAGTATCATGAAAATTTTACAGTTCTGTTTTTTGCTAAGAAGATACAAAATGAGATTTTGCATTTCTAACTATAGGTTCAAAATCAAATTTTGAAGCAACTTAAAAATCTTTTGCACAGGGGACTGGTTTAACTTTTTCCTTTCCAGAATTTCTGTTTGGGCACATTTTATGTAGAATGAGGAGGGCTGGATAGGTTTCCCTGTGAAGTCTACCAGCACTGCTCCTTGTTCCCTGCAGTCTCGGTAGCCAGATGGTTGCAAAATGACCTGTCCCTTCTGGGATGACAGTAGAGGGTGAGGGAAGTTGGTTAGTGGCAGGATGTCCTGCTTCAGAGCCCCTTCAGTTCCTGGAAGACTTGAATGAATAGTGAAACCACGGTGATTAGGTTCCTTCATTTGACAACATGGAATGAAAAGCAGTCACTAGACCACATCATAAATATTAGGCTTGTTTCTCCGCTGTAAATTTTTCTTCTATCAAAAGGGATAACCAAAAGAACTTCATATACTTGGAAGTGTAGATGTAATGTTGGAATTAATGTGTTCCTGGATTTATTTTGGTCTTACTATATGAGTTAGGAATAGTGTGGATGATCTTATTTTTATGTACTGAGGCTTTATTTGACCTTAAAAATATAAGTTGAATTGTTAAGATGACTGCTTATGGGTAGTTTGTAATTATTGTTCTGAAAGGAACATGAAATCCATTAACAAAATCTGTTTTATGAATTTAAAATGCAGATTAAATTTCAAGATGGAAAAATATCTTTGACATATGATTCCAATTATAGTCTTGCTATTTCTTTTTTTAAAATAACAGAAATCGATCTTAAAGAAGCACAAAGGTTTTTTGCTCAGAAATTCTCCTGTGGTGCCTCAGTAACAGGGGAGGATGAAATCATCATTCAGGGAGACTTTACAGATGACATAATTGATGTCATTCAGGAAAAATGGCCAGAAGTGAGTATTTGGAACATGTGCATCTATAGAAATAAGTTATTAAAGCAAGTTCCTTCCGTGTTAGTTGATAACCACAACTCATGAAATGTAATTATTTTTATTTTACAGGTGGATGATGATAGCATTGAAGATCTTGGAGAAGTGAAGAAGTGATTTTGAAAATTTGTCTGTATTTAAAGATCTGAACTGATTGTTGATATGGCCAAAGGGAGAGAGGCCTTTTAAAATATATATATAAATATATATATTTATCCTACAGTAAAACTGTAGCCTACCCTCACCCTTGGCATTTTCACTGTTCTGTACAGGGCTGCTTGTTTTTTTTTTTTGTTGCCAAAGTCTGATAAACAGGAGAGACTGTCATGCTTATGCATGAAATAGAATTTAGTCAAATAAAAAATTTTGGTCATTTGGTACTGACTTTTCTCTTTCTTTTTAAGTTTTTATTTTTGGAAAAATTAGACTTTCTGTGGAAAGCTTTTCTGTTGATTATTTTAAAATAATCATGATTTTATCAAATCATGATTTTTTTTTTTTTTTGGTTGTTAAGCTGAGTGATACTTTGAAGAATTTGAATTTGGCTTCATTACCAGTAATAACTCTCCTTGCTTCTTTGGTGTGATAGTTTTGAGATGCTTGAGCATCTCATGGATCTGTGGTTGAATTTGCTTCATTGTCACCAACCAAGTTCACTTTGTGGGCCTATTAACGTATTGTTGGTAATAGTTGATCAAGCTGTTGTGGAGATTATTTGGTAAAGTATATTAAAAGCCTTAAAACCATCTGCACTGTTTGACCCACTTCTTGACATTATCCTAAAGATACAATGTCTTGCTTAAAACTGTGGATGAAGGTGTTCATCACAGTGCTACTCATAATATAAAAAAATTGCAAATGATAAAGATGAACAATTGGGAAATGGTTAAAGAAATGATGGTTTGTCATATGGTAGAATATTTGCAGATATTTTAAGATATTTTCTAAGAATACTTGGAGAGGTGTTTGATAATGTTAAGTAGGAGGTCAGACCCCCAAATCCATTTTATACATTATTTTCATCATTGTTTTGAGTGGATAGGCATCCAGAGAGGCTGAGTTCTTTTTCTGGCTATAAATTTATGTAAAATTCTCCTAACCATTTGAAAATAATATACACCATTGCTCAATATAGTCTGGAAAATAGCAGTTAAAATGTGTTTTTCTTACAAGAGAAACAGTGACAGTGAATCTTAATGAGTACATTAAATGAATTTAAAATCTGTTTTTATAAAGGTCTTATGTCAGGTGCTACAAACTAAAGACTCATGGTATTTTAAATTGCTATAGACACCTTTAAGAAAGTTAGAACCCATTGTTTATTGCCATGCAAATTGCAATCAAATGAATTAGTGGGTTTTTAAATAATTGAAATCTTAGACTGTATAATAAAGATGTAAATTAAGAAAATGAAATTCTGCATTAACTGTGAATTTAGCTAAATAAAATTACCTGATGAAGCAAATTTATCCATCAAAACCATTTGGTATGTGGTTATGTGTGTATTCTCTTGGTGCTGGAAGATGTCTTTGTGCTTGTATCAACACGTGTGACTTCATGTAAAGATTCTTAATGTTCACAGTTCTTGGCAAATGCAGTTTCAGTCCATATATAGCCAGCAGTGGATGGTACTGCAGGAAAATGCAGGATTAAAATCGTCCTTGTGTATAATATGTGTGAATCTTTTTCTTTGACCTGAAATTTAAAATGCAAGAGTTTAATCTCTGATTAAAATGTGTAGTTCAGGGGGTGTTCCCTGGTGGTCCAGTGGTTAGGGCTTGGCGCTTTCATTGCTGTGGCCCGGGTTCAATCCTTTGTCGGGGAACTAAGATCCCACAAGCTGCATGACGTGGCCAAAAAATATATAATATATATACATATATATATATATTCAAGGATTGAGTTTAATTCATACATTCTGTGTATGTTTGTATTATGTAAATGCTTTTATAATCTTGTGTTTTTAGCAAAAGAATACTAACCTTTAAACAGCCTTATAATATGTAAGAGATTTGCAGAGATTAAGCTGGCAACTTCAAATACAAATAAAGCTTTTTAATTTTAACAATAGATTTTATTTAACACAGTATACCCCAAATATTATTATTTCAACATGACAACGTTTTGATATGTAGTATTTTATTCATTAAAAAAAATAGATGCTGGCAACATGTGATTTTAAATTCCTTTTTAGTTATTAAATAGAAGCCCCAGTAAATCAGCTGTCACTTAAGGTGTAATCCATGGTAGCTTTCTCGCTCTTAAAGGTTGATAAGTTACAATTTTTAAAAAATGAATTCTACCTTCTAGTTTTGGCGTTTTTTAAAATTTTTTATTTTTGGCTGCGTTGGGTCTTCGTCTTCGTCGCTGTGCCCCGGCTTTCTCTACTTGCGGCGAGCATGGGCTACTCTTCGCTGCGGCTTCTCATTGCGGTGGCTTCTCTTGTTGCAGAGCACGGGCTCTAGGCACACGGGCTTCAGTAGTTGTGGCTCATGGGCTCTAGAGCGCAGACTCAGTTGTGGCACACGGGCTTAGTTGCTCCACGGCACGTGGGATCATCCCAGACCAGGGCTCGAACCCATGTCCCCTGCACTGGCAGGTGGATTATTAACCACTGCGCCACCAGGGAAGTTCCTGCTTTTTTGATTTTTAAATTCTAAGGTATTGTCTTGTTGGTTCTCCTGAACATGAGCCTATCCTAAGGAGGTGTCACCCAAATCAGTAAAGCTTCAAGGTAAGAACTTTTAAATTTGTTTTTCCATGTTCAGATTGTCTTTTATGAACACAAGGGCACGTTTTGCTAATTCACAGTCAATCAAGAAGGAGAGTTGAAATACTATTAAGACTTTAGTAATTTGTCTTGCCAGAAATGCCATCTTACGGGTGAAGCAGTAGTGGGTGAGTGACCAGGGGTTAAATACGATAAGCATTATTTTTTTCATAGTCCCTCTATAACGAAGAGTAAAAGGGGGAAGAAGGAGTGACTATGAAACAGCACGAGAAAAAAGCTTAGCTTCAACTCAATGTGGTAAATATTGTCACGATAAAGTGTCAAGGTTCTTGCCCCACAGGGTGCATGTCCACCCCCCAGGGGGACAGCACCCTCCTTGGCTGTACACCAGGGCGTGCATTGCGTCCCAAGGGGTACGTCATCATCATCTGATGTACACCGGGGGGTGCATGGTCCCTCAAGGGGTGCCTGAGCACCCCCCCCCACGTGGGACAGCACTCCCATTGAGTCAATCTGCCTTCGTAAATACGGTGACCCCTAATTAAATCAATCATCCTTCTTAATGGATGCCCTGAGACGTAAGAAGGCAGATTGATTTAATGGGGGCCAGGAAATCTAAGGCGTTTGATTGGTTTAATGAACGCCAAGAGATTTAAGAAGGACGATTGATTAAGTGGGGGGTCACGATATTTAAGGGAGCCGGTTTAATCAACGAGAACCACGTGACTCATGGAGACTGATTTAATTAGTGGGAGTCACGTGATAAGTGGTGCTGATTGACTTAATGGGAGTCACCTGATGTATGGGGCTGATTTAACAATAGGAATCACGCGAGCCAAGGGGCTGATTAAATCAGCTCGGGCACACCCCCAAGGGGGACAGCACCCTCCCCGGCTGTACGCCAGGTGGTGCACGTCCATCGTAAGTGGGGCACGTCCACCCAAGGGGCGCAGTCCACCCCAAAAGGTACATCATCGTCATTTGATATACCCCACTGGGTGCACGTCCACCCCAAGAGGTACGTCATCATCATTTAACAAAAGAGCTACATCAAGAGTCAAAAAAACCCTTTTTTAATTTTTTTCTCTCTCTTTTCAACTGTGATTCTCAGTTTAGAGCTGTCTGCTGGGATGGCCAGCAACTGACTATTAACTACCAGGGGTGGCGTCTGCCTCCATCTGTTTGTTGTTTGAATGCCAGGAAGTGTTCTCCTTGCCCGGAGTACACAGCAGCCAGAGCAACCGCGCTCACAGTTTAGGAGGGAAAGAGGGAAATAAGTAAGCGAGCACATGGTCACACGCCAGGGCGACAGCGCAGAAACAGCCCTTCATTTGCTCCATCATTCCCAGGGTCATGGTGAAGAACGGTTCTTTGTGGGCCGGGATAATGGCTTTTACAGCTCCAGGTAAATCATTCGAGAGCCCCCAGGCCCGGATATGGAAGAACAAAACGCCAGGAGGGGGTCGGGGGCCGCGCCCGACGAGGCCGAGTGGGAACCGGCCTCCTGCGGGCTCTTGCGGCCGCCGAGGTGTCGCGAGAGCCGGGGCTGCCGCTCGGCTACGCAGTAAGCCGAGTGGGCCGGGCGCGTTCCGCGGGGCCGGCGGTTTGGGCGAGGTTGCTTGGGCCAGCGAGGGTGCGGGGCTCCGGGGCTCGGGGCTCGCCCCCGCCGCTCCGGGTAGGCGCGCCGATGGCGTTTCTAGGGTGACGCTGCGCACACCGACTCTCTCCGGGGGCAGAGGAAACACCTATGAACCCTTCGGCCTCCTTCCTGGCCGGGCGCCAGGTGAGCGGCTGATGCTCTGCGTTTCCCGTTTCCGCCGTCGCGTCCCGGGGAGAGAGGAGAGCAGACCGCGGGGACGACGTGCATTGGGGTTATTCAGGAATCGTTTTTGCTTAAAATTTAAAACAATACCCAGGACGCAGAAGGAAAACGGAGCGTCACATCAGTTTCCTTACCTTAATGAAAATGGGTTGTTCAGCCCAGGCGCAGTGTCGAGTCGCGAGTACTGGGTGTACATGGGCCTCTGGTGAACTTTAAACTACTGTCTTTAAGGTAGAATTCTTAAAGTAACACTTTTAGTTTTGTTTTTTTTCTTTAATTGAAGTATAGTTGGTTTACAATATTGCGTTAGTTACGGGTATACAGCATAGTGATTTGGTTTTTGGGTTTTGTTTTTTAGTTCTTTATTTCATAGATGGGGACAGTACCATACTTTGGAATGTGACTTACAATCTTAATAATAAAATATTGATAATACTAGCTAATGTTTGTTGGTCGTTTATGACAGAACAAAATTATTTTAAGGCAGGACCAGAAAAAGTTAACAAAGTTTTCTCTGTCGTCTGAGCCACTGCTTCCTCCCCTTTGGTGTGTATTGTGCATCTGCATTACACATTAACGAGATCCTTTTAGAAGACGTAGGAATGCCTGCTTGCCAAAAAAAAAAAAAAAAAAAAAAGCTATTTTCTCCCAGTGCCAGCAAGGAACTCCTTAGGAGATAACATTCCTTTCTCAATCCTGTAAGGGGTCACTGTGACCCACTACTTGCCTTGTATGCGCAGAGCTGCATTGTGTAAAGGTCAACATATTATTTTGATGTATAGCCCTTTGTCTTGAAAGTGTTTGTAACTGTGTTTTGACCTCTTACAGGCAGAACAGTTCTCAGAGCTTTCTGAAAGACTGTCTCCCAGGTTATAATCTTCAGCTTGGCTCAAATAAAGTTTTCCACTTCTTTCTTAGCTTGACTATTGATTAATTTTTAATGACACTTACAATGGTGCCAAGTACTGTGAAGTGCTTTACAGAGATTATCTTGCTTAATCCACACAACTCTTAGAAGTTAAAATGCTGCTATTACCATTTTACAGACAAGGAAATTAAGACTTAAGGACATTAAGTAACTTACCCAAGGTCTTAGAGCCACTAAGTGGCTACTTCTGGATTCCAATTTAGGTCAGACCAACTTCACTGCACTAGACTTTAAAATGATGTATGCTTAAAAGGTGTTATCGTGGATAATTTTGTTAGGCATAAAAATGGCATCATGGTTATATAAAAACGTTCATTTTTAGAGATGCATACTAAAGTATGTAAGAGTAAAAACTATTTTTTATCAACAACAAAAAGAAAAAGGAAAATTGAAACAGATGTGGCAGAATCTTGATAGTGGTAAGAAAGACCTAGGTACTGAGCAAATGGGAGTCTACTGTACTATTCTCTTGTCTTCTGTGTATATTTGAAATTTTGCCTTTACAAAATTTGTTTTTAAGTAGGTATGTTGAGTTTGGATCAGTTACATTTAAACAGTAATTACTTCCTGTTCCCCTTTATTTGACTGCCGTAGAATTTCTGGGGCAAGCTGAGGGATAATATTGTTGATTGATACAAGGAGAGGGTTGACAGCAAAGAAAAGAAATGCAGAAATGGGTTTATTTGTGATTAACCAATGGAGGTTTTACAAATGGTCCCACTCTTTAAGAGTGGTGTAAATGGTACGACAGAAAGTGATAGAGGCAGAGTACAGTAGGTGTGAACTTGCTTTAAATATACATAATTTTGACGTCATGTTATAATCAGTGAATAAAACGTAATTTAACTACCTTGAATTGGCAGCAAAAGAAGATATAATTGTTTGGAAAATATGCTTTGGCCGATTTATGTTGATTAGTTTTATCCTGACGTGAAGCCACTTTCTATGTTTAGAACATTGGGTCAGAAGTTGAGATTTCCACTATCGAGAAACAACGGAGAGAGCTGCAGCTGCTCATTGGAGAATTAAAAGATCGAGATAGAGAGCTCAATGATATGGTTGCAGTACATCAAAGACAACTTCTTTCATGGGAAGAGGATCGGCAGAAAGTGTTGACTTTGGAAGAACGTTGCAGCAAATTAGAAGGTCAGACATATATGCAGCAGCATCTGTCATGCACTTGTACATGCCAACACGTTAAAAGGGCTCAAGGGTAAGATAGGAACATCTCAGCACAATCCCTGCTGCACTGGAGTTTATTTTATTTTATTTTTATTTATTTATTTTTGGCTGAGTTGGGTCTTTGTTGCTGCGTGCAGGCTTTCTCTAGTTGCGGCGAGCGGGGGCTACTCTTGGTTGCCGTGTGCCGTCTTCTCATTGCGGTGGCTTCTCTTGTTGCGGAGCACGGGCCCTAGGCGTGTGGGCTTCAGGAGTTGTGGCTCACGGGCTCTAGAGCGCAGGCTCAGTAGTTGTGGCGCACGGGCTTAGTTGATCCTCGGCATGTTGGATCTTCCAGGACCAGGGCTCGAACCTGTGTCCCCTGCATTGGCAGGCGGATTCTTAACCACTGCGCCACCAGGGAAGTCCCTGGAGTTTATTTTAATTGAAGATAGGATGACATCATGAACACTCACAACAGAACAAACACAATATGAATTAAAGTAGGGCAAGCGAAGTACTTAGCTGTAGAAAGAGGGCTGGGCAGCTTCAGTCAACATTGAGTGTCAAGAGTGAACCTGAAGGAAATTAGTTTTGAGCTAAAGTATGAATGAAGATGCCACAGAACTGGCCATTTCTCTTGAACTGACTCAAAGATTTTAAACTTGGTATTGAACTTGATCTCAAATACCTAAAATAGTCATCTTTTAAAATTAGAGCAATCTCAAAAATGGCTTACAAAAATTTCCTTTTGTACCATATTTTAACTATCGTCCCTTTTGTGCTGCCCTAAAGTCTGAATGTTCTGTTGACACTGCATTAATACTAGAATGTGCTAGAGGGGAAAATACTAGATCTGTTTAATAGAAAGACAATGTATCACCTTCTTTACTTATATTACATAGAGGATTCTGTAAATGCGACAATCTAAATATGAGTAGTTTTTCCATTTCGTTGATGACCATCTGATTTTATTCTGACCACACCCACGCACATGTAGATACACATAAATGCAATATTTAATATGATTGTACGTTAGCTGCAATATGTCTTATATAATTAATATCTTTTATATAAACATATTAAAGCAAAAGATAACATTATATACAAGCATACCTCGTTTTATTGCACTTTGCAGATATTATGATTTTTAGAAATGGAAGGTTTGTGGCAACCCTGTACTGAGCAAGTCTATCAGCACCCTTTATCCAACACCGTTTGCTCACTTTGTGTCCCTGTGTCATATATTGGTAATTCTCGTAATATTTCAAACTTTTTCATTATAATTATATTTGTTATGGTCATGTGTGATCAGTAATCTTTGATGTTACTACTACGACTCGCTGAAGGCTCAGATGATGGTTAGCATTTCTTAGCAATAAGTTATTTTTTATTTATTTATTTATTTATTTTGCGATACGCAGGCCTCTCACTGTTGTGGCCTCTCCCGTTGCGGAGCACAGGCTCCGGACGCGCAGGCTCAGCGGCCATGGCTCAGGGCCCAGCCGCTCCGCGGCATGTGGGATCTTCCCGGACCGGGGCACGAACCCGTGTCCCCTGCATCGGCAGGCAGACTCTCAACCACTGCGCCACCAGGGAAACCCAATATCTGATTTTAAAATGAGCAAGACACCTGAATAGGCATTTCATGGAACACTGAATGGCCAATAAATGTACAGAAAGTTCTCATTCTCATTAGTAATTAGGGAAATGCAAATTAAGACCATAATGAGACCTTTTTATACTTACCAGACTGGCAAAAAATATCAGGTATTGGTAAAAGTGGGGAGCAAGGGAAGGCTCATTCACTGCTGGTGGGCGTGTCAGCTGGTACAGCTACTTTGGAAAATCATTTGACAGTTCTGGTAAAGTTGAAGATATACATAGCTATGGCCCAGCATTTCCACTTCTAGGAAATCTACTCACCCTTCAATACGCACAGGAATTACCTAAGGATCTTGTTAATATGTAGATTGTGATACGATAGGTCTGTGTATCTAACAAGGTCCCCGTGATGTCCCTGTTGCTGGTCCAAGGGCCACATTTTGAGTAGCCAGGCTCTAGAGGAACTCCTGCAAAAGCACCAAGATGCTTGTAGGAGAATATTTAGAGCAGCATTGTACATCATAGCTGCTAAGTGGAAACAGTCCAAATGACCACCAGTAGTAGAATGTATAAATACATTGTGGCATGATCATATAATGATACTATACAGCAATGACAGTGCACAAACAGGAGTTACCTGCAGCCACATGGATACATCTCAGGATCATAATCTTTTTTTTTTCGTCTGTGCCAAGCAGCTTGTGGGATCTTAGTTCCCCACCCAGGGATCGAACCCAGGCCCTTGGCAGTGAAATCGTGGAGTCCTAACCACTGGGCCACCAGGGAATTCCCAGGATCATAATCTTGAGCAAAAAAAGCAAACAGAAGAATTCATAGAGTATAATTCCATTTACATATGGTTCAAATTAAACTGTTCTTAGGGATGTGGTCATAGATAGTAAAACTATAATGAAAAACAAGGAAATGAGTAAGATCAGGACAGTGGTTAGGAAGGTGGGAAATTGGAGAGATTGTGCTCAGGAAGTGACGTACAGGGCCTTCTGGGTTGCTGCTGGTGTTCTCTTTCTTGACTAAGGTACAATATCGTGCATTTCATAATAAAAACTTTTAAAAGAAGTATGAACCTTTAACCATGTGTTTTGAAAATAATGCATTTTCAGCTTCAAATCTGACCACAAGTAAGTTATTGATGAAATCTCCCTCAGGTGAACTACATAAAAGAACTGAAATAATCAGGTCACTCACAAAGAAAGTAAAAACCCTTGAATCGAATCAAATTGAATACCAGAGTACTCTTCAAAAGACTCAACTACAGCTTCAAGAAATGGCCCAAAAGGCAACCCATTCCACTCTCCTCTCTGAAGACCTTGAGGTTGGTTTTTTCGGGGTTTTTTTTTTGTTTTTTTTTTTTGCGGTATGCGGGCCTCTCACTGCTGTGGCTTCTCCCGTTGCGGAGCACAGGCTCCGGACGCGCAGGCTCAGTGGCCATGGCTCACGGGCCCAGCTGCTCCGTGGCATGTGGGATCTTCCCGGACCGGGGCACGAACCCGTGTCCCCCGCATCGGCAGGCGGACTCTCAACCACTGTGCCACCAGGGAAGCCCTTGAGGTTGGTTTTAAGATAAGCTTCCCTAGCCCAAATTATGTTTGTGTTTCAGTTATTGAAAAATTAGGTTTAAATATTTCCATTAAAAATGCATGTGTGTGTGTATGAAAGTATATCCATCCATCCATCATCATAGTTTTGTGTTCCTTGTAGGGCTTTGGGTAGCTGCCAGTGCTATTTTGTCTTGGAGATGAAGCTTCATTACAGCCCTTTTCTGACTGTTAAGCCCTCTGTTTGGTAGCATCTATCATTTTATCAACAATGGGTTATTTTAGAAAGCCTTTCTCAGATTCTGAGATCCATATCATCAAGTAGCTTCACATTATGCTTTCTGAATAACTGTGTATAATCTGATGAAACTAATATCTATATCACGTTAGTGGCATATTGGGAATAAAATCTGTAAGAGTGATTTTTCAATTTTCATTTCTAGCTGGTGAGTCATCAGATATCTTTTGAGCTCATGCTTTTTGAGAGACGCAGTGAGAAAGCCTTTTTTGTTGTTCTTATAGCCTTCATATTCTTGTTTCATAATGATATCAGTATAGATCTTGGTAATATAGTGAGTCTTAATAACTCATAATAATTGTATAGATTTTATGTCTAAAATTTTTTCCAGATTACTCTTCTAGACAGTTTCTAGCTATAAAATAAGTGAAAACTATTCTGGAATCTCTTGATATGTTGAATTAAAAAATGGAAGCATGTTGGTCAGCTTGGGCTGCCATCACAAAGTACCATAGACTGCGCAGAAATTTCTTTCCTCACAGTTCTGTAGGTTAGAAGTCCAAGATCAAGGTGCCGGCCTGGTCAGTTTCTGGTGAGGGCTCTCTTCTTGGCTTGTAAATGGTCACCTTCTTACTGTGTCCTCATGTGGCAGGGAGAGAGACAGTACATGAGCAAGCTCTCTGGTGTCTCTTCTTATGAGGACACGGATGCCATCATGAGGGCCCCACTCTCATGACCTCATCTAAACCTAATTACTTCTCAAAGGCTCCACCCCCAAACACCATCACATTAGAGGTTAGGGCTTCATAGGGCTTCAACATGTGCATTTGGGCGGGGGGGGGGTGTGCAATTCAGTCCATAGCAGGAAGATTTTTTTTTTTAATTAATAAACTTTAATTTTTAGAGCAGTTTTAGGTGCATAGCCAAATTGGGTGGAATGTACAGAGATTTCTCATAGACCCTGCCGTCTCCCCCGGCCAGCCTCCTCCACTGTGGACATTCTGCATCACAGTAGTACATTTGTTGCAATCAGTGAATCTACACTGACACATCATTGCCGCCCAAAGTCCATAGTTTACATTAGGGTTCACTCTTGGTGTTGTGCGTTCTGTGGGTTTTGACAAATAATGACCTGCATCCACCATTGTAATGTCATACAGAAGTAGTTTCACTGCCCTAAAAACCCTCTCTGCTCTGCTCCCTCCTTCTCTGCCACAACCCCTGGCAACCATTGATCTCTTTACTCTCTCCAGAGTTTTGCCTTTTCCAGAATGTCATAGAGTTGGAATCATACAATATGTAGCCTTTTCAGATTGGCTTCTTTCACTTAGTAACATGCATTTAAGTTTCCTCCATGAAGGTCTCTTTTAAAAAGCCTGATTATTCTTTTTTTTCCCAACCAATAAACACATTATGTACACAATAATTATATCAAATCTAGATCTCTGGGTAAAAAAAAAAAAAACCCTGAAAAGTGGGAATACCCCAATATGAAGTTATTTCAACATAGAGTAAAGATGCATCAAAGTTCATTAATGCTACTTTGTTTCAGCAAAGGAAGTCTCTTGCTGATCCAGTTTTCATTCTTGCCAACCTGGAAGTATTCATTAAAGAGCATTAGGAAGTAGACATGTTTATAAACGTAACTGATAGAATTCAGTAGGGCAAAACTCAAGTACTGAGAAGATGCTGGGGATAATGGGGAAATAGATATTTGTGTTCCTTTTTGATGACTGCTTACTTAGCCCACTTTGTTACTAAAAAAGCTAAACAGAGAAAAAAACGAAACAGAAGAATGAGCACAGATTGTGGCTGGTGAGAGTAATGAAAGCTTTTAAATGACTCAATTAGTATTTTGTGTTGTCCCTGATAGGTTAGAAACGAAAATCTCAGCAACACATTAGTGGAACTTTCTGCTCAAGTGGGACAATTGCAAGCTCGAGAACAGGCTCTCACCACCATGATAAAGCTGAAGGTAATGCAGAATCACGATACGTCCACTTGCCAGGCACTTTGTAGCTGATAGGGTACAGCAATGTACATGAAGTTCCTGAAGTCCCACAGCGACTCAGATAGGTTGAGCTATCAATGTTGCTCTCTTTTTTTAAATTCTGGTTTTAGAAATGAGGGAAACAAGTTTAAAATGATGCCCCCAAGGCCCTGAGAGGAGACAGGACTGCACTGTGGGTCTCTGTCTCCAAGGCCCATTCCATGGTCCAGCATGCCTGCACTCAGCTGGTTTCTTCTGAGGTATCCATTACTGGGTCTCATAAAGTCATTAGCTATCAAATTGCTTGTTAATATGTTTTTTTTTAAATTAATTTATTTTTGGCTGCATTGGGTCTTCATTGCTGCGCATGGGCTTTCTCTAGTTGCAGTGAGCGGGGGCTACTCTTCATTGTGGTGCACAGGCTTCTCATTGTAGTAGCTTCTCTTGTTGCAGAGCACGGGCTCTAGGTGCGCAGGCTTCAGTAGTTGCAGCATGCGGGCTCAGTAGTTGTGGCTCGCAGGCTCTAGAGTGCGGGCTCAGTAGTTGTGGTGCACAGGCTTAGTTGCTCTGCAGCATGTGGGATCTTCCTGGACCAGGACTCGAACCTCTGTCCCCTGCATTGGCAGGTGGATTCTTAACCACTGCACCACCAGGGAAGCCCGTTAATATGTTTTTAATTGAGGAGAAAACTTAGCAGTCAAGTAGTTGATGTAGTCACTAACATGCCATAAACAGTGATTGATAAAGTCTCTTCTATGTGGTAACACATGTGTTGGACAGCAGGTGACTAGAGGAGTGATTCTGGTATAATGGGACACTCATGCTAATTCATATGTGATTTTTCCCAGCACATAAATGTTTTTGAGTGATCAGGGACAAGCTTTCATAAAGTTAAAAAGAAAATATTAAAATCTATAGAATTGTCTTTAATCAAGTAGTGACCAGTTTCCTGGCTTCAGCAACCCCTACAGTGTCCATCATAGCACTCCTGGTGAAGCTGAAAAGGATTGCCTGACTGATGTGTCTGCAGTGGCGTTTGCTAAACTGTGTTCTTGTACTTAACAGGACTACTGTTTCTTTTTTTTTTTTTTCTTTTTTTTTGCGGTACGTGGGCCTCTCACTGTTGTGGCCTCTTCCGTTGTGGAGCACAGGCTCCGGACGCGCAGGCTCAGCAGCCATGGCTCACGGGCCCAACCGCTCTGCGGCATGTGGGATCTTCCCAGACTGGGGCATGAACCCGTGTCCCCTGCATCGGCAGGCGGACTCCCAACCGCTGTGCCACCAGGGAAGCCCAGGACTACTGTTTCTTTGCTACTGGTCTGATCACAGAGTTCCATCGGTTTTTGAATGGTCTGCCCAAATCCTATTTTTCCCATAAGTCCTAACGTGAGATGTGCAGACTGCGAAGTATTTTAGGAACGCATATAGGATGCTATCGCAGAAACCTTTGTCCTTAAGCAAAGGTAAAACCTGCTAATAATAGTTATTCCACATGAGTGGTGGGGGAGTACTTTTGCTTATTATTTTTATACTTTCAGGTGTTATTTGAATTGCTTTTCAACAAGCACATAGATACCTTTTATGTAATTAAAACAACCACCTCAACAATAAGAGGTTCTGAATTGGGTAGGTTTAGGATAAGGTCTTGGTGTCTGTCATTTTAACAAGCTGAAAAGAAGGGGAGGAAGAGAGGGCCTATGGGATTTATCTGTAATGCAGAGAATAAGCCCCCTCAAGGGCCACCAGCCTTCCTATTGCTATTACAGTTTCATAGGCAATCAAATGTTTGCTTCTAAACTTTCTGAGACAGTAACTATGGTGGTGTGTGCATGGTTTCAGGGGCGGCCGGCTAAGTTCAAATCGGAACTCCATCACTAACCAGTTGTATAACTGTGGCCACTTTACTGTCGAGTCCTCTGTCACGTGGGGAGTAACAATAGTCCCTACCTCAGAGAGTTACCGTGAGGATAAAATGGGGTAACACATGGAAAGTGCTTGGAATGAAACCGGGTACACGAGATCTTTTTTTTTTTTTTAATTCTTTTTGGGGTATAGTTGACTTACAATGTTGTGTTAGTTTCAGGTGCGCAGGAAAGTGAATCAGTTATACATATACATATATCCACTCTTTGTTTTTCGATTCTTTTCCCATATAGGTCATTACAGAGTATTGAGTAGAGTTCCTTGTACTATAGCAGGCTCTTACTCATTCTCTATTTTATATATAGTAGTTTGTATATGTCAATCCCAATGTCCCAATTTATCCCTCTCCCACAATGAGACCTAATAGGTGTAGTGTTTTCTTATTGTTTAGTTGGAATTTTAAAATCTTATGTAACAGTTTTCAAATTTGGTTTGTAGGACAAAGATATTATCGAGGCAGTCAATCACATTGCTGACTGTTCGGGTAAATTTAAATTGTTAGAGCATGCCTTACGCGATGCTAAGATGGTGGAGACCTGTATTGTGAAAGAAAAGCAAGATTATAAGCAGAAATTGAAGGCACTTAAGATTGAAGTCAATAAGCTAAAAGGTAAGGAAGAGGCATAAATTTAAGCATTTTATCTTGGGAATATATTTCTTCATTTGGGTTCACTTAATCTCATAGCTGAGAGTAGGTCTGTTGTTAGCTTTAGGTCCTACGCTGAGATGTTCATTTCATTTGTATAGAATTATGCTGCAATTTTTTGTGTTACAAGATAAATAACAGAGTTGGGGGAAACGGCCTCATGCGTTCTATTTTAAAAATAATCCTGCCTTTGCTGTACCGGTTATCTATTGCTACTATACGCTTTGTAGCAACCAATGACAGTGTCTCAGTGGCACGCAACCACGAGCATCTGAGAAGCTCACGTATCTGGAAGCCACACGGGAATTGGCTGATCTCCGTTGGGCCCAGCTGTGCGGCTCCCCTGGGGCATCTTCTCCTCCCCGGTCGGCTAGCCTGGGCATTTCTTCCCACAGTGAAGGCAGAAGCTTAAGAGAAGCAGAAAGATGGGAGGACCCATATATACCATCACTTCCCCCTCATTCTGTGGCCAAAGCGAGTCATGTGGCTGAACCCCGAGTCAGGCAGTCCCCTGTGGGAGGATTTACAAGAAATCGAGGGAGGAACGCAGGGAGGGGTGAGGAGTTACCACGAACAACACAAACTCCCACAGTGGCTTTTCGGGGCGTGTTTTGTTTTGGGGGGAATTCCTTTTGTGTCCTCCTGTTCTATTTGCATTCTCACAGTAACCCCACAGTTTATTTTTCTACTACTTGAAGATTTCTAATGAAACGAAGCCTGGGTATGCCAGATAGGTTAGTGCTATGTACTGGAATATGGGTCTAGGTGATGGAGTAAGAATTTATATTCATCTGCAGAGGATGTGGCCTTTCCCCACTGTGGGCGGGGGAAGCTGTTGGATGGAGGCGCTATCCAGGTCTTAAATCTGCACCCAGACTGTCCCATTTATAAGTGGTCATCATGTTAGACACAAAGAATGACTCCTGCTGTGGAACGAGCAAACTTAGAATGACAGAGCCGTGCGATTGCTCCACCTCTGTCCCTGGTGGAATCCCTCATGAGGCAGGGAGTTGCTGTTCAAATTGTGAAAGGCTATTGGGGCAGGTTTAATTTAAAAAATTCCACCTCCTAAAATCTTGTCCTTATGATGCCCTGACTTGTGGTCAATCATAATTTTGTCTCCATTTGTAGCTTCAGCTAAAATTGTAATCATACTATAAGCCCCTTGACAACAGGGACGGACTCTGTCTTCTCTTTTTTTGGATCCATAGTTAATAGCACAGCTCCTGGGGTACATTGTAGGCATTCGATAAGTGTTTATTGAATGCTGTGTTTACCTAGGTAAGATTTAAAAAAAGAAGTCTGTTTTTATCAACTTTTATACTCTTATTTTATAAATTCAATATTTATTACAAAAATAAATGCAGCATCATGGATAGTGGACTAGAGAGTGAGGGAAAGAGACTCATTTGGTTTGGGTGCACTGGGAAGGCGTCTTTGAAAACATTAGAGCTGAAACTTGGATGATGGGAAGAACCAGTCATGCAAAGATCTGGGCCAGGACCTTCCAGGCAGAAGAAAGAGCAAATGCAAAAGCCCTGGTGTGGGTTTTGAGGTTGGGGCCAGTGTAAGGAACAGATTGAAAGGGCAGGGCCAGGCTGTGCAGGCCTTAAGGTAATGAGTTTGGATTTCCTCCTAAGTGTAGCACAAGGGCTTTTAACAGAGAAGTGACGCCAGCAGATGGCCCTGATTGCTCCGTGGACAGTAGGCTGCAAAGGGAGAGGCAGGGTTCGAGCAGGGAGACGGTGGAAGCCTTGGCCAGGGTCACTGCTGGGGATGCAGTGAGATGTTAGATGAGGGACATATTTTGGCTGTAGATCCAACAGGACTTCATATTATTTGGAAGCAGGTGCTGAGGACATGAGAGGTATTCACAGTGTATATTCTTCTAGGAACTAGTATTTATTTGAGGACTTTTTTCCCCCTTCTATTTGTGAAGAGGATCTAAACGAAAAGACAACAGAAAATAATGGACAACGAGAAGAGATCATTCGCCTCAAGCAAGAGAAAAGTTGCCTGCATGATGAATTGGTTTTTGCTGGTAAAAATAGATAATTAGTTTAAGTAACCTGAACGTTCTACGATACTACCATGATGGGCTAAATGAATTGTACCTCTCTCAAAATACTTTATGTATTTAATTAATTTATTTTAACACCCTTTGAGAAATGTGGAGGGACCAGGCAGGGAATTTTAAAGCTGTTATCGTGCCTCCCAGTTCACTCTGTTTTCCTCTTCTGTAAAATGAGGAGCTGCTCTCCCTTCTAGCTTGAGTGCATGACTATACTAGCTCACTAAAAACATAGTACTTGTGCTTAAAAATTCAATAAGAAAGAATCTTATGAGCCAAGTATTTGCAAATACTAGATAAAAATTAGGAATTCAACAGTTTTTCAATTTTGCAAATAGATCACCTGTAGTTATTACAGTTGGAAAATACTCATGTGTTTTGTTACATCAGTACGACCGCAAAATAATAATGTTGGGGATGAATTTTTCATGACTTAAAAGCAAGTTTGTCAATAAGGTGTAACTTAGGCCCCCTTCTGATAAACATAAAAGTGGCACTCCCCACTCTCCCTCACTGCCGTGTTCTCCTACACTCTAACCCCAACCCACCCCAGTGTGTCAGAGTTTCTAGCCTCTCCTTTCTCTGCTCGCAACTGAGAATCACAGATATTTAGAGCTTATCTGTATATGGCCCTGACAGCCAAGAAGATTTTGTTAGACTTTAATTTTGGTGGTTTGTATGAAGAAAATCATAGGTTTGGAGGTAAAGTTCCAAATAGAAATTAAATGAACTGGGACTTCCCTGGAGATCCAGTGGTTAGGACTTGGCGCGTCCACTGCAGGGGGCGCAGGTTCGATCCCTGGTCAGGGAACTAAGATCCCACATGCCATGTGGTATGGTCAAAAGAAAAAAGAATTTAATTAACTAAGTGAACATGTTTGGGTCTACTCATACCTACTCTCAATGTCCTTCCTGCTAGGAAGAGACTACATTTCTATAAGTTAAAGGGCAGAATACAGTATTATATTATATTTTTTTCAAATAAAATGAAATTTTTAATTTTAATCTCATGGGATTAAAGATTGGGGAAATGCAGTTTCCTACCACTAGAGGTCACTATTTCCATTATTTCTAGGATTCCTGTGTCTCAAAGTAATTATGTCTTACATTGTTACAGATACTTACATAAAGATATACATATATTTGTACATCTACACAAAGATATACATATGTTTGTAGCCTTATAGTTGAATTCCCACAATCTTTGGATCGGCATCTGTGTGCCAGGCACTCTGCTAGTGACTAAGAAGCTCATAGGCCCAAAGAGAGTTTAGTGCTCTACAGATGCTGTGAATAAAATGTGCGAGGTCAGAGGAAGGAAAAACATTTACAGAACATTTTAATAATCTCCTTTTTTTTTGGTTCATCTGTCTTTACTCATATGTTCTATTATGTATTACTAGGTAAAGTATATGTAATTTGTTAGATAATACTCTAATAAATCCATTTTATGAAATATTTTTTTATCCTTTTCTAAGCTGATTTCTTAAATATCTTTTCAATTCGTACCACTGTCTCAGAACAATTTTTGTGTGTTTAAATTATAAAAGTGAATTAAAGCCTGAAAAGAATTTTTAAAGGCTTAACATGATAATATGCTATCAGGTGTCATGGCTAAAAATTAACACATTTTATTCAAGGTTGGAAGATGTCTTAAAAATGTACTTTTAAGTTCAAAACTTCTTTTTCCTCTTGTTGAAGATGAAGTTCTTCACATAGGCTTAGAGACATGTTTCATTTGTACATGTTGCTTATAAGAAGTTTGCAAATGAAACAATGATACTAGTTTACATTTCTGTGGCCCCGCGAGCCCCATAAACAAGGCCCTGTGAGACTGAGTGAAGGTCTCCCAGGCAGTAAAAGGCACAGAAGCTTGATCAGAATTTGGCAGGTCCAGACGTCAGCACCCTTTCCTTTGTGCTGTCTTCCTTAGGCTGCCCGCTCAGGCAGGTGTCAGCAGAGTTCCATACCTCTGTGTCTTCAGTGACCAACTTGTGAAATAGGCGGACTCGCTCCACTTTGACCCCAGATAACCCAGCCACGTAGGAAAGTATCAGATCTAAGGAAACAATTCTATTTCGTGCAACAGTAGATTATTCTAAAGTCAGATTAAGGCAGTATTGAAATATATTTAAAATTATCCTTGAATGCCAAATAAAGTAGCTGGCTTTTGTTTAGGGGCCGTGCTGTGTCCAAAACAAGTATCTCTGAGTGCTGGGAATGCACCCAGCGTGTGATCATGCTTGTTAATGGAAGAGGTGGGTAGAGCTGAGAGCAGCCGGAGTCCCAGATGCCCTGAGGGCGTCACTTCCATCCGGAAAGAGCTACTGTTTTACTGTTTCCTTTGTGCATAGAGTTGAATTCACATAAACTAAATGCGACTCTACACAAACATTGCAAGTGCGCTACTTTTATAGGCTTTTGTTACGGTGTTGACTCCCCTAATGCAAAGAAAGAAATTCAGAATTGAAGAGACGTAAGTTTTAAACCCGACGCCGTGGCTTTCACTGTGCCACGAGGCACAGTTCTGAATTCTGTGCACGAGGATTACCTTTAAAAGTAAAATGAGGGCTTCCCTGGTGGCGCAGTGGTTGAGAGTCCGCCTGCCGATGCAGGGGACACGGGTTCGTGCCCCGGTCCGGGAAGATCCCCCATGCTGCGGAGCGGCTGGGCCCGTGAGCCATGGCCGCTGAGCCTCCGCGTCCGGAGACTGTGCTCCGCAACGGGAGAGGCCACAACAGTGAGAGGCCCGCGTACCGCAAAAAAAAAAAAAAAGTAAGATGATGCGGGACTTCCCCGGCGGTCCAGTGATTAGGACTTTGCCTTCCAATGCAGGGGGTGAGGGTTCGATCCTTGGTCGGGGAGCTAGGATCCCACATACCTCGTGGCCAAAAGGCCAAGTCATAGAACAGAAGCAATATTGTGGCAAATTCAATAAAGACTTTAAAAATGGTCCACATCAGACTTCCCTGGTGGCACAGTGGTTAAGAATTCCCCTGCCAGTGCAAGGGACACGGGTTTGATCCCTGGTCTGGAAAGATGCCACATGCCGCGGAGCAACTAAGCCCGTGCGCCACAACTACTTAGCCTGCACTCTAGGCCTGTGAGCCACAGCTACTGAGCCCATGTGCCACAACTACTGAAGCCTGCGTGCCTAGAGCCCGTGCTCCACAACAAGAGAAGCCACCACAACGAGAAGCCCGCACACCGCAACGAAGAGTAGCCGCCTCTCGCCACAACCAGAGAAAAACGCACGTGCAGTAGTGAAGACCCAATGCAGCCCAAAATAAATAAATAAAAAAAAATTGTAATGGTCCATATCAAAAAAAATCTTAAAAAAAAAAAGATGATGCTGCAGACCCGTATCAGAAGGGCTGAGCATTTAGCGCGTTTGGCTAGGAGGTGGTGGCTTTCATAGATCGCTCCTCACGCTTTATTCCGCCTGGTCCCCAGTGACCGCCAGCAGACACTTTTGCAGAAAAGCTGTCCAGGTAGAGTTGCTGTCTCCAGCAAAGCTCATGCCTTTGTCCTTAAATGGTTTCTGTGACGCTCCAAATGTAAAGCGATAATAATAAATATTTGTATTCTTTTTCATCCACGAGAAAAATGACGTGGAAAAGGTGCTTTGTTAATAAACCATAGAAGTTGTAAATTTTGATTTAGGTTGCACCTGATTTACTCAAAACCGATTCATGTATTAATAATTAGAGGGTCAGTTTATGCATTTAGCCTCTTATAAAGAACTTCTTATAAAGACAGTGGGTTTTTTTAGGTGAGAAATTTATTGTTGATCTATCACTTATACGTGAATGAAATTATTTCCCCTTAAGCATAATATTAGTATTTTTTTCCTGTACAAGTCTTCGTGTAGCACTTTAGATCTTTCCTTTCTGGGGGTTCTCATCTGCCAAGTTCTGAAACTTCAAAATACTGATATCTCATACCCCAACCCTAGTAACAGCAAAGTGTCTGTGTTTCAGCAGAATGTTTATGGTCTTTGTAAAAGAATGAAGATTTAAAAAAAAACCCAAAAACCTCTGTTCTGTCTTTTTGTGCTAGAAAATTGGGTGTAATACTGTGTATATTAAAGAAAATTCTGAATCTTAATTACCCATCAGGTAAAGAGTTTTCAAGAAAAAGAAAGTCTGTAAAGGAGTGCTGGACTTTGATTAAAATGGAAAGACAAGTTTGTCTACCTATGGGGTCACCTCATAGGTCCAAATATCTTCAGTTTTTGCTCAGTGAGAATACATACAAGTGGCCTGATTGTGAGATTATATCAGATTGACTTACATACTGGTGAAAATAGTGATTTTTTTTTTTTTTTTTTGCCCCTTGTAATGTTAGTTTTTTTTCTGTTGGTAAAGGTAATATGCTGTTTGGATTTTTACAAGGAAAATGCATTTGTAAGTTACCTGTGTAATGTGAATAAGTAAGTAAAGAGTAAAGTAATATGTATTAAATTTAGAGATTTAGAAACCACCCCCTCAAAAAAAAAGGGGAAAATAAGTGTCATTCATCCTTCCATCTAAAAAATAACTTGATACTTCAGCATGCTTGCGCTCAGCCTTTTCCTATGCTTATGTACATACAGACACACACATGTAATTTGAGCAGAGAGTTGGTACAGTTTTGAATACTTTTTTGACTTAACATTAATTACATTGTGAAAGTTTTCAAATTTGGCGAAGGATCTAGTCAGAATCACTGATGAAAGCTCTTTCCAGCCATCCATTTTGCAATTTTAAAATTCAGGAAGGAGGGGGGGCAAAAAGTTAGCCGCGCATAAAATTGTTGGAAATGAAGAGGTTTGTGTTGATATGGGCTGGTGAAAAACGTTTTAATAATATTTGTTCTTAAATAGTAGAGAGAGACAAAAGGAAAGACGAGTTACTGGATATCGCAAAGTCAAAGCAAGAACGCATGAGCGCAGAGCTGCATAATCTGCGACAGGTAGGCTCCCACTTACCTTCTCCGTTAGGTGGGAAACGCTTATAAACAAGCATCAGACTAGGAAAAGTGTGTGCCCAGTGATTTTGTTTATGATGCTTTTGGAGTCCTGACGACGTGAAAGGTGTATCACATTAACCTAGCAGATAGGGTCTTGCTTATGGTAATTAAAGGTCAGGAGACTAGTTACATTAACAAATCTCAGTGCTAACATAGGAAAAATAAAAGCAAACACATTCAGCCTAGTTCTTTAGTCACTGTCTGATCTGTGCTGGCATTTCAGAGTGCCAGTTGTTGGCTCAGTTTAGCTTTGTTGTTACACTTTATTTATCAATATCTGTGGCAGATTTACATAAAACAACAGCGTGATCTGCAGTTTCTTAATTTCAATGTGGAAAGTTCTCAGGAATTAATACAGATATATGACTCAAAGGTGGAGGAATCAAAGGCCCTGGAATCCAGGTAATCTTAGTATGATGCTATTAATATGATCTTACATGTTATTCCATCGTTCAGTCAATATTTGTTAAGTACCTGCTGTGGGCCAGTACTTAACTACTGTTTGGTAGGTAGTAGGGAATAAATGTATGTGACCTAATCCTGGGTTGCAGTGAGAATTTTAGGCATGATCTTAATTTAACCATTTGATTAAATTCATTAAACACATTATTTGTGTGTTTGTTGTGTAGAAGGCTTGGAGCTAAAGTAGAAATTACAGAGATGAATCATTTATTCATTCATTCAGCACTCAGTATTTTAGGCACGGGCTAGGAGTAGGGAAAAGGAAGATATATTGGGCATGGTACTTGCTTAAAATAATGCCAAAGAATGGTATAAATAACTGCAGTAGAAGTTCAGCTGAGGGTGAGCTCTGCTCTCAGCCTGATTTTCCCATTTTCCTTGTGAATAGGGGGAGACGTCTACTCCTACCTATAAAAGGCAGTGTGTGAATTAAATTGGTTTCTGTAAAATTAAAATATAAATATATGAGGTCTGGTTTAATTTAACAAGCATACAACTGCCCCACAGTTAAATTGAGTCCACTTTTACAAGCAGAAATGGTACAGGGAGTCATGGAAAGGAACAGGAATTCAGGGAGTTCCCCATCACCGCACATAGGAGCAGAAGCTGGGCTGGATGACGCAGCTCCTTTCCCCGGAGGGTGGAGTTCAGGATGGGGATGGTCAGAGTTGCAGGGAGGGATGTAAGGAGCAGCTGTTGCTACAGACAGTAGAACTGGGGACTCACCCACACTTTGCTGCATGTGCTGTACTCTTCTTCGAGGTCTTTTGCTGGGGGTTGTCGCACCATTGCTCTGTATCCCAGCTGTGGCTGCTACTCATAAACACCAGAGCAACCCAGCGACCTCTTGCAGGCAGAAGCCCCTAACCTATTGGCTCTTTCTCCTTTTTGCACTGCATTTCCCCTGGAAGGTACCTGGGCTGGATGATTGAGGTTATTCTTTAAGAACATAAAGTGGCTTATCCCATTCTAGAAGGAGGGATCAGAATCATACAGATTAGAACACCTGAATAGGTGTGACATGAAAAACTTTGACAATCTATTAGAAGGTTTATCACAATGATTTTTATTTTATGCACATGTGGTGTCACTTTTACCTTAGACCAGTTTTCCATATATAGATACATAGGCATCCAGCAGGTGAATGGGAGGGTCATGAATGCAGCAGGTGAGCACATCTGGCACTTGCCAATTATCGTTGTACCTTGACTCTCCATTGCCTTTCAATCCTGACTTTATGTCTATTTAACTGTGAATTAGGAAGAGAAATAACAGATCAATCAACGAGTATTTACAGAACACTTAGTGTATGTTAAAGGCCGTCTTAGGTTCCAGGAGGATTAAAAATGCTTCTACATGTGAACAAAAACCTTAAGAATCTTTTTTTTTTTTTTTTTTTTGCGGTACGCGGGCTTCTCACTGCTGTGGCCTCTCCCGTTGCGGAGCGCAGGCTCAGCGGCCATGGCTCACGGGCCCAGCCGCTCCGCGGCATGTGGGATCTTCCCGGACCGGGGCACGAACCCGTGTCCCCTGCATTGGCAGGCGGACTCTCAACCACTGCGCCACCAGGGAAGCCCCTTTTTTTTGGTTGTTTTTTGCGGTACGCGGGCCTCTCACTGTTGTGGCTTCTCCCGTTGCGGAGCACCGGCTCCGGACGCACAGGCACAGTGGCCATGGCTCACGGGCCCAGCCGCTCCGCGGCATGTGGGATCCTCCCGGACCGGGGCACGAACCCGCGTCCCCTGCATTGGCAGGCGGACTCTCAACCACTGCGCCACCAGGGAAGCCCCTTAAGAATCTTTTGACAAAACTTTTATATGTATGAAACAGTGAATGATATAGTTAGAATAGGAAATTTGCTATCTGATTAATTAGATATATATTAATATATACAGTAAGAGAATGATTTGCAGTATGGAGAGTCAGTGCAGTGGACATTAAGGATGGGAAGAGGGGTGTGGGTGTGGTGGTTGGCAAGACTTCCTGGAGGAGGTTGGGCTAAAATTGGGCTCCGAAGAATATAAAAATTCTACCTCATATTTTCAACTCAGACAAATGGGTCTTACTAGGGTTTAGCTCAGCTGATGAGGTTTGAGTGAACTATTTAGAACGACAGTATCAAGTGTATCTTATAACTTCCGTTTTTTGTAATGCCACCATAGCAGAGAAATGTGTTTATCAGACCTTGAAAATAACCACCTAAAAGTCGATTTTAAGAGGGAGGAAAATCAGAAGTCACTGGTTAAGGACCAAAAATTTGAGACCACGTTGGTTCAACAAAATAAGTCAGAAGAGAGCTCTTATGATGTATGCAAAGAGAAGAAACTACAGGTTAATACTTCATTTGGGGGAAAAAGTGTAATTGCTATCTCATCTCTACTTGCAAAAGACTTAGTGGAGAAACAAAAGTCTTGGTCTCCGGGAGGAAAAATCCAGACTGAACCCGAAAACAAAAGTACATTTTGCAAGATCCACGCAAGATCACCAAAAGGTAATGGAGGTGGGATTCAGAATGAAGAGAAACAACGCTCGGAAACATCAACATCTGTAGCCGATGAAAAGTGGCATGACATCAGCCTTTACCTGGGCCTGGCCAACTGTTCTGGTTCAAAACAACCAGAAAAGCTAGATGTCAAATGTCAAGATCACCTGGAAAGGTCTGGAGTCTCATGTTGCCATAAAAGCGAAGCCTGTCTGGATGAAAGCGACATGTGGGAATCCAAGTGCTGCCACCCAAGTAACTTCATAATCGAAGCTCCAGGCCACCTGTCTGACGTGGAATGGATGAGCATCTTCAAGCCTTCCAGAGTGCAGAGAATCGTGCGCCACAAATCGGTGTGCACTTGTTCGGAAAGTGCCAGTGGAACCAAATACAACTCCTCTACCAGGTCAGTCTTGTTTCATGTTTATAAACACCCAGGGAACCTACTTACTGTTCTGAGAACTCTAAAAGGGCTGCAGTAGCCACTTCATGCCAACTGTGAAACGGAAAGCAGTGTTTACAAACAGAAATTGCGGTTTGACAAACGGTTTCCTCTTTTCATCACAGGGTAGGCTGTTGAGTTTTTGATTGTACAGAGGCTGTGTTGGATTCCAGTGAGAAGTTTGTGCCTAGGACAGCTTCTGAGGCAAAAGTTTTGCTTAAAAACAAAGCCAGTTGTCATGAGCTGAGCAAACATGTTTTATTTTAAAACGAACGGGGAGGTCACTTTACAGGGTAGAATGCTGCTGCGGAGCATTCCTCAGCCAGGATCCTTTTGAATCGATAAGCCGTTTCTTTCATGTCCAGATTACATTCCCTAGACCCCAGATAAGACATTCTTTTTGCCCCCATTGGCTTATTTACACATCCAACTGCTTTGGCCTTTGTGTTTACTTTACATTTCCCAAACTTTGTTACTTTTAAAAATCATGCAGGAGAAAGAATGTTTGTATCTAATAAGCTGGTAACAGTTATTGGTTTCTTTTTTTTCCAGTTTTATTGAGATATAACTGGCATACAGCACTGTATAAGTTTAAGGTGTTCGGCATAATGATTCCAGTGCATCAGGAAATGATGACCACAGTAGGTTTAGTGACCATCCATCATCTCATAGGGACACAAAATAAAAGACAAAGAGAAAAATATATTTTTTCCTTGTGATGAGAACTCTTAGGATTTACTTTCTCAACAACTTTTTTTTTTTTTTTTTTTTGCGGTACGCGGGCCTCTCACTGTTGTGGCCTCTCCCGTTGCGGAGCACAGGCTCCGGACGCGCAGGCTCAGCGGCCGTGGCTCACGGGCCCAGCCGCTCCGCAGCATGTGGGATCTTCCCGGACCGGGGCACAAACCCGTGTCCCCTGCATCGGCAGGCGGACTCTAAACCACTGCGCCACCAGGGAAGCCCTCAACAACTTTTATATATAACCTACAGCAGTGTTAATTACATTAATCCTACTGTACATGAAATCCCTAGTTCTTATGTATCTCATAACTGGAAGCTTGTGCCTTTTGACCACCCTTATCCAACTGGTTTTTTTAAGAGAAAAAAAATGGATTAGTTTCTGGCATATGCTGCATTTTTCAGGCTCATCTTACTGTTCGAATTGCTGAATCTTGTAGTTAGTTGAGGGGTGCTACACTAATGTCTGCTATTGTTAAAGCAAACCTAGCTCTTTGATCTTAAATTACAGAAAGGATGAAGCCTCTGTTTTGAGAGCCTTATTTTAATCATCACATTGACTTTCATAGGACTCTATGATTGAACTTCCCTTCTGGTATTTTCATTGTTTGGATTATCGTTTGGCCCTTTTAGAAGCCTGAGTCGCTTAAAAATCATACAGTTATTCTGTCAACAAAAACTGGTTTTTACACTAAATATTATCTATTCATATTTGGTTTTTAAAGATCATCTTAGATAATTGCAAGTACCAGGAGGGCACAACTTCCTATTTTTCACTATTGAACAAGAACACGCATATATTAAGGGAAAAGCTTGTGTTAAGTAATTTTAAGAGCAGAGCGGACACATATTAAACTTAGTGTATGAAAGAAATTCAAAGACAATTTCAGAGTTTTCTTTCAAGGCCCTTTTGACCTCCGTGGCTTGAAATGATTCAAGTGACTTCTCGTTCTGCCAGCAGGGGCCAAGGCATCGCATGACAAACGCGTGATTAAGTGGAAAAGATAATGATGTTTTCCTGTTTTTCCTTAGATTATACGAGCTTGTGTACCTACTTCATCACCTGACTAAAATGGTCACATTTATACCACCGTTCCATTTGCCGTGCAGGGGTTTACGTGTGGAGGGGGCAGCCGCCGCGGCCTGCTCTGCCTGCCTCACGGGGCCTGTGGGAGGAAGAGGTTTCCAGGGTCTCTTGCTCTCAGCTCTGCTTTGAGCCCGGTGTTAACAACGCACCAGAAACTTAGCTGCACTTGTCTGTTCTCTAACTACTGAGACCCTATGGAAGAATCAAGGACCCACAACAGTGCCATTCTGCTTTCACAGAAGGACTCGTAAAAGACCATTAACAAAAATCAGTCTCAGAAACCAAAAACCTAGAATCTTCCAATGTTTAACCTTACGCTGTATTCATTTTTTTCCTCTTTTGGATGATCTCGTCTCTCACACCTTCTTTTCTTTGCTTTTTTTTTTGTGGGTGTGGGGAGGAGGGCAATTCTCTCTTCTGTAGTTACCCTTTAACGAGGAATTTGGTTTTAATTCTTACTGCTAAAGGTATGCATTCATTTCTAATATTCTACACAAATATTCTGCTCAAGTCTCTAATGTTCTATTCAAACTTGAGCTTCATCATCAGAAAAGAAAACATTTTTTTTTTTTTTGTCCTGTTGAGATACTTTCAAGTATAACAGTATTGGTGACATGTGTCTGCTCTTGTTTCAAGATGCCTGTTTTTGTTTTTGTTTTATTATTCACAGTGAGCTGATTGCCAGCCAGCAGTCCCACTGTTTGGGTTCTTCAAAATCTGCCTTAAGAGAGGATGAGAAGTTGATAGAGATGGAGTCCTCTTCTGATAAAAAGAACTCATCTAAGATTTTGTTAGTCAACAAAGATGCAGCATTGCCCAGTGAAAAGGTTTGTTTTTCGCTTAGAAATACCCAGCTTATTCAAGCAAGGCTTCTCCCCAGCATACTTTTTTTTTTTTTTTGCTGTACGCGGGCCTCTCACTGTCGTGGCCTCTCCCGTTGCAGAGCACAGGCTCGGGACACGCAGGCCCAGCGGCCATGGCCCATGGGCCCAGCCGCTCCGCGGCATGTGGGATCCTCCCGGACCGGGGCACGAACCCGTGTCCCCTGCATCGGCAGGCGGACTCCCAACGACTGCGCCACCAGGGAAGCCCTCCCAGCATACTTTTAATTCCCCTAGAGCACTACTGTTAGTGTGCTTAATTTTGGCTATTCTTCAGGTTTTGTTTTTTAATTATAGGACTTTAATTTCTATTACTTAACTGAAGTCATAATTATTTACCTTCTCTTTTCTTTAAATATCCTATAGATAACTTCAGGTAGGATGTCCCTCAGGCCCTCCAGGTGACTGATCTATCTATTTTTAATAAATATTTTAAACACACAGAAAATGAAAAATACAAGTTACTATGTACTTACATTCGGATTTAACACGTTGACATTTTGCCATATTTGCTTTATTTTTCAACTTGTGAAATAAATAAAATGTTACAGATAGAGGGTAAGTTCATGTGCCATTCTGCCTGTGCCTACCCTCCACCCCCACCAGTTAACCACTACCCTGAAGTTGCATCCATGCTTGCTTTATGCTTTTATGTTTTACATAAGAGTGTATACTTAAGGGCAGGAATAGAGACGCAGACGTAGAGAACAGACGTGTGTACACAGCGCGGGGGAAGAGGGGGATGAATTGGGAGATTGGGATTGACATATATACACTACCACGTGTACAACAGATAGCTAGTGGGCACCTGCCGTATAGCATAGGGAAGCTCAGCTCAGTGCTCTGTGGTGACCTATATGGGGGGGGGAGGGAGGGAGGGAGGTCCAAGAGGGAGGGGATATATGTATACACATAGCTGATTCACTTCGTTGTACAGCAGAAACTGACACAACGTTGTAAAGCAACTATACCACAATTTTTTAAAAAATTACATAGTATTGTTTTGTTTAAGATGTACATGAATGGTAAACTGCCGTCTGTATCCTTTCTGATGTGATTTTCCAGCTTTGTCAGTGTTTTGTGACCTTCATCTGTGCTGACACCGTGGACCTATAGCCTCTTCATTTTGATTGTTGCTTGATGTGCAGGGTCCAGTGATTGAATAAACCGTAGTCTGTCCACGGCCCTACAGACAGGCAGTGAGGTTGTGTCTACAGTGTCATTATTGTGGATGAGCCAGTGTTTCCAACATGAATGGGGTCCCCCTTGCAGGTGGTTTGTAAAGAAAATAAGTTCAAGTAAACTTAGTTATTTTTGGTGTTATTTTGGGAAGATATCCGGGAAGATGAGTTGGGTTCAAATCCCGGTTTTGCTTTGTCTTAGCTCAGTGACGTTAGTACAGTTATTTAATTTCTTTGAGCCTCAGTTTCTTCGCCTGCAAATGTGCAGTTATAACATCACAGTTGCTTGGTTTTAAGGGGATATTGGAGGGCCTGGCCCCTAATGGGTATTTGATGACTGTTAGTTCTCTTTGTTCAAAATTGACTGCACCAAAGTGTTGACTAGGATCCGGAGCACCTGGGACTTTTGTTCACTGATGGTGAGACTGTAAATGGTAGAGCCACTCTGGAAAACACTGGGTACTTTCTATTAAAAAACTACTTAAAAAAAAAAAAATATATACACCTACCATATGACCCAGCTGTTCTACTCCTAGAGAAATGGAAACATACGTCCACAGAAATATTAAAGCAGCTTTATTTGCACTCGCTAAAAAAACTGGAAACAACCCAAATATACTGCAGTAAGTGAATAGATAAAACTGTGGTATATCCATACAATGGAGTACTTCTCAGCAATAAAAAGGAATGAACTATCTATACACATACAGCATAGGTAAATCTCAAGATAATTATGCTGAGTGAAAGAAGCCAGACAGACAAAAGTATGTAATGCATCTATATAAAACTCTAGAAGATGCAAACTAATCTCTGGTGACTGAAAGCAGATCAGTAGTTGTCTGGGAATGGCGAGGAGGCACTCATAGAGGCAGGAATTCCAAAGGGCCAGAGGCGTGATAAACGCGACCCGTATTCATTGTGGGGATGGCTTCATGGGTGTGTACTCATGTACACATGTATGTAGGAAGTCATCAGATTGTACACTTAATTAGTTATTTTTGGGGGCGTCGGGTCTTCGTTGCTGCGCGTGGGCTTTCTCTAGTTGTGTCGAGCAGGGGCTACTCTTCGTTGCGGTGCGTGGGCTTCTCATTGCGGTGGCTTCTCTTGTGGCGGAGCACAGGCTCTAGGCGCGTGGGCTTCAGTAGTTGTGGCATGTGGGCTCAGTAGTTGTGGCTCGCGGGCTATAGAGCGCAGGCTCAGTAGTTGTGGTGCATGGGCTTAGCTGCTCCGTGGCATGTGGGATCTTCCCAGACCAGGGATCGAATCCGTGTCTCCTGCATTGGCGGGCGGATTCTTAACCACTGCGCCACCAGGGAAGCCCCTGTACACTTAATTGTACAGTTAATTGTTATGTCCACTGTGGAAAACTCACAGATTGTACACTGTGGAAAGCTTTTTACACAAAGTTGAAAATTAAATAAGAATAAACAAACTAAGGCATATTTCCACTTTTTTTTTTTTTTTTTTTGCAGTATGCGGACCTCTCACTGTTGCGGCCTCTCCCGGTGCGGAGCACAGGCTCCGGACGCACAGGCTCAGCGGCCATGGCTCATGGGCCCAGCCGCTCTGCGGCATGTGGGATCTTCCCAGACCGGGGCACGAACCCGTGTCCCCTGTATCGGCAGGCAGACTCTTAGCCACTGCACCACCAGGGAAGCCCTCCACTTATTTTTAAAAGCTAACAAGATTTAGTGTTAAAGTTGCATTTTTTTAAGTATTTTGACCTGGTAATTACAACCTTGGCAAGTTGATTTAAGAGAGGTAAACAATGCCTAGGATTCTCTTATCACATGGATGTTACTTAATTAGTTGTAGTAAGTTCTGTTTAAGTCAAATTATTTAGCAAAGTAGGTTCTAAGAAATAAATGGAATTTGGTTCTTCTAGTGTTTAATGCCCTGCTTTGATATGTAATACCTAAAGTCAAACATTGGGCTTCCCTGGTGGCGCACTGGTTGAGAGTCTGCCTGCCGATGCAGGGGACACGGGTTCGTGCCCCGGTCCGGGAGGATCCCACATGCCGTGGAGAGGCTGGGCCCGTGAGCCATGGCCGCTGAGCCTGCGCATCCGGAGCCTGTGCTCTGCAACGGGAGAGGCCACGGCAGTGAGATGCCCGCGTACCGCAAAAAAAAACCCAAAACAAAACGAAAAATAAAGTCAAACATTAATGAACAGTTAACATTTGTGT
This sequence comes from Pseudorca crassidens, assembly GCF_039906515.1. Classification (NCBI taxonomy): domain Eukaryota; kingdom Metazoa; phylum Chordata; class Mammalia; order Artiodactyla; family Delphinidae; genus Pseudorca; species Pseudorca crassidens. The sequence continues at coordinate 85,116,575 of NC_090307.1, forward strand.
TTGTTACATTGTACTTGTAAACATAAACAATGAAAAGTGCTTCTTGATTTCATGAATGCTGGAATTGTGTTGCTTTCCCAGGATGATTTTTCTCCCACAAGCAAGCTTCAGCGTTTGCTGGCAGAATCCCGTCAGATGGTTACAGATCTGGAGCGGAGCACTCTGCTCCCCATCAGCTCTGAGAATCTCAGCAGCACCGCCAAAAATGTACGTGGTTCCTTTTCTTTTGACCCCATCTGTAGTATGCAAACACTCCAGTCGTTGTGCGCAAACGTCCCTTTCTGTTAGAATGAAAGGGGAGGAGGTAGCAGGCTGGGTTTAAGGAGAAAGAGAAAGTCATACTCAGATGTCGCCACACCCAGACTTCCTCTTTCCAGTTACCTGGGCACATGCACGTACATTCTGGGGGATTTTTAAAAAATATTTTATTGTAGAAAATTTCAAATACAGATGTAGAAAGAATACTTCCAGTCACAGAGCTTCAGTAGCCATCGGCTTTCTGCTGTTTTGTTTCATCTTCCCCCATCCGTACCTGTTTTCTCCTGAAACTTTTTTTTTTTTTTTTTTTTTTTTTTGCGGTCCGCGGGCCTCTCACTGCTGTGGCCTCTCCCGTTGCGGAGCACAGGCTCCAGACGCGCAGGCTCAGCAGTCATGGCTCAGGGGCCCAGCCGCTCCACGGCATGTGGGATCTTTCCGGACCGGGGCACGAACCCGCGTCCCCTGCATCGGCAGGCAGACTCTCAACCACTGCGCCACCAGGGAAGCCCATCTCCTGAAACATTTTAAAGCAAATCCTAGACATCATATCATTTCACTCATATGTACTTCATTCTGTAGCTCTAACAGATAAGGACTTTTTTCACACCCAGCCAAATTAACAGGAACTCTTTAATTTCGTCTAATGACTAGACCACGTTAAGGTTTCCCCATTTATCTCAAAAATGTCTTTTTACTCGTTATTCAAATCAATACTCAACCGAGGTCCATACTTTGCACTTGGATAAGTCCCTTAAGGTCTCTCTTAATCACTAACAGTTCCTTCTCCTTCCCTCCCTCCCTCTTTCCTTCCTTCCTTCTTCTCCCTCCTCTTTCCTCTTCTTCTTTCATTGTTTTTTTTTTTTTTTTTTTTTTTTTGCGGCACGCGGGCCTCCCACTGTTGTGGCCTCTCCCGTTGCGGAGCACAGGCTCCGGACGCACAGGCTCAGCGGCCAAGGCTCACTGGCCCAGCCGCTCCACGGCATGTGGGATCTTCCCGGACCGGGGCACGAACCTGTGTCCCCTGCATCGGCAGGTGGACTCTCAACCACTGCGCCACCAGGGAAGCCCCCAACCTTGATTTTGTCGGTCCATTTGATTTTAGCCATTCTAGTAGATCTGAAATGGCATCTCGTTGCCATTGAATAATTTGCATTTTCCTGTTAACCTAATGATGTGCATCTTCATGTGCTCTTTGGCCCTTCATATGTCTTCTTCTGTGCAGTGTCTTTAAGTCCTTTGCCCATTTTTAATTTGATTGTTTCCTTTTATATTAATTGAGTTGTAAGAGTTTTTCATATAGTCTAGACACAAGTTCTTTATCTTTTGTCAAATATATTACTAATATTTTCTCCTAGTTTGTGGCTTGCCTTTTCATTCTCTTAAGAATAAAAGAGCAGAAATTTGAAATTTTGATGAAGTCCAATTTATCCTTTTTGTTTTTTTTTTAATGGTGTGTTTTTTTTCCAAGAAGTCTACCTGAAGGTTGTGAATATTTTCTCCTCCTAGAAGTTTTTTGGTTCTGTTTAGGTCTATGGTTTATCTCTTATTTAAATTTTGTGGATGGTGTGAAGTAAAGATCAAGGTTCATTTTTCTCCATACAGATTTTAGCTCCATCATTGTCATCGTTTGTTGAAAAGACTGTCCTTTCTCCATTGAATTACTTTCAGCATCTTTATTGAAAATCCGTTGACTGTATATTCAAGGGTCTGTTTCTGGAGTCTCCAATCCGTTCCATTGATATGGTTGTTCTCCTTACACCAATACCACACCAAATTGATTACATAACTCTATAGGAAATCTTGAAATCAGTATACATCCTTGACTTTGTTTGCAAAATTGTTTTGCCTATTCTAGGCCCTTTGCCAGGTCCATAGCAATTTTAGAGTCAACGTGTCAGTTTTTTAAAAGTGCCTTCTGGTATTGTGATTTCATTGAATCTACGGATCACTTTGGGAAGGATTGACATCTGTGAACAGAGTATATCTCCAGTTGCTTAGGTCTTCCTTCTTTTCTCTTAAACCATATTTTGTAGTTTTCATTGTAGGGGTCTTACACATTTCTTTTTAATTTATTTTATTAATGTATTAATTTTTGGCTGCGTTGGGTCTTCGTTGCTGTGCATGGGCTTTCTCTAGTTGTGTCGACGGGCTTCTCATTGCGGTGGCTTCTCTTGTTGCAGAGCACGGGCTCTAGGTGCACAGGCTTAGTAGCTGTGGCACACGGGCTCAGTAGTTGTGGCTTGTGGGCTCTAGAGCACAGGCTCAGTAGTTGCGGCGCACAGGCTTAGTTGCTTCGCAGCATGTGGGATCTTCCCGGACCAGGACTCTAACCCGTGTCCCCTGCATTGGCAGGCGGATTCTTAACCACTGCGCCACCAGGGAAGCCCCATTACACATCTTTTTAAAAATTTATTCCTAACATTTTGTTTATTGATGCCATCATATGTGGTATTTTAAATTTCATTCTCAAATTGTTTGTTGATGATATAAAGAACGATAATTGCCTTTTATAAATTGCATCTTTGCTACCTGGGCTCTTTGGTGGGGCTGATGGCAGACTGTGGGAGGGCTCATGCCAAGGAGTACTTCCCAGAACTTCTGCTGCCAGTGTCCTGGTCCCCATGGTGAGCCACAGCCACCGCCCACCTCTGCAGGAGACCCTCCAACACTAGCAGGAAACTTGCACAAGCCTCTTAGATAGCCTCATCCACCAGAGGGCAGACAGCAGAAGCAAGAAGAACTACAGTCCTGCAGCCTGTGGAACCAAAACCACATTCACAGAAAGATAGACCAGATGAAAAGGCAGAGGGCTATGTACCAGATGAAGGAACAAGATAAAAACCCAGAAAAACAACTAAATGAAGTGGAGATAAGCAACCTTCCAGAAAAAGAATTCAGAATAATGATAGTGAAGATGATCCAGGACCTCAGAAAAAGAATGGAGGCAAAGATCGAGAAGATGCAAGAAATGTTTAACAAAGACCTAGAAGAATTAAAGAGCAAACAAACAGAGATGAACGAACAATACAATAACTGAAATGAAAATTACACTAGAAGGAATCAATAGCAGAATAACTGAGGCAGAAGAACGGAAAAGTGACCTGGAAGACAGAATGGTGGAATTCACTGCTGTGGAACAGAATAAAGAAAAAAGAATGAAAAGAAATGAAGACAGCCTAAGAGACCTGTGGGACAACATTAAACGCAAAAACATTCACATTATAGGGGTCCCAGAAGGAGAAGAGAGAGAGAAAGGACCAGAGAAAATATTTGAAGAAATTATAGTTGAAAACTTCCCTAACATGGGAAAGGAAATAGCCACCCAAGTCCAGGAAGTGCAGCGAGTCCCATACAGGATAAACCCAAGGAAAAACAGGCTGAGACACATAGTAATCAAATTGGCAAAAATTAAAGACAAAGAAAAAGTATTGAAAGCAGCAAGGGAAAAACGACAGATAACATACAAGGGAACTCCCATAAGGTTAACAGCTGATTTCTCAGCAGAAACTCTACAAGCCAGAAGAGAGTGGCATGATATACTTAAAGTGATGAAAGGGAAGAAACTACAACCAAGATTACTCTACCCGGCAAGGATCTCATTCAGATTCGATGGAGAACTCAAAAGCTTTACAGACAAGCAAAAATTAAGAGTATTCAGCACCACCAAACCAGCCCTACAACAAATGCTAAAGGGACTTCTCTAAGTAGGAAACACAAGAGAAGAAAAGGACCTACAAAAACAAACCCAAAACAATTAAGAAAATGGTCATAGGAACATACATATCGATAATTACCTTAAACATGAATGGATTAAATGCTCCAACCAAAAGACACAGGCTTGCTGAATGGATACAAAAACAAGACCCATATATATGCTGTCTACAAGAGACCCACTTCAGACCTAGGGACACATACAGACTGAAAGTGAGGGAATGGAAAAAGATATTCCATGCAAATGGAAATCAAAAGAAAGCTGGAGTAGCAATACTCATATCAGACAAAATAGACTTTAAAATAAAGAATGTTACAAGAGACAAGGAAGGACACTACATAATGATCAAGGGATCAATCCAAGAAGAAGATATAACAATTATAAATATGTATGCACACAACACAGGAGCACCTCAATACATAAGGCAACTGCTAACAGCTATAAAAGAGGAAACTGACAGTAACACAATAATAGTGGGGGACTTTAACACCTCACTTACACCAATGGACAGATCATCCAAAATGAAAATAAATAAGGAAACAGAAGCTTTAAATGACACAATAGACCAGATAGATTTAATTGATATTTATAGGACATTCCATCCAAAAACAGCAGATTACACTTTCTTCTCAAGTGCGCACGGAACACTCTCCAGGATAGACCACATCTTGGGTCACAAATCAAGCCTCAGTAAATTTAAGAAAATTGAAATCATATCAAGCATCTTTTCTGACCACAATGCTATGAGATTAGAAATCAATTACAGGGAAAAAAACGTAAAAAACACAAACACATGGAGGCTAAACAATACGTTACTAAATAACCAAGAGATCACTGAAGAAATCAAAGAGGAAATCAGAAAATACCTAGAGACAAATGACAATGAAAACACGACCATCCAAAACCTATGGGATGCAGCAAAAGCAGCTCTAAGAGGCAAGTTTATAGCTATACAAGCCTACCTCAAGAAACAAGAAAAATCTCAAATAAACAATCTGACCTTACACCTAAAGGAACTAGAGAAAGAAGAACAAACAAAACCCGAAGTTAGCAGAAGGAAAGAAATCATAAAGATCAGAGCAGAAATAAATGAAATGGAAACAAACAAAACAATAGCAAAGATCAATAAAACTAAAAGCTGGTTCTTTGAGAAGATAAACAAAATTGATAAACCATTAGCCAGACTCATCAAGAAAACGAGGGAGAGGACTCAAATCAATAAAATTAGAAATGAAAAAGGAGAAGTTACAACAGACACTGCAGAAATACAAAGCATCCTAAGAGACTACTACAGGCAACTCTATGCCAATAAAATGGACAAATTCTTAGAAAGAGATAACCTTCCAAGACTGAACCAGGAAGAAACAGAAAATATGAACAGACCAATCACAAGTAATGAAATTGAAACTGTGATTAAATGTCTTCCAACAAACAAAAGTCCAGGACCAGATCGCTTCACAGGTGAATTCTATCAGACGTTTAGAGAAGAGCTAACACCCATCCTTCTCAAACTCTTCCAAAAAATTGCATAGGAAGGAACACTCCCGAACTCATTCTATGAGGCCACCATCACCCTGGTACCAAAACCAGACAAAGATACTACAAAAAAATAAAATTACAGACCAATATCACTGATGAGTATAGATGCGAAAATCCTCAACAAAATACTAGCAAACAGAATCCAACAACACATTAAAAGGATCATACACCATGATCAAGTGGGATTTATCCCAGGGATGCAAGGATTCTTCAATATACGCAAATCAATTGATGTGATATACCATATTAACAAATTGAAGAATAAAAACCATATGATTATCTCAATAGATGCAGAAAAACTTGACAAAATTCAACATCCATTTATGATAAAAACTCTCCAGAAAGTGGGCATAGAGGGAACCTACCTCAACATAATAAAGGCCAGATATGACAAACCCACAGCAAACATCATTCTCAGTGTTGAAAAACTGAAAGCATTTCCTCTAAGATCAGGAACAAGACAAGGATGTCCACTCTCACCACTATTATTCAACATAGTTTTGGAAGTCCTAGCCACGGCAGTCAGAGAAGAAAAATAAATAAAAGGAATACAAATTGGAAAAGAAGAAGTAAAAGTGTCACTGTTTGCAGATGACATGACACTATACATAGAGAATTCTAAAAACGCCACCAGAAAACTACTAGAGCTAGTCAATGAATTTGGTAAAGCTGCAGGATACAAAATTAATGCACATTAATCTCTTGCATTCCTATACACTAATGATGAAAAATCTGAAAGAGAAATTATGTAAACACTCCCATTTACCATTTCAACAAAAAGAATAAAATACCTAGGAATAAACCTACCTAGGGAGACAAAAGACCTGTATGCAGAAAACGATAAGACACTGATGAAAGAAATTAAAGATGATACCAACAGATGGAGAGATATACCATGTTCTTGGATTGGAAGAATCAATACTGTGAAAATGACTCTACTACCCAAAGCAACCTACAGATTCAATGCAATCCCTATCAAATTACCAATGGCATTTTTTACGGAACTAGAACAAAAAGTCTTAAAATTTGTATGGAGACAAAAAGGACCCCGAATAGCCAAAGCAGTCTTGAGGGAAAAAAACGGAGCTGGAGGAATCAGGCTCCCTGACTTCAGACTATACTAAAAAGCTACAATAATCAAGACAATATGATACTGGCACAAAAACAGAAACATAGATCAATGGAATAAGATAGAAAGCCCAGAGATAAACCCACACACTTATGGTCAACTAATCTATGACAAAGGAGGCAAGGATATACAATGGAGAAAAGACAGTCTGTTCAATAAGTGGTGCTGGGAAAACTGGACAGCTACGTGTAAAAGAATGAAATTAGAACACTCCCTAACACCATACACAAAAATAAACTCAAAATGGATTCGAGACCTAAATGTAAGACCAGACACTATAAAACTCTTAGAGGAAAACATAAGAAGAACACTCTTTGACATAAATCACAGCAAGATCTTTTTTGATCCACCTCCTAGAGTAATGGAAATAAAAACAAAAATAAACAAATGGGACCTAATGAAACTTAAAAGCTTTTGCACAGCAAAGGAAACCATAGAGCCAAAAAGACAACCCTCAGAATGGGAGAAAATATTTGCAAACAAATCAATGGACAAAGGATTAGGACAAAGGATTAATCTCCAAAATATATAAACAGCTCATGCAGCTCAATATTAAAAAAACAAACAACCCAATCCAAAAATGGGCAGAAGACCTAAATAGACATTTCTCCAAAGAAGACATACAGATGGCCAAGAAGCACATGAAAAGCTGCTCAACATCACTAATTATTAGAGAAATGCAAATCAAAACTACAATGAGGTGTCACCTCACACCAGTTAGAATGGGCATCATCAGAAAATCTACAAACAACAAATGCTGGAGAGGGTGTGGAGAAAAGGGAACCCTCTTGCACTGTTTGTGGGAATGTAAATTGATACAGCCACTGTGGAGAACAGTATGGAGGTTCCTTAAAAAACTAAAGATAGAATTACCATATGATCCAGCAATCCCACTACTGGGCATATACCCAGAGAAAACCATAATTCAAAAAGACACATGCACCCCAGCGTTCATTGCAGCACTATTTACAATAGCCAGGTCATGGAAGCAACCTAAATGCCCATTGACAGATGAATGGATAAAGAAGTTGTGGTACATATATACAGTGGAATAATACTCAGCCATAAAAAGGAACGAAACTGGGTTGTTTGTTGAGACGTGGATGGATCTAAAGACTTTCATACAGGATAAAGTAAATCAGAAAGAGAGAAACAAATATCATATATTGACGCATGTATATGGAACCTAGAAAAATGGTACAGATGAACCAGTTTGCAGGGCAGAAGTTGAGACACAGATGTAGAGAAGAAACGTATGGACACCAAGGGGGGAAAGCCGCAGGGTGGTGGGGATGGTGGTGTGCTGAATTGGGAGATTGGGATTGACATGTATACACTGATGTGTATAAAATTGATGACTAATAAGAAAAAAAAATGAATCTTTGCTAAATCCACCTATTCTAGTAGATTTTCTGTAGCTTCTTAGGATTTTCTACATACACAGTCATGTCATTTGTGAATAAAGAATTTCTTTTTCTAATTTTTATGCCTTATTTCTTTTTCTTTACCTTATTGCTCTGGCTAAGACTTCCAGATCGATACTGAATGGAAATAGTGAGGGCGAACATCCTCGCCTTGTTCCATGAAATACTCTCTCTGGTGGCATTTCTTGCTTAGCTCTTCTTCACATTGGAATTTTGTTAGACTCAGAGTTCTATGGGGCAGTTTCTGTGTGACAGATGATCTGAAACTAGGACATTAACCATTTTAGAATCAACATGCTCACTGCCACTAGGTTCACCAGGTCATTGCAAAGATTACCTTAAAGAATAGTGGGCTCCCTGAATCGTGATTTTTTAAAAGTATTTGTGCCATGTGTGCCGTATAAGCTTTTCAGAGTAGAAACCATGATGGACTTGTGGTGTTTTCTAGGAAGATTTTTTTCTTGACAAAATCTTTGAAGCATTAGTGAAGTAGTTTATTTACATTGGGGCAGAACATATTTTTAAGTATTGGTGATGGTTTTTAAATTTTTTAACAGCTTTGTTAAAGGATAACGTGCATACCATAAAGTTCTCCCATGTAAAAGTGTACAATTCAGTGGTTTTAGTATATTTACAAAGTTGTGCAACCATCACCATAGTCTGACTGTAGAACATTTTCATCATTCCAGAAGAACCTTGTACCCACTGGCAGTTTCTCCCCACTCCGCCTCCCCTAGCCTCGGGCTGACACTCATCCACTTCCTGTCTTTATGGATTTATTGGGCAGAGAATTTTCATCAGAGTTTTTTGAATAGAATTCAGGGGATCCATAAACTTTGACGGGGATAAAAATTACACTAAGGTTATTTTTATTAACCTCTAATTAAAATGTAGCACTTCCTTCAATTATGAATATAGGAAACAAGCCATCATAGTACATACTACCTGTGACTCTTGTCATTAGTAGAGATCACAGAGTTTCCTACCATATTACTGTTATTACGGATATCTTGACATATCATTTACACTTAGTACTACCTCAGCATTACAGACCATTAGGCCTGCTGCTAGATCTTATTATTTAATGCACTAATAAAAAGGATATGTATTATTATATCACAGTCCTGTTTAATATTTTGATAACCACAGTTATATCTGCCGTAATGCGACATATGGGTTCCTAAAAATCACCACACAGTGCAAACCTGCACAATAAAAACCACACAGTTTATGGGGAAAATGGGATTTTGAGCATAACACTCAAAAACTTTATCAGTGACCCATTTTTTAGAAGGACAGAAATGTAATTTAAACGGTAGTACAGTTTTATACATGTTAAGTAGTTAAGAAATACACAAATATTGCCATAAATGTGGCACTTTACCTTGAAAAAGACCTGAAGTCTGCAGGTAGAACTGGGCGTCGGAGAGGAGGTTGCAGCTTGTGACTTACTGGAAAGTGGTAGAAGGAGGGTTAGTGGATGGAAAGTCGTAGCAGCAGATGTGGATGGATGTGGCTCGTGACACTCCGCGGGTGGTGGTGGAGGGGCGTGGGGCGTGTATTCGTACACGGCCCGGCCCAGTTCACCTAGTGTTTCTCGTGGACAAAGTCGCACATTAACAAACACAAACTTCACATCATGCTCAGGTTGTTCCCTAATATATCCGATGCGTTGGAACAAATGTATGTTTTCAAAACAAGTGTCATAGCAGAACCAACTGTATTTCAGAATAACCTCTCCTTTAGGGTTTTATGTTAAATTCCTACCTAAGATGTAATCAGGAGCTCCCTCACTTTTGTCCTCGTAGCACAGCTGGGAGTGTGTTTGTGTAACATCTCCATCAGAGTGCGTGTCACAGTACATGACAGCTGATTACATCCATGGGTCTCTGCTCCTCCGTGCGTGCGTTAAGGAGCCCCTCTCACTCATCCTGGCTTCCCCAGTGTAGCACATGCCATACCTGCTACAGAGGATGCTCCTTGAATGGAACTGATAGGAAGAGTTCAGGAAAAAGGCAGAACAGTGACCCTCAGGTATAGACTGAAAAAATGCTAAAGGTATTTGAGGTTGGTGAAAAGTTGGTTTAAGAGAATATTTGAGCTAGAAAGATCCTAAAGAGAGATCCAATCTCAACCATTCATTTTACAGGGGAGGGCAGGTGATTAAATCTCTTGCTTAACATCCCACATGATTCTAATCAGATAATCATTTAGTTGGAAAAAAATACTGTCTTCAGATGTAATATATTTTCCCATGGATTGTTAACTGATTCTAAAGATGCTGGGAAAACAGAATTTTAACTAACAGAAGTCTACTTGGCAATGCACTTTGCAAACTCCTCCCCTCTGGTCCTTTGAACAGAGTATAACTGGTTACAGAAAAAGTAAATACTGTTGTAAAAAATTCTTAATTTTTGCAGTAAGGAAGGCAGGGTAAGTTCTGAGCAGCCTGTCTGCTTCACCAGGGTTTTGCCATCTGTCGCTAAAGACAAGGGTCTTAATTCAAAGCCTTTCTCTGAAATAGGCACTCTCACACATTGCTGGGGGAGCACAAAGCGATTCAGTCCTTCTGGCAAGGAATCTGTCAGTGTTTTCTAAAAACTGCAGAAGAGCTGACCCTTTGCAGTGGCAGTGTCACTTTGGGAATCTCTCGTTCAGGTACAGCCGCATGTGTATAAAATGGTATATGTACAAGTTTTTCATGGCAGCATTGCTTTATAACAAGCAAGAGTTAGGAAACGATCCAAGTGTCTAGCAAGAAGGAACTGAGTGAATAGCCGTGGCACATGGACTATTACCATGAGACAGAATAGGAAGGTCTTGGATGCAGAAATATTTCCAGGATATACTATTAAGTGAAAAGAAGCAGGACGCTGAAAGATTCATGTGGTATTCTACATATGGGATGGGAATAAGGATATATATATATATATATATATTTTATATATATATATATTTTTAAGAATATATATATTTTTGAAACCATGCTCAGGTATTAACTATTTAAAAACCCCCAATAAGTTAAAAATAGAGAAAAAAGGAAAGAGTAAAACAGCACAGCTGCCACATCTCATTCACCCATGGCAGGCTTCCTGTGGTGTTGGGGTCAGGAGGACACAGCCTGAAACCGAATTTGGACTTTTGACCAGAACATGGGACATCCTCATCACTAGTTTGCAACTGTCGGGATGACCTGTCAGGGTTCTCGACCTTTTCTTTTTTCTTTTTTTTTTTTTAAATAAATTTATTTATTTTTGGCCACGTTGGGTCTTCATTGCTGCGCGCAGGCTTTCTCTAGTTGCGGCGAGCGGGGGCTGCTCTTCGTTGCGGTGCGCGGGCTTCTCATTGCAGTGGCTTCTCTTGTTGCGGAGCTTGGGCTCTAGGCGTGCGGGCTTCAGTAGTTGTGGCACACGGGCTCAGTAGTTGTGGCTCGCGGGCCGTAGGGCGCAGGCTCAGTAGTTGTGGCGCACGGGCTTAGTTGCTCCACGGCATGTGGGATCTTCCCGGACCAGGGCTCGAATCCATGTCCCCTACATTGGCAGGCGGATTCTCAACCACTGAGCCACCAGGAAGTCCCTAGAATGATGTTTTTAAATGAAATAAAATACATCAGGGTGTAAAATAGCTAGGAAGCCTCTTCCAGTAGAGAGGAAGCAGCATGATTAAGAGCACAGAGGTCTGGAAGCACCGAGAGTAATCCCAACATGGTTCAAACGTAGGCCCCGTGGGAGGAGGCAGAGGCTGAGCAAGGCCAGGTTCTCCACTGGAGTCTACCGGTGTCTTTCCAAGCTTCCTTCTCCTCTTCTTTCCTTCTTTTTCTTCTTTTTCTTTTTTAATATTTGCCCCAGACCTAACAATGCTACACCCTCAGTAGGCACTGTAATGAATTAAAGTGTCGCTACGACTTGTTGATTCTTCTTGATGACCACCGCCTTCACTAAAGGCTCACCGCAGAGTCTATATAAAGGCTGACAAAGAGCCAGTTATATTTGGGCATCAGCCAATTGCCATGGTTTAGCCATACACGTATGGTAAAGCAAACAGAACATTCCAGCTACGGTTTAGAGACAGGGACCCCACACATGAGCGGGAAATCAACACATCTTTTGGGTGGATGACGTTGGTTTTATGAAATTACTTCATTGTATTTCATTAATTCCCTAAGGTCTTTTAAAGGCATTTCCGCTATATTTGTGTATTGTCCTCTTAAGTATTTTCTAGTTGTTCTGTCCTGGGTATTAATTTGGGAGTTGTTTTGTAGAATGTGGAAGTCTCAGAAGAGTCAGCTGAAAAAAATACCCTTCTCGGTAATTGAAGAAAACAAATTCATGTATTCATGGTGATCATGGGTAAGTCACCTTTCCTTATCTCACCTTATATCTATATTTAATAAGTAACTGGGGAGCACTGATAATGTGGAGTCCCAGCAGTGCGTTTGTGTGACCTGTAATCCTTTCTCTTTTGTTTGACCTATTTATACACACCTTCTAAATTTAATCAGAGTAAAATGTCAGTTACTTATAAGAGAAATGCAGATCAGAAAGTTCTTGTTCTCAGTACCCAGAATTTTAAACCTAAGGAAGTGAATTCATATAGCTTTCAAAATCGGAACGTAAACTCACATGTCAGCATTTCATCTGAATGTCTGTCTGGAAAGAAATCTTTCTGCGGGGTTTCAAGTCTTATAAAAAGGCTTATTGACCCAGGAAGCACTTTCTTGATTTGTGTTTCCTTCTATCAAACCTTCATTTCATAGGCAAAGTTTCTTTAGAATCCATTTTGATCAGTTAAAAGGTAAAATCGTTTCCATTGTTTTCCACTTAAGCATAAGAGCATTTTTAAGACCCTGAAAGCAGTAAGTAGCCCTCTCCCTGTCTCCCTGTCTTCTTTCTCTTTGCTGAGAAGTTTTCATATTTATAATATTTTGCGTGACCTTATGTTGATGAGAATCAAGACATATAGTTAACTTTTTAGAGACTGGGAGTTTACAGCACACCATCCAGTGCTCATTGATTTTTATTTAACTCCATTTCCTTCGCGCAGAAGCCGATTTCTCATCCATGTGGAAGGCAGGAAGCAGACATCAATACCTAATACTTAACCTTGAAAACAAAAAGAGGATTGTAATCCTTCGTAAGCAACATTTAATACCAAAGGGGAGCAGAGACTGAAAGTTAATTTTTAAACATCTATATTTTGTTTGTCTTCAGGTTAACCATTTTCATGTGTAAGAAATACTTTTCATGTGTAAGAAATATCTTTCATGTGTAAGAAATTAGACCTAATTGTATATTATATATAATATACAAACTTGGAATTATGCTAAGAGAGAAAAAGCCTTCTCTGTAAAGATGCACGCTACAGTTAAATACTCGAGAAGCTCTTTCAAAGTGTGAACGTCAAATAGAGAATCCATACATATAAAATGCTGTTTTAACTGATTTTTTTAAAACCTGCGCATACATTTAAATTATAACCAGTAGCTTATCAGAGTCAGCTCCAAATCTATGAGAAATATGTTCTCTTGTGGTTTTCAGCCCTGAACTTTGCTGTGTAAAGACATAAAATGATATGATATAAAATATTTTAAACCAGAAACTATCTCCTGGGTTACTGACAGTCGAGGTCCTTCTGTTCCATAAGCTGAGCAGAGCCCCCTCTTGTCTAGGTCAGTCATAGTCCTATCAACTTATACAAACAAAAGCTTGCTGGAAGATCAAGTTTTATATGCATTTTTTTTTATCATTAAAGACTAAAACATTTCTGTTTTAACTTGTAATTTTTTAAAGAATATACTGATCCGCTTCAGTCAATAAAAAATATTTTTACTAATAAAAATAATTTTCTGGGATTTCTTTTTATGACACAGGGGTGAAATAAGGAAAGTTAGTCTCTTGAAACCAAACCTGGCAAGTTAATTTCCTCAGGAACGGGAATGTATTTTTTTTAAGCATTGCAGATATCAAAGTTCTATTGTGCTGTATAAATGCCCCTTTGTTAAAAGGTTTCAGTGCTACTTCAGAGGTGATTTTCATGAGAGTGGAGGAGCCACCCCATTTAGCCTTTTTAATTAGGGTGCTGAAAAGAGAAATTGGGTGAGGTTTGGCTATGTTCTTTATAAATGCTTGCTTTCTGCCCAGGATAGGCTGGTTTGTACAGAGCAAGACTGAGAAAGGTAGTGTGTAGTCGATTCTGAACTATTGCCTCCAAGGTAGAAACCTGAAATGTCCCTGGAGAGGCTGACTTTCTGAGAAACAAAATATTAAATTTTCTCCTTCTCTTTATGATAGTTTTATGGCTGCATGTCAACTTGCCTAGTGAAAAGAGAACACTGGTTAGGTGCTAAAAAGAACAATTTCAGGGAACTAAAGGATTTGAAAGAAGTCAAAAGTTATTTTGTAACTAAATGTATTTTAGCTCATAGGATTATAGTATCTACAACACCTATTCTTACCCTTCCACATTCTTGTGAATTACAGCACATGCAGTTCAAAAATGGAAACCTTAAATTATCAATTTATCTCTCTCAACCTAAGTTATTTAAATATGTGAGCAATTTCTGTTAAAGAGAGGCAGCCTCAGTATGTTGAAATAGTTGCAAGATGAAACTAGATTTTAGCCTTAATATTTTGTCATCAACATTCTTTCACCTTAAGAGGAGGCGGGAATTCCCTGATGGTCCAGTGGTTAGGACTCTATACTTTCACTGCTGAGGGCACGGGTTCGATCCCTAGTCAGGGAACTAGGATCCCGCAGGCCCCGGGGCCAAAAATAGAAAAAAAAAAAAGAGGAGGCAACTAAATTGTACTGTAAGTTCCTGCCAGAAATTATCTCAGCCATCAAAAGAGACTGATGTGAGTATATTTTTAGAGTTTGTGAACAGCTCTATTAAACAGAAATAGAAATACCCCCAAAGAAAGAAATCAAGATAATACATAAACACTTAACAACAGTTTTAACTAAAAAGTGCTAATAGCATGCAGGAGCTTGAGAGCCTTTAAGGGGTAAGGTTGGTTCATTTCAGGAACGTGGCTGAGTTTTGGAACCTTGTGCATACCATGGCTAATTGATCCTGCAGTTTTTCTTGGTGGCCTTGACCTGAGACTTTCCTTCTCTGGTTAGATGCCTGTAGCTAGGTGACTGTTTCAAAGGCATGCACCTTTGTTTCTCTTGAGCCATGTGATGACAATTTGGTTGGGGTCCATTTCAGAAAGGTTCATGATTCTGCACCTTAAACAATCATCTTGGCAACCACTTCATACGTGATAGAGAATAGTGAATAAGATCAGATTAAGAAACCAGACACATTAATCAGAACGACAGCTGACACGGTAAGTTAAAAACCAGAATGGCCTTTGCGAGAACTTCATCAAATGAGGGCACATTCATCAGTCCTGTAAATGATGATTTCTGGGTTCTCAGCCAAATGCATGCTTAAGAGAGCTAACAAAAGAAGACAAAATAATTTGAGCGCACATCAAGTGTTGCTTTGTTGGCCACTGGAGACACAACAATGAGCGAAGCAGACTCAATCTTTGTTTACAGTCTAGTGGAAGAGACAGATCTTAATCAAATAATGACAAATAGGTCATGAAAAACTGGTAAGGCTATGAAATAAAGCTTTGAGCTACTGTGTCAGCATATAACAGGGGCATAGGTCAAGGGTGGAGGGCTCAGGGAAGGCTTCCCTGAGGAAGTGACATCTGAACTAAGCTGAAATATGAGTAGATGCTAACTGGCAAACAGGAAGAGAAAGAGCATTCCAGACAATGGTAACAGCATGTGCAAAGGCCCTGAGGTGGAAAGGAGCGTGACACATTTTCGGACCTGATGGACTAGGATGGGGCAAGCTGGAAAGACGCTGGGACCAGATCAGACACACGTGTCAATGAGGCAGGCAGTGTGGGGACTGTAGCACCATCATTTAGTAAGCCCAGTGATGTAAACTCTATTGTTTGTCTTCTTGGATTTTCCTTGAAATCAGGTCTAATTTGTACCCTAAATGCTTTGCCTTTGTAATGGCCCAGGGGAAGCATTAAACAGCCCTGGGGATACCTCACAACAAGGAGAATCTCAGCCAAACAGTGACAGAGTCAGTTCTAGAACCAGGTCTCCTGCCTGAAGGTGTTCCGAGAGGTGAACCTGACAAATTGAGAGTGGGGAAGCTTGTGGCCTTTTGTCCCCAGGAATGCTCTTTCATAAAACTAAGCCGTATGTTGAAGTGCCAAATTATGGAGGGCTGTTCACTCACTTTTTCAACTCCTTTTCACACACATTTTTTACTGGACATTGCTAATGCACCAGACACCCTGCTAGGCACTGAAGGTATAAAACTGAGTAAGACAGGGAATTCCCTGGTGGTCCAGTGGTTAGGACTCCACAAGGGCCTGGGTTCAATCCCTGGTTGGGGAACTAAAATCCCACAAGCTGTGCAGTGCGGGCAAAACAAACAAACAAAACTGAGTAAGACAGGGTGGTCCTTGCCCTCCAGCTGCTCAAAAATATTTCTTACAAACAGATAAATTACATTCAATAGAGATGTTTTAGCAAAGTACTCTGGGATCCCAACAGTATTGAGCCCAGCACCTGGCACAGTAATCAACTCTTTATTATTGAAAGAGTGGTAGTTGGTTGCTGATGAAGTCCCTGTGGCAGACATTCTAAACCCAGAGGGGTGTTGCCTGCTTTAAAAGAAGACGCTGTGTTAAGTGTGAAGATCACAGGAGAAGCGCTTTCGTTGGATGTGGAAAAAGGAGTCCGAGAAACAGCTGGTCTGGAGCCTGCAAATCCCTTTACTGCCGGCCTTATTCCACCACAGCTCTTGACTAGAGTGCTGAGAGTTAAAAATGAAATAATACAGGGCTTCCCTGGTGGCGCAGTGGTTGAGAGTCCGCCTGCCGATGCAGGGGACACGGGTTCGTGCCCGGGTCCGGGAAGATCCCACATGCCGCGGAGCGGCTGGGCCCGTGAGCCATAGCCGCTGAGCCTGTGCGTCCAGAGCCTGTGCTCCGCAACGGGAGAGGCCACAACAGTGAGAGGCCCGCGTATCGCAAAAAAAAAAAAATAAAAAATAACACAAGTAAAGGGTTTTGTCCAGTGCCT
The DNA here is from genome assembly GCF_039906515.1 of Pseudorca crassidens. Classification (NCBI taxonomy): domain Eukaryota; kingdom Metazoa; phylum Chordata; class Mammalia; order Artiodactyla; family Delphinidae; genus Pseudorca; species Pseudorca crassidens. The sequence goes on from NC_090307.1 coordinate 85,133,739, forward strand.
AGCAAGTAATAAACATTCAGTAAATATTAGCTATTGTTATTCAGGTAAAGAAGCTTTTCGGTGATTGGAATTAGATAAGGCGTGGTTATTTTCTATCTTTAGGGGAGTGAGAGGAAAGCCTTGTTAAATACATCTTTCAAGTTCCCAGTGTCAGCTCTGGGACAGGCAGTGAGGAACCAGTGAGGTTACAGAAAGGGTCAGGGAGACAATGTTCAGGGTTATGTAGGCATCACCTTCTCTCTTCAAAGGGGGTGTACCCTCCCTAGTACCTGTATTGGGTGATTTCACACCTATATTCTGAGAGGAAAGCTGAGGATAGCAGAAACAAAATAACCATTTGAGAGATTAAAAAAAAAAAGAAAAGAAAAACTTCAGTTCTGTGACCGGTAATTTTAAAAGCAAACGAGTAATAACAGTGTTTTTAAAAATCTCACACCACCTCCTGTAGCAACTGTTCCATGCACTTTGATGGCCCAGCTCTGCGTTTGGTCCAGAGCTGTCTGCAGGCTGTCCCAGCCCTGCCTCTCCTGGTCCCCTTACCGTTTCTCAACTCTTGCAAGGTGTCCTCGTGCAGAGCCCGCAGTCTCTGAAAAGTCATCGCACAGTCCCGCGTTGATAACAGCTGCAGTTGCATTAGAGATGCACACAGAGTGGACAGCTCAATGGTATGCCTTTGACACATAAAGTAATATAGGACTTTTATAAAGTTAAGAAAAAAATGTCCAGTTGTGATTCCATTGGTCAGATTTCATCGAGGCCAAGTTTTCTCCAATTAACCAGATCCTGGCCTGGTGTGGACAGGACTTGGTGAGTCCGGGCGGAGGGTGTGTGCGAGGACGGAGGGGGGACTGGTGTTTCCGCTCGCACACGAGAGGCGTCGAGGGCCTGGGGGCCCCGGCCCGTGCCCCTACCCTGGCCAGGGGCGCGGCCGGGCGGGGCGGGGCGCGTGGGCGGGGCTACGGCGGCTCCTCCCCCGGCGGGCGGGCGGCGCCTTACGGCGGGCGGCCTCGCGGTGCCTAGGCGCGGGCGGCCGGCCTGGATCGCTCAGTCGCGCGGAGCCGGGCCCAGGAACGCAGGCGGCGGCAGGATGAACAGCATCAAGAACGTGCCGGCGCGGGTGCTGAGCCGAAGGCCTGGCCACAGCCTGGAGGCCGAGCGCGAGCAGTTCGACAAGACCCAGGCGAGCGGCGGGGCGGCGGGCGGGCGGCGCTGTCCCCCCTTCCCCTCACACGCGTCCCTCGGGGCCCGGCCTGCGCCCGCCTCCAGAGCGCCGGGAGCTCGGGCCGCTCCCCGGACCCCTTGCTCCCCGGCCATCTGGGGGCCCCCGGCCGCATCTCGGCCGCGGCCACCCAGCTCCCCGGCCTTCGCCGCCCGAGCCGACCCGCGCGCAGGTGAACCGGAAGCGCGAGCCGGCGCCCGGGCCCGAGGTGGCGGGGGACCGGGGTGGCAGGGGACTGGGATGCAGCCGGGGACTGAGATGCGACCGGGGGACCAGGTGGCCAGGCGACCGAGGTGTCTAGGGACTGAGAGGCGGCCGGGGACCGAGGTGGCTAGGAGCCGAGACGTGGGAGGGGCCAGGTGGAGGGAGCCGAGACGCGGCTGGGGGCCAGGTGGGGTCAAGGTGCGTCCCGGGCCTGGGTGCGCCCGGCCGGGGCGGCCCGACTGGATTTCTCCGCCCTGGCCGCGCCGCCTCTCCCGGGCTCCGTCTACTTTTCCCACGGCTTAAAAGAATGCCCCCTCCTCGGAGAAGCAATGCATTTCCTTAAAGGAAACTCCCTGCTTCCTTTTCTCCTGAGCTGTTTTTCAGGGCCGCACAATATCTTATTATCTGCTGGGCGAAAAGTTTCACGTCTGTAGCCAGACTTGTTTGCCCGAGCGCTGGCCCACGTATAAACAGGTTCACACCCCCTTATTAAATGACGGTGCCTGACAGACAGAAACTTCCTAGGGCTCCCTTCCTGCACTTCCCACGCGCCCGCATCTCTTCCAGAGAGTGGCCTATCCTGGGAGGGTTATTTTAAAAATGAAACAATGACGGGGGTGTGTATTTGTCCATGTGTTCCTGCTGAGACCACACTGATGAGGGCGTTGCTGTTTCTGGTTTTCTGTTCCTTTTTATTTGACAAACACTGAGGTATTCTTATGCCTGGGGGAGGGGGGGAGCATACTGGGTTTTTTGCCAAAGTAAGTCAACCAGGACTGAAACAGCAGAAAATTTTTACTTTAGAAATAAACCATGGACTTCCCTGGCGGTCCAGTGGTTAAGACCCCACGCCCCCAGTGCAGGGGGCACGGGTTCAATCCCTGGTCCGGGAACTAAGATCCCGCACGACGCGGCCAAAAAAACCCCAGAAAACAAAAACCAAAAGCCAGAAGGAACCCACTCACTCCTGTCTAAAGTAGGATGATGACATTTGTGTCTGCCGTTAGCAAGGTCCTTCCCACCTCTCCCTGCCAGGAGCAGTGACTTGTGCGGTGTCTTTCAATTCAAGTTAGCACATGCAGCCTACAATAACTTTTGTTTTGAAGTAAGAAAAAATGCAGGGGAAACATCTAACCTTTGTGCTTGAGATTAACAAGGAAAATGATAAAACCTTGGCTCTATAAAAGACTAGTGCTGAACCAGCCAAGCCGCAAATTATTAATTTAGCCTTTGTAGTCATCATCATCATCTGGCCCCTGGTGTATTTTCAGCCCGGATAGCCCGTCATAAAAACACATGTGGCATTTAATTTAAAATCATTAATACATAATTAATTGTGCCAGGAACTTGCTGAAGGAAGGGGAGAAAATTTTAATTGGCAGAGAGAATCTGGATGTTGTCAGAAGATTTATTCATTCACTGATTTTTTTGTTTTTTCTGTGGTTTTGAAGAGCTATAAAGAGGTCAGATTGCTACATAGAGGAGATGGAATTTAAAGGGCCAAGTTCATTGATCTTACTCTTAAATTGTTTTAAATCAAGGGCAAGCTTTCTGAATGTCAAAGAGAAAGCATCTCTGATACAGGACAACTTATTCTGGTGGTTGGTTTGGTAAACAAGAGGGTGTTTTGTTTTTGCTGGTTGGGTTTTTCTCATGAATAATTCTTTCTAATAGGTGAATCTCATAGGATTTACCCATTCCAGGGCTATTTTCTGGAAACATGGAATTCAGGTTCAGTGTCTAGATTTGATTATCTTCAGAGTGACTTATTGAGGGATGTAGGAATCAGGTTTTGTGCATGGTTAATATTTAATTAGATCGCTCCCGGAAATATCTAGTGAGCTGCCAGCCAGACCTCATTGGTGGAAAGGACGAGGAGAGCTGAGGTTGCTGCTTACACGTCTCCTTCTGGACAGAAAATAGTATATCCGACCCACCGACATACCTTCCCTTTGATCTGCACTGCCTGTGGCTTCACGTTGACCACAGCGTCCTGTGTAGCAGAGGGGCACTTTGGTTTCCTTAGAACTTAAGTCCCCTACCATCCCGCCAGCCTCGCTTTTCCTCCTGGGTTTCTGGGTCAAGAGGAGGAAAAATGCTTCCATATTTGCTTTCTTGACTGGCCACACCCTGTTTTGCAAAAAGGTTCCTTCCCCGCCCCAGTTGGGAGTGTGAAGGAAGGGGGCAGTCATGCATCCTTCGTGTGGCAGGTACTTGTGTTTGCTGTATGATGTGGGTATGCGAGTGTGTGTGTGTGTAATCCCAGGGGCACTGTCCAGAAAGCTGGTCTATTCTTCCCCAAGACTTTAGTCCCTTTGGTGATAAAACCCCTTTTCAAAATGGAAGTGACAAAATTGTATTGGCTTTTTGTTGTTGTAGTATTCTGAATGCAGAATAGTGTGGCATACGGTATACCTGTATGTTCTGAACCTGAAAATTGATTGTCTCGTTAAAAAGATGGTGTGGTACCATGGAAAGCGGTAACTAACACCTGAGTGCTAGCCTGTGTTCCTGGTGCTTAACTCCTGTTTCCTGGTCTATAAAAATAGAGATAATTCCATCTACTTCCTAGGGCTGTTTTAAGGGATAGAAATGGTGGGGTGGGCTAAAGAGGGACGCCTCAAAGATGTCCACGTCCTAATTCCTGGAACCTGTAAATATGTTACAGCCCTGGGTAAGAAAATGCTAATCAGCTGACCTTAAAAATAGGGGGCGTAGCCTGGGTTATCCAGGTGGGCCCAGTGTAATCACGGGGCATTTAAATGTGGAAGAGGGAGGCCAGGGAGGAGGTCAGGGTGGTGTGAGGTGAGGACAACGCCACCAGACATCGCTGGCTTTGAAGCTGGAGGAACGTAGGTGTCCTCTAGAAGCTGGAAGAGGCAAAGCAGTGGACTCTTCCACGGAGCCTCTAGGAAGAAACGCAGCCCTGCTGGCACCTTGATTTTAGCCCCGGAAGACCCGTTTTGGACTTCTGACCTCCAGAACTGTAAGATGATAAATTTGTGTCGTTTTAAACCACTGAGCCAATAGTGGCCGTTTGTTGTAGCAGCAGTAGGCCACGAATACCTACAGGATGCAAAACACGTAGTACAGTGCTCTGCAAATGGTCAGCTAGCCATCTTTCTCCCTTCCTCACCCCCAAAAAGCTTTATTTGAGAACTGTTTCATACCTTCCATGAGGAAGGAGATCCGTCTTTGAGGTATAGCATGGGTGAGGACTCAGCAGATTGGAGTCCTGGAAATGCTAAACTCCAACCTTGCTTCTTCCTTGTCTAAGTGCGCCTTTGCCATCTGGGCCTCGGTTTCCCCTGCAGGAAATGGAAACAGAGCCCAAAAGCTTCCTGTAAGGTTAGGATGAGAGAGGGGCCACGCGGCTCAGTACACCAGGCCCGGCGGGGAAGAAGGGCATTAGATACAGGCATTCGGGGTAAAGCTCCGCAGGTGTTAGGGGTTTTCTGGTGGGGTGGGAGCTGTGGAGGGGGGAGCAGCAGGTGGAAAACTGTTCGTAGGTCCAATTTTCCAGGTCAGTGACGTGTCCCTTCTGCAGCCTCTGTGGAACTGCAATCTTGTAAAAATTAACATTTATTGACACTCAGGGCTTCTCAGGCCAGCTCACGTTAGAAAAACGCTGTCCAGTAGAAACAGAATAGGAGCCACGTGTATCGTTTTTAGATTACTTAACCACACTAAGACGCAAACAGAAACAGGTGAAATTCACTTTAATCATATATTTTATTTAGCCCAGTGTATCCAAAATATAGCCGCTCCAACACGTAATCACTATAAAAATTATGAATTATACATTCTTTTCCTCCTACCAAGTCTTCAAACTCCGTTTTGTGTTTGTTATAGCACATCTCAATTTGGGCTCACAGTTCAGGCCTTCATTAGCCACACGTGGCCAGCAGCTACTGGATTGGACTCAGGGTGTTAGAATCACCTGGGGCGCTTTTAAACTCTTTGTCTAAATGCTGGAGATTTGGAGTGATTTGGCTTGGATTGGAGTCCTGGGCGCATAGGTCTATTTTCTTTCTTTTTTTTTTTTTTTTGCGGTACGCGGGCCTCTCACAGTTGTGGCCTCTCCCGTTGCGGAGCACAGGCTCCAGATGCGCAGGCTCAGCGGCCATGGCTCATGGGCCCAGCCGCTCCGCGGCATGTAGGGATCTTCCCGGACTGGGGCACAAACCCGTGTCCCCTGCATCGGCAGGCGGACTCTCAACCACTGCGCCGCCAGGGAAGCCCGGTCTGTTTTCTTAAAGTTCCCTAACCAGGAATTCTTTAGAATCTCATTACTGAAGGCAAGCCGCAGGACACAGACAGGTGTTTGGGAACTTGAGTTTCTGGTTCGAAGGCTGTTCCCAAATTGGCAATAGTCTTTTGGACTCCCATCCTTTGCAAAATGTTTCCTCTGCTCTGACTTCCCTTCCCACATATGCCAACACCCCCTCTGCCAGGCAGGCAGACTTATGCACACTCCCTTTTTTAAACAAAATTTTATTGAAGTATATTTGATTTACAATGTTGTGTTTAATTTCTGTCGTACAGCACAGTGACTCCGTTATACGTATATATTCTTTTCTATTGTGGTTCATCACAGGATATTGACTATAGTTCCCCGTGCTCTACAGTAGGACCTTGTTGTTTATCCATCCCATATGTAATGGTTTACATCTGCTGACCCCAAACTCCGTCCTTCCCTCCCCCCCGCCCCTTGGCAACCACAAGTCTGTTCTCTAGTCTGTAAGTCTGCTTTTGTTTTGTATTTGGGTTCATTTGTGTCGTATTTTAGATTCCACGTGTAAGTGATACCGTACGGTATTTGTCTTTCTCTTTCTGACTCGCTTCACTTAGTATGATGATCTCTAGGTTCATCCATTTTGCTACAAATGGTATTATTTCATTCTTTTTAATGGCTTTATAATATTCCATTGTGTGTGTGTATATATATATGTATATATATACATACCACATTTTTATCCATCTATCTCGGTGGACATTTAGGCTGTTTCCGTGTCTTGGCTATTGTGAATAGTTACACACGCTCCCTTTCTGTCTTCGTGTGGCATTACCACACTGTTAGCTACCAACCCCTTTCTGGGCCTCATTTAAATGTTTATTTTAAAAAAGTTCCCCCACCCCCAAGCTTGGGAGGAAATCTAAACCACATGGTGAAAGCCAGAACCCCCCCCCCCAGCTCCACCCACGTCGGTCAGCTCCCTGAGGGCAGGGACAAGGGGCCTGGCACCCACTGCAGGCTGGTCGAATGGCCAAAGAACAGAGGTGAGCGAGGCTTTCTGAAAAGGAAGAGAGAAAGAACCAGGCTCACGACCCCCAGGATGCTGCCTGCAGAGCCTTGAGTGAGCTGCCCCAGCGGCACTTGCCTTCCTCCCCGGCCCCCGGAGGTGGGCCAGCTGCGGCGGGCAGCGAGCCGTGCCCTTCCTTCCAGCTGCGCTGCTGTCGCGCGCCCCTCGGACACCCTCCACCTGCTTCTGCCACATCAGCCAGCTTGGTGATGCTCAGGGCAGCTGCTGACTTCCTGGTTCCTGGGGTTTCCTGCCGCAGGCCCCCTGGGCTCCCCGGGTATCCGGTGACCTGTTGGTTCAGGCTGGGGTGGGGTTGTGGCTGCTCGTCCTTCCCCTCCCCATCTTTGTACGTTTGTCCCACGACACGTTCATGAGGGGCCACTTACTGTGTACGTGTGGGCTTGCTTCTGGTGCTCTGGGATGTGCTACGGGAAGATGAAGATCATTCTCATCCCCTCCAAGGGTTTTCGTCTTGACGAAGGAGGTGGGAGGTGAACAGGTGTGCTGTGGCAGAGCTGTTAAGAGCGAGACTCTGTGCCTCAGTCTCCTCGTCTGCAATGTGGATATAATCGTAGTGCCCGAGTCATGGAGGATTTGCAGGATGACACAGCTCCTGGGGCGGAGTGAATGCTGCACTGAACGGCTGTTGGCTGTTACGTTGTGTATGGGAAGGTGGGCTGGACTGAAGAAATGGAAATGATGCCCCCTTGGTTCCGTCCCTGAGCTTCTAGTTGAGCGTCTGTGAATGGGGAGCTGGGGCTGTGGGGGAGGGCAGTAGATCCGCCACGGGGGTTGGGCGGACTTGGGAAGGTGGGGAGCAGCCCGTTCCTGGAAGAGCGATCCTGCGGTGCCCCGTGCTCCAGGACGGCAGGGCCTGCTCCCAGGTGACACCGTCCTCTGGAAGATACTCTGGTGGGGAGCCCCAGGGAGGAGCCCCGGGGAGGTGCCCCAGGGAGGAGCTCCAGGGAGGTCGGGGGAAGCCGGCCCTCCTGACCTTGCCCCCAGGCCAGCGTCCCATTTGTGAATAAAACCTGCCTGGGCACTGAGTCCAACAGTGCGAAGTGGAAACTCTGGAGTCGAGTCTAGGCCTGCTTGGCGGGGGGACAGGGAAACGCAGCCGGCTAACCTGAGCTGGGGCCTGAAGAGCCTTTGCCAGCCGGCCGCGCTGTCAGCGATACCCTTCCCCCCAGCCCGCTCCCCCCAGCTCCACCTGACTCCAGGGTGGACTCAAATATCACCTTGTTTGCGAAGCCGTCAACTGCTTTCCTCCTGCCCGAGCCTTACTAGGCTGCCCTAGTTCTCATGATATTATTCCCACTATTCCCGTCTCCCCAAACCCTGCAGCTGAACCGGCAGGAGTGGACGGCCGTGAGGTCGGGCGTGTGTTTAGATCCAGGGTCACGGAGAAGGGATTGCATTGCCTCCCGCTCCGAGCCCCTAAGCACTACCCTCTGAGCCCCAAGATCCTCAGGCACGGACAGTGTTGGCTCCTTGTGTGCTAGCACCCAGGACTGACCGGCTCGGGGGACCCGCTCGGCGTGCGTGCGCTGAATAATGGTGCCACGGGGGCCCGTGGGTCTCCCTTTTTTGATGCTGCCACTCAGTGAGGCCTAAAAAGCCATGGCTCCCACTGCAGTGAAGGACTGAGTTCTTGGAGAAAAGTTTAGTAGAGGTGGAGTTGTTTTTCCTCTTGCTGAAATAAACACAACCTTCAAATGCATTAGGTTCTCCCGCCAGGGAGTGGCTCAGCCCCCTGGCTTGTGGGACAGACAGGTCTATGGAGTGGTGTCACCAGGGCCCAGGCAAGGAGCTGCCCAGGCTGGCTCCCTGTCCATCCTGGAGGCGGGACTCGGGCCATGTCCTCCTCTCCTATCTCTTCCTCCTCATGTGTCACCTGCAGAGCCCGGGGGAGAGGTGGCAGTGTCCCCCAGTGAGCCTCATGCTGGTGGATGGGAGGATCCTGCCGGGGGCTCCTGCAGAGGAGCAGCGGCCGCAGCGCGGGCCTCCCTGCAGTTTCATAAATGGTTGAAGGATTGAGAGGCCCGGACAGAGCAGGCACTGGGGGGCGTGAATAAAGGGAAGAGACGGTTGAATCGCAGGATGGTGTTGCTGCCCTGACTTCCCTCTGCTGAAATGACTGAGCTGCAGACCTCTGGCCCAGAGCTCCCCACCGCTTTGCCTGAGACCGCATTCAGCCACCTCCTCGGCTACAGAAATCCTGTGTTTGCTTTCATCAATGGCCTTTGAGGTGGCAAAGCATTTGAATGAGATCTTTCTGTCCTTCAAACAACTCTTTGGAAACACTAAAGCAGGATAACCCACCTCTCTGCCAGTCCCTGTGACCCGGCTCTTTGAAGGATGTTTTTTTGTCCCTGCCAAGTGCCATCGTGAAGCGCGTCATGATAACAGTACAAGGAGGATTGAGTCTGATTCATTTCAGGGTTGATTTTAAAAATAGAAAATGTTTTATAGTTGCCTTTACTATATAACTATAGTGGATAAATTTTTAGCTAGAGAAAGAGACACACACACTGCCTTGAATTTAACCAGTACTTATATTTGAAAGAGCTTTCGTTCATTCAAGTATTCACTCTTTCATTCATCCAGTAAAGATTTATTGACCTCCAGGCACGGGTTTCGGGACTGGAGGTACAGCAGGTAGCAAGACCAACAGGATTTGTTGTACCAAGTACGTCTGCTCAGGGGTCAGAGGTAGAAACAGAATACATGGTAAACAAGATAGTTTCAGGGGGGCTTCCCTGGTGGTGCAGTGGTTGAGAGTCCGCCTGCCGATGTGGGGGACACGGGTTCGTGCCCCGGTCCGGGAAGATCCCACATGCCGCAGAGCGGCTGGGTCCGTGAGCCATGGCCGCTGAGCCTGCGTGTCTGGAGCCTGTGCTCCGCAACGGGAGAGGCCACAACAGTGAGAGGCCCGCATACCGCAAAAAAAAAAAAAGATAGTTTCAGGGAATAAATGTCCTGGGTGAAAGTAACCAGGAGGAAGCTATCTGTGTGGAGGGAGGGCTGCTTTAGCTAGGATGGTTGGGGGAGACCCCCCCCAGGAGGGGCGTTTTAACTCAGAGCAGGGTGACCCCAGAAGCACAGCCGGGCTTGGGGGTGGGACCAGGCTTGTCCTGTTTGAGGAACAGAAGGAAGACGGTGTGGCTAGAACAAAGCTAGATGTTCCAGACACACTTTGTGTGTGTTTGCATTCTCAAAGAGTTCAAGGTTTTTTTGCTCCTGCTTCCCAGACGGGAAAGGGGAAGCTTCTAAAGTGAAGGCACCCCTGTGGGTCAGAGTGGATGGGACCGGGGTCTGTGCGCTGGGGTGCCATGGCTGGCAATGGTGGAACTGGGTGAGCAGACCTGTATTTGGCCCCGTTCACGTGGGCTCCTGGGGAAGGGGTCTCCCCGAGTCCACGTTCCTCTGCTGTGCAGAGCTCCCCACGGCCTGGAGGACGTCAGATCTTGCAGAGAACGTCCAGGGCTGCAGCCTCTGCGGTCACTTGGTTCTGACCCTCTGCAGGGGCTGTGGGTTTCTAAAATGGTGTGGCCAGTGTTGGTGCGCACCGGGCTGTGGCCTCATGCGCCACTCTCCTGCTCTATCCTCAGTGACCGTCCTCTCCCCGTGGCTCTTCCTGGGACCCCTTTGTCTGGCATGCAGCCCCACAGGCGACGGGGCAGGGAAGGGCTTGCTGTGTGCAATTGCTGACCAGAGCGTCCCAGCTTGGTTGCCCGGCTTCGCTGACGGCGTCCACACCCCAAGGCTTCTGTCTCGAGTCCACAGCAGGGGCCGAGGCTCTTGGGAATATCACCTCCTGGGGCTCCTGCCCCGGCCCCGCTGCCTCAGCTGGTCGCCTCTTCTGAACCAGCAGCTAGATGCTTTCTCGTGTGTCCCTGGGAGTCACCTGTCCAGGGACAAGTGCCACTGGTGGCTCTGTCTGGCCTGGTCTGGGGATTGCCTCCTCAGGCTTGACTCCCAGGGCCTCTGCTGGCACCAGATGGGGCTTTTATGTGACGAACAAGAACGAGATTGTTCCTGGAAGCAGGGGCAGGTGTGTCCTGAGGCTCTGGCTCCCATGGACCCAGTGGGGCCCTTGTAAGAGGCCTTCCCAGACGTCCCCACCCTGGCTGCAGGACACAAGCCGCCCCGGGAGGGAGCCGAGCTGAAGGCCCAGAGGGGGCCCCAGGGTCCGAAGGCCTCGCCTGCGGGAATGGGGGAGCCGTGGGGGAGCCCCCTGAGCTGCTCGGGGCCACACAGTTGCTGTTCTTACCTGCGGTTTGAACGAATCCTGGATCCAGAACCTGTGTTTTGACTTGGAGTTGGGCCAGGTCCTCCCTGAGTGACACCAGGCCCTCGGGAGCTGGGTCCCTGCAGGGGGACAAAGGGGGACCAGAGGACGCGCGTGCTGGCGCACGGCTCCCTTAGCCCGGCCCCTCCCCCAGTGAGAGACTGAGGGGACAGTCTACAGAGCCAGCAGCCTGCTCGACCCCGCTTAACGGGGGAGGGTTGTCTATGTGGGGACAGTGCCTAGAATAGTGCCTGTGTTCGTCATTGTGACCTTGAGCTTTGATTTCCTCATCCACATGCTTCAAGGGTTACTTAGGAGATTAAACGAGATGATAATGGTGAGGTGCTCGGCACGGTGCCTGGCACATGGCTGAACTCGATAAAAATCATTTTATTATTCATTTACTGAGGCCAGTTTGCTGGCCTCTGGCGTGAGATATGCCTCCTGCCAGCTTCCTGGTGCCGGCAATTCTGGCTGTGTCTCCAGAGCCTGCTAGAGCCTTTCCACCCCTCGGCCTTGTCCCCCGCCGCCCTCCGGAGGGTCAGGCCCCTCGCTGCGAGGTGGCTCCCTGGGCCTGGGCTCGGAATTTTTCCAGCACAGAAGGAGCAGCGGTGGTCTGAATGGCCGAGACACTGTTTAGTCACCCACCCTCAGGGCTCTGAGAAGCGCGCCTCTGCCCGCCCTCCAGCTCCCTCCCCCAGAGCCCCCCTGGGCATATCTGGGGGTGTCAGAGACCCACCGTTACCGCTCTTGTCCTGCTTGGCTGCTCCCTGCCCCCCATCCATGGCCACTCAGAGGTCGAGTGGGAAGTCAGATAAACAGATCCCCAAGACGGTCGCCACCTGCCCCCCCGCCCCCCCCAGGACCCTCTCTCTCTGGCTCTGGCTCGTCCATCTCGGCACCCAGGCCCCTAATCAATCCATTCCACTCGAAGTTTTTGTGTCCCAGAAGGCTCTCTCCATGGCAATTGATCCCGCCTGTCGTGAGGGATTATACTTGCTGTTGTCAGAACTGCCCCTGTACCAGGGTGGAAGGAAGCCTTCTGCAGGCTGGCAAGCTAGAGAGAGCCCACACGATGGTCCCCGGTGCCCCTCTGACCGCCCCTCCTCCTTCAGGCTTCCTACAGTCGCTCGTTGGGCTGGTGTGAGGATACCATGCTTGTGTAGACGGAACCAGATGTTGCAGTCAGAGCTGCACCTGGACTGTAAACCCAGGAGCTAAGCCACGTCAGTCGCCCAGCACAGATTCCAGGGCTGAGGAGAGGAGCCCCAGTGCTCTCCCCGCCTCTGCGGCCCGCTCAGGACGGGCAGGGGAGGGACGGGCATCCCGGGGGCCTGCCGCCCCCTCCTGGGACGGGACTTGGCTGCCGCGCCTGGCGGAAAAGCAGGCTTGTGCAGTGTCCACAGACCCGCCTCTGTGTGAGCACTGTGCCTCCTTGTGAGGCCTCCCGGTCCACACATCTGCCGCCTGCACACAGCAGGGCCGTGTTCCCGCCGGGAGGGACCCTGTTCCTACAGCCGGCGCGGGGAGCGGGCGGCACCGCTTGGGTGGAGGGGGCCAGACAGACTCCCGGGTGCCTGAGTCACCACTTCTCTGTGGGGCCCGGGAGCCTCCCTCACTGCCTCTGAAGACCTTCCATGTGCCAGGCACCGTTTAGGGGCTGGGGCCACAGCAGCCCCAGAGAGGCGGAACCACTCCCCCTCCCCCCCACCCCCCGTGGCGTAGACGTGGGCTGGGAGTGGGGGGAGGACAAGAGACAAATAAGGAAGACACTGTTGGGTGCGGACCACACGGAGAAGCATAAATCGGCAGATTTAAGTAGAGTGGCGGCAGGGAGGGGACAGGCGAGCAGATTCCCCAGAGGGGAGGGGCAGGCACTCTTTCCGGGGGTCCGGGGCCCAGCCATGAGGGCGCTCCGTATACATTTGGACCAACGGTGAAGTAAAAGCCTGTGCCCAGCGGCCTCTGGGGAAGGCTGCGCGGTGGGAATGCTTACCCTGGGCCGCCGGCCCCACCAGCCCATCCCTTCAGGGCGTCTCTGCTCCTCTCCAGCTGCAGGCCCTGGGGGGGAGGGGGGTCAGCACGCCCCTCGTGGGCATCTGCGGAGGACAGAGCACTTGCTGGGACTGCAGGTGGCATCTTTGCATCCCCGGCCTCCTGGGTAGCTTGCTCTGCCTGTGTGACTTTGGCTCTGCTCTGTTCTTGCCTGGGATCTTCTGAACAGGTGGCAGTCATCAGAGCCAGCTCAAGTGTCAGGGCAGCTGGGGGATGGGGTTACACACCCTCCCGAGACAGGCACTCCCGGCTTATGGGCTGGTGTCTCTTCCCAGCTCTGTACCTGTACTGGAGGGAGGTACCTGGGAGCTGGATAGCAGAATCGTTCAGGACACAGCCAGACCTGCCTTTGCCCTTATTAGCTGTACGGACGAGATACCCCAACTCCCTGAGCCTCAGTTTCCTCATCAGGAAAGTGGGGCCACGCCCACTCGCTAGTGTTGCTGCTGGGAGCGTGTTGCCTGTCCCTGGCGCAGGGGAGCAAGTGCCCGAGAATTGCCGGTTGTCGATTGTTGTCCTCATCGCTGCTGCTGTGGGCAGAGTTCTGCCTGGCGGGGCGTGATGTTCACGGGGCCGGGAACGGTACACTCGGGGTCCGGCCTCTCTCACGGTGATGCCTGTGGAGGGAAGGCAGGCGCTGTGGCCTCGGGGAGGCCGAGTTGGCAGAGGATCGGCAAACACAGAACAGATGGTGAGGGAGCCCTCGTGTCTGGCTCGCTGAGGCTTGGAGTGTAAGAGGTGCCAGAGCCTGTCTGCGTTCCTCTCAGGACCCCGGTACTGCGAGGCCAGAGCCACTCCCCCAGCCCAGCCTTGATGCTGGGAGAGTCGTCCGTGTCCCAGGGGCCTGGTGTGCTGCGTGCTGCAGACCCGCTCTCCCCGAGCCCCGGGGAATGGCCACAATGGGCGCTGTGTGTGAAAGGAGGTCAGCCAGCCTTGCTGGGGTGGGTGCGAGGGGCTAGCCCAGCCCCCAGCAGCTCCTAGGTCTGTGAGTCTGAGCAGAAAGCGCAGCCATGGCTCTCAGGGGGTTGCTTTTCTTACAGAGGAAATCTCACTGCTTTGCAAAGCAGGACCACAGTAGGGTCACAGCAGACTGTAGATGAGAGAAGTCACCTCCTTGCCCAGCAGGGGCAGTTAATATTGTGCCCAGGCCAGAGGTGGAGAGCACAGTGGCCTCTGGTTTAAAAAGAAAGAAAGCTCTTCTGCCCCTCGGGGCTCCCTCTCCGCCCTGTCCCGCTCCCGCCACTGCTGGGCCTGCTGTGGACAAGTCCACGCAGGGCCGGGCTGCAGGGTGAGCGCACAGCTTGCCCTGCTCAGTGAGCCCCCAGAACGGCCTGGGGCAGTGTGGGCCCTGGTGGAGGACCTGTGGGAGACGTGGGAGAATCGGCTGACCTGGAGAGGAGTCTGCACTGGTCAGGGACCTCATCCTGTCCCTCCCACCAATGGCACCGGCAGCTCTTCTCATTCGGTCCACAGCACAGATGCCCCCAGCTCGGGGCTGGGTGGGTGGACAGAGGCTTACAAGACCTGCCGCCAGGTACAGAATTAAAACATATTCATAAGTAAACCCAGGGCCGGCGGTGGTTCCTGGGTGAGTGGGATGGGGGTGACAGTAAGTGCCCTGAGCCTGTGTGAGGGAGCAGTCACATCCAGGAAGACTTCTCGGAAGAGGTGGTGTTGAACTAAGGGGGACGAGACAAGACTCCAGCAGCTGGAGGTGGGAGGGGACGTGCATCGAGGATGAGTTTGCCGCTTGCTCAAGGCCTGAGTGGTAGCAGCATGTGTGCTAAGCGGGTCCCCCTTCCTGCCACCCCTGGTGGGGCTGCGGTCGCTGTTTGTGTCGGTGGGGGTGGGAGCTGAGTCAGGATTCGTCCAGGATGCATGTGGACAGGCGATGGGACCTGGTTTATCCTGGTTTTCCACAAAGTGGCTGTGAGGCCTCATGTCTCCAGGCCGTGCCCCGTGGTAAAGTAGGGGTGACGTGCATGTTTTGGTGGAGTGCAAGAGGGCTCAGGCCACAGCAGCCTCTCCCAGAGGAGAGACCTGATGGAGGATGTCCTGCGGGGACTGGCGGCTCCCCTGGGGCCCAGGGGCTACGCCTTCTGGGGAAAAGGAATCACACGCAGCTTTCAGATCAGAGTTGCTCTCCTGCAGCACAAGCTGGCTTTCGTCCTTACCTCCCAGGCCTCTGGAAGCTCTGTGTGCTTGTGGCATCGGGTCTTAGCTGTAGTTTGAGCTGCACATGTCACGTGAAGAAGGGCCTTGAGTGGTCTGGTTTGCTTAGGATAGAGAATTTCTATTTTTCCCTTATCTCTACTCTCGCCTTTAACCGGCTGGAAGGATCGGTCCTGTCTGTGTGTCGCCCCTTCCCCCTTTGGGTGGTCTCTCCCAGGAAGCCTGCCGGGTGGGTTTCTGACCTCTGCCTCCTCTGTTCCCTCCCAGGCCATCAGCATCAGCAAAGCCATCAACACCCAGGAGGCCCCTGTGAAGGAGAAGCATGCCCGGCGTATCCTCCCTGCTGCCAGCGGCCTCCGTCCCTCTGGGCCCCAGGGGAGGCGGGGAGGGTGAAGAGGACGTGGGGGAAGTGAATTAGGGGAGCAGTGGGCGTGCCAGATGGCCTGATGAGGGGCGTCCCCTGTGGCCTTGGGCCAGCCTCGCTCAGCTCCTTCAAGACTCTGAGTCCCATCTCAGGAAGGCCCCTATTGTCTTAGGCCCTGGGCCCAGCTGAATCCGTGGGGCGTGACCTCGCCCTTTCTCTTGCTTGGCTGAGAGCCATAGCTCTTGGTGAGCTGTGGCCTACGGGGAGGGAGGGGTGTGGGGAGGGGGAGGGCGGCCTTCCACCCGCCTCTCTGCGCTCAGTTCAGCTGCACCTGCTGAGCACCCGACCTCCCCCACGCTTGAGTCCCTGCTGCCTGCACTTGGCCTTGACCCTGGTAGGCATCATCCTGGGCACTCACCACGAGAAGGGGGCCTTCACCTTCTGGTCCTATGCCATCGGGCTGCCGCTTCCTAGCAGCTCCATCCTCAGCTGGAAGTTCTGCCACGTCCTCCACAAGGTCCTTCGAGATGGGCACCCCAACGTGAGTAGCCACTGTTCCGGGGGCCTGGGCCCTCCGTCTGCCGCCTCTTGAACACCCCAGGGAGGCCCAGAGCCGCATCCTTTGAAATGAGGGCTGTCCCGGCGTCTGTGTCCCTCAGCTCCGGGTTGGCCCACCCTGCCTGCTGCCTGCACCCCGTACATGGGAGCAAGTGTTGGGACCGCCCCCCCCCGCCCCGCGGACGAAGGCTCTGGCTCCTTCATCCTCCCTCCTCGTCTCCCCCTCTGGGCAGGTGCTGCACGACTGCCAGCGGTACCGGAGCAACATCCGGGAGATCGGAGACTTGTGGGTAGGTGCGGGGAGCGGGCATGGTGGCCTTAGCGCCTCGCCAGCAACACCACCCGGAAAGTCCACTGCCATCCTGCTTGGCACACAGGCCCGAGGGGGGAACAGAGCACCTGCAGTGGTGCCCCCCGCCTCCTCCTCCCAGCACAGTTAGAGCCGTGTTCAATGGGGCCATGGCGGCGGGCGATGAGCATCAGTAAATGAAATTGAGCCTTGCTTTTAAGGCCTGGCGCAGAAGTCCCAAACACATCCCTAACGGGCCCTCCGGCTCCAGAAATCAGCAGCCCTTCAGTCCCTGTGAGTTCACTACCCCACCCTGAGTCTGGGTAAGTGGTGCAGACTCTGAGCCCCCAAGACCGGCAGCTTCTGAATCTTGGAAGTCTGCATTTTCAGCAGGCTCTCCAGAAGTGTCTCATCCACAGTGAAGTTTCAGAGCCCCAGGAGCTTGTATTCTAGATCCACTCCACGACCCTCAGGAATTAGGGGCATCCCCTGGGTGGAGAGAGGGCTTCTGGCCTTATCTGCCCTCTGGGAGCACTGCTGGGGCCCCAGCAGCCGGGGCGGGGGCCAGGTGGCCTCTGGGAACTGACCGGCTTGCAGAGGGGACGCCCCTTGAAGTAAGGAAGGTGGCGTCCCTGGTGCCATCTGCAGATGTGGGCTCAGCAGGCGTGGCCGCAGGGGACGTGGTGTCTGGAGGCGGCTGCGAGGAGGATGTGTTCACGCGCCCGTCGGAACGTACCTCCCCAGCCCCCACCAGCATTTCAATAGAGTGTCCCACCTCAGAATTGGCCTCTTGCCCTGGACGAGGAGCTCTCTTGTCCCGAGCGTCTCTCTGGCAAGAGTGAGAAGAAGAGACCAATAGGCAGAGAGGGGGCTGGCAGAGGCCCTTGGGAAAGGAGGTTGGCCACCTCTGGTGGGTTGAGCAATGGTGGTTGAATGAATAAGTGACAGCATGGGAGGCTGAAGGATTGACACCCTGCTCATCATCTTGCATCTTCCGGCCTCGCCTTCCTTGTTTGCCATGCGGGGTTCCTGGGCAAGCTCATGGGCAGTGTGTCCTTACCCAGGGCCCTTTCTCCACAGGGCCATTTGCATGACCGATATGGGCAGCTGGTGAATATTTACACCAAACTCTTGCTGACCAAGATCTCCTTCCACCTCAAGGTAGTTTCCTCGGGGGAATCGTGGGGCTGGTGGGACCCTGGGCTCTTCCCTCCAAGATGTCTCAGAGGGTGGGATCTGTCCTGTCCCCACCTGGCCCAAGGGGGAGCTTGGGACAGATGGCAGGGAAGTCAGAAGGCCCAGAGGCGTTTCCCGGCGTGGGAGGTGGTCTTAGCCCCGCCCTCAGCTCCAGGTGGACGTCCCACCTGGAGTCACTGCCCGGGGCAGATGGTGGCTCCACAGGCTAGGGGGCTTTTCCAGTCCCTTTCCCTCCCTCAAAAGCTAGAAGCGGTGCTGGGCCAGAGCTGAGAGGGGCTGCGGTTGAGTGGGGGTGTCCTCTCCGCAGCACCCCGAGTTCCCTGCGGGCCTGGAGGTGACAGACGAGGTGTTGGAGAAGGCCGCTGGGACCGACGTCAACAACGTGTGAGTCCCCCGGTTTCCCGTCTGTTCCTGCGGCGTTCCTCACCCAGGTTCCCACCGGGGGCCGTGCTCTGTCTGGGGCTGGAGGTCGTCACATGCCCAGGAGCTGTGGCTAAAGGGATGGGGCTTACTTGGAGCTGGGCATTTTGGCTGAAGGACTGCCGTCTGTGCATCCGTGCAAGGGCGTGTGCGTGGACTGTGCTCCCCCTCCCGCCTGGTGGTTCTCGCAGGGCCATGCCCCGCACCCCTCCCGCTCATCTCTCCCTCCTCCTTCCCCTGTAGCTTCCAGCTCACAGTGGAGATGTTCGATTACATGGACTGTGCGCTGAAGCTCTCTGAATCAGGTGAGCCAGCCGAGGGGCTGACCCGGGGCCTGCTGCCTCTGGGGGCCAGCCATTCTTGAACACACCGGCCCCCTGGGACCACACTCCCACCAGGAGCAGGTCACGGGGCCTCCAGGTGCCCCCAGAGCATGGGAGGGAGAGGGCTTTACCGCCCCTGCAGGACGCCAGGCAGGCGGTACGTCCAGGGAACAGTCCCGGCCGAAGGAAACCCACTCTGGCACCAAGGCGCGGGGTGGGGGGTTGCCGGGGGTGCCAGGAGCCACCTCTTCAGGTTCCCGATCCACCTCCCAGCTGAGCCTGCCCCGAGGCAGTTGGTTTCGACCTTCTTGCCCGTTCTCTGCTGTCAAAGGCCTCTGAGTCAGGTCAGAGTTCCCAGCCCAGGAGCGCGGTAGCTGTTGAACAGGAAATCTCAGGGGGTCACCCTCTTGGGGTTGCGGGGGTGAGTGTTTTCAGTGGCAGCTTCGGAACAACTTGTGGGTGACTCAGTGCTCTCCACGGGAGAGTGAGAGGCAAAGGCCTTTTTAATGGAAAACCAGGAATGAGGAAGAGGTGCCTGGGCATCCTCCTGGCACCGGGGGCTGGACCCTGAGGCTGGGTGAGTCTGGGGGCAGCTGTGCTGCAGAGATGGGCCTCTCCCCAGTCGCCACGATGGGAGGCGGAGAAAGCCCACAGCCAGTGCCCACACCCCTGGTGCCAGCGTCTCCCTGAGAGTGTGAGGGGAGTGGGCGTTCCCCGCCCCAGGTTTGTAACAGCTGCAAATGGGAAATGTCCTGAATGCCCTTCAGCTGAGAAATGGCTGCATTGTGTTTTCAAATGCAAAATAGTATTCTGCGTGTATTTTAATTGTTTACAAGGAAAATGTACTTGACGTGACATGTAATTAAGTTTTAAGCGGGTGAGGGACAGCACTTGGGGCCTTCCTCCTCGTCCCTTCCCTCCCAGGCGTCCTTGTGTCACTGTGGAGGTTTGCAGATCGCCCCACCCCAGGCAAGGTGAGAGTAGGCCCGGGTTGGGGGCCACCCATCTGGAACCGTGTCCCACGTGGGCCGCCCTGGGTGTCACGTGCTCATTTCTCTCCTTGCCCCAGAGAGCAAGCCCGTTGGGGGTGGCAGTATGTCTGTCTCTTTCCCTCCTACTTGGTCCGTCGGATGAAAGGCTGATTCTCAAGGTCAGGGGAGATTGACCCCGAATGCAAGTGAGGTTTTGGGGTCCCTTGGGGTTTGCAGAACCACGTCCTGAGCCCGCTGCTGTGAGACTGACCAAGCCCGGGCCTGTGTCCACATCTGCAGAATGAGGCCTTGGGGCTGCACAGCCTTAGGCCTCCATCCTTCCCTAGAATTCAGAGTGAGCTGGAAGCCCATGGGTACAGGGCTGTTGAAGTCACCCTGTCTCTCCAGCTCTGCGTCCTGGGCCCACTGCCTGGAAGCTGTCCAGAGACGCTGGCCGAGCTGAGCTGCATTTCCTTTGCCCCCCTCCTTGCTGTCACCCCAGTTTGTGGGAGCGCTGGGCCTTGGTCCTCGGCGGCTTCAGTGCACAGGGTCCTTCCTCGCCTCGAGGAGCATGTTGGTGTCTGAGGGCCTGGGGTAGGGTCCCACCGCCTGGCTGGGACTGGTAAAGGCAGTTACCCAGGCCATTGCCCCGTCTTCAAACCCAGCTGTCTAGGTTGCTGTGACAGTGCTGTGAGATGACGGTCAGGGCCAGCGCTCAGCCGCTGTCCTCACTGTGGTCGTCACTATGCCTGTAAGCAGAGTGGGGTCTGCGCCTGCGTCTCCCGGCTCCGCGTGCTCAGGCTCCTCCCGCCCCCCCTTTTTTATTTTTATTTTTTTACAGTTTTCCGGCAGCTCAACACGGCCATTGCCGTGTCCCAGATGTCCTCAGGCCAGTGCCGCCTGGCCCCCCTCATCCAGGTCATCCAGGACTGCAGCCCCCTCTACCACTACACGGTCAAGCTCATGTTCAAGCTGCACTCCTGTGAGTCCCGCTGCCCCCAGCCCTGCCGGCCTCGGCCCCGAGGGTCATCTGAAGCCCCAGAGGGCTGTGCTGATAGACTGTATCAGGGATGGGAGTCAAGCAGTCTTTAAGATATTTATTAATTAAACATAACAGGAATAAACTCATTACCCACTAACATAAATAACATACTTGTTATAAAAAAAAATCACTATTTTCCAAAACAAAGATTTAGTGGGAAGAGCCACGTAGTTTTACGTGTTTGCAGTTCTCTTAACCGCCTGGCCTCGGAGGCGGCAGCGGGGTGCGCACTGGGCTGGCGGGGAGGACTGGGGGAGGCACGTGGTGGCTCCTTAGTGCTCAGAAAGGGTCTGGGCTGCTGGCTGGGGTCTGTGAGCTGCTCCAGTGTCAACCTTGGGCAAACTCGAGGGAGGGCGACCTGACGGACCAGCAGAGCCCACGTGCGGTGCGCTGTGGTCAGGGTTCTGCCCGTCCCACTCACTGGTTCCTTCCCTCACTCAGTCGAGAGCTGAACTCCTCATAGGGGGTTCTTTGGGCCCTCCTGATGGTGGGTGGGACGCAGCCAGGTGGCAGGTAATCTGTCTAATCTGTGATGGTTTCTAGAACGTGGAGGAGCAGGGAGGGGGAAGGGAGGGAGCAGATCTGAAGTCTCGGGCACAGCAGTGAGCGAGGAGGGAGTCCCCTTACACCTCTCTGCCCCCAGGCCTCCCGGCAGACACCCTGCAAGGCCACCGGGACCGGTTCCATGAGCAGTTTCACAGGTACCAGCCTGGGCCGGGTGGAGGGTGGTGGCGTGTGCTGGGGCTACCGGGCTGGGGCCTGGCTCCTCTGACCTCCCGCCTCCGTCCCTGTCCCCGCAGCCTCAGAAACTTCTTCCGCAGAGCCTCTGACATGCTCTACTTCAAGCGGCTCATCCAGATCCCCCGGCTGCCCGAGGTACCTGCGCCCTCCAGAGGCCGCCGCCAGCCTGCAGCCCTGTTCTGCCCTGGGCTCTGGGCTTGAGGACCGTGGCCGCCTGGCTGGGCGCCATGTGGGGCCTCGTGTGGGCTGTGGGAGCGGCAGAGGGAGGGCCTTCTGCTGGGGGGAGCGCTGGGTCGCTTTCACCCGCTGCCCCCTCAGGGACCCCCCAACTTCCTGCGGGCCTCGGCGCTGGCCGAGCACATCAAGCCGGTGGTGGTGATTCCCGAGGAGGCCCCCGAGGACGAGGAGCCCGAGAACCTCATCGAGATCGGCTCGGGGCCCCCCGCCGCGGAACCAGCGGTGAGCCGCCCCCTCCTCGCTGGGGGCACTGGGGGTGGCTGGGACTCCCTCCTGGCCTGGGGGAGTAGGGGCGGGGGTCACCGTGCTTTGCCGTGGCAGGTGGTGGCTGACCTCTTTGAGCAGACATTTGGACCCCCGAATGGCTCCATGAAGGACGACAGGTGAGGGCCGGGGGAGCCCACCATCGTGGGAAACAGCCTTCCGGGAACTGTGATCCCGAAAGATCTTGTCTGGGGACACAGACCTGAGATGCTCAAACCCCGAGGGGGTGCTGATGAGAGGACCAGTGGCCGTGCCCGGGTCCCCTGATCGTCCCGGTTGAGTGAACTGGAACGCCGGGACCACGCGGGCTGGGGAAGACCACGCGGGCTGGGGAAGACCCCGCCTGACCTCTGTCCCCAGGGACCTCCAGATAGAGACCTTGAAGAGGGAGGTGGAGACGCTCCGCACGGAGCTGGACAAGATCCAGCTAGAGGTGAGGGGCACGGGCGGCGGCGCAGGGGCGGGCGGCTGCCCTGCGCGGGGGACCTACACCCCACCCTCCCGCCGCCCAGGCGCAGCGGTACATGGCGCAGCTGAAGGGCCAGGTGAACGCGCTGGAGGCCGAGCTGGAGGAGCAGCGCAAGCAGAAGCAGAAGGCCCTGGTGGACAACGAGCAGCTGCGCCACGAGGTGGCCCGGCTGCGCGCCGCCCAGCTGGAGGGCGAGCGCCACCAGGGGCTGCGAGAGGAGGCGGAGAGTGCGTGGGCGGGGCGGCAGGGTGGGGCGGGGGGTACGCCGCCGGGCTGGGGGTCACGGCCGTAGCCTCCGCCTCCTCCGCAGAGAAGGCCAGCGCCACCGAGGCGCGCTACAACAAGCTGAAGGAAAAGCACAGCGAGCTCATCACCACGCACGCCGAGCTGCTCCGGAAGGTAGGCCCGGGGGGCGCGGACGGGGGCCGGTGGGAGGAGGGGACCCCGAGCGCACCCCAGCCGAGCCTGTCCCTGGTTCCCGCCGGTGCAGAACGCAGACACGGCCAAGCAGCTGACGGTGACACAGCAGAGCCAGGAGGAGGTGGCGCGGGTGAAGGAGCAGCTGGCCTTCCAGGTGGAGCAGGTGAAACGGGAGTCAGAGATGAAGGTGCGTCCCGTGATCACAGGCCCTGCCCCGTAGACCCCCGTGACCCCCAGCTCCATTGCTCCCGTGACGTCCTGTCCCCTCCCGTCGTAGCTGGAGGAGCAGAGTGACCAGCTGGAGAAGCTCAAGAGGGAGCTGGAGGCCAAGGCGGGAGAGCTGGTGCGGGCGCAGGCGGCCCTGAGCCACGCGGAGCAGGTGTGGGCCCTCCCAGGCCGGGCTGCCACGGAGCGGGGCGTGGTTCAGAGCGACTTGCCCTGGTCTTGGGGTGTGGCTCTGACCCAGCCCCAGGAAGTATACAGGGCACAGGACCCGCTCCTGGGCCCTCAGCCAGCCTTCAGTCTCCTGTGGCCCTAGGGAGGGTCTGTAGATTTGGGTGGGGATGGGGGCGGGCGGGGCCTCTGGAAGCCCTGCTCACCGGCCAGGTGTACACAGAGCGGGTTGGAGCTGAGCTCGAGGCTGGATACGCTGAGTGCGGAGAAGGACACACTGAGCAGCGAAGTGCGGCAGCGGCAGGCTGAGCTGGTGGCAGCCCAGAGCCTGGTGCGGGAGAAGGAGGCGGCGCTGGACCAGGAGCAGCAGCGCAGCTCCAGGGAGAGGGGCGAGCTGCAGGGGCGTCTGGCAGACAAGGTGCGGGCCCGCCCCGCCACCCTGCTGCGCACTCTCACCCTGCGTAACAGCTGAATTGGGGCAGAATTCCCTTTTACCATGAGCTGCGCGCCCCGATCCTGAGGGAGCAGCCCAGGCACAGGGGGTGCAGCAGGGCCTCTCGCTAAAGCCCCCTCCCCAGCGAGGGTCTCCGCTGGGGCCTGGCTGGCTCACCGCTGCCTCACCTTCTCCCACCAGGAGTCTCAGGAGCAGGGGCTGCAGCGCAGGCTGCTGGATGAACAGTTCGCCATGCTGCGGGGCACCGCTGCCGAGGCCGAGCGCATCCTGCAGGATGCCGTGGGCAAGCTAGACGACCCCCTGCACCTGCGCTGCACCAGCTCTCCGGGTAGGGCCGCGGCAGCAGGCGCTCGGGCGTTGCTCTTCCCTCCTCACCCACCCACCCTGAGGGAGGCGGGCAGGAGGGTGCCGGGGCCTCAGGCCAGGCTCTGCCCCTCACCGGTTCTCCCTGTGCTGGCAGACTACCTGGTGAGCAGGGCCCAGGCTGCCCTGGATGCCGTGAGCACCCTGGAGAAGGGCCACGCTCAATACCTGATCTCCAGGGCAGGTGAGTGCAGCTGGGGCCGGCCTGGGCAGGGCAGAGGCCGCCAGCGGTGGTGACCCGGGCCCACGGGCCATTGCTGCCTCCTGCTTTCGGGGCGGTTTCCCACCACAGGCGCCTCTCCAGTAAGCCCCAGCCCGGTTCCAGAGATCAGCCCTTCGGGCCAGGGGTCACAGAGACCCGGGGGTGGTTCCTGCGATGCTGCTTTCCAGCTGCGTGACCTTGGCCCGGCCCCCTCCCACTGAGAGCTGGGGTACTGGAGCCTGTGTGGGCTTGCCAGGCAGGAGAGGCACCACCAGGGCCTGTTCCAGAGCAGCAGCGTTGAGGGTTGTTGTTCTTCCCGCATAGACGCCTCTGCCCTTGTGGCAGCCCTGACCCGGTTCTCCCACCTGGCCGCGGACACCATCGTCCATGGCAGTGCCACCTCCCACCTGGCCCCCACTGACCCTGCTGACCGTAAGTGCGCCCTGGGCTTGTCACACGAGCTCCTCCCCGTGGACCTGGGAAAGGGGGGCGGCTGCTGATAGGTCCTGGCGTCAGACCCAGCTAGGGTCTCCCCGGGTTCTCGGCACTGGCTCCCCTCAGCCCTCTCCCCCCAGGCCTGATCGACACCTGCAGGGAGTGTGGAGTGCGGGCGCTGGAGCTCGTGAGGCAGCTGCAGGATCAGCAGGCTCTGCTGCAGGCCCAGCCCAGCCTGGTGCAGACCCCCCTGCAGGGCATCCTTCAGCTGGGCCAGGTGAGGTGTGCAGCCGGGATGCCGAGTGTGGGTCAGGGTCTGCAGGGGGGCGGTGGTGCTGGGCTGGGGTCCCTAGCTTCTCTGCACCTCCTTCCAGTTTGGGCTGAATAGGTGCTCACGTGTAGAACCTGTAGCTGTGGGACACGGGGTGGGTGGATACAGAGCACTACTCTCTAGGGCCCGGCAGCCCCAGTCTCGCTCCCAGGCTCTGTGGGGTGGTGGGAGGTGGAATCCACCTCCTCTGACTCCTGGATTCCCTCATCCCCCAGGAGCTGAAGCCCAAGATCCTGGACGTGCGTCAGGAGGAACTCGGGGCTGTGGTGGACAAGGAGATGGCGGCCACGTCTGCGGCCATCGAAGATGCGGTGCGGAGAATCGAGGTGAGGACCAGGGTGCAGGAGCCCCGGGGGCGCTGGGCTGAGTGCGGGCTGCACCCCCCTCCGCACTCAGCCTCTGTGCGACGGCCAGACGGCCTCTGCAGGTCAGAGGTGGGAGGGTGGGTGGGGGCCCTGGTGTTCGGGCCCTGGGCCTCACCTCCCTGGCTCCGGGGCTGGTCCAGTGCGGGTGTCCCCTTTCCTCGCACGCTGCCCTCCTCCCCACCCACTCAAAGCTCTGCCATCGGGTGTAGGACGTGATGAACCAGGCCCGCCATGCCAGCTCTGGGGTGAAGCTGGAGGTGAATGAGAGGTGAGACCTACTTCTGCCCGCCAGTCGCCCCAGGGCGGGTTCCCCAGTTTTTCCAGATGGGGGGGGAGGGGCTTCTGCTCTCCTGACTGCTTAGCTCTCCAGAAAGAAGGCCTGGGAACCGCAGAGCACGCCCGACCCTGTGGGCCCACCTGCCGAGCACCCTGATGCCTCCGTGGCTTCTGGGGCCGCACTGCAGCTCCTTTTCTCTCTTTTCCTCACCCTTCTGCTCCTCTCAGGATCCTCAACTCCTGCACAGACCTGATGAAGGTGAGTGGCTGGCTGGGACCCAGGGCGGGCCCCGTGCCTGGCCGGGCCCCCAAGAATGACACACGTCTTGGTCTTGGCAGGCCATCCGGCTCCTGGTGACAACATCCACGAGCCTGCAGAAGGAGATCGTGGAGAGCGGCAGGGTGAGCTGGGCCGCTGGTCTCACGGGGCCAGGTGGGACCCCTTCCCTAGCGGGCAGGCTGCACAGCTAGGCCATCGAGGGACAGGTTCCTGAAAGGGGCCTGACTCCAGAGCCCTCTCGGTCGCGGATCACCCGCCCTGTGGCTTAAGCCGACCACGGGACTCTTCTTGGGCATAAGACGCCCGAGTGTGCAGTGCTGACAGGCCCTCCCAGTGCATGCAGCGCACCTGGGAATCCCAGACCAATCCTTCACGGCCCAGGGATGCGCCCTAGTGGCCGGGGTGAGGGGAGGAGGGCCCACCCGCGGGGATCTGTTGCCACCCAGGACGTCCTTGACTGGTCCACCCCGCCCTCCTGTCGCCACTAGGGGGCAGCCACGCAGCAGGAATTTTACGCCAAGAATTCCAGGTGGACGGAAGGCCTCATCTCCGCCTCCAAGGCCGTGGGCTGGGGAGCTACGCAGCTGGTGTATGTTGCCTCAGGTCGGGGGGGGCAGCAGGGTGTGTGGTGCTCAGGGTCTGGGGAGGGGTGTTGAGGCGGCCTGCCGTCCAGGGGGTCGGAGACCCAGGCCCTGCCCGGCTCTGCCCCCAGGGAGTCAGCTGACAGGGTGGTGCTTCACACGGGCAAGTACGAGGAGCTCATCGTCTGCTCCCACGAGATCGCGGCCAGCACAGCCCAGCTGGTGGCGGCCTCCAAGGTGAGCCTCCCCTAGGGCTCCTGGGCTCCCGACTGTGGCGGCGGCACCACGTGTGGCGGGGAGACCGTGGGCGTGGGGGTGGTGCAGCCAGCAGGCCGTTCTGCCCCCCCAGGTGAAGGCCGACAAGCACAGCCCACACCTGAGTCGCCTGCAGGAATGCTCACGTGCCGTCAATGAGATGGCCGCCAGCGTGGTGGCCTCCACCAGGTCGGGCCAGGAGCAGATCGAGGACAGAGGCGAGTGCTGGGGCCCCGGTGCAGCGGCCGGGCTGGGGGCGGGTGCCCAGATGCTTACCCATTCCCCTCTGGCCGCAGACACCATGGACTTCTCCGGCCTCTCCCTCATCAAGCTGAAGAAGCAGGAGATGGAGACCCAGGTGGGCGCCCTCGGCTGTCCCTCTCCAGTCCCCCCTCCTGCCCCCGTCCCTCTCCGGTCCCTCTCCCGCGGCTGAGCTCCGGGAAGGCGGGAGGGCCCCTGGGGCGAGGCCGTGGGCCTGCTGAGCGGCCGTGGGCCTGCTGAGCGGCCGCGCACCGGGCTGCAGGTGCGGGTCCTGGAGCTGGAGAAGACGCTGGAGGTGGAGCGCGTGCGGCTGGGCGAGCTGCGGAAGCAGCACTACATGCTGGCCGGGGCCGTGGGGACGCCCGGTGCGGATGAGCCCGGCCGGCCCAGCGCTGCCCCCCGCGGTGGGACCTCCAAGAAGCCGCCCCTGGCCCAGAAGCCCAGCGTGGCCCCCAGGCAGGACCAGCAGGTGCGGGGAGTCAGTGCGGGTGGGGGGTGACAGCAGAGGGGCCCCAGGAGTGCTGTCCCGGCCTCTGCTCACTGGCCTGTGGGGCAGCGGGCCTTGGGGACGGTCAGAAGCCACTGACCAGTGGGGGCAGACACACGGCCCCAGCAACGCAGGGAGCACGGCAGGTGCCAAGGGCTCGTGCCAGGGAAGGGGCAGGGGCCAAGGAGCGGCGGGGTGCCTGGGGCCCGGCGCAAGGCATGTCAGGCACTCCTGGCCGTGGCCACCGAGCCCCCTCACCTTTGACTCCTGCAGCTTGACAAAAAGGATGGCAGCTACGCGGCTCCACTCGTCAACTACTAGCCACTACCACCCCCGCGCCCGAGGGGTCCAGCGGGGAGGCTGACGGCCAGGCCTGGGCCTCGTGGCTGAGGAGCCTCTGAGAAGGCCCAGCCCTCGCTGAGCGCAAGGGCTCAGGGCTGACCGGGGCTGACCGGAGCAGTTCTTCCCGGACGAGAGCCTAGTTACCTGCAACAGGAACTTCTCAGAGCAGCCAGGACCCAGCAGGCCTGAGCCATAGCTCTTCAGGAAATACACGGAGCATTTCTAATATTCTGAGTTAGATCTTTTGTGAGTTTGTGTGCAACACACCAGAAAGCAGGGCTACGGGAAGGGGTGTTTGTTTGGGCCGGGCCTCCCCTGCCCCTGGGACTCGTGGTCTGAGGTTAGAGGTGACTAGAACACAGTCTGTGCTGGCTGTTGGGGACATGGGGAAGACATCACCTGTTCGTGGCCTTCTTGGGACCTGGTGCGGCCTCAGGCAAAGCAGGATGCTCTTAGGTGGGCTGGGGGTAGCGCCCCTTTCTCCTTGGGCCTCGCTCTAGGGCGTCAGTGACCGTGAGCGCTGAGGACGAGACCCTTGCCTGGGAAGGGGGACAGGCCGGGTGCTGCCATCCTCCTGGAGTCTGTTCCTGCTGGAACCTGCGGTGACCCTCCTGCTTCCTGTTTTTCTTTCCCCTGGTCTGGCTGCCCCTCCCCAGGCCCAGCCACCTCATTCCTCCCTTTGCCTCCCCATCCCTGGGAGGTTTCCAGCCCTCCCGCAGGCCTCTCCAACTTAGCCAGAAAAAGCCCAGAAACTAGGAGCTGCCTGCGCCCTCTTCGGATCAGATCAAAGGCACCTGGTGCTCCTGGGGCAGGGGGCAGCCCTCCGGGAGGGCTGAACGCGCTCTCCTCGAGCCCCCCGCCTCCTCCTGGGAAGAGGGAGGCCTGGCTGGAAGGAAGAATCTCGGCCTGGAGAGGAGCACAAGGCGGCAGCTCGATTCGCTTTGCGTGTAGTATTTCCTCGTGTTGAAGTGTCTGTCAGATCAGCAATAAACCGCACTTTGACTGTTGTCACCCCACAGTGAGAGGCTGCGCCTGCTTCTTCATTTCTCCAGGGCCAGTACGCTGGGGAGGGGAGGGACCCCCGTAGTTTCTGCAGGAAACAGTGGAACATGGGAGCCACAGAAAACCTTCCCGCTTCCGGTTCTGCCAAGAAGTGTCCGGCTCGTTTCCCGGGAGGTTTGTGACTCTGGGACGCTTGTTTGGGGAGTCTAAGGGCTCTTCTCTGAGAGGCCTCTGTTCCCAGCCAGAGGCCCCCTCGGGTCTTGATCCCCCTCCCCCAGCGCTGTTGGAAGCTCCGCCTCTTTCAGGGAGGGAGGGGTGAGGCCGATTCCTCAGTTACAAATCTTATCTGAAGGATTTCACCTGAATTTCACGCCTGAGCTTGGTGGTGACCCTGACCCCTGGCTGGACTTGACTGCAGTGGCCAAACCAGCCTTTACACTGGAGAACTTACCAGGCGTCTATGTTCCTGAGAGTGCAGCTGGCTGTGCCCACACCCACGTTCCCTGGAAGCACCCCGTGGCCGGCTGCCCTCAGCAACCGCACCCCTCCCCCAAGGTCACCAGCATTTGTGGATCCAAAGGACGGCGCAGGTCGGGGAGGAAAAGGGCACCTCATGTGGCTCCTGCCGTGTGGCAAGCACGCCACTCCCCCGCCTCGGTTTCCCCGAGGATGAAATGGGGCTGTGAGGGGGCGGGTGTGGTCAGGTGAGAAAGGGCTTTGAAAACTAGCCTCCGTGAACTGGAAGGGCAGTGAGAGGGAGCAGTGTCTGGTCCTTATTTGCAAGGAAAACAGCTTCGGCAAACAGACTAAAGCAGATGGTTCTCTCACCAAATCCAAACCAGTGAAGGCTGGTGTGAGCCGACTGCACCTAGGTCCTCAGTGAGCACACGTCGCGGTGGAGCCCCGCAGTGCGTGCAGCACCTACCAGTCCGGCTGAGGTCAGGCACTGGTCCTCCCTGGATGTCCCGTGAGCAAAGCAGCCCCGACGAGGGAGGAATCACACGTGGCTCTGTCCAGCCCAGCGCCCCCAAGGGGGGTGGACTGCAGATTTGGCTGTAAGCTTCCCAGCAGCCACTGGGAAAAGACAAAACTGTCAGTCACATTCTCATGAACAAAAAAGCAAGGCGATTTCTCAGGAAACGCTTCCCTCTTACAGGAAAGCCATAGCAGTGTCTCCTAGACACCCTCCCGGCACTGTGACACGAAGGCAATGGCATCTGTTTAGAGGACACAGCGATAGGGAAGCTTTCACGGGGCTGCTTCGTGCTCGTGTTCCACAAAGGCCCCAGCGGGCAGTGAGGTCCCTCCTCCCAGCCGCCAGCAGCGCATGACTTGGCCACGGGTCCCCTTTAAACACCTGTGGGCGAGTCTCAGAGCAGAATGCCGGCCACAGGATTGTATCATTTACTTGAAATCAGCAGAGAATGTTCTAAGTAGAGTTTCCATCAGCTGTGCAGCTGGCCTGTGGACAGAAGCCGGGGGGGGGGTGGGGAACTGAGCCCAGGGGGCACCCTGAGTCCCCTGCTGAGGCCCTGGCAGGGCGGCTAGGACCCCAAAGACACCCCGACACAGGAGGAGCGCGCTTCCTTCTGCCTCTTTTGGTGCATATTTGAGATTCTCGGATCAAGACCAACCACCTCAGTGGCCTTTAGTTTTTGTAACTTCAGAGCCACACCAGTCAGCCTCGCTGTTGGAACGCTGACTGCTGATACTCTAGAACCAAACACGTCATGAGGGTCCCCAGGCAAATAAAGGACAGGGCCGTTATTAACAATTCTCTATTTATTAAAAGGGGTCTTAACAGCTTTACAAGCACAGTTCAGATGTGGCCCTGGAGACGGCAAGGCCAGCCTGGCGGCCCCTCCCCCACATCAACACCGAGCGCACACGTTTGGCTGCGCCCCTTGCAGGCGGCAGAGGTGAGGGCTGGTGGCACCACTCTCGAGAGACACAGGCGTTAACAGGCCCACCTGACTGGCAGGGCAGTAAATCGTCCTATACAGCTGTTCTCTTTAAAAACAATTACAATACAGCAGGAGTTCAAGTCCAGGAGTAGAAACGTACAGTAACTGAGGACAAAGGTTGGTGGCCTCGCCCAGGGCCTGCCGGGACAGACCCCATTTGAGCTCTGCCTGGATTCTGTCACCTGGGTAGCAGCCAGTTGGGGAGTCACAGGCCAGAGTCAGGAGTTCCACAACTGAGCACACGGGCCTTTTTTGGTCAACAGGTGGGCGGCAACGCTACCCCCAGCCCCGCCTGGGGCCCTGGGAATCCGGCACACGTGGCACATGCGGATGAGAACCCAGGGGGCAGGCACAGCCTGGGGTGTTGCCAGAGCATCGGAGATTGTTGGTACCTCCCTAACACTGAGGGGCAGGCTTTCTCCAGACTGAGCTGAGATGCTGCTGGCATCCCTCTGTCACACCCCTGCCCCAAGGCCGAGCCAGAGGCAGAGAATATTGGCTAAGGGCATTCTGGTTCAAGGCGGGTGGGCTTTTCTTCCACCTGCAACACAACAAGGAACGCAGACAAGCCCCTCCCGGAACGCAGAGCCGCCGGGGCAGCAGCGGCCGGTGACGCCGCCCCAGCGCCTGTCCGGCCACTCCTGGCACCAGGTAAGCTAAGGCACAGCACGGGCCCCGCGGGGGCGACCATGCACTGCTTGCAAGAAAGGAAACTGCGTTCACTTCATCTGCACTCTCAACCTGCTCAGAACAGTATGTGCATTTTTCATAAAGTTTCCCTGAATGGTCTTATGAGTGTCAAAAAAGTTTTCTTTCCCAATATAAAACAGGAAAATCACACACATAGTAAAAATATTGGAGGAGTACTTCTTCATAGAGAGCCTCGGGCTGGCTCGAGGCGGAGGCAGAGGAGGAGCTGGGGCCGTCATCTGCTGTGCCAAGTTCAGCTCCCGGCCACCTCCTCACCCGCCGCAGCTCGCCCGGCCCCTGGACGTGGCAGGGGGCCGAGTGCAAACTCCGAGGGTGGCTTTGAAGCATCCAGGCTCGGGGGAGGGAGGGACTCTGAGGACTGCCCGCCCCACACGGGTTCAGGAAGCACCTTCCGGGCTGGCCCACCCGACCGGCCCCCACCAGAGGCCGCGGTGGGCAGTGGGCTGGGACCCACAGAACTGTCTTGAAAATAAAGCAGAAATGATGAACCATGCTTATTAAATAAAGCTGCAACGGGAGGACCACGATCCTACGTGGGAACGGAGGCGGGGGGGGGGGTGGGGGGGAGACGACGACTTTCCCCAAACTCACAAATTCAACGCCAGACTGAGGAATCATACCGAGAACACAAACCAGCGCGACCACGGGATGCCCGGCTGAGGCCCAGCGCACAACCGCCTAGGTGTCCACAACCAGGGTTCTACGTGTGCTTACCACTGACCTACGGCTCTACAACCAGATGGACGCCCTGGCCCGAGCACCAGAGCCCCTGGCAGAGCAGCCGGTGCTCACGGCCTCCATCTGCGTGCGCGCACCCGGCCAGCAGGCGCCGGCGAGGGAGTCTCACGGGGAGGACGAGGGCCGCTCACTGGAGGATGAAGCCTGGCTGGTGCGGAGGCAGCCGGGGCGGGGGTCTCTGGGGCAGCGCCGGCGGGTACGGTGGCAACACAAACTGCTGCAGGGAGAAGCCCTGCTGTGCGGGGAGGCCCCCGCGCGGGGGCAGCGGTGGGCACTGCGCCACTGGGTGCGGGGGGCCCTGTCCTGAGCTCAGGGCGGCGGCGAACGGCGTGGCTAAGCGTCCCGCAGGCACCAGGGGCGGTGGGGGAGGGATGCGCCGAGGCACCGCGGAGGGGGGCCCGCTGGCCTCCGGGGAGGGGTAGGGCAGGGGGGCAGTGGGCGCTGGCTCGGGCACCCTGGGGGGCAGCGGGGCCGGCGGCAGGCCCTGTGGAAGTCTCTGCCCCTTCAGCACCATCTCCTGGAGCTTCTCGATTTTAACCCTTCGCATGTGGGCCAGTTTCCGCTTGCTCTGATAGACATCAATGAAGGAGTCCAGGGGAAGCTCTCCATCGAGAAACTTCTCTGCCATGTTCTGGAGGAGCAGGAGAAACCCGGTTCACGGGGCAAGTCAGCCGTGAGGACACCCATCCCTTCCCTGTCCCCGGCCGCTCCTGGTGCCCCACCCGGGCCGAGCGAGCGGGAAGAGAGGTGCTGGTCCCACCTGCCGGACAGGCAGCGGGCCCTGGGGAGAGCCCGCCTTAAGGTGAGGGGCCCGAGCTGCTAAGCCCCCGGCCGAGACCAGCGTTTCCCTCCCTCCACTGGCTGCACCCTGCCAGCCCCACACGGTCAGCAGGACAGAAACTCGCTCGCACCAACGAGGGCCACCCCGCCCGACGGTTCCTCAGAGCACTCGGCCTAGTCCCGAGAGGCTACAACCACACAACTTTGGACCCTGACTCATTTCCTTACGGCTCAGCGAGGCTTAAGCCTCGGGTGCTCAGCTGGTCGTGCCCACAGGCTCTGCCCGGCCAGCTGACGCAGACGGGACGGGCGCCGATTCACAGTGTAGCGTGCACCCCTCACCTGAGGACCAGACCGCCCCCGCTGCCTCCCTGGCCCCCAGGCTGGCGCTCTCCCCAGCCCACCGGCTGGGCTGCCCACTCCGCGCAGCCGGCACGCCTGGCCCTGGGGGAACTGGGCCCAGGCACAGGTAACTGCCCTGGGGCGTCCCGCTGGGCTGGCTGGATTTACCTCGGTGTCCTCCTCGATCTTGGCCCCTTCCGCCTGCAGAAGTGCTAACAGGGTCTCCAAGGAAGCGCTGCTGGACTGTTTATCTGGAAGAAGCAGGAGGCACGAGAGCGTGAGGGGCACGGGCACACCCTCAGAAACCACCATGACCCCCGGCCCCTCAGGACGACACGCTCCCCCAGTCTCCTCCCCACTTCCCTTTCGAAGAAAGAGTGTACTTTCGCTGGACAGGCGACAGGAGGGTCACACCTACTGAGCTGACTTTCCAGGAAGCTGAGAGGAAAGGCCGTAACGGCAGCCGGCGTCACCCTCCCGCCTCACAATACAGGGGCGATTACTGAACGTGTGACCCAACCTTGCAACCTAACCCTGCAATTAACCCTATAATTTATTTCCTTTGGAGTTCTGAGTGATAATTTACATAAACACATAAAGTATACACATCTTAGGTGCACCACCTGAATTTTTACATATATATGTATATATGTATTTACATAGACAAACCCAACCACCATGACCCAGCCTGGGATACAGAGTGTTTGCAAAGGCTCCCCAGGCCACTCCCAGAGTGCCCTCCACTACCCAAGAGTCCTGCCTGCTTCTGAACTTCACACAAGTGGAACCACACAGTATGTGCTCTGTGCTGGCCTCTTCCGCTCAATACCATGTCTCCGAGACCATCCGTGTTGCTGCATGAACCGGCAGTTCATTTCTTTCCGCGCTTTGTGGCACTGAAAGTTGTGTAAGTGTCACAACCTACCCACCATTCTGTACATGGACACTTAGACTGTTTCCAAATTTGGCTCTCACAAGGCAAGCTATAACGAACATTCTTGTGTGCATCTTTTTTTTGTGTGTGTGTGTGTGTGGTATGCGGGCCTCTCACTGTTGTGGCCTCTCCCATTGCGGAGCACAGGCTCCGGACATGCAGGGTCAGCGGCCGTGGCTCACAGGCCTAGCCGCTCCACAGCATGTGGGATCTTCCCGGACCAGGTCACGAACCTGTGTCCCCTGCATCAGCAGGCGGACTCTCAACCACTACGCCACCAGGGAAGCCCGTTGTGTGCATCTTTTGATAGACATGAGTGAACGTTCGCTTCTGTTGGGGAGACACCCAGCAGTGGAACTGCTGAATCATAGAGCATGCCTACTTTTCACTGTAGCAGGTGCTAACAGCTTCTCCAATTCTCACTCCTCCCAGCAATGGAAGAACCGCGCATCCCCACCAGCACTGGTGTTGCCAGTCTTTTCACCTTTACTCATTCTGGTCGGGTGTGTTACAGTGCATTTTTACTGCAGTTACACAGATACAGGAATCATGGTATCGGACGTCACTGTACACTTCACTGAAGGGGGTGATTTTTTAACCTTCTCTCTCCTTTTTTTTTTTTTTGGGCTGTGCCCCTCGGCTTGTGAGATCTTAGTTCTCTGATCAGGGATTGAACCCAGGGCCACGGCAGTGAAAGCACTGAGTCCTAACAACTGGACCACCAGGGAACTCCCCTTTTAACCTTCTCTTAATCTCAGTTTCCTTGAAAGCTACCCCCAATGCACTCAGCCTTCAACAATAGTCAATGCCTGCGTCACTTCATAATGGCTGCAAAGTAAAGTGTGACATTAAAATAAAGTATTCCAGTGATGAATATTTTTCAACATTAACTGTGAGGGCCTAACTTCAAGGATAAAGCATTCGTTGTATATCATAATTCAGAAAAATTGCCTTTTTTCTATACTGTTTGGAAGAGGTAGAGTCTTGTTTAAAAAGTAGTCAAGGGCTTCCCTGGTGGCGCAGTGGTTGAGAGTCCACCTGCCGATGCAGGGGACATGGGTTCGTGCCCCGATCCGGGAAGATCCCACATGCCGCGAAGCGGCTGGGCCCGTGAGCCATGGCCGCTGAGCCTGCGCGTCCGGAGCCTGTGCTCCGCAACGGGAGGCCACAACAGTGAGAGGTCCGCGTACCGCAAAAAAAAAAAAAAAAAAAAAAAAAAAGTAGTCAAGTCTATTCTTCTAAATTACTGACACAATCCTATATATAAACTATTTTTTCACAGCAGTAGTGACTGCCTTAATCTGAAATTGCCCCACAGTAACACTTCTTTCCTGGTTAGTGCAACAGCTTGGAAATGCAACCTTCCCTCAGCTCTTTATTCTTGAAAGATCACCCTAAAAGAGTTACCTAATTTGGTCTTTTTTATCTGATAGGCTTCAAAGAGCACCTGGAGTTCCTGGTATTTTTGGGTCAAACGTGCTTTCAGAGAGTCCAGCTGGGGCTGGTAGAGAAGGTTTCCTTCTGCCAGGCTCCGGTTGCTGGCCAGCGTCATTTCTTTGTTAAGCTGAACATTCTGCGTCTGCAAAGACCATACAGGGTGATGAGAACCAGCGTGTGAGCCCCAAGCCCCACCCCCGGGGCCACCGCAGCAGCTTCTGTTTGGCTGGGCAGCTGCCCCCACCCCAACGCCAGCCCCGATTTCTAGTTTGGACGCTGCTCCCGTTCTTAAAGAGCGAGACCACTTCCTCTCCTTCAGGCCTGCAGGACGGGCTTTGTCCCAGGACCTGCTGAAGCTTTTACCCCAGGAGCTGTGCTGTGACCGGAATTCCTTACCACTGCCATTGTGCTCTTAGGAGTGAACGGCTCTAAAGATTTAGAGCTAGAGTTTTCCAAAACGAGTTGCTGCTGTTCCAGAGAAGTGAAAGAATCACTTTTTATCAGAGGAGGGCCAGTTGGCATGGTGTCAATTCAGGCTTAGTCATCAGGCTTTGAGATCAAACGCGAGAGCCCGGGACCCTGGGAAGGAATCCACTCAGGGGCCCTGTTCTACTCTGTCCCTACGCCCAACACCAGCTCTTCACGTCTGAGCAGAGGCCTGAGCCTCCCCAGCTCCTGACCGCTGGTCCATCAGCACCGCTGATCCAAAGCTGGGGGCGGGGATTTATGTGCCCAACAGGGGTCCTGTGCTTCCGGGGGTGACAGGTCACGTGTGGGTGGAGAAGCCCGCCTGGACCTCAGGGGTGAGAGGGGTTAATGCGAGGTCTGAGACAAGGTGAGGAAGTCCTAATGAAACGTAACCAGAAGTACATTGAATAAAAAAGCAAAAATACCAACGTGTCTTACTTCTAGTTCAGCCCCCTTTCCACTTGCTGCTGAGGGGCTCCTCCACGGCCTGCAGCCACCTCGCTTTCTGGACTTGAAGTCTTATTTGCCCCCGTTTCTCTCCAAAGGTCTCCGTCAGCCCCACACCAGCCATCCTGCCCTCCCCTTGATATTTTCTACACCCCGCCCCACCCAGGCTATTTTCGCTGCTACTTCCTTCCTCTTGCTCGTCTGACTGTAGGTTCCTGGCCTGGCTGCCTCCGCTTCAACCCCTCCCCCTCCAGCCATACCCTTTGGCGCTAGCGCACAATTCCCAGCACGCGTGCACGCACACGCGCGCACACACACACACGTGTGAGAACAAAGAAAGAGCCTTAGATGTAGGTCTCTAGCAGGAGGCCCTGACCACCGAGTGGGGGGCTCCTCTCCTCAGCAGACACACAGTCTGCATCTCTCGCACGGCCCACAGGGCAGGGCCCTCAAGATTAGGCTCAGGGTAAAGCAAAATTTAAGTTCAAACAGAAAATGAAGCCTCTAGCTCAATACTATCAAACTAGCACGGCGGAAACACTCTCCCCTCTCTCACTGCTGCTTTCAGCCAGCAAGGACTGTGAGGGCTGGAAGGACCTAGTTTAACTGGGCTCCTGGTCCTGCAGGCTGTGGAGGGGTCCTGGGGGGCTCCCAGCACCGCCCCAAGCCCTACCCACAGCAGCTCGGCCTCCAGGTACATTGCATCCAGAGGTCCTGCAGAAGAGCCTTTCCTTCGATGAAGCCATTTAAGGGAACATGCAAGCCAACCAGTGCACAGCCACCCTGGAAAACAGCGCGGCAATTTCTTTTAAAACAAAACAGGTAACTACCTTACCATCCAGAAATTGTACACCTGGGCATTTATTCCAGAGAAATGAAAGTTTATGTTCACACAAAAGCCTGCACGTGAATGTTCAGAACGGCCTTCTGTGTAATCAAAAGCTTGAAGCCACCCAGGTGTCCTTCAGCAGGTGAACGGCTAAATGCAGTACTACACCCACACCGTGAGCAGAGCACAGACCTAAGGAAGAATGGGCTACTGAGACACGTGCAACTTGGATGGAGATCCAGGGGACAGGCTAAGCGAAAGAAACCCGCCCAGAGGGTCACAGCCTCCAAGATTCTGTGTATACAACATTCTTGAAAGGACAAAACTACAGAAATGGAGATGGATTCGTGGTTGGGGGTAGGGAAGTGACTGTACGAGGCGACAGGAAGGCCCTTGTGGCCACGGTGCCCTGCTCTGACCATATCTGTGTCAAAATTCTGGCTTGGGAGTGGACTAGAATTTTGCAAGATGTTGTCAGTGGGGGAACCCGGGTGAAGGCTCCACAGGATCTCTGTGTTATTTCTTACAGCTGCATGTGAATCTACAATTATCTCAAAATTTAAACTTTAATTATAAATAAATAAGACAGACTATTGATGAGATCTTCTGCTCCGACTGGTCTCATCTGATGGACGGGAAGGGGCAGGTATTCAAGGCCACCGTCAGGACCCACTGCCCCGTGCATGCCATCATTCTGACTCAATCAGTTCTGTGTTCAATAAACACTTACCGAGCAACTGTGATTTGTCAGGCCCTGAGTGAGGCCCAGAGAACTGAGAGGAACAGGCACCCTCCTATTCTCAAACTGAGAATCAGCGAAAATGGAGCCGAACTCGTCAGGCCCTGACCTCTGAGCCCTGGGGTGACCTGGTCCTCACTCGCCCCGGCCCGGCAGTTCTGAGAACCAGCCAAGCTCTCCCTGAGCAGGCCCCCGGCTCCGCCTCACTGCCTGGTCCCAGCTGCGCGCCCTGTCCACAGAGGCCTCCCTGGCCGTCCTCGCTAAGCCAGCAGCCGCCCTCTGTCACAGCACCTGTTTCCTTCCTGCCACCAATGGCAACCAGTGAGCACTACGTTTGTGCGCCCGCTCACTGTTACCCCCTTTGGGTATCCCGTCATCTGTGGTGTGCCAAACAGCCAGCACACAGCAGCCACTCAGCAAGGATCTGCGGAATCAATCAGAGAGGCCCTCTCAGCCCCTAAGAAGCCAGTCACTTGAGGCTGGATCTGGCAAGCTAGGTGGGTAACAAAACGCAGAGTCAAAAAGAAAAAAACCATGAGCTGTGCTTGCCAAGCAACAAATGCCCCAAATCCTTTATGCAACAGACGGGCTCCCGTGATAGAGGAACCCTTAGGGACTGTGGTGGAGGGTCTCACTCGTCCTGGATCTAAGGGCCATCCGATCAGGAGTTTCCCCAAGTCTTCAGCGCAGGCAGACCACAAGCACAGGGGTCCCGAGGGGCCACTGGAAAGGCATCGCGTGAGGGAAGTACACCTCCTAGCACCGCCAAGTGCCAGCCTACCACGGGGGTTCTCAGCATCAGCTGAACTACCTGAAGGCAAGGGGGCGCTGACAAGTTCCCCAGGCCCAGACCAGCCCCAGATGAGCCCAATTGTCTAGGAGGGGACCCAGGCCTAGAGAGTGTCTTCAAAGCCCCCAGGTGATCCTTGCCTCACAGTTCCATCCTAAAATATATCTACGAATAAAGTTTATTCTCCTGGGGTCCAAGTCAGGTCAGAATCACTTCTCCTACAACATGTCATGCGCCAAATGCAGAGGCAAAATAAAATTCCAACCAATGCAGACGACCGTCACGCTGGCTGTGCTCTTTCTATCCCCGGGTGCTCAGATGTTTTTACAAGACTATCAGGAAATTCTCAGTGGCCACCCAGGGCACACCCGCACCCTCTCCAGGTGGACAGTGGAGACAGTGGTGGCGGGAGCGGTGGCCAGGGCGTAGGCTGAAGTGGGGAAAAGCCTCTGATAAAGCTCTTCCAGCACAAGCATCGGTGCCCAAACACGCCTTTGATGCTGCATTAGAGAAAGACCTTCCTCCCCAACATTCCTTTTCATCATCCCAGTTGAGGAAAACTGGGAGGAAGCAGCCAGACTTGTTCTGTCGTTTGCAAAGGACTCGGGGGGACCCTGCACACCACACTCAGCAAGGCCTAAGTGGCAGCCACCGTGAATGACGTGCAGTCTGACTCTCCAGCCCCCATCCTCCTGATCCAAGGACCCGTGCGAGAGGAGGCCGCGTGTGGAGCCATACGCCCTGAAATTGAAAACTGGGTCCCAGCCTCTTGATGGTTTCTCATGATTCTTTTTCTTAACCACAGAGAAATCTTTTCAGGAAATAAACTGTGGTAATGAAACATTTTTATAAATGTACTCAGTTTCACTTCAGTTTCCTTTTCTGTTCAAAATCAAAGAAAACTGAGACGTGTGACAGCACTATTTACAGTAAGATCCATTTATACAGTGACTTCTGCCCATCTGTCCATCCGTGAGCAGGGCTGTCTCAATGGATGGTCACCCAAAGCTAACAGCAACCTCTCAGTGGTGCGACTTTTTTTTTTACTTTCCTCTTTCTACTTGTGTATAGTGTTTGAATCATTTATAATAAGCATGTATAAATTTATAGAAAGTAATTATGTTTTAATTTAAAAAAAAAACCTGTTAGGTATTAGTAGAACCAGAAGGGCAGAGGCTCTAGGGAGATAAGCTGCCTTTGTTTACAACAAACAAAAAACCAAGGTCTTTTACATATACTGGTCCAGGCAGAGTGGGAGGCTTACATCACTGTATGACATTTTCACAGAATGTACATTCTACCTCAAATGCACAGGTCATTATTTGGGTTGGGGGAGTGTGGAAGAAAATAAAGTTGGTGAGGAGGAAAACAGACATAAACTCCCCTCTGCATGACACACGCAGTGGTTACAATTGAGAGGCACTCGGGGCCAGGACGGGGGCCTGCCTGCGCCCCACTGTCCAGAGCTGGGTCAAGGTTTGGGTCTGCAGTGGATGTTTTCCAAACCAGATGCTTCCACAATGTGAAGTTCTGATTTAAGCTGGCCTGTCTGCCCCTTCAACTATAATTATAACTGTGCCTTCCTATAAACACTACAATGGGCAAATCTGCCTATGTTTCCAAGCTAAATCTTTTATGGGAAAATACTCAGAGTAGTCCCTTACTCCCCCTTTACACTATAATATAATCCTTATCATAACAAAGTAAATGACATTATTGGATTATGTGAGCAAATTTCAACAAAATAGATGGAAATTCTTGATCGTACTGAAGTTCTTTAAATGCTCAAAACCCAGTAAGGACACGGGAACTAAGATAAAAACACAGGTTTGGAGGATGTCCCTGGCAGTCCAGTGGTTAAGACTCTGCGCTTCCATTGCAGGGGGCACAGGTTCGATCCCAGCTCAGGGAACTAGATCCCCGCATGCCACGAGATGCAGTCCAAAAACAAAACAAACCAAAAAAACACGGGTTTGCCCTCTCACCTACTGCGATGCTAAGAGGCCTAGTATTTGTACAAAGTAAAGGATCCCATTTTATTTAACAAGTAAACATTCCGTCTGGCAGATAAAACACTCCTCACCAACAACTTTGCTCGAGCCCCTGCGTATAAAGCCCCTCCTCAAGGCCCTGCCCTGGCTGTGGCTCTGGGCCTTTTTCGACTCCGAGAGCCGCACGGAAAGCTACACACGCTCTCACTCCCTGATCGCCGGGTGCTCTCTGAGGCACAATTCACCGCTCCATCCATCCCTGTAAGTGTTCAGCTCGAAGCTGAACTGCACCAGCCCTGAGGGGTCTACACCCACATCTCCTTGTAAAGAACACCTTTACTAAACGCCCCTCGACTCCCCCAAGCTGAGCGCCCCCTGTTGCGCCAGAGACCCAACTGATATAACTGAACTGGCTTTCCTTCAGCACACAGTGACATCTGAGCTCTTTTTCGTGGCCTCACAGAGCACACCCCTGGTTTTACTCCGTATTGTAGTTCACGGTGCTTGTCCGTTCATCAGTTTATTCATTCATCCAAAAAAGGATTTTCTGAGGCACCGTTACGCGCTGACCCTGGGCAGGGCTGGCGATGGACACAGGGGCGAACGAGGCAGGCCGGACCCTGCCCTCGCGGAGTGCC
The DNA here is from genome assembly GCF_039906515.1 of Pseudorca crassidens. Classification (NCBI taxonomy): domain Eukaryota; kingdom Metazoa; phylum Chordata; class Mammalia; order Artiodactyla; family Delphinidae; genus Pseudorca; species Pseudorca crassidens. The sequence goes on from NC_090307.1 coordinate 85,175,113, forward strand.
CCTCGACTGAAGACAAATTAAACAAAGTCACACCAACAGCTATCACTGTATCACAATGGCGTTTTAACTCTCCTGCGAGAGTGACGGCTGCTTGTAGTGGGCTGAATAGTGGCTCCCCAAAAGAAATGTCCACATTCTAATCCCTGGAACCTGGGAATGTGACCTTATCTGGGGAAAGACTCTTTGCAGATGTAATTAAGTTAAAGAAGACAAAGGTCATCCTAGATTACCTGGGTCGTCCTAAATCCAATGGCAAGTGGGTTTATACAAGACACACAGAGGAGAACACATAGAGGAGAAAGTCATGTGAAGACAGAGGCAGGGAATGGAGTGATACGGTCACAAGCCAAGGAGGCCAGCAGCACCAGAAGCTGGAAGAGGCAAGCAACGGATTCTCTCCTAGAGTCTGTGGAGGGAGCATGGACACCCCTGATTTAGGACTTCTGGTCCCCCGGATTGTGAGAGAATAAATTTGTCTCGTTTTAAGCCACCAAGTTGTGTAATGTGTTACGGCATCCAGAGGACTTAATCCAGGGCTGGAATCTTCCACCTCTCCTTGAGATCCACTCTCCATCCTGCTCTGTGCCCCAGGGGCCAACTGGCTGAACCACATCCACCACTTAGGCCCCTTGCCTTCTGGTTCTAGCTGGATTCAGCGATGGGGACTGAGGGTGGGACGAGAGTGAAATGAGGAGGGGGTTCTCTGGGTCCCCTTCCTCTGGGGTCGCTGTAGGTGACCAAACCCCCCACCCCAATCAAAAGCAGCCCCCTCTCTCGTTCTCCACACCCAGCTCCATCCCTCAGGCCTGAGGCTGAGAAGTGCACACCTGTGGCCCGTTCTGCACCAGCCCTGGGGGGCTCTGAGTGCCCTGTCTCACCAAAGGCCTGACTGACAGAACTGGAATGGCTTTTCCCAGGAAATACAACGACGTCTGAGTTCACGCTCACCCTTCTGATGAGAACATCAGGCCCCTTAAGAGGAAAACTGAGCCCTGTTCACTCCCCGATACCCAGAACCCAGCACAGCACCCAGGCCAACACAGGCCTGCTGCTAAGTCTGTGTCCACCTCAATCCGGAGGACTCCTGATTGCTGGGCCTCAGGCCACACCTGCCAGTTGTTAAAACCTTGCTAAGCTGCTCTGAAGATTAGCTTCTTTGAATGTTTATAATAAACTTTTAAACAGTAACATCACAGATGGATGCTCGTTATTACAACCAACCAGGTGAAACTATCTGCACCCCTACTTTACCACAGGAGTGATCACAGTTTGGAAAAAAAGTATAAAGGGAAAAAATTAAGATTATGACAGTGATTGCTCTAAAGCGAAACTACCCATTACCGCGTAGACATCAGACATGCAACACACATGTGGAGACTCATTAGAGGCGGGTAGAATGTGGGAGTAATGTTTATGATTGTGATGGCCTGGAAGCCACAATACTTTACACATCTTTTTTTTTTTTTTAAGTCACTCATGAACTCCAGCACCTAGACTATGTATGGCTCATAACAGCCACCGCAACGTGCTCCAACACAGCGGCTTGCGCGTTTCATTCATTCATTCAAGAAATACTTAAGAAGCACCATTACGTGCCAGGCTCTGGGGGAACAACAACCAGAACACAGTCTGTCCTCCTGAGCATATATCTCCGCGTCAAGACCGCCACGGAGACGGGCGGTGTTCAGCTCACAGGGCCTAACTCCAGAGGGCGCCATTCACCCTGTGCTGCAGCCTGTAGCCCTGACTGCATCTGCTATTCCAAGAAAAGGCTCAGGGGAGGAGGACACATGTATATGTACGGCTGAGTCCCTCTGCTGTACACCTGAAATTATCAACATTGTTAATCAGCTATACCCAATATAAAAAGTTTAAAAAGAAAAGTTCAGGGGAAAAAAAAAAACAGATGCGAACTTAAAGATTTAAGTAAGACAACTTACTGGTGGCGACGTGACAGCTTCACTCTCGCCAGCACCTGACACAGTTCAACAATATCTGTGAACATTTCTTGAGTTCTCACCGCGTGCTTGGCACTGTGCCACCGTCCCTTCACGCATTATATCTCCTTAATCCTCTCAGCGAGGGTGAGACAGATTTGTCCCCATTTTACTCAGGAAGAAGGAAATGCAATCTTAGGGAGGTTTAAGAGATCACCAAAGTCACAAGTGTCAGGAAGTAACTCCAGAGGTATGACATTAAGAGTTAGGGCATTCTGTCTCCAGGTGTGTTTTCTACAGGATTACACCACGAATTATGCCACAGAACCTACCCTACTACAGTCTACCACCACTTCTCTATTTTCAAGTTCCAGTAATCACCTAAATTTCATTTCTATTTATGCCTCTCATTTACCCTTTTATTAGGATATTTCAAACACAAAGCAAAAGCAGAGGTAAGTATAATGAATCCCCGTGCGCCCTTCTCCCAGGTTCAGCCATTAGCGACATTTGCCAGTCTTGTTTCTTCTATACACCCCACTTTTGGGGGGGAAGTATTTTAAAGCAAATCTCGGCATAATATCATTTCACCCATAAAAACTTTAATATGTATCTTTAATGGGCAAGAACTTCATAACTTTAACTACAATGCTGTAACTACACTTACTAAAAATTCTTTAATTTCATCTTTTGTATGTATTGGCTTGAATTCCTCTGAGCATTCTGCCTCATCTGTTTGAGTATTGGAAATAATTTACACAGGGAAAGCAGGATGAATGTTTGATTTCGCCACCCCTCCACTTTTAAAGCCAACTTTTAGAAGATTGAGTTAGTGCTCAAGCAACCTCCAAAAACGACCAGTAAGCTTTTTCTGGAGGTGTCATTATTAAGTAACAGATTTTTAATCAGCTGTAGTCATTAATCTTCCTAATGCTCAAACTGTCCGTGGCCAGTGGGAGACACTTTGAGCTGGCTCTCAGGCTGACATACCCCAGAGGTTTGACAGCTGCCCTGCTCTCTGGTAAAACAAGATGTCCCAGACCAATCTGTACCTTTGCTGCCCCTAACTCAGGTGGGGCCTCCTCAAAGAAACACTGGTTCCTTTTGGTGGGAAATTCATTTTGATTTTGATACTTTCCTCTCCAAATAAAATTAAATAGAAAGTTATATATAATACAAAGATACAGAATGAAAGAAATCTTAGCCTTTTACTTTCCACTAGAGAAGTTCAGGTTGCATTCAGACTTTAAACATAGCAGGCTTATGGATTAGGTGATAAAAAGGCTGGCACGCATTCAGCCAGGTTAACCTCGTTTCCTTTTGTTGTGCTACACCTGATCTAGTTCACCAATTAATTTTACAGTAGATTTCACCAAAGTCACATGCAATTTGAGTTTGGGCTTTAATACTAAAGGTTAGGTTATCAGAAAACCCAAATTCATCTTCCATTCAGTGAAAAGACCTTCCCAGTGATGCACTCATTTCACCAGTCTTCCATTTGAAGGCGGGCTTTCAGGCGGAGCCTGTAATCCAAGCCTATAATATCCCAGAGGTGACCTGTAAACACAACCCAGTGTGGCTTGATTCAATCCAAATGTTCCCTGAGTTTCTATGAGAAAACTTAACAGTTGCTGAGTTGGACTGTTTAACATGTTAAAAAAATTAAGGATATGAAAATACAAAAAATCCAGTGAAAGAACTGTAGAACATCATGAAACTGTTCTAAAATACGACAATCTCGTGGGCTGTGCGAAACCATCTCCAAGGCTACAGCCTACTCGGGAAAGTAAATTTGCCAGCTGCTTATCAAACGTTCCACTGAAACAACCACTCAACAGAACATATTAGATTAATAAAGACTGCTACTTCTGATCGCAGATATCAAAATCCTTCTTGTTGAGAGAAACTCGCTGTCCTCAGAAAGTAGCAGACACTCGACCAATCCCTTCCATATGGAGCTGACTCCATCTTAAAAATTAGTATGTTATTCACCGTAAGTGCAACTGACCACAGGAAATGCAAAAAGCTAGGCTTGAAAATAAACGGACTCGCCCCAGGGAAGAAGTGGTCTCAGCTACACAGGATTTGATTGTTTTCTACTTCTGGCAGGCACAACATACCAGGGTGTTCTGTTGTATTTTTTTTTTTTTTCCTAGAAGACGTATTTCCTAATATTCAGTGCGGGGGGGGGGGGGGGAGAGAAAAAAACAAGATCTGTCCCACTTCCTGGACTTGTGTGGATAGTGGTGTGGATAATAAATGTTACCTTCCTAGTATCACTTGCCTTGTAACTCCTGGGGACTCTGCGTGGAAGAAGGGATGAGGAGCAGAAGGCAGGATGGGGCCCAAACTGAACACGATGTCACCTGCCTCTGTCCCTCATCTCCTAAAAGCAAGGGGCTTGTCACACCTGGCCCCAGCCTAGTCCTACAGAATCAGAATCTCACAGCAGGTGAGCCAGGACACAGAGAAGCCCTCACTTCATATAATCAGAACCAGTCAGCTGCTGGTTAACTGAGCAGTTTGGTTAAAGCAGTAACTCACTAAACACATAGAATTTTAAAGACCTATCCATTTTTTTCATTTAAAGCAAAGGTCCTTTCTTAGAGAAAGGGTCCACTAGCTTGATTTCCAGAAGTTCTTTGCCTAGACCACACCCTCTCATGTGGGGAACCTGAAGACACTGGACAAGCAAGATGAGAGCAGAATCCTTCTGGAATATTAGCAAGCTTTTTTTTCCTAGTGAATCACCTTATAGTAACTCTTTCCAAAGCACTCAGCTTACAGTTTTCACTCTCTCTTTTCACGCACGGTTCCTCAGTTGCCATAGTACTTAATGAAATCATGTAATTACTGTAACAAAATCAGAATGAGGGACTTCCCTGGTGGCGCAGTGGTTAAGAATCTGCCTGCCAATGCAGGGGACATGGGTTCGAGCCCCGGTCTGGGAAGATCCCACATGCCGCGGAGCACCTTAGCCTGTACGCCACAACTACTGAGCCTGTGCTCTAGAGCCCGTCAGCCACAACTACTGAGCCCGTGCGCCACAACTACTAAAGCCCGCACGCCTAGAGCCCGTGCTCCACAACAAGAGAAGCCATCGCAACAAGAAGCCTGCACACCACGACGAAGAGTAGCCCCCACCCACTGCAACTAGAGAAAGCTTGCACGCAGCAATGAAGACCCAACGCAGCCATAAATAAATTAAATAAATTTCAAAAATTAAAAAAATATATATCAGAATGAACAGGTCTGAGAGAAAACACACTTGACTCTCGGTAATCACGCAACTGTGGCGTGGGAGCAGAAATGCCCGGGCATCTAATCATGATTGGCGGGGGGGGGGGGGGGGGGGAAGCATCAATCGTTATATTTGATGAAGGGCATGGAGAATGCCAATTACTGGAACACTTTAGTTAAGTAGAGGGAGGTCAATTAATAGCTTCCACCGTAATTTAAAAATCCAGATCCCTCCCCCCCTCCCCAAAAGAAAGCAGCCTACGGAAGACAGAATTTCTAAACTTTGCTTTTCTTATTAGTAGTTTCTTGCCAAGACAACCAACCAAAGCGTTCACTTGTTTAGTGAGAGCTTTGGGGTTTTCCCCTCTTCACCACAAACTACAAGAAAAGCATGTATGAGAATTTTCTGGGAGAGTCTTTACACAGGTGCAGATAAGAAAATGCCCATCCAGGTAGATCCCAGATGTATATCAAGACAACATCTTTTGACAATTTTGCTTTTACATTTAAAATACATCATGACATGAACTTTCCAACACCTGACTCAAGAATTCAGTTTGATAAAAGTTTACTCTCACATGACTGAAATTATTCATCTTCTATTCAGTATGAGAAAATGCTATTCTAATAACGAGATTTTTTTTTTTTAGTCTGTGGGTAGAGAAAGGGATTAGTCAAAGGAGAATGAGTTACTCTAAATTATTCTACTTAAATTTCACAACAAAAAAACTGCAATTATAAGTGATGTAGGGAATAAGATGTTCTAACTAAAATAATTGCCTAGATACTTAAGACTGACTCATTTTCAAAAAAATTAAGTGTTGATATTTTAACAGATTTATGCTCAAAGATGTTAACCGCAATATAATTTATGAAAGCCAAAAAACCCAGTACCTAAATATCCAGTAATAAAGGACTAGTCACATAAATTGTGGCATACCCACATGATAAAATACCATAAGCCACTAAAAATCATGTCATGTAAGGATCTTCTGACAAAAAATAAGAAAATGCCCAGAGCATAAATTTAGATTAAAAACAAGTCAAAAACTCTACATGCAGAATGATCCTAGTGGTAGAAAACACGTAAAGAAAATGTATAAAATGTTCAACAGTGCTTATCTGAGCGGTGGTATTACATGTGATTATATTTTTCTTCTTTACAGTTGTATTTTTAAATTTTTCTATAATAAACATGTTAAAAATGTCATTTTTTAAAGGTTTGATCAATGGGGATCAGAAATCTTAAATCTTTTTTTTTAAGAAATCTTAAATATACTTCCTTGCTTTATTTTTTTTAAACTAATTAATTTATTTATTTTTGGCTGCACTGAGTCTTCATTGCTGTGTACAGGCTTTCTCTGGTTGCGGTGCCTGGGCTTCTAATTGCTGTGGCTTCTCTTGTTGCGGAGCATAGGCTCTAGGTGCGCAGGCATGTGGGATCTTCCCAGACCAGGGCTCAAACCCGCGTCCCCTGCATTGGCAGGCGGATTCTTAACCACTGCATCACCAGGGAAGTCTCTTTCCTTGCCTTCTTAAACAGAGTACATGAAAGCACAAAGGACAGCCTCTGATGAGACAGAATCATCAATATCAAGTAACTACAGTGGGTCTATGATAAACCAATATCGCTGGGCCATGGAAGCAGATGGATACATTTATGTCCTTAAATAAGCATTTGCCCAAGTGTGCCCCAGGGAACCTAGCCCCACCAGACTGAGTTCTGCGATGGAGTAAGTGTGGGAAATACTACAACACACACTAGCTGTAAGAACCAAACCAAACAAAGCAAAGCAAAACAAAACCCCTCTTATTTCGGCAGATTCCCCAGATTTCTTGCCCACAGAGCCCTCTTTCTGTAATCGCCATTAACAATCCCAGAATTAGGGAAGCACTACCCTAAACCAGCCTCAGCCACTTCATTCACAGCCGCCACAGCGTCACTTACTGGCATTTATCATGGTCACGCACTGTGTTCCACAGTTTACAAACATTATCTTATTTAATCCTCCAAAGTCTCATAAGGACGGTATTTTAATTCTCCCCTTTTAAAGATGAGGAAACCAATATTTAGAAAGGTTAATCCGTGTCCGAAGTCTTCTAACAACCCAAATCCTATGCTTAAACATTTTTTGTGCAGCTTCATTTATTTCTGGATGGTGTAATTGGCTCTATTAGTTTTTCCCTACACCCTTTAAAAAATCTGCCACTGACAGATTAGCCATTGGACCAAGCATGTTGTTATCTGAATTGCGTGCAAAGCAAGACTCAGCAGGCTGTGCAATGAGTCCGGTGTAAGCCTCCGAGTCAAAGGGTCTGGCTGCCTGAAAATCTTTTTTCTCAATCCTCTTTCAGCTTCTAACTGATCTCCCCGCTTTCTGGTCTTACCCCCTCAAATCCATCCTCTCCTGGCTGCCTGAATCATCTACATAAATCGCCAAGTATGACTACACCACTCCCTGGTTTAAAATCCCCCCCGTGGCTCCCTCTGACTGGAGAGTGAAGCCCAAGCTTTCTCAGGAAACATGGGGCTGTCTGGTTTCTGCCCGCCTCTCCGGCCTCGTTCCCCCCACGCCCTGCCCTGGCCCCCCAGCAAGGCCTGCAGTACTCCTGTACACAATCTCTGCTTCTTTCCTCTGTGCCTCTGTTCATGCAGCCCAGCCCCATGCCTGGAAGCCCTTCTCCCTCATTACCTGGTTAACTCACCCTTCCAATCATAGCTCATGAGTCATCTCCTCCAGGAAACATTCCCAAGGATCTCCCTGAGCCCTGCAAAGGTTCACCACGTCTCCCTCCCGCTAGGGCGTGTCCTCACGCATACACTGAAACTGGCTTTTGCATGCCTGCGAGATCCTAAAAGATGAAAACTCTGTGGCTGAGCGGTTTCACACCCCGTGCCCCACACCCCGCGCCCCACACGCAAGGTGTTCCATCAAGGTTGAGTAAATGAATAAACTTACCCTACCTCAGCTGTGCTCACATTAATGAAAGCCGCTGTCTGATGGCAAACACCAATTAGCACTTACTGTCCCTCTGCCAACCTCAGCCCTGGGCTATGGGTATGAATATAACCTCAAGGTGCCATTAGCTAACCTTGGAGATAATGTTTCTTTCAAATCAAGTCTTTTATTAACTATGACACTGCTTGTAATATAACAACTATTCAAACATCTGCTCTTCACATGCACTCTTTGGTACAATGAACAACGTTGCTCACAATTCCATGAGAAATGCGTTGAGAAGCTTTCCCCGACATACTGCAAGGTAACCTACTGACAACAAAGCTACATCTACTGCTCTGTTTTCACTCTTCCCTATGAAGTAACTCTACAAAGAACTCTCCTCTGTCTTTGTACCACCGGGTAAGATGGTTTTCCTGAATAATGATGGGATGTGAAAACCCCACACAGCTGAGGAAGGAAATAAACCAGCTAGAACTCTTGCCCCGGCATGTTCTGAGCCTCAGCGATCACATCTGTGAGCCGCGGCTGACGCACAGGTCGTTAGAGACACCCCTGCACTGCTACCTGGCATGATCCCCACAGCAACATTCCGCTACAAATACTGTGACAAAAGCCAAATCTACAATGAGGCTGGCTTAGCTCAAGAGCACCTCAATTCTGCACATGACAATGAGGCTCAACCAGTGCAGCCTGTCTCTGGGTTCCTCCTGACTAATCTGTACGGTATAGGCACTGCAACAGGATGTCAACTTGCCTGTAAAGTCGAGTCATCGGACCCGTGTCCTTCCATAGCACCTCTTTCCTTCTCCCAACCCAATTACTCCTCATGGCCTTTCAAACTTCTATATTCTCCTTGACTTCAACAAGTGCTTGGACGAAGTCAGCCCCCGAATTTGTATGTCTAAGCAAAGCATCCCCCTGAGCTCCAGAACTGCACTCAGCTGCCTGCCGGACGATGTCACATAACTGCCCTGCTTGTCCCCCACACCCAGGCTACCACGGTCTCAAGGACCACCCCCCCTTCCCTCCTCCAGCCTCGCTCTGGCCCACCTTCTCACTTCCACTCAAAGCCCAGCTACCTCCACTCACTCAGCAGCACTAACTGGGCACATCCTGTGTGCCAGGCATGTGCTAGGTGCCAAAGACACAAAGATAAACGTGATAAAATGGAACCCCCAGGCCAGTCGGGGACACAGGGAAGCAAGGGACTTACAAAATGTGTCTCAAATTCCACTGAGGAAGCATACCAAGAGGCTAAGGGACCGTGTGTCTGGGACTGAGGAGGGGGGAGAACATTTGGAAGGCAAAGCTGATGGGGTCCCTGGGTGGGCAGGGGAGGGGGAGAGACAGCTCCACAAGGGCACCATGGTGTGAACGGGTCCAACCAGCTGGTCTGCATCTCCCCTCCCAGAACTCTAGCTCAAATCCTAACCTCTTCTCACCTGCCCTTCCGTTTCCACCTCTGACCTGGTCTTCCTGAACCTCGCCATATCAATCCAGCCCCTGCTGCCAAAATATTCTTCCTAAGGTGCTCTTCTGATCGCACTGCTGCTCTGCTCCAAAGAGTCACAGAAACTCAGTGCTGCCACAGGAACCGCCATTGAGCTCTCACCTGGCTCTCCGCCTCGCCAGCCTTATTTCCTATCACTTCCCTTCGCACTAGCAAATCTGATCTGGTAACTCAACGAGTCCTAAAACCTGTCCCGTGCTTTCCTGCTCAGTGCCGTGCTCAGGCTGTCACTCCTTCGTGGGCCCCCACTTTTGTCAAAATACTACTCAGAGAAATAAATCCCTAATTCAAGACAGTGGCTCCCTGGCGGGTGGGGAATCACGTTCCGGACGGAGCACAGAGGGCTCTTCTCTGGCTTGGTCGTGTTTTCTTCCAAAGCCGCTTGCAGGTACACAGATGTTTCTTGTATCATTCTACACCCTCGTATAGGAATTACTGTATTTGATCATTTATTTTCTTAAATCTTACTTGCCTATCAAAGTCCATCTCTTGCAGTAGGAACCTAATCTAGCCAGGAAGCCTCTCATCTGACCTTCAATGTCATTTACAATTCACATGTGGCCTTTTCCTTATTCTCTCTCTCTCTAAAAAAACAAAAACAAAAAAACTGTGGTAAAATATACAAAACATGAAATTGACCCCTTTAGCCATTTTTAAGTGCACGTTTCCTGCAGCGTTACATACACTCACATTGCTGCGCCATCATCGCCACCATAATCTTTTTCGTCTCCCCAAACTGAAGCTCCCTACCTCTTATTCTCTCTTGTATTGATGTCTGTGTACTTGGTTTCTTTCCTAAATTATAATATAGGGATTATACGCTATTCATGCTTCTATCCTTTATAATGCCTTGCACACAGTAGGTGCTCCACAGCATTTAAACGAAATGGAATCTCTTGAAATGGCAGAAAGGACATATGCCTTCTATTTTTGGCAATACTACTGAATAATAACAATTTAATGAGTGTTCACTCTGTGCCAGGTACCATGATAAACATCTTTTTTAAAAAAAAAAGATTTATTTGTTTCACTGGTTGGTTGCACTGGGTCTTAGTTGCGGCACGTGGGCTCCTTAGTTGCGGCATGCATGTGGGATCTAGTTCCCTGACCAGGGATGGAACCCAGGCCCCCAGCATTGGGAGCAGGGGGAGTCTTATCCACTGCGCCACCAGGGAAGTTCCCATGATAAGCATGTTAAAGGCTTATCTCACTTAGTCCACCCAACAACCCTCAACTCTACGGAGTAGCCTACTGCTATTATCCCCTTTATTTTCAATGAGGAAACTGCAATTGGAAAGACTGAATACTTGCCAAAGGTCACATTGCTGGTATCAAAAGCCAGTTCTGTACTGTACCACCCCCACTGCACTTCTGATCAATACAAAAGAAGGAGACAACAACTACATGAAATAAGGGATCGGATTTCACCTAAGACTGTCTAACAATTCAGAAAATCTCTTTAAAGAAAGGGCGCTGGCCTCTACTGACTTCACCTGCTCTTCCACTTCGCCTCACAAGAACCTTAGAAGGCAGGCATGGTTACCATCCTCACTTTACAGTGGAAGCAGAGTTTAAAATAAGTCACAAAACTCTCAGGTTCTTTAAAAAGTCAGATAATACTGGATTTCAGAAAATATTCTGGGGCATTAGTAATTTTTTACACAAGTGTTAAAGTCATAGGTCCACGGGAGAGAAGTTTTAAACATAAAAGTTGAAGCCTTTATATATACACAATAATGATTGTACAACAGGAACAGAAACAAACTCCAGTAGCAGACACTCAAGGGTTTTAAATCTTAGCTTCTAAAAACCAGTCCCACCAGTGTTCAGAGCTTGTTTGAGGAAGCAGTCCCTGGTCGGTACATTTCAATAAGCCATTGTGATTCTGCAGTAGCTTCGCAGCCCCACACAAATCACACCAGAACACGCCTTAGGGAAACAGCTTCTTCCAGACCAGACTCTTTACTTTCCACAAAACAATCTATTTTTCAGACCCTCAGAGTTTTTGCCTGTGGGCAGTTTCACTTGCCCCAGGAACAAAGATCCTGAATTTGAATCCTTAGTGAATCATTAGTTAACACCAACCAATCAGCATTTCCTCAGAAAGCACACGGGGAGCAATGACCCAGGAGGTCCGGTTTAGCTGCCTAATCCCCTAAGCGACAGTTCCTTTTAAGGGAGTGCCCTGCAAGTCCAATGGGGTTAATGTGGACAGATAGAGAAAGGCACATTCCACTGCCATGTAAAAATAACTTTAAATAAAAATAAAAACGTGTACATAACAAACATCAGCCCAGAGCACAAGGGAAGAACCTACAGCCACTAGGGATGTACTACATTTAGAGAACTGCATACAGACAGGAGGAACAGGAAAAGAGAAACCCACGGGCAGGGAAAATGAGAATGTCTGCAGCTCCGGCATGATTTGAATTTAGTCTCGAGCTGGACTAAAGCTCAGATGCCACAATTAAAACAATGTAAGTGAAGCATAATGCACAGCTGTACTTAAACCTAACAGTGAATGCCTTCAAAACCTAGCCACACTTCCCAGCCGCCACAAAATACCCCTCAGGCTTGAAGAAGCCTTACTCTACAATTTAAAACACTTCCTTCGGCCAAAAAAAAAAAAAAAAGCCTTTGGTTCAGGGTTAAGAGATTCTTCGATGTGCAAGCGCTGTTCCATGTACTGTCTCATTCTAGTCCTACCGAGACACATAATCCTTTTGACCACAGAAAGGTAAATGTTTCTTAGGCTAACACCAAATAAAAATTTACTTTATAGATTCTTGACATAAGACCCTATTAACTGGTCAGGATGATCTGTACGCATGATTGTCAGTAATCGTTCTAGAAAGAGAACTACAAATTACTAATTGCAATTACTCTTTATTGAACACTAACTATATGCCGTGTTAAGGACTTGACGTGCACTCTTTCACATAATCCCCACATCAACTCTAAGAAATAAATATTTTCATATATCCTTCCCCAGCAGAGGCTCACAGAGGTGAGGTGACCTGCCTGCAGTCACACAGCCGGGCAGTGGCCAGGTCTGGCCTGGAGTGTATGATTCCAGAGCCTGAATGTTCTTTAACACCAGATCATAAATGTGCCATTTGGCCAAGAGTGGACAGTTCACAAAGTATTTTCTTCTACTGTGTCTCACAGCCATCCCCAAATAAACCAACACACAAGGTTAGTAGCTGAGTGAAACTACCACGGTCAGAATTTTGGTTGTTCACATCACACCAGTTCCTTCAGAAACGCACCACACACGATCAGGGTAACAGGACTTGCAAAGGGTGACCGTGGCTAGGTGAGCTGCCTGGCTAAGGTATTTCGGTCTTCACGTTCAGTTTCCTTGTTCTAAAAGCAGTACACTCTGAAGAACAAACTTCTGCTGAGTAACTGAACTTAACGGTGTGGTCTAATCAAGAGGAGTTGGTCCTCAGTATTTCTATAGGATACTCTGGTATGAAGGTCACCTTTAACCCCCCCCAAAAAAAATCCTGCTAGATTAATTTGCCTTTCCCTTTAAATAGTAACCTCCAGTTTCTCATGTAGCGGAAACAGGTGGAGCCGGAGTCAGCAGAATGACCTGACTCCACAATCTTCCCTCCACTAAAAAGCAGTTTACTTCTATTAATGTTCTACTAATATAACTACAGGACTCTGTTCTGAAACTGCATAGTCACATATAATAAAATAACTTGTAGGCAGTGTTACCCAGTAGAGAAACATACCTATCATTTTATTATTAAACTAGAAAGATGCCTGCTGACAATCAACAAAAAGGTCTCCTGGCAACTGAAAAGCAGAGAAACTAAGCAAAGATTTTCTTTCTTTGGAGACATGAAACTCTCATTCAGTCAAGAAAGATGGATTTTGTCACTTATTCTTCTCTAAAAAGGAAAGCGCCACATGGAGACCATAAATAGGGTAAACTGCATCTCAGAGCAAGTTGTATGTGCCAAGTTGTTACAAAGCCCGGGAATACAAGGGGTGGATTAATGGAAAGACTGATACCATCTTACTACAGTGGCCTCTCTGTAGCTCAGGACAATGATCTGTTGAGGGTTTTCCAGTGATTTTGAATGTGCAACCTCCATACAAGCCCCCTTTTAAAGGGGCTGGCTCAGTGCTGAACAATCACTCCCTCTTCGGAAAGAAAGCCAAAAGCCCCCCCACAGGCTTCTGGGTGAGAAGCTCAGCCCTGTAGGCGTGGGAAGGCTCAGACTTCAGAGACAAAGGAGTAGGGATGGTAGATGGGTTGGGGAGAGCTGGATCGGCCTGGGTCCACCTGCCTGGAGAGGACCCAGACTCACAGAACTGGACTTTCAGGGAAAGAGTTCAAAAGGCCTGGGAGAAAAGGAGAAAAGAAAGCGCACATTGCAAACGCCAAGAGTGAAGTCAGTTACCCCTGAGGACAAACCACGCCGCAAGGGATGCAGTGAGATACCCGGAAACAGAGGTGGCATGCCTTCCAGAGACTGGGCAGACCTTCCACTATCAAAGAGGTGGGGCTTGGCTGTCAGCCCCCGACCTCCAGTTTATCTCCTCCCCCAGAACAGCTCTGATTGAATCCTCCTTGGCCCCAGCAAGGAAAGACACTGTGGGGCAAAGCTACCCTACTAGAATTACCACATTCCCTTCTTCCACGGACGGGGCAACTCTTATCAGAAAGGGCATCCTGCTGCCACCCTCAGACCCCTCCCACAAAACCCTGGAGAAGAGCCCCCTGGGATAACGCTGTTAAGGCCACTTCCAAATGAAGTCAGACCCTGGAGGGTCCCTCTGACACTCAGGATCCCTCAGATACATGGACACCTCAAATCTTAACTGGGTTAAGTCCGTGGCCTCGTGTCTCCCAACCCTAAAACCCCATCTCAGAACTACCTCTCAGACTTAGGTACAGACCCTCGGCCCCCAAACTCATCTTGGAACCCCCAATCCTTTCCTAAGATTCTATCTAGCTAGTCCACTCAGCACCTCAAAACCTATTCTCAGACGCCAACTGCCTCAGTCCCCCTGTACCTCTCAAGCCCCCGCCCCCCCGCCCCCCTCAGTCCAGTCTCAGGCACCCGTAATCCTCAACTACCGTCCCCTCTACCCTCTCCAACCCAGTCTCGAACCCCCAATTCCCTCCTCGCCCCACCGGACTCAGCCACAGTCATCCACGTCTCCAAATGCCCATTCCAGGCTAATCCCTGCTCCACTCCCCGCCTCAGGACCCCATCAGCCCCCGCAAGCCCCGTCCCAGGACGTTTTTCCCAGCTCCGCCCCAGCCTCGGTCCCCTCACCCCCGACCCCGTCTCAAGAGCACCCCCCATTTCTCCTCCCAGTCCCCTCAACCCAACTTGAGGCACCGCGACCGCCTCCGCCTTGGGCCACCTCCAGCCCGCCGCCAGCCCGCCGCCAGTCCCCGGCTCCACGCGTCCCCCTCGAGGCCCCGCCGCCGCCGCTGCCGCTGCCGCCGCCGTCTCGAGCCCCCGCTCGGCTCACCTCCTCCATCTTCTGCACCATCTCTGTCAGCTGCCCCTCGTCCTCCAGCAGCTCGTTGAGCTGCACCAGCGACAACCCGGCGAACCGGGCTTCGCTCCCGGCACCCGCCATCCCCGCGTTTCGGCTGCCGACGACGCCGCCGCCGCCTTTCTGGCCGCCAGGCTCCGCGGACCGGAAGCACCGACCTGAAGGCCCGCCCCCAGCGGGGGGGCACGTGACGCCAGCCCTTGGGCCGTGACGTCATCACCGCGCGGGCGGGCGGACGTGACGTAGCAGTCTGGGCACCTGGCGGGAGGCGTGTTAGGGGCGGGGGTTGTCTGAGGAAAGGTAGGGGGGCTTCTAAGGGAAGGGAAAGGAACCTGGGGACGTGCTTGTGACCCAGTGAGCAGCGGTAATGATGTCACTGCGGCACAGGAGTGCGCGCCATGATGCCATAAGAGCCTTTTCCTCAAGGAAAAGAAATGCCTAGATTCATTTGACAAATATTTGTTGAGACCTCCTGTGTGGACTAGGAATTGGGTATACAGTTCTGAATAAAATAAAAAGGACCCCTGCTTACATGGAGCTAACAGACGGGGAAGCAAACAAAAAAGTAAAATGGTTACAAATTAGGAGTGTACAAAGAAGGAAATGAATGCTGAAATAAGAGAATAATAGGAATACCTTTAGAGAGAGTAGTAGAAGATGGCCCTCTCAGAGAAGATATCTGAAGAGACCTGAAGGATGAGAAGGGCAGAACAAGCCACCATTCCTGTATGAAGCCCAAGGCAGCAAGACCAGCATGTGCAAAGGCCCTGAGTCAGGACTAGCTTGGTACATTCAAGGAAGGGCAGAAAACCAGTATGGCTGAAGCATGGTGAGCAAGGACCCACGTGAGTGGCCCCTTTGCATCAACTCAGAGGAAGGTGCCTAGACGTCCAGGTGGGCCAAGCTGTGCTCTTTCAGAAACAACATGATTTCAGGTGCCATTGCTCAATCTCCCCATCTATCTAGAAGCCTCTCGAGATCCAGGAGTTCTGGGAACTGTTAACCTGCTTTGGAATCTGCCACAGTTCTAGTTGGAGGAAAGCAAAATCTGAGGTTAACCATGACAGCCTCCTAATTTTACACATAAGGAAACTGAGGCCCTGGGAGGAGGAAGTTTTTGTTTTTTTCCAGAATCGAGTAATTGGCAGCTCTCCTGGCTCCCAGACTGGCATCCGCCACGCTGGCAACTTACGACACTGACCTTGCCACATAACTCAGCACTGAGCACAGTCCCGGCATTCAGTAAACGCTTGTTGGCTGACTAATTAGCTTTGTGTATGAAGATATTTCTGCTCCGCCATCCAGAGAGCATAAGGTCTGAGTTTCCTGCCCATACATTAGACAGGGCTGCACTGACCTGTTCTTTCTGTCCTAGCCCCTGTGACTGAGGGCACACATTTGTAGAAAATGAGCAAAATTAGAGGAAGCATTTCATACTGTCCGTAAACAAAAGTTTTTTATCGAGTTCAAAAAAGGGCACACGGGACTTCCCTGGCGGTCCAGTGGTTAAGGCTCTGCACTTCCAATGCAGGGGGCATGGGTTCTATCCCTGGTCGGGGAATTAAGATCCCGCATGCTGTGTCGCATGGCCAAAAAAAAAAAGAAGAAACGGCACTCAGTTGTTTTCTTCCTTTGAGCTCCTGACACATGGTCCAAAAAGGTGGCTTTGAGGAAGAAAGACCACAATAAAGAGGAAGGGAATGTAGAAACTCAAGTTTGTGGCCAGGGTAGTCACTCAGTTTTGTTTCGTTTTTTCTTTTCGCTTCAGGAAAAGTATAAACCTGCCAAACTATGAATAGTAGCTATATTTCCAGGAAATTCTCATCCATGAGGCTTAAGACCTTGTCCAGAAATTTCTCAAATTCTCCACAGAAGGTAAGAATAAGGTTGGAGGGCAGAGCACTCCAGAACATAGAGGGATGAAGTAACTCATCCAAGGACACACACCAAGAATAAGCCCGGCTCTGGATGGTACACCTGTATACAAGGGCCCCTAGAACACTCAGTCCAGACCAGGTTCACAGCTCAGCCTTGCCCGGTCCTTTTATAAACCTTCTCAAACCTGCTTTCTGCCACCGACCTATTCGAGTCACACACCACTTCCTTTGTCAAATAGAGCAAACCACAGAAAAATCTTGTTTTCTCCCGCTCTAAAAAATTTCTCGTGGCACTTAAAAGTGGTTGAGAGAAGAAACATAAGAAAATCATTGCATTGCTGTCAAACCCGTTGATTTAAATGCACGGTGAGCTTGTACATCACCCTCCCCCCTTTTTCTTTTGTTAACTGATGGTGGGATTTCTCTGCAAACCTATGTCTGCCTGTAGTATTTGTGGGTTAACTAAGATTTTGCACTGGCAAATCAAGGGCAATGTATGTATGTGCCAAGGCTTCTGTCTCAACGGGAGCATTGTTACCACCTAGCAACAAGTCTCCTGTTGTACAACATGGGGAAATTGTTTGGAAAGCATACTCCAAAAAAAATACATAGACTTCACACAGTTGAAACTTAAGATCTTCTAGCCTTGAGATTAGAATTTTCTCTCTCTGATGGAAGTTAGTAGAATTATTCATAAATGTTTTCCAGTTTGAGGAGCTGGGAGAAAACATGCTGACCTGATGACAACGTATCCATAGCATATGCTATGCAGCTCTGTGTGGGCAGGAGAGGAATGATTTCCTGAGGACGCAGGTGGCACAGCCGTGCCCCTCTTAGGACACACAGCCTGATGACACCACCATTGTCACTGTCATCTACTGACACCTAAATGCCCAACATGACCTAAGCACTACTCATCAAGAAGAAAAAAAATCATTTTAGACAGAGTCCCTACTTTGGAGAGTGAGGGAAGATATAAAAATATAGAGCAGTACCTTTTTTAAAATTTATTTTATTTTATTTTTATTTTTGGCTGCATTGGGCCTTCAATGCTGTGCACGGGCTTTCTCTAGTTGCAGCGAGCGAGGGCTTCTCCTTGCAGTGGCTTTTCTTTTTGCGGAGCACGGGCTCTAGGCATGCGGGCTTCAGTAGTTGTGGCACGAGGGCTCAGTAGTTGTGGTGCACGGGCTTAGTTGCTATGTGGCATGTGGGATCCTCCCAGATCAGGGCTCGAACCCCTGTCCCCTGACTTAGCAGGCAGATTCTTAACCACTGTCCTACCAGGGAAGCCCTAGAGCAGTACCTTTTAAATGATATTTAAAGTTGATGTTATTTTGGTGTGTTGTAAAGGTGGAGGATGCAGGAAGTTTGGTTATTTTAATTTGAAGTTTGCCTTCTTTTTGTTTTTGGATTTTTCTCTTATTTTTTGCTCCCATATGGGGTTTATTTAATCAACTATTTCAGTCACAAAAAAAAAAAGGAGAAAAATATAACAAACACTCATGTGACTCACCTGATTAAAGACTAAACATCACAGGCAAAATTGAAACCCCTAGTAGCCTTTCTCCCTTTCCAGAGGGTAGCTACTATCTTATTATTTTACCTTACATCTATATAGCCATAACCTTAATTTTATAATATACACATAATATATGTGTATATATTTACACACATGCACATATATATACACACACATTTGTAGAAAATGAGCAAAATTAGAGGAAGCATTTCATACTATCTGTATATAAAAGTTTTTATCGAGTTCAAAAAAGGGCACACGGGACTTCCCTGGTGATCCAGTGGTTAAGACTCTGTGCTTTTTTGGATCAACAGTGAGTTTGTTTTGGGGTGGTTGTTTTTTTTCAGGCACACCTCACGGCTTGCGGCATCTTAGTTCCCCAATGAGGGATTGAACCCGAGCCCACGGAAGTGAAAGCACTGAGTCCTAACCACTGCGCCAGGGAATTCCCAACAATGAGTTTCTGAAATGTATCCCTGCTGATTCATATAGTATGAAACATTCTTTTTTCACAACTGTATAGTGTGCCACTGTATACATGTGTGACCATTTTTGAACTCCTTTCTTCTGTTGTTGAGGGTCAGAGGGTATTCACATCTTCAGGTTTACCGGATGTTGCCAAATTGCTTGCCAAAATGGTTGTGCCAGTAGTGTTTGTTTTATTGTGACCAAATATACATAAAATTTGCCATTTTAAATATTCTAAGTGTACAGTTCAGTGGCATTAAATATATTCACGTTGCTGTGCAGCCATCACCACCATCCATGTCCAGAACGGAAACTCTGTGCCCATTCAGCAGTAATTCCTGGTTCCGCCTTCCTCCAGCCTCTTGTAACCATCATTCTCTTTTCTGTCTCTATGAGTTTGACGACTCTAGGGACATCACATAAGTGGAGTCACACAATACTTGTCCTTTGGTGACTAACTTATTTCACATAATGTCTTCAAGGTTCATCCATGTTGTAGCATGTGTCAGCATTTCATTCCTTTTAAAGGATGAATAATATTCCCAGGTACGTATAGACCCCATTTGTTCATCTGTTCATCTGTCAATGAACATTTGGGCTGTTTCCACCTTTTCTGTGTGTGAATAATGCCGCTATGAACATTGGTATACAATTATCTGTTCAAGTCCCTGATTTCAGTCCTTTTGTGTATATACCCAGAAGTAGAATTACAGGATTATATGGTATTTAACTTTTTGAGGAACCACCATAATGTTTTACACAATGATTGCACCATCTTACATTCCCACCAGCCACGCACAAGGGTTCCAGTTTCTCCTCATCCACATCAAAATTGTTTTCTGGAGTTTTAAAAAAATATATAACAGGGCTCCCCTGGTGGCGCAGTGGTTGAGAGTCCGCCTGCCGATACAGGGGACACGGGTTCGTGCCCCAGTCCGGGAGGATCCCACATGCCGCGGAGCGACTGGGCCCGTGAGCCATGGCCGCTGAGCCTGCGCCTCCGGAGCCTGTGCTCCGCAACGGGAGAGGCCACAACAGTGAGAGGCCCGCGTACCGCAAAAAAAAAAAAAAAAAAAAAAAAAATTTGTGCCAAAAAAGTGAGCTTATATGAATCACATCATCTTTCACTCAGTGCAGGTCAGATGTAGGTTGTCTGAAAAGTTCCAGAAACCAATTATTATCTATAAAGATCACTTTTCTTTATCCCTATAAGCCAGGAGGTAAGATGTAAAGAGGTTCTGGATGAGTAGAGAAATGAATATTTTCAAATTCTCGGTCGTAAAATTAGCCACATCCTTTACATACAGAGACAATGAAAGAAGTGGGAAACAGATGGCTGTTAGAGACCAGAAAGGCACCTGGGGTAGCCAGCATCCTGATATTCACGCCCTCGAATAGCCCTCTGTGGTCTAGTACCGGCGTTGGGCTGTGTCATCAGTAGAATATGGCAGTGATGCACATCACTTCCAAGATTAGGTTTCTATTTCATACTCTTCCTCTCTCACCTGACAAACTCTAGGGAAAGCCAGCTGTCATATCAGGAGGACATTCAAGAAGTACACATGATAAACTGAGCGCTACCAGCAACCATCCCCAGTCGAGCCTCAGAGGACAGCAGCCTCATGAGAGACCCTGAGCCAGAATCACCCAGCTAAGCTGCTCCCAGGTTCCCGACCCTCAGAAACTATTTGTGAGATAACAAATGTTTGTTGGTGGGGGCTTCCCTGGTGGCACAGTGGTTAAGAATCCACCTGCCAATGCAGGGGACACGGGCTCGAGCCCTGGTCTGGAAAGATCCCACATGCCACGGAGCAACTAAGTCTGTGTGCCACGACTACTGAGCCTGCGAGCCACAACTACTGAGCCCACGTGCCACAACTACTGAACCCGCGCGCCTAGAGCCCGTGCTCCGCAACAAGAGAAGCCGCCACAGTGAGAAGCCTGCGCACCGCAACGAAGAGTAGGCCCGCTCGCCGCAACTAGAGAAAGCCTGCGTGCAGCAAAGACCTGACTCAGCACAAAATTAATTAATTTAAAAAAACAAATGTTTGTTGTTAAGCTGCTACGTTTGGGTGTAATTTGTTCTGCAGCAAGAGATAACTAATGCGGCACATACAGAGTGGTCATAAGAGAGAAGGATGAATAAGGGACCATTATTATGATAACTTAAATGACCAACACTAAGAGAATGGATAAGTCTGGGTGGTAAATCTGACCAATGGTATATTTAACAGCCATTCAAATAAGAAGCAGAAAGACTATGAAGCAACACAGAAAAACCAATAGGAGTTAATATTAAGCTACAAAGACAACATATAATCACATACTGTGATTATAACTATGAACAAGTCATGTTTGTATATAAACAAAGACTAGAAAATCTTTTTTTAAAATTGTTGGTGGACAGGACAGTAGATTAAAATATTTTCTTATATGAGAGTTGGGGTTTTTTTTGCATTTGATAAAGTTTAGTACCTTTTTTACAAGGATAATAAAAAAGATGACGTTCAACACACATTTATAACAATAATCATCAGCATAATAAATTTCATAGGAAACCAGGAATGGAAGAGACTTCCTTGACTCTGGAAAGGCTGCTTATCCCAAACCTACAGCAACACCCTGCTGAAGGGAGAAGTGTGAGCCTCCTCGTTTTATTTTTTAAGAAGCTGGCATGCACACCCAGGTCTGCCTGGCCCCAAATCTCACACCGTTTCCTGCATGTCTGACAAAGGCTGAAACATGGGCAGGCTCTAGGAATTTTCTTTGGAGCAAGGTCCTTTTAGTTGATGAGAGTTATGTTAAACAAAAAACTACTAGCAAGTTGTCACCTTAACTAAAATAAAAGGGAGTGGGCTTCCCTGGTGGCGCAGTGGTTAAGAATCCTCCTGCCAATGCAGGGGACACGGGTTTGAGCCCTGGTGCGGGAGGATCCCACATGCCGCGGAGCAACTAAGCCCGTGCGCCACAACTACTGAGCCTGCACTCTAGAGCCCGTGAGCCACAACTACTGAAGCCCATGCGCCTAGAGCCCGTGCTCTGCAACAAGAGAAGCCACCACAGTGAGAAGCCCGCGCACTGCAACAAAGAGTAGTCCCCACTCACCACAACTAGAGAAAAGCCTGTGTACAGTAACGAAGACCCAACACAGCCAAAAATAAAATAAATTTATTTTAAAAATAAATAAAAGGGAGAAAACTGATGTAGGTTCATGTTAGCAGCTACCGACGACCTCAAAGTTTTATTGAACAACGGTACAAAGACCAAAATAATCACCAAAAACCTAATAAATTCCTCAAACCTCAGACTTATTATGCTGAGCAAACCCACAAGAAGTAAAAGTGTGTTGGCTCATAAACCAGTTTTTAGTCTGATTTCCTTTAAACTCTCTACTTTAGCGTTGCTGAAATATTACTCTTCTCACTAATTATTAAAGAGGTTTTTTTTTAACGTTGTCTTTGCTTTTTGTACCTCTCACCAAAAACTGTTCTGCACCATTATTTCAAATTAAAACAGGAAGTAATAAAGCTATTTACTTTTTTTTTTTAATAAGTTCATCCATTTTATTTATTTTTAGCTGCATTGGGTCTCCGTTGCTACGGGCAGGCTCTCTCTAGTTGCGGCGGGCGGTGACCACTCCTGTTGCGGTGCGTGGGCCTCTCATTGCAGCGGCTTCTCTTGTTGCGGAGCGCGGGCTGTAGAGTGCAGGTTCAGCAGTTGTGGCGCACGCACGGGCCCAGCTGCTCCGTGGCATGTGGGATCCTCCCTGACCAAGGATCGAACCCGAATCCCCTGCACTGGCAGGTGGATTCCTAATCACTGTGCCACCGGGGAAGCCCCGGGGAAGCCCCAAAGCTATTTACTCTTCTGTTCAACCTTCCCTTTCTGATCAATCTATTTCACAGGGAGGATCGCCTAGTAAGATTACTTAACTTTTGCTTCCCTCAAGAACAATTTCACAGATTGTCCTTGGAGAGGACTCTAAATGTTTTCAAATTCCAGAACTTTGTTTTCCTCACCAAAATGGCCTTCAGAGGGACTCCCCTGGTGGCACAGTGCTTAAGAATCCACCAGGGGACATGGGTTCGAGCCCTGGTCCAGGAAGATCCCACATGCCGCACAGCAACTTAGCCCATGCACCACAACTACTGAGCCCGCGAGCCACAACTACTGAAGCCCATGTGCCTAGATCCCGTGCTCCGCAACAAGAGAAGCCACCGCAATGAGAAACCTGCGCACTGCAACGAAGAGTAGCCCCCGCTCACCGCAACTAGAGAAAGCCCGTGTGCAGCAACGAAGACCCAATGCAGCCAAAAATAAGTAAATGAATAAATAAATAAAAACGCAATCTTTAAAAAAAAAAATGGCCTTCAGAAAGTGGTCGATGTTTTGCCCTGTTTTTTCCTTGACACTGAAGCTAAACCACAGAGGCAATGAACAGTCTGTTCTGTGCATGTATATACTGCAATAAGCTTGACAACTTCAAAAACATTAAGTTCATGAAATTAATTCAGCTCTAAATTTCACTTCCAGCCCTGACAAGGTTTGAAAAACCTAACATATGAGCAGTGGTTATGACATTTAAGTTGATTTACATGTAGGTAAACTCAGACATGATTTCCAGGCAATGTGCTTGCAAATTCTCTAGGAAGAAACTGAAACTTTCTCAAGGTGGTATTTTCAAAAGAACCTTTTCAGGTTTGGGTTTGGGTTTTTTTTTTTTTTTTTTTTAAGTTATAAAAGTAATTTGCAGGGCTTCCCTGGTGGCGCAGTGGTTGAGAGTCCGCCTGCCGAGGCAGGGGACGCGGGTTCGTGCCCCGGTCCGCGAAGATCCCACATGCCGCGGAGCGGCTGGGCCCGTGAGCCATGGCCGCTGAGCCTGAGCGTCCGGAGCCTGTGCTCCGCAACGAGAGAGGCCGCAGCAGTGAAAGCCCCGCGGACCGCAAAAAAAAAAAAAAAAAAAAAGTAATTTTGCATCTTTCATTTCTTAACTGGGTGATGGGTTTATTATATTATTCTCTCTTTTGGCAAATTCGAAGTACTTCATAACAATATACACAAATTAACATTCAGATACTTAAAAATACTATTTGTCTACTGTGAAAACTTTCTAAATAGATGTAAACTGTAATGTTAAAAAGAAATCCCATGGGGCTTCCCCGGTGGCACAGTACTTGAGAATCCGCCTGCCGATGCAGGGGACACAGGTTCAAGCCCTGGTCCGGGAAGATCCCACATGCCGTGGAGCAACTAAGCCCGTGCACCACAACTACTGAGCCTACGCTCTAGAGCCCGTGAGCCACAACTACTGAGCCCATGCGCTGCATCTACTGAAGCCCACGCACCTAGAGCCTGGCTCCGCAACAAGAGAAGCCACCACATTGAGAAGCCGGCGCACCGCAATGAAGAGGAGACCCCGCTCGCCGCAACTAGAGAAAGCCCACACACAGCAGTGAAGACCCAATGCAGACAAAAATAATAAATAAGTAAATATAAAATAAATTAAGAAAAAAAGACATCCCGTCAGTCTCACATCCCAGAGGTAACCACAATGAGCAGTTTTGCGTTTTGCTTTCTAGAATTTCTCTAAATCTGGATAAACACACATATATGTAACATTTCATTGAGCACAAACAAGAGCTTACTACATACCCTGCAACTGGAAGTTTAGTACTTTTAGCTACACCACATTCTTTTTAATGGCTATATAGTATTCCAGAGGGCCTGTTGTGGGACTCTAGGTTTCTAGCTGTCCACACAGTATGATGCAATGAACTCTCTCATATACACATCTTAGCATACTTCTGTGAGTGTATATGGAGGAGAATTTCCTCTAAATTGAAATGGAACCACTTTTTAATTTTTTAATAGATTTTTAAAGAACGGTTTTAGAGTTACAGAAAAAATGAGACGATAGTTCAAAAAGTTCCCATATTTTCCCTCATCCAGTTTTCCCTGTTATTAACAACTTATATTAGTATGGTACATTTGCCACAATTAATGAACCAATATTGATACCTTGTTTGTAACTAAAGTCATTATTTAGATGTCCTTTGTTTTTATCTAATGTCCTTTTTCTGTCCCAGGATCCCATCCAGGAAACATGCTAGATTTAATCATCATATCTCCTTAGGCCCCTCTTGACTGTGGCAATTTCTCAGACTTTCTTTGGTTTTGATGACCTTGATGGATTTGAGGAGTACAGATATTTTAGGTTATCTTCTGTTAGAATTTGTCTAGTGTTTTTCTTATGATTAGACTGGGGTTCTAGGTTTTGGGGAAGAAAGCCACTCTCATCACATCACATCAAGAGTATAGATGGCCAGACATGATTGATCACTGTTGATGCTAACCCTGATCACCTGTGTAGCCAGTGGTTGTCAAGTGGCTCCCCTGTGGGGTTACTCTACTTGCCTCCTTTCCACACTGTCCTCTTTGGAAGAAAGTCACCAGCCACAGCCCACACCTAAGATGTTATGCTCCCCCTTTTAATTTTTAAAGTCATAAAATGGTATAAAAATCAAATTTAAACAGTTGACAAGGAGGCAAAACAAAAAACCATTGTTAACAGCCTTGTGTTTCCTTCCTGGAATTTTTTCAAGGCATATTCAAGCAACTATTTTCATGTCCACCCTCCCATCCACTCCCCCTCCCTTTTTTTAAAAAGGGGGCTCATATTCGACTTACACGGAATCTGTCATTTTGAAATCACATCGCTAAAGAAGATAAATCAACATGACTCTTTAATAACATTATCTGATCCGTGGATCCTTCCAGAAGCACTTGAAGCTCCCTCAGCTGACACTGCCTCTGTTTCCATTCCCTCTATCAGCACTGAAAATGATTTGAGTGGCTCTTTTTTTCTTTTAATTCCATACATTCTTTAAAAAGATTCTTCTCCGGCAGAAGGTGTTAACTCAGGCACTAAATCTGGAACATTCTAATGCTGTGAAGTTTTGCACGTCTCATTTTTGGCAGAAAATGTGTGAGGATGAGAGCTTATTCCTTACCCCATACAGCTCCCAAGGCGGCTCTGCGCAAGTTAATCGCCTTACATCCTCCCACACTTCAGATGCCTCCCACTTCCCGCCCTAGCTTTGGTATTTCCAGAAGCCCACCTAGGTTCCCTCTCTTCTTTCAAGAGGGGCTGCCTTAGCTGATGCACCCCAAGTCTGCCCTCTCCTCCCAAGTCTCTCTCCTTTTACATATATAATTTTCGGAATGTTGAACTGCACGAGTCATGTGTGAGTCCTTCTGTATTCGTTTCCTTTAGCCACTTTAACGAACCACCACCAACTTTAACACAAATTCAGTCTCTTACCGTTCTGGACGTCAGGAGTCTGAAGTCAGGAAGTCCTAAGGTGAAGGTGTTGGCAGAACTGCCCCCTTCTGCAGGCTGGGAGGGGAGAATCCGCCTCCTTGCCTTTCTTGCAGCTTCTAGAAGCCGCCCGCTTTCCTTGGCTGGGGGGCGCACCTTCCTTTTCAAAGCGGATCACTCAGAGCTCTGATCCTGCTGTCAGGTCTCCTCCCTGACTCTGACCCTCCTGCCTCCCTCTCATAAGGACCCTGTGATGGCATTGGCCTCACCTGGATGACCCAGGCGGCTCCCCATCTCAAGGGCCTGAACCAAACACACCTGCCAAGCCCCTTTGGCCTCATAAGGCAACATGACAGGTGCTGAGCATTAGGATGTGGGTTTACTTGGGCAATTATTATTCAGCACGCCACACCATCCTCCTTTAAACATAAATAAATCAGAACCTAAAGGCTCCTTTGACCACCTAACTCTCTGGACCACCCAGGAGAGACCACTATTAATTCTACTTGGGGTGTCTTTTTCGAGACCATTTTTATTCTTTAACGTATGTCCATATATTCACATAGCGTATTTATTTAGTATTGTTGGTGGTGGATTTTTTTAATTAAAAAAACCCAAGTGGCATCATATTATTCAACATGCTTGTTTCTCTGTTTTAAGACCCAGCTCTATTAATATATATAGAACTAGTTCAGCTGCCACCATTTCAAACTATTTGCATATCGTAGTAAAATATACATAAAGTTTACCATTTTAAATCTGCATAAAGTTTACCACTTTTAAATCTGCAGTTCGGTCGCATTAAGTACATTCACTTTGTTGTGCAACCATCACCCCCATGCAACTCTAGACGATTTGCATCATCACAAACTGAAACTCTGTCCCCCTTTAAACAACTCCCCGTTTCCCCATCCCTCCACCCTGGCGACCTCCCTTCTACTTTCTATCTCTGTGAATTTGCCTCTTCCAGATACTTCATAGAGGAGGCATGCACACAGTATTGGTGCTCTTGTGTCTGACTTTGTTTCACTTTGCAGGATTTTTTTCAAGCTTCCTTCACGTCCTAGCACATTATCAGCACTTCATCTGGCATTCCACGCCTTCAGTTTGCTCTCAATCAACCTGCACCTGTTTGCATTCTCTTTTGCAAGCCGTCTGCAACCTTTTCCACCTGGGTTTGATCTGTTCCTGCCAATGAACTGTAAACTAGGATCAGAAAAACCAGATGACCGTCCCCCCCAGAGTCTGCTGGCACAATGTCCACAACAGGGACTTGGGCGATGATGTACTGTTTGAATGAGAACCGCCTGGTCTGGGTAACCGAGGCACCTGGGTTCTGGCAATTGCAAGGAGGAACAAATGACTTCGCTTCTTAGACCTCACTTTTCCCATCTGGGAAATGGGGCTAATTCCTGTCTCAGCTCCTTCGCTGCAAAATAGGGCATCATCTCTATAGAAAAGCCTGCATGGGGCAGTTGTTGCCTCCTTGACAAGTCAGCGCCCCCGGCAGTCTGGTCTGGGTGGCCCGCGGTTCCCCTAATGCCCGGCAGGGGCTCGACTGAGGGAATAAAAACTACACAAACCCTTTCTAACCCTCTTTCCTCTTTCCCTCTCAGCGGGAGGGGCACTTGGATGGTTTTCCTGGGCTTGAGATATTTGTCTTTGTTCCAGGAGAGAAAGACGGCTAAGCAGCTTGAGCTATTCCTCTTCCCTGAGGGGACAGTTTTGGAGAATCTCTGGGGTTGCAAGCTGGACCTGTCACAGCTCAGTAGCTGGGCAGCATTCCTCCCCCAGCCTGTCTATTTTAAACCACATAGATAACCAGGGAGGCGAGGCAAGACGACAAAGGCTGAACAGTGGGTGAAGGACATCTGGCACCAGGAGCTGGCAGCAGGCTGACGGGCTTTCAGTGACGTGGCCCGGCTCCCGCTGCGTGTGTGTGAACCTGGGAGAGGAGCGTGGGGGGGGGGGCCTGGGAGGTGCAGAGGGAGCCCCCCCATCCCTCCCTCCCTTCCCCTCCCAGCCACGCAGCTCATATGTGAGGGGAGGGAGGGGGCAGGGCACACTTATCAAGGAACCTTTCATTCACTTGTTCACTCATTCAACAAATATTTGGCCTCTTCAAGTCTGTTGACATCGTTTGATCAGTTCTGGATAATTTCCAGCCATTCTCTCCTAAAATGGTTTCCTACCTGCATGGGGCAGCTGTTGCCTCCTTGACAAGTCAGCGCCCAGACGGAGGTCACTGCCTCTCTGTCTGAAACTCCAAACAAATGTATAACAAGACCCCCGGAATCCTCACATTCTCATTTTTCTCTCTTTGGTATTTTCTATATTTTTGTCTCTCTCTGTTGCAGTTCTGGATCATTTCTTCTGATATCTCACTAATCTTTCTGCTGTGTCCAATCTTCTGTCCAACACAACTGAGTTTACTATTATTATATATTTTTTTGATCAGTTCTGTTTAGCTCTTCATCAAATCTGCTATGTTGCTTTTTAGAGCTTTTCTATTCCTTGTAAACATTGTCAAGCTTGGGCTGATTGCTTTAACCAGGATAAGTAAGTGTTTTAGAGTCTGGATAATTTCACTCTCTGAGGTCTCTGTGGGTCTGTTTCTGCTGCCTCTTGTTTCTGCTGCTTCTTGCTACACTGCTCTGTTCCCTTGTGAGCTAGGTTTTCTTCAACTGTATGTTGGTCATTGCCCTCGGAAAATTATTTGTGGGGATCCTCTGCGGCCTAGAGTGATGAGCTGTCCTCTGAAGAAGATTTGCGCTGCTTCTGCTGGGCTCCCGAGGCACCAGCAGCTGGAGGCACCGCAGATCAAGCTCCCTGGGCCCTGATGTGTATCCATGGGCAGGTGGGCCTGGAGCAGCGACTTTGGAGGAATTATTTTCTCTCTCTGCTCCTTTTTCTTTTTCCGGCTTGCTCATCATCAAGACAGACCATTCCCTGGGGTTGGGGTCGGTCATGTCCCCCAGGGCTGTCCAGGTCCATGGTGAGCAGTCAGCTATCAGGGAGGAAAAAAGCCCTGATTTGTGGCACCTGCTGCTCTCTGTGGTCAAAATACTCTCAGCGTGGTTGGTTCCAAGTTGCCAGCATGAAGTCACGAGAGTGGCATTTGGAAGACACAGTGAGCCCCCCACCCTCACAAGTCTAAACGGTCCGCTCCAGCTCATCACGCTTTGTTCTTAGCTGCTCTCCGCAAGGCCACTGCACTGCAGGCTGTGTGCGCGGGACACCACATGCCCTTGGGATGAAAAAGGCTTTGGTGAACTTCTGTGGGTTCAGGGTTTCCCCCAGAGGAAGTGAATTTGAGCTGAGACAGTCCTGAATGAGAAGGGGGCGGCCAGGAGGGGACGGGTGAGGGGAAGGGGTGCAGGCAGAGGTAAGAGCCTTGCATGGGCCCAGAGGTGGAGACAAAATTGGCATGCTTGAGGGAAAGCCAGAGGCTAGTGTGGATGGCGTGGTGAGCTGGGGGAGGGGGGAGGGCCAGGCCACCCAGACCAGGGTGACCAGTTTTATTCCAAGGGCAGGAGAGGTCACTGCAGGGTTTGAACCAGAGGAGTGAGAGGATCTGATTTAGAGGGTTATTTTTTTTTCTTGTTTTTTCTTTGGTCGCACCACGCGGCTTGTGGGATCTTAGCTCCCCGACCAGGGATCAAACCCGTGTCCCCTGCAGTGGAAGTGCGGAGTCTTAACCACTGACCTCCATGACTCCTTAGGAGTGGGCTGTGTATAGAGGCTTCCTTCCAGAGAGAACAGTGTGGAAGGGGGGTAAAGAGTAACTTCACAGTGGAGACGCCTGAATGAACATGACCCCCTCAGCAGGTGACCAAGGTCAACATCGCGGTGATGTCACATTGATAGTACGTACCTTTGACATGAGGTGACGACAGTGGCACTTGGTCTCTGTGGTTCCCCCCAACCACAGTCTGATCGTGAGAAAAACAGCAGACAAATCCCAAGGAACATTCTACAAAATACCTGCCCAGTCCTCAAAACTGTCAAGATCACGAAAAACAAGGAAAGTCAGAAACTGTCCCAGCCAAGAGGAGCCTAAAGAGATATGACGGCTACATGTAACGTGGTCTCCTGGAGGGAGTCCTGGAGCAGAAACAGGATATTAGGGGAAAACGGAGGAAATCGAAATAAAGCATAAACTTTAGTTAATGCTGTATCAACATTAGTTCATTCACTGTAACATGCCACACTAATGTCAGATGTTAGTAATAGGGGAAACTGGCTATCTGTACTACAGTCCCAATTTCTGTACTATGGTTCCAATTTTTCTGTAAATCTAAAACTGTTCTGGGAATTCCCTGGCGGTCCAGTGGCTAGGACTCTGCTTTCACTGCTGTGGGCCCGGGGTTCAATCCCTGGTCAGGAAACTAAGATCCTGCAAGACGTGTGATGCGGCCAAAAAAAAAAAAAAAAAAAACCTGTGAAAAATAAAGTCTAGTTAAAAAAAAAAAAAGGAAGATCTTACTGGCTATTGCATGGAGAATGGATCATAAGGGCAGGGCAAGATGGGAGCTGAAAGATTACTTTTTATGTTTTTTTAAATTAATTTATTTTATTTTATTTTTGGCTGCGTTGGGTCTTCATTGCTGTGCACAGGCTTTCTCTAGTTGTGGCAAGCGGGGGCTACTCTTCGTTGCGGTGCGCGGGCTTCTCATTGCAATGGCTTCTCTTGTTGCAGAGCACAGGCTCTAGGCACGTGGGCTTCAGTAGTTGTGGTTTGGCTCTAGAGCGCAGGCTCAGTAGTTGTGGTGCACGGGCCTAGTTGCTCCGCGGCATGTGGGATCTTCCCGGACCAGGGCTCGAACCCGTGTCCCCTGCATTGGCAGGCGGATTCTTAACCACTGCACCACCAGGGAAGCCTGGGAGCTGAGAGATTATTATCACAGCCCTGTAGGTAAGATGTGGCTTGGGTCTCCGTGGGGCAAAGCAGATGGAGAAATAGAATCCGACTGGGCAGGTCGAACTGAGAGCCTGACAGGTAGGGATAAAGAAAGGGAGGAGTTGGGCTTCCCTGGTGGTGCAGTGGTTGGGAGTCTGCCTGCTGGTGCAGGGGACACGGGTTCGTGCCCCGGTCCGGGAAGATCCCACATGCCGCGGAGTGGCTAGGCCCGTGAGCCATGGCCGCTGGGCCTGCGCGTCCGGAGCCTGTGCTCCGCAACGGGAGAGGCCACAGCAGTGAGAGGCCCGCGTACCGCAAAAAAAAAAAAAAAAAAAAAAAAGAAAGGGAGGAGTCAGTTATGACGCACAGATATTTGGACTCGAGTGACTGGCAGACGGTGTTGTTAACTAAGGTGGAGTATATGTGAAAAAAAAAACAAAAACAGGTTTGGGAGGAAAATCTCCAGAGGCTGCATTTCCACCATGATGAGTCTGAGGTGGCTCTGGGACATCAGAAAGGAAGTATCAAGTAGGCCGGGAGATGTACAAATTCCTCTGATGGTTAGGGTTAGAGCACCTACTGTGAGCAAGGAGCACACCTACTATGTGGGGACCCAGGTATGAGAAGGCACAGGTCCTGCCTTTAAGAAGTTTCTAGTATGTTCGAAGAACAAGCAATCTGCCAGGGAAGCTTGACAAGTCAAATAAATGAGGATGAG
Organism: Pseudorca crassidens; assembly: GCF_039906515.1. Taxonomy (NCBI): domain Eukaryota; kingdom Metazoa; phylum Chordata; class Mammalia; order Artiodactyla; family Delphinidae; genus Pseudorca; species Pseudorca crassidens. Next base: position 85,207,092 of record NC_090307.1, read on the forward strand.
TAGTATTAAGAAATCCTGGAAGACTGCCTGGAGGCAGCAGGGGGCACAAAGGATGCCCCCGAAGCAGCCGTATTCTGGTTCTGGAAAAGCCTGATCTTGACCAGAGCCAGTCCACATCAGTCCAGACTTCCAGCCAGGCTCCCATTTGGAAATAGTCTACTCTTTCCCTAGGCTAATATCCAGAGAAGCCGGATAATTGAGGGTCAGAGGTGAGGGAGCTCACACCTGGCAGGTGACCAGGCCTCAGGGCTCATGTAACTGCCCTGAGTCAGTCCTTGAAGTCATGGAGTCTCTAATTGCCTCTGGGCTTGTGCTGGATTGATGGATCCGGGCCAGGAAAGGTGAAGGGCCTCTACTGCTGTCTCCCCCAGGGCCCTTGCTGACCCGGCAGAGCAGAAAACTCCTTGAAGTGTTTCTTGAAGGCCCACAACCCCTTCAGTTATGAATACCAGCAGGACATGCTGAACAAGGCCTACAGGAAGGCCCAATGATGAAACAATTGCTGCACCCCCTGTCCAAGGCTACAGAGTTGGGTGAGCCCAGGCCTGGCTGCCTCGGGAAGTTGGGGGGCACCTGCCGCCTCCCTTGGCCCTGTCCACACGGAGCCAGAGGGTCAGTCATGTCATGCCCCCATCAAAACCCTCCCGTGCTCTCCACCCTTTGCAGAGTCAGTCACACACCTCCCGAGAAGCCACACAATCCGTCCCTGTCCTCCTTCTCCTTCACCTTCTCCGCGTTCTATCCCACTGCCCATTTCCTGCTTGGCCAACGTCCAGGCTTCTGCCTGCTTCGTGGTCTTGATACCTGCTACTCCTTTGCCTGGGTCAGTCTTTTCCACCCGCTATTTTTTTTGTCTTTTAAAGAGGTGAAATTCACATAACATGCAATTAACCTTTTGTGGGGGGCGGGGCGCGGGTCCACACTAAGGCATGCAGGATCTTAGTTCCCCAGCCAGGGATTGAACTCGTGCCCTCTGCAGTGGAAGCGAGGAGTCCTAACCACTGGACCACCACGGAATTCCCCACAATTAACCATTATAAAGCATGCACATTCATTGGTATTACTGTATTCACAATGTAATCATCACCCGGTCTCGGTCTCGGGAGTTTCAAAACTTTCTCATCATCCCATAAAATCCCCTCTCACCCAGTGACGCAGTCACTGCCCATTCTTCCCGCTCCTGTGCTCTGGTGACCTCTAACCTGCTTTCTCTCTAACGATTTGCTTATTCTGAGTATATCTTATAAAAGTAATCATACTTTTATACTTCTGTGACTGTCTCCTTTCATTAGGGTAATGTTTTCAACACTCATCCACATTGTGGCCTGTGTCAGTGTTTCATTCCTTTTTATGGCTGAATAATAGTCCACCGTCTGCATACGCCACAGGTGGTTCATGCTTCTGTTAGTAGATGGACACTTGGGTTGTTTCCACATATTGGCGATTGTAAATAGAGCTGTTATAAACATTCATGGACAAGTTTCTGTGTGGACACCCATTTTCATTTCTTTGGGGTCTGTACCTAGGAGTGGGATTGCTGGGTCACATGGTAACCCCATGGTCAACTTTTTGAGGAACCACCAGATTCATTCTTTGCCCCAGACATCCGGGGCTGGCCCTTCCTCCTCACTCAGCCCTCAGCTCAGACGTGACCGCCTCAGATCACCCCAGCTCAAATAGCGCCCCTCTCCCAAATCACTCTTGTCTTTTCACCATTTGGGGTTCATGATCCATTAGAATGTAGGCGATCCCGTACCTCTTATTTTCCGTGGTGACCCGCAGCCCCCACACAGTGCCCGGCACTCAATAAATAATAATCAGTTGTTGCTCAACAAGGCATTTGACCAACAGTCTTGTAAGGTGGACAAGACAGAGAATGTAGGTCAGGTAAATGTAAAGTTAGGGAAATCCTCTGCTACATAATTAATACTGATCCATGGAGGTTTGGCACTCTATTGAGGAGATAGACCTCATGGCTCTATTCTTTGATCTGTGTATAATCAGTCACTGTGTAAAGATTTAAAAGGCATGTTTTCTAAAACAAAAATAATAACCAGTCATTGCTGAATGACTGATCTCAGGTTGTCCAAGGTGAGGAGCTGAAACGAGGTGAGGCATGTCATTGTCATTTTAAGTCTGTTGGAACCACCCAGGGTGACTCAGCTCTTTTAGTGGACTACTTCCTCCTGCCCCGAGGGAACACCTAAAAGCAGTGGAAGGAAGCCACTGCTGATGTTCTGTTTCTCCATCCCTCCTTGTTGGTGACTCGACTCAACACAGACGTGTCTTCAGCAAGCCGCAGCTCCTTGGGCTGGAATAAGTAACCCTCAGTGACTAATTGCAAAGGGAAAAAAAAGACAAAGGTGGAAAAGAATACGGGTGGGAAATTGGTCATATCTATAAGCTTGTAGTCAGCCTGGTGAAATGGTTAAGGGCTCCAGCTGGGGGCTCAGGCTGCCAGGGTTCAAATCCCAGCTTTGTAAATTTCTGCAGGTTATTTAATCTCACTTTTCTTTTTTTGAAAAATAGGGTTAATAGTAGTAGCTGCCTCATAGGCTTGTTGTAAGGATTAAAAGAGTTAATGTTATATAAAGTGCTTAGAAAGCGCTTGTTGTGTTGAAAATGCTTTATACCAGAATAGTCATCATCACTGTCATCCATCTCAGTACTGATATCTGCAGCTGGGCATTCAGATGAAAGGAGATAATAAATGGGCTTTTAAAAAGTTAAAGGGGGGGACTTCCCTGCTGGCACAGTGGCTAAGACTCCACGCTCCCAATGCAGGGGGCCCGGGTTCGATCCCTGGTCAGGGAACTAGATCCCACATGCCGCAACTAAGAGTTTGCATGCCGCAACTAAGGAGGCTGCCTGCCACAACTAAGACCCGGTGCAACCAAATAAATAAATAAATATTAAGAAAATAAAATAAACCTATTCTTATCCTCTTAAAAAAAAGTTAAAGGGGGACTTCCCTGGGAGTCCAGTGGTTAGGACTCAGCGCTTCCAGGGCAGGGGGCATGGGTTCAAGCCCTGGTTGGGGAACTAAGATCCTGCATAACGCACAGCGTGGCCAAAAAAAAAAAGTGTTAAAGGAAAATTATGAGTATACTTAATGCCTCTGGGCAGTAAAATTTTAAATAGTTAAAATGACCAATTTTATGTTATGTGTATTGTACCACAATTTAATTTAAAAAAGTAAATGTAAACGACCTCTTTCTGAGCCACCTGCCAAAAAAAAAAAAAAAGGTAAGGAATTTCTCCGTATTATTATTTGAAATTATAATAGTTCTCCTACCTGGGGCCAGAAATAACAACCTCAGCAGAAATGGCTGTTTGGGTGCTGCATTCCAGAGTCCCTGCTCTGTGGAATTTTCTAGAATTTCAGGCCCTGGAGGAGGGCAGGATTACAGAGTGGATGGAGCTGCCGTCAGTAGACGCTCAGGTCTGGGAGAACTTCTCGGCTGGACGCACCGGCTGGCTGTCGGGCTTTTCAACTTCTGTTTTCAGTAAATAGAAGTCAGAACAGCTGCTTTCCATCTTGTCCCAGGAAGTCTTCCGGGGCCCCTTTGGCGCTTGTCACTGGAGGGTCGGGTTAGTTTGTTCTGAGTGTTCTATACCCCCACCCCCGGGGAAAACGTACACACAATCATAAAACAAACACACGTGTGCCCACCGCTCAGAACAGACCATCATTAACCTTTTCTTCTATGTGCTTTGAATCTGCTTTTATATTTAACAAGAGTAAAGCATTGCATGTTTGTGTCCCTCTGTCTCCAATCACCAGAGACAAACTCCAGCATGAATGGAGCCTGTAGCCTCCCAGTCTACTAATAAACTTTGCACACATATTTATAGATCCAAGAAATAGATTTCATACTGTTTTGTGTGTATTAATTAGCAAAAACAACTCAATCATAATATCTATTGATACCTTTCTGCAGCGTGCTTTTTTTTTTGCTTGTTTTTATGTTTTTGAGATCTTTCCAAGTTAACATGTATGGATTCAATTTATGCCTTTTCCTCCCACATAATATTCCACCATATGTCCTATACCATAATTTTTACAACCAAATTAAAGACGTATCAGTTGTTTCCAGTGTTTGCAAATGCGAACCAGGTGGCTACAAACGTCCTTGGGCTAATTGCTCCAGAACAGTGTTTTTCAAATTGCCTGAGGCATGACTAGGTCATGAAATCAAATTTTTCTTAAATAATAGAGGATAGAATAATTTGTAATGAATACTATTCCTTGGTGAAGCTTGTGTTTTGTGTGCACGTGCACTTGGTAGGGAGGTAAAAGTGCTTTTCTTACTAAGGATTGCAGTGAAAGCAAAGTTTAAAAAACATTCCTCTCCCAGCGATCCTACCCAAGAGAAATGCAATGTATAGCCACACAAAAACCTGCACACAGATGTTCACAGAAGCTCTATTCACAACGGCCGAAAGGTGGAAACAACCCAAATGTCCATCAACAGATGAATGGAAAAACAAAATGGGATCTAGCCATAAACTAGAATATTATTCCACCATAATCAAGAATAAAGTACTGACACATGTTCCAACATAGATGAAGCTTGAAAACATGATGCTAAATGAAAGAGGCCAGACACAAAAGGCCACATACTGTCTGATTCCATTAATATGAAATGTCCAGAAGAGACAAATCCACAGAGATGGAGGCAGATTAGTGGTTGCCAAGGACTGGGGGTTGGAATGCAGAGTGACGGCTCAATAGGTACGGATTTCCTTTCGGGGTGATGAAAATGGTCTGGGATCAGATAGTGATGATAGTTTCACAACATTGCAAATTTACTAAAAGCCACTGAATCCTATGCTTTAACATGGTTTAAATGATGAAGTTTTTGTTATGTGAATTTTACTTCAATGTTTTTAAAAAAGGAAAGCCACTCCTGCAAGGCATGCTAAGAGCAGAACTGTGGGACGTAGAGTTTGCTCTTTCCAACTTTTTTACTAGACGTGGCAAACTGCTCTCCAAAGCCGTTGCCGCAATTTGCACTCTTACCACCGTGAATGAGCGCTTCTGTCTCTTCACATCCACACCAACACCTCATGCCCAAGAGAAGAGTAAGAGAGAGAATAACTCAGAGTTGAATTGTGGGTATAAACCACAGGTCACAGTCTAGAGGCCCAAGGACTTGTTTTGTTTGGCTTGTTTGTATTTTTTCAAGTTTGCATTAGATACCTACAGTTCAAGTGGGCAGACCACAAAATGTGGTTTGCCCGCTTCCTTTGCAACATTGGAAGGCCTGGCCCCATTTCATACACATTTCCTTGTGGTGACAGCGGCAGAGGTGAGCCCCATGTGCCCTCTTTAAAAGAGGAATGAGGTCTTCATTTCACCACAGTCCCCGCCGCTCCCCAAAGTCTTACAGCTGGTCCCATTTACTGCTTATGTTTCCCCTCTGGCCCATGTACTCCTTTGAATGCACGCAGCCTGGTGTAAAGCTTCGAGCACCATCTGGGGGCTCACCCTCACAGCTTGTGCAGGCCACAACCTGCAAAACTGTACCAGGACAGCCCTGATGAAGAGGAGGAGAGATGATTTCCAAGCCCATCACCTGTGGATGTTTTCTGAGCTAGGCGAGGTCTCAGCCAGACATGGGGAGAAAAGCAAACTTGGGAGCTTGAAGGGAAGGTGGGGTCAGAGCCCTGGGATAGCCACCATGCAGGGGATAGGGGAACAGGCCGTGGAGGGGCCATCATTCCAGCGTCCACTTGAGGATTCTTGGCCTCAGAGAGCCCGCCTTCAGCATCCTCTCCAGCTCTGCCTCCAATGAGCAACCCCTCGAGTTCCTGCGTTTCTGTCCTTGGAGCTGTCAGCTCTGACCGTGACCCCAAATCAGATTAACAGCCTCCTCCCAACACACACAGGCTCTGGGTCAGAGTCTGCGGAGACCAGCCGCTTGGAAGAACCCATCTGCTGCCTAACGCACTGGATTCTGCTTCAGGGGCCAGCTTGGAAGAGGGAGGGAGCAGTGGGAGGGGAGGGGGTGACCTGCAGCAGGTGGCTCTGGTGGTGAGAAATGCCCAGGGTGAAGATCTGCGGTGGCGGGTGCTGGTTATAGAATTCTCCGTGTTTTTTAAAAATATTAAAAAAAAAAAAAAAAAGCCCCTTCCCCCAGATGCCGAAGATGCAGCTGTGGAGAGAAGTTTCCCTAGACCCCGCCTCCAGCACGACAACTACCTAGGACCAGCTCCATAATTTGCAGGGCCCGGAGCAAAGTGAAAATGCAGGACCCCTTGTTCAAAAATTAAGAATTTCCAGACGGCGGCCACAGAGCTTTAAACCAAGTGCGGGACCCTACTGTGCCCTACTGTGCCCGGAGCCCCCGTGGGACTGTCTGGGTCGCACCACCGTGAAGCCAGCACCGCCTCTAACCCTCTCACCGCCCCCAGATCCTCATGCCAGGATTAAGCCTGCTCGGGATCCCCGTGGCCCCCATGCTGTCTCCGCTGTGTCTCATTCTTGCTTGTTTCCTTGACTGTTTTCCACCCCCCAGAATATGCTTTTCCCAAGGGCCCAACTGCCATGCTTTCCCCCCGATTGCCTAGCACAGCGCCTGGGACAGAGGAAGGCAGCTATATTTGCTAAATTAATTGTAACAGAGAAAAAGTCCACTTCAACAATGATGGCTCTCCATTTTATACCCACTAGGATGGCTATAATCAAAAATAAATAAAACCAGAAAATAACAAGTGTGGGTGAGGATGTGGAGAATAAGAACCCTCATACTTTGCTGGTGGGAACGTAAGATGGTGCAGTTGCCGTGGAAGATAGTTTGATAGTTCCTCCAAGTGTTAAATACAGAGTGATCACATGACCCAGCAATTCTGCTCCTAGGTATAAACCCCAGAGAATCGAAAACATGTCCACACAAAAGCATGAATATTCATAGCAGCATTATCCGCAATAGCCAAAATGTGTCAACAACCCAAGTGTCCATCAATGGGTGAATGAATGAACAGAATGGGGTCCATCCGTACAATGGAATAGTACCCAGACATAAAAGGGAATGAAGCACTGACACAGGCTACAACGTGGATGAACCTTGAAAACATGATGCTAAGTGAAAGAAGCCAGACTCAAAAGGCCACATAGTCTATGATTCCATTTATATGAAATGTCCAGAACAGGCAAATTTATAGAGACGGAAAGTAGACTGGTGGTTGCCAGGGGCTGGCGGAGGGGGGAGTGGAGGGTGACTGTTAATGGGGACAGGGTTTTGGGAGGGGGTGACAAAATGTCCTGGAACGAGATAATGGTGACAGTTGTACCACACTGTGAATGTACTAAATGTCGTTAGTGGTAAATGTTATGTATATTTTATCACAGTAAAAACAATTTTAAAAAACCTGTCTTTAAATGCAATGTGGTACCCTGAATTGGATCTTGGAACAGAAAAAGGACATAGTGGGAAAACTGGTGAAATTCAAAAAAAGCTTGGCATTTCATTGCCAGTGCTGTGCCAGTGTAGGTTTCTTAGTCGTGACAAATGTATCACGAACACGTGAGATGTTAACATAAGAGAAGCTGGGTGAGGGTATATAGCAACGCCCTCTACCATCATCGCAACTTTTCTGTAAATCTAAAATGATTCCAAAATGAAACGTGTATTTTCAAAAATCATATATGCCTTCTAAAAAGGGTCTTGCTTGGTCTCCAGAAGGTTCTTTTGTCTGCCTAGGGCCCACTGTGTCTGCCTAGGGCCCACTTTGCAATTTAGGGAGCTGGAGCTGACTCTTTGGCATGGGAGAGGGAGAAGAATCTGGAGCTTCCAGCTGGGAGGGGAGGGATGAGGCGAAGAGCGGGGCAGGTGGGAGGGGTGAGGGAGGCACCTGGGCTGGAATGGGGTTGGGCTGGGGGGTCCCCCATGGCAAGTGGAACCACTTTGCTGGGGAAACTCCAAGGACTTTGGAGAACAGGAATGTCCAACACAGAGGCTGCAGATGGACGTTCCACAGGCTGAAGACTAGAGATGTGTTACATTTACCCTTACTTTTGTAAAAATAATTGAGCCAATCTATAAAAAGCAGTCAATCTCACATTAAAATCGGAAATTCCCAACCTCTCTGGAAACATCTGAAGATCTGCTAACTCAAGGCCACCTTCCTGCATGACCCCAGAGGGCTGGAGCCAAGTCCCAGGCAACCCCTTGAAGCGGGCGTGAGCTCTCCCATTTGCCACGGTCCCCACCAGCCCCCGTTGTCACCAGCTACTGCACCGAGCCTCGGTTACCATTTATCCTCAAGTTTGCACCATATTCTACTTCTAACGGAACAGGTTTTCTCTGCACCATGTCAAAAGTGGAAAAGAGAAACCAAGATATTGTCTGACTTTTCTTACACCTGGTTGGCTTCACTTGCCTATGATATCTACCTGGTTCCTAGAGGCGCTTTGTTTTGTTTTACATCTTTATTGGAGTATAATTGCTTTACAATGGTGTGTTAGTTTCTGCTTTATAACAAAGTGAATCAGTTATACATATACATATGTTCCCATATCTCTTCCCTCTGCGTCTCCCTCCCTCCCACCCTCCCTATCCCACCCCTCTAGGTGATCACCCTAGAGGCACTTATGTTCGAGAACTCAAGTCTAATGTTTGACCTGCAGCCTTTGCTGCCATGTCAACATACCTTCCCCAACCCATGCCCTTAAATCTTCACTCTCACGGGTGTTCTGTGGTTGGGGTCAAACACACACACTAATTCTTGGGTGTGAATCCTGGTTCTACCCCTTACTAGCTGGGTGGTCTTGGCCAAGTCACTTAACTGCTCTGTGCCTCAGTTTCTCCAGCTGTAAAGTGGGCATGACATTGTACCTACCTTTCAAGGGTTTTATGAGGATTAGGTGACGTAGCCCATGCAAAGCATGTAGACCTGTGCCTGGAACAGAACAAAAGAGGCAGAGAAAATTTCAGGGGGTGACAAGTGCTGTGATTAACAGATCAAGGTGACTAGGGGAAACCCCACATTCAGTACTTGTTGCAGAGGAGGGGACATGTGAGCTGAAAGAGGAATGAGAAGGAACCAGCTGGGAACCGAGGGGAAGGAACAGTGTGTCAGGCAGAAGGAACAGTCAGTGTAAAGTTTCAGAGGCAAGAATGAGCTTGGCCTGCTCAAGGACCAGAAGGAAGAAGGGCAGTGTGGCTGGAGCAGAGCAACTGAGGATCAAATTTAAGGCTGAAAGGCAGGCAGAGGCCTTGCAGCCACGGGACGCCGGGGGAGGGTTCTCAGCAGCCAGAGGCCAGAATCTGACGACGAAGGGCCGAGCGAACCTGGCAGCCGCAGGCCGGTCCAGCCCGGAGCCTCTACTTCCAGTTCCACGATCCCCATCGCAACCAGCCTGACCCAAGCCTGGCTGTCCTTGCCCTCCGAGCATCGAATCCCCCCACCCCAAAACAAACAGGAAGTATTGAGGTGGCCCTGGGCCAGGTCAGTGGCCCCCGGGTAGTGGCAGAGCAAGGGATGCAAAGCCACTCGGATGAAAGGCTGCAGGGTCCCCCCGCAAGAGAGATCCACGTCAGATCCCTGGAACCTGTGAGTGTGACCTTACTTGGAAAAAGGGTCTTTGCAGATATGATTCAGAATCTCAAGATGAGATCATTCTGGATTAGCCACATGGGCTCAAAATCCAACGACAAATGTCCTTATAAGAGAAAGGCAGAGGGAGATTTAAGACGCACAGGGAAGAAGCCCATGTGAAGACGGAGGCAGAGACGGGAGGGATGCGGCCACAAGCAAGAAATACCTGGAGCCACCAGAAGCTGGAAGAGGCCAGGAAGGAACCTCCCCTAGAGCCTTCGGAGGGAGCGCGGCCCTGCCGACACCTCGATGTCAGACTTCCTGCCTCCGGAACTGGGAGAGGATACGTTTCTGTTGTTTTAAGGCACCCAATTTGTGGTCATTTGTTCTAGCGGCCCCAGGAAACCAATACTCCTCCTCCAAGCCCCCGCCCCAGGCAGGAGGTTCAAACTCTCCTTCCATCCTTGTAGCACATCCCCCTTTCCAGGTGAAAACACTGAGGCCCAGAGAGGGGGACGATAAACGGGGAAGCCCCTTACAGCTGTCTCAACTTTCCTCCTGCCTGAACTGAACTCACCTATGTATCTTGTTGGGTTTTTCACAGCATTTTAAAATTTGTATTTATTTTTATTACGGAATGGTAAGCACAGAGAGTCCAGATAACGCCCCGCAACTTTTTCGTTCCCTACTCTTGGGGGCTTAGCTGTGGGGTCTTGGCGGTGTGGCATAGGGATAATTAACCTCTCTGAGCTTCGGATTCCTCAACTTTAAAATGGGGGAGAGGGACTTCCCTGGTGGTCCAGTGGTTAGGACTCCGTGCTTCCACTGCAGGGGGTACAGGTTCAATGCCCGGTCGGGGAACAAAGGTCCTGCATGCCACACGACACAGCCTAAATAAATAAATAAATAAAAATTTTCAAAGGGGGAGAGAACTGGTTGTTGTGAGGATTAAATGAGAATGGATGATAAGCACCTGGTGTCTCTCCGATTCCACCTGAAACCCCAGCCTGGGCCCAAGCAGGTTCTTGCTGTGGGACCCAGTTCTCAGTTTCATGATGGCTTCTTCAGGTGGGGAGCCAGAGGGTCCTGGATAAATGAGATGCTCCAGGCAGGCCCAAGCCCCTGAGGGCAAGCAGGGGACCCAGCTGGCAACAGTCTGGGTCTCAGGCCTTGGTTTAATTGGCAGGAAAACGGGTACACGGCAGACATGGAGCTGGTATATGCAGTGTGACTGTACCAGTAGTTAAAATATTGAAATACTTCTCTACCAGTTGGTAAAAGCCACTGCCCAGCCCCCCTCCCGGGACCCCAGACTCCCACACAATCCAGCAAGTAAGAAGCACCACCAGGAGGTCTTCCTGTGTCCCGTCCTAAGCCTCTCTTCTGATTGAGCTGTTCTGCTGCGTAATATTTCTTGGCGCCATGGGCTGGTGGGCGTGGGGCGCCCTGTCCCTGATGGAAAAAAACAGGTGGCGTTTGCTGGGTCTCGGCTTTCCCGGGAGGTACAGAAGCCCCAGGGATTTAGAGGAGACAGGTCTCTGTTATCCCGCACAAGCCCCATGGAGGCAGACAGACAGACATGGATGTCTGCGCTGGGGTCCTGGGGACGTGAAGGGGCTCCTGGACACTGGGTGGAGGCCCTAGACCACTCAAAGTCTCCCCACAACTACACCAGGCAGGGCCGGGGGAGAGTTAGTGCATGGAGAAACCTAACCAGGTGATGAGGCAGACGGCCCAGGAAGAGGTCAGAAGTCAGGGGTCAGAGGTAGTATACTTTATTAACCGGGTTCTCCCAACATCTTGCAACCCCGCTACAAAGCCAGACCTGGGCTTTGCCAGTGTCCCGTCCACTGGACAGGGAAGAGAACGCGACTCGCAAACGTCCAAAGGGCCTCAGAAGAGCAGAGCGGCAGGGTGGATGGGGGAAGGGGCCGCCAGCCATGGGACGGGCAGGGGGAGGGGCTAGCGCTGGGCGCTGGGCCAGGGACACCCTGAGGCTCCGCCAGGCCTGGCCAGCCCCTCACTCTCCCACTTAAGGTCCGTAGTGGTTCACAGTGAGACTGGCTTAGATTTGGGAGGGCGGAAGGGGTGAGGGCAGGCAGGTGCCTTCCACTCCCCACCCACCCTTGGCCTGACTCACAGAGCTGGGAAGAGGGAGAGACAGGAAGTCCCCTCCCCATGTTCCCTCCCCCGCACCCCGGGACAGGGAAGCCCCTTCTCTCCAGGGGCAGAGGGTAGAGGCCTAGTTCTCCCTGACATCCCCCAGGCTCCTAGGAAGGGTCATTCACTCCCGGCTCAGAAGTCTCTAGAACTTGCCCATCATTGCTCCCAATTAGAAAAATGTTTTTGAAATCTAGGAGATTGGGGCCCATCAGAACCAAGCAGTAAAAAACCTGGTTAAGATCTTGGTTTAAAAAGGTAGCTCTACCTTCACTTAGAAACCTTGGGAGACCAGCTGGAGAGACCAGTGGTGTCTCCACTGCCCAGACTGGAGGGGGTCGTTCATGGCAGCAGGGGGCTGGTGGTGGCCCGGGGAACAGGGTGGGAACCGGGGGCGAGACGCAGGAAGCAGGGACACGTGGGACAGGGCAGCTGGCCCTCCAGTGCCGTGGACCTGGGCTCGGAGGGCAGCGGGGGCAGCTGGGGGGCCCCCGTGGGCACATCTGCCAGGTGGGCACTGGAGCCTCTGCCCCACCAGGAGAGGCAGGGCCCACGGTCAGGCCTTGTGACCGCCGTTGCCCGGCGGCTCCCTGTGGCCGGCTGTGCAGTCCGAGGCGGGCTCGAGCCCCAGCATCTGCCGCTGCACCAGCCTGGCGTAGAGGCCGCCCTGGGCCAGCAGCTGCTGGTGTGTGCCCTGCTGCACCACGCGGCCCTTGTCCAGCACCACGATGAGGTGCGCCCGCTCCACCGTGCTCAGCCGGTGTGCGATGATGAGCACCGTGTGCTTCTGCAGGTTGCCGTGGATGGCCTGCTGGATCTGTGGAAACAGGAGGGCGCCGGCTCACACGGGCATCTCCGCCGCCACCCACTGCCCCGCCCGGTCCCGGCTGGGATCCCAGATCCACCGCGTCCTCTAGATGCTCAGCCTCTCTGAGGCTTCCTTACTTGTAAAGCAAGGGCTGGCACAGGACCTGCTTCCTGGCTTTTGTCCACGGGGGACGGAGCTCAGAGCCTGACACAGGGCAGCGCCCGGCGGATGACAGGGGGGCCCCGAGCATGGTCGTCTTCTCGTCTTCCTGCTCCTTCCCCTAGCCTTGGCCTTGGTTAACGGTCTCACCGTCAGCCCCGAAGCTCACGCCGACACAACCAGGCATCACCTGGTTCCTCATCCTTCCCTTAGCACCGGAATCCGACCCATCAGCAGGTCCTGTAGCTCCATCTCCCCGGTGTGTCTCTGTGCCATCTTTCCACCTCTGCCACCATTCCTTCTGACCTGCCCTGCTCCCATCCATTCCCCGCGTGGATTTAACGTTTTTAATCAGTTCTTGTTGAACTCATGCCCCAAGCCCTCCAAGAGCTTCTCGTCCCATTTAGGATAAAATCCAAACTCCTGGGGGAGTTTTAGGGCCGTGAAACTATTCTGCATAACATGACATTCTGCATTTGTCAAAACCCGTAGAATGCGCAACACAAACAGTGACCCCTCATATGAACTGTGGTCTTGAGTTAGAAATAATGCATTAATGCCAGCTTGTCAACTGGAACCAAGGTACCGCTAATGCAAGATGTTAATAACAGGCGACATTGTTCGTGGTGCGGGGAGGGGGATATATGGGAACTCTCTGTACTTTCTGCTTAATTTTCTTTAAACCTAAACCTGCTCTAAAAAAATAAAATAAAAATCTATTAATGGAAAACAATCCAAACTCCTTTCCAGGGCCTGAGGAGCTTGTGTCCCCCTATGACTCTGTCCTTGCCTCACCCTACCGCCAGCCACGCTGACCGTGGGGCTTGGCTGTGGACCTACTCTGGGACTTTGCCCCCACTGCCCCCTCTCCCTGGGACTCTCTTACCCAGCCCCCCTCTGGCTGTCTCCTTTCCTTTCTGGTCTCAGCTCAAGTGGGACCTGATGACCCTGGTTCTGTTGGCATGAACTGCAGGATTCTTGACACGTGTGACCCCATCCAAACTCTGCACTAAGACGGCCACACTCCAGGGGGCTTCTGCAGCTCAAGGCCTTGTTGCTAGGATGACCCCAGCCCCTAAATGCCCAGTGCTGCCAGGAGAATTGACTTCTAGACATCACCTGATGGTGGGCCCCAGAGCTCCCTTTCTTAGAGCATTTTCCAAAAAGGGCTTATAATTGTAAAACCTTCCCCTGTCCCCTGGAGATATATATGCAGATCTCCTAAAACTCAGGAATGTTTTTCTCCGGGACCTGAATGCCATCTCATTGTAATCATGGGAAGGAAAGGGCCCCTGTCTCCCAGTCTCGGTAGAGGACAACCACTGCTGGCCAGCAGCCATGCGGACAGATCACACTTGCACTGCCCAGCCCTTTGTGCGTTTCTCCTGGTCCCCCACTCTTGCACCCTCCCTACACCCTCAATCTCTCTGTGAAAGGCTCTGTCACCACTGTCACCCCTGCACAGGAATGGGGCTCAGTTCTTTTCCCTACTGACAGTAGCTACTTATAAAATCTGTTTTCCCAGCTTTAACTAATGTCCAGCAGTGTTTCTCTTTGACAGTAGTGACCCTTCCCTCAATCTCTCTATCACATGACTGTTTCTTCTTCTTTTGTTTTTTTTTTTGGCCGCACTGTGCGGCATCTGGGATCTTAGTTCCCCAACCAGGGATCGAACCCGCGTCCCCAGCCCTGGAAGCGCAGAGTCTTAACTGCTGGGCCGCCAGGGAAGTCCCCACATGACTGCCATTTTCTACATAGCACAGGCCCCAGGGTGAACTCATGCTTATCTCCTTGTTATCTGTCTCCCCCTCTGGACTGGAAACACCTTGGGGGCAGGGGCCCATGTAACCCCTGGTGCCTAGAACAGCGCCTGGTGCCCGGGAGGCGCACATTAAATACCTGTGTAGTAAATGATTCATGGAGGGACTGAGGTAGCTGGTCCTCTTCAAATACACTATGGGGCCCTTCTTTCTTTACCAATGAAATGAGACTCAGGGGGTAAGAGACACACGCAAGCCATGAGCTGCAGAGCGGAGCTCCTGTCCACGTCCCACACCTCCTGACCCCTAACCTAATTCCATATAATTTCAACGCCTCGAGCCAGAGGCTGGGCCAGGGTGGCCAGGCCCTGGGCCTCCTCTGCCCCCGCTCCCTGCCCTCAGCTCCGGGACAGCCCAGTCCAGGAAGCTGCTGGCCTGGGAGGGCCCCTGCAGCCATCTGCTGTGGGAGGGAGGGCTCTGGCCGCCTGGAGCTGCTACTGCCCCAGCATCGCCCGTTACCCAGCGACTCACCAGGAACTCGCTCTCTGCATCCAGGGCGCTGGTGGCTTCATCCAGGATGAGCACGGGTGGGTTCCGCACCAGAGCCCGGGCCATGGCCACCCGCTGCTTCTGGCCGCCCGACAGCTGGGCACCCTTCTCCCCCGTCTCTGCGTGGCAGAGACACAGGGGCAAGTGAGCGGGAGGTGAGGCCGGTGGCCCTGGGAAGCAGCAAGCAACCCCCGCCTCCGCCTTTCCCTGCTGCCACAGGAGCTCTGCTCCCCAGGAAAAGGTGGGGCTACAAGGGCCACAGGCAGGAAACCTCATGAAAGGATGCTCTTCCTCCCTGTTCGTAAGAGGCATGCAAGTTATAACTATGTGCAATTGGTACCAAGATACCAACTTTTACCTCTTAATCTGGCAAAAATCCACACGTTTGATAGCACACTGTGCTGGTGTGGCCGAGGGGAAAGGGCACTCCCTCCTCTCCCTGAGGTACTGCTGGCGCGGGCCCTGTGCTGCCGTGCACACACCGCTGTGTCTATCCGGTTGTGCTGTACAAGTCTACAGAGCACAATTACAGAGGCACAACCCTTGGACCAGCAAACCCATCTCTGTGAATATTTCCTACAGATTCACCTTCTCATGCGCAGTGACTCACAGCACTGTTATTGCCAAAAAAAAAAAAAAAAAAACAAAGAAACAAACCACCAAATGTCCATCAACAGGAAACAGGAAATCAGTTATTTTTGAGTAAATAATTATAAAGTCACACAACAGAGTACTATGCAGTAGTTAAAAAAAGAGCAGCTTTCTAGGTATCTATATGGACAGGTCACTTAAAAAAACTGGGGGGCAGAATAGAATGTGCTGGGTTTTTCTCTGTAAAAGGGCGGGAGGGAATAAAAATACATATTCATACTTGCATAAAGAAACTCCAAAACGACATGTAAGAAAATAATGAAAGATGTTTGGGTGGGGGCAGGGGGGCCCTGGCAGTGAAGACCAGGATGAAATAAAACTTCGCATTGGCTATCGTTATGTCTATTTTTTTAGTTTTGAATTGTATGAATAGTCCCATTGCGAGAGTTAAAATTTTTAAATATGTTAAATAAAATCTATAAGGTAATATATTGTTCAACTTATTAAATTAAAATATTTACTAATATAAAATTAAGTCACTATAATTAATGAATATAATACTTATATTATTTTTAAATAATAACATTTCAGGGACTTCCCTGGTGGCGCAGTGGTTAAGAATCCACCTGCCAATGCAGGGGACATGGGTTCGAGCCCTGGTCTGGGAAGATGCCACGTGCCGCGGAGCAACTAAGCCTGTGCGCCACAACTACTGAGCCCGTGTTCCACAACTACTGAGCCTGCGCTCTAGAGCCCATGCTCTGCAACAAGAGAAGCCACTGCAATGAGAAGCCCCCGCTCGCCACACTAGAGAAAGCCTGTGCGCAGCAACGAAAACCCAATGTGGCCAAAAAATTTTAAACTAAATAAATTAATTAATTTTAAAAAAGAAAAGAAAAAAGTGTCTTTTAAAAAAAATGATGTTTTGGAACTAAACAGAGGTGGTAGTTGTAAAGCACTGTGAATGTACTAAATGCTGCTGAATTGTTCACTTAAAATACAGTGGTTAAGTTTATGTTATGTGAGTTTCAGCTGGCAGAGGGCAGTGCATAACTCAGGGTTGCATCCCTGAGGGTGGACCTCCAGGCACGGTGGAGGTGATGCTCTGGGCTCTGTACCTGTATTGTAGCCATCCTGGAGTTCCATGATGAAGCCATGGGCATTTGCCTTCTGTGCGGCCTCCACCACCACCTCGAAGGGCACGGCGGGCAGGCCGTAGGAGATGTTGTCTGTGATGGAGCGCGCGAACAGCACTGGCTCCTGGCTCACCAGGGAGATCTGCGGAGGAGGAAGGATGGGCTGTGAGAGGCCTGGAACACGTCTATCCAGCTGTCACCAGGAACCTCGCGAGCCCTGGGCCTGAGTGACGCCGGGAGCCTTGGGTCTGAAATCTGATCAGGGCCCGCGGCCAGCAGCTGCATTCAGCTGCCTCTCTTCTTTCCGAACAGCAGAGTCCACTTTCTGCACAAGCTCTCAGCCTCCCTGACCAACAAACTGGGGCCCTGCTAAGCTTGCCGCTCTGGGCCCAGTCAAGCTCCCTGACCTCCAAGACGGAGCTTACTGGCTGCCCCTGACCTGGAAAGAAAGAGAGAAAGAGCGTGGAGTGTAACTCTGTGAGTCAGCCTGTCCCTGGCAGGAGGCAAGGGGGCACAGCAGACCCAGGCCACAAGGACCTCCCTGGATGGTGCCCCCTCCCTGTAAGAGAACAACTGAAAGGAGCTATTGTCTCATGGTCTCACTTTTAGGAATTTGTATGTAGTTGGAGGATATCATTGCAACACTGTAAATAGCAAAAAAGGAAAAAGAAAAAAACAAAACAATCTAGTTCTCCATAAACAGAGGACTGGTTAAATGATTACAGTGCACTCATAAAATCAAACTGTAATATATATATAATATTTCTATTTTTGTTTAAAAAAAGCATATGTGCCTTTATATATAGGTATGTTTATATAAAGGTAGGAAACACGTTGGAAAGGATATTGACTAAACTGCCAATGCCGGTTCCCGACACGGAGTGGAGTTCAAAAGGTGAGGTGGAGTCACCTCAGGTCTTTGTTATGAAATTCTCTGAATATATGGGAATATGGTTAGGTTGTTGAGTTTTACTGCTCTGGGTTTATGAAAATTAAAAATTTAAATTTATAGAGAAGGTATTCACAAAAGAGGAAATCCAAATAACCAATAAACATATGAAAAGGGACTTAATATCTTTAGTCACCAGGAAAATGCAGAAGACCTCTACACTGAACTACCTCTAAATACCAACTGGTACAGATTCAGGACTGGCAACATTAACAGTCTGAGAAAATTAAGTGTCTGAGTGTGTTAACTATTGCAAAGCCTGAACAGCTCTTTCTAGGAGCCACTTCCAGAACTCTGGTGGGCAGCAGCCTGGTGGGGGCAAACCTGGGACCACTTCTCCACCATCTGTCCCTGGTTATATACACATAGGTGGGAAGATTTCACAATCTGTGGCCTCCACCAGCATCTACAACTGGCCAGAAGTTCTGGAATCTCTGTGCCAACTCTCAGGCTCTCATATATCTTAATGTATGTAGACAACGTAAATAGTGTCTGCTTAATAGTTGGTGTTTCTTGTATAGTGTGCAGCCTGAACAACAGTCCAGGGCATCCCTGCTCTTATACCAGCAGAGGATCAGGTGTCGAGTCTACTTTTCTGAGAGTATTACTCAAAACTGTAAGGTCATGAATAGCCTCCTTTAAATACTGGAGATAACTTAAATGCGGAAAAACCTGAACTCTCATCCACTGCTAGTGGGAATGTAATGTGTAAAAAAATAATAATAATAAAAAAAGTAAACCACCTTAATGGCAGTAACTACTAAAGGTGAGGCTCTGGGAGAACCTACCCACCCATGGGCACCGTGATATGGACTAAACTGTCCATATCGGTATTGCTGGTAATAGTAAAAAAACAGGAAACAACCGGAATATCCATCAAGAACAGAATGTATAAACGGACTGTGCCATGTTTACACAGTGGATTATCTTGCAGAAATGAAAATGAGTGAACTACAAACACAGCCTCAACCTGGAAACCTCACAAATAACACTGAGTGGAAGGAACAAGACACAAAGAATACACATGTTACGGTTCCAGCCAGACGGAGTTTAAAATTAGCAAAACACAGCTGCGCTGTTCGGGGAGGCGTAGAGATGGGAACAAAAGAAAAGCATGGAAATGACGATCGTGAGCGTCAGGCAAGACGTTGCTTCTTGTGGGGAGAGTGCTGGAATGTTCCAATTCTTGAAATGGTGATAATTCTTTGAAATGTACGTGTGTCTTGAGCCCTCTTTCCTGCACCTGTGTGCGTGCCCGTGGGAGAGAAGATCAGACAAGGAAAGGGCGGAGGAGGGCAGCAAAGGCCCATGCACGTACCACTCGGTGCAAGTACTTGTGGTCATAGGCGCTGATGGGCTTCCCATCCAGCAGCACGCGACCCCCTTCCAGGGGGTAGAAGTTCTCCAGGATGTTGACGCAGGAGCTCTTGCCACTGCCCGACGGCCCCACGAGCGCTGTCACCTTTCCTGGGGACAGGCTGAAGGAGACATTCTGCAAGGAACACGCAGACACGGTGTGGGGCCCCTGGCTCATATGCTCTGGCCTCAGACGCAGGTGGGCACCCTTCCTAGCCTGCCCCACCACCGGCCCCCAGAATGCTCTCCTTTCTAGGATTGGGCAGCATTTTTATACTTGTCTCCTTTGCCTGGAATGTTCTTTCTGCAGAGAGCCATCGGCTGGCTCCTGCTCCTTGTTTAGGTCTCATATCAAATGTCACCTCCTCCGAGAAGCCCTCCTTGACTGCTAATACCATCTCTGCAGACTACCCCTGACTTATTGCCTTCCTAGCACTTCTCCAGGAATCCTTTTGTTAATATGATCTGTCTTCAGTGTTCCTGGCCTTTCAGGTCCCTGGCTGCACTGCCATGGCCTGGCCTGTAGGAGGTGCGCGAGAGATGGGATGAGGGAAAGGATGACTTCCGGGGGGTGGGGGGGGGCTTGGGTCTTCTCTCACCTGCAAGACTTGGGTGTGGGGCCGAGTGCGGTAGGTGAAGGTCACGTTCTCGAAGTCCACCCGGCCCTCCAGGTGGTCAGGGGCCAAGTTCCCATCATGCACCATGGTTGGCTGCCGGTCAATGAACTCAAACACCTTCTCCGCGGCGCCCACTCCTTGCATCAGGCCGCTGTAGACGGAGCCCACGGACTGCGGGGGGAGTAGACACACGTTCCTGACCCATCGGGCACCGATCCTGGGACACCCCCGCCCCCGCCACGGTGCCAGAGAGCTGAAGGGAGTGAGGAGAGAGCAAGCACACAGCAGCAGTTCTGGGGGCGGGGTGCCCACGGGAGGCTGCTGGAGCCCCACCTGCTAGTACAGGAGATCATGACGACAATGAAAAAATGAGGACAGCAATAAAAAGTACTGGTGCCTTGTGTGTTATAGCTAAACTTCACCACCGTCCAGCAGAGTAGGTGTTATCACCCTCCAGAGGAGGAAACGGAAGCACAGAGAAGTTAAATGAACTAGGCAGAATGTGGCAGAACAGGAATCAGACCTTCCTCTTTCAGCTGTCACAGAATTTTTAAATTTCAATTTTAAAAATGGCCCTTAATTTATACTATACATCTCCTTGGGTAAAAATATACACAAGTATAAGTGTGAATAATGACTCATTTTACTGAGTACTTATATATGTTATGAGGTAGGTTCTATCATTATCTCCTTCCTGGTGATATGGAAACTGAGGCACAGAGAGCTCAAGTAACTTCCCCCAGGTCACACAGCCAGGAAGTGGCAGAGCCAGGATTCGAACCCAGGCACATCTGGCTCCCAAGTTCAGGCCCTTATGAGCTGTGACTGCGGGTCCTGGTTGATGAAATAGGGGTGATATTAGTACCATTGTCATGGTTCCGCGAAGACAGTGCTTAGCACATAGTAAACCCCCAACACACCACAGCTATGGCTATTATCATAATATCTGGATATAATTATTCCTATTGAGATACAAGTGCTTATACAAGTGTATAAGTTGTCCTTCTTGCTTCATCCCAGAGGTGGCCCCGGTTATCCGAGTACTGTGTCTTTCGAGTCCTTTCTCTGTGCTTTCACAAACACGTGCACATATGTAATTAAATCATTTTGAGATGCAAAAAAAACCCACAAATGGGATCAGACCATCCTTATGACTCGGGGATTAGCTTTTTCACTAAGAGCATGTCTTAGGGTTCTTTCCATGCCAGTGCACACAGCTCTACCTGATTTTTGTGGCTGCTGCCTAGTTTTCATAGCACAGATGGACTGTTTCTAGAATACAGATGTACTGTATTCACCCAATCGCTGGTTGACAGGCATCTAACTTTTCACCATTATAAACAGTGCCGCACTGAACATCCTCGGACACACGTCTTTGCCCGCTAGTGTGGATGTTTCTGAAGCACGGATTCCGAGACGCTGATCCAAATGACACTGCATGGATGACTGTAGCTAACGCAAAGTACCGTCTGCAGCAGATGCTAACCCACCCCTCCCCTGCCGCATCTTTGAGCTTTATCGTTGCAGGACACAGAGGCTCAATCTTAATGCCGAGGGCTTTGTGGGGGGAGGGAGGCAGACCAGAGGAGCACTCCGGGCATCCTCCAGCAGTGACTGATGGCAGCTCCGGCACAAGCACGCCAACTCCCTAGTCTCGGGACCTGCTGGTGGGGGCAGCCAAATTAAGACATAGTCTATTTAAAAAAAAAAAACCCACTCTGTTCTTTTTCCATGGAGTTACTCTTCAAAGTGGGTTAAAATAAAGTCAGACCATCTGCCTCTGAACTCGGTTCCCTTACAAACGTGGTGGGCAAGTCGTTTAACCACTCTGAGCCTCAGCTTCTTTTTCTGGGAAATGGGGACTGGAGTAGCACTGACCGTGCACAGTGTGCTCAGGAGAACCTTCTGAAATAATTGCTGTCGTTGCCACTTTGCTCCATAAATGGAGTTGCTGTCACTTGTATGTGTTACTCTCTTTATTTGTATTATTGGTATTGTCACATTCTTTAGAAAGAAATACCACCTCCCGTGAACCCTGGAGCACCCCCATTTAGATCCCTCTCCCTTCCCTCTCCCTTCTCCCCGGGGCCCCCCTCCCCCCGCCGGCCCCTCACCTCCATACAATCTCCCAGGACAAACTCGTAGATAATGAAGGAGATGAGATTGCCGCTGGTCATCTGCCCTGAGATGACGAGATGGCCCCCGTAGTAGAGGATACTGACCTGGACCACCAGCAGAGTGAGCTGGAGGGAAGAGGGAAAGGGGGATCTGAGTCATGGGGGCCTTGGCTCAGACCTTCCCCACAGCCTCTCTGTCCCCTGCCCTGCAGGGGAGGTGAGAGCAGCTGTGGGCGCCTCACTCACAGCCACAGACTGAAACTCCAGCCTGCAGCAGGGATGGCCTCCCACAAGCTGGGGCCCTTCTGTCACTCATGCCCTCCCCGCCCTCGCCATGGAGTTTTTCCCTGCAAAGGCCCCCAGCTGGAACAGGCCATGAGCCTGGCTGGGAACAAGGCTTTCTTTGTAAGGCCCTGGCACACATACACAGCGCCCAAGCGCCTCAGCGAGGCCAAACTGGAGCTATTAGTCTTCTCCTTATTGGGAAGAGCATGGTTCAGAGAGGCTGAGTCCACTGGCTAAGGTCACACAGCAAGCCAGGCAAAGCAGACGAGGTCTGTGTTTCCATGAAGGAGGGGCTGTGTCCAGGGTGTGCTTGCCTCCAGCCCCCTCTGGTGTCTGGGGGAGTGGTCTGCGAGAGGAGTGGGACCTGCGTACCCATGACAACCCACTGGGTCCCTATTTGCCCCTCCCCATCCCAAGCCAGCAATGCTGGGTCAGAACTAGATCAATGGCTGGGCCACAGTGCCTTTGCACAATCGGCAAGAGGCGCCCCTGCTGGTGGGCAGACTGCCAAGAGGCTTGGCTAGGTGAGCTGGATTTCAGGCCCTTCTTCTCCCTGGCTGGGCACTTTTGAGGGGTGGCCCACCCTGGGGGGACCCAGAAGGTCTTTATTCCCTGCTTTCCCTGTAGACCACCCTCTCTTTCCTCCCCCTAAATTCCAAACCCTCCTCATTCCTACCCCAGCTGTTCCCCAACAGCCCACCCCCAGATGTGGCCAGCACACAGTGACAGGACCCAAGTGCTTCTTCTCCAGGAGGGTCTATAACTCACCCCCAGGGAGTGAGCTGGACACTCTAATGGGGGCATGTGTGTAGTTGTGACAAAGGACCTGCAGGGAAGCCGGCCGAGGATGGGTCCCAGCTCGCCTCGGGGTGACTCCCCACCTTGGCAGGGACGCTTCCCTAGCTGGGAAAAGAAAGCTCCTACCCTGCCACCCCACGCCCAGGTGAGAGGGAGAGAGGAGGTGCCCTGCTTGAGGACATGCACTGAGAGGCTGAATTCCTTTCCAGAAAGATTCTCTGAGGACAAGCAGAAAGTTGGGACAAAGTCAAGTGTCACATCAGCATGCCTGGACCTGGGCTAATGTCCTGATCTAGGGGTCCCCCATCTTTGTGTGAGACCTGCCCGGGCCAGGGCACGTACCCCGCTGCCCCAGACGTAGTACATGTAGGCCGCAGCCTCCTTCCTGTTCAGCTTGTAGACCTGCTGCAGCTTCCGTGAGTACACCTCCGCCTCTTCCTCCTCGTTGGCAAAGCTCCGGACTGTCTTCATGGCGCTGATGGTCTCCTCAGCCGTGCTGCTGGCTCTGGCCAGGGCATTCTGGACCTCTTTGGAGAGCCTCTATGGGTGGGAAGCGCGACAAGAAGGAAGAGACCCCAAAACACACAGTCTCACCCTCTGCCTGAGGCCCCAGGCCTCTCTGGTGTTTTCTATCTTTAGCTGGTGCCAGCTCTGTGCAGGGAGTTCCAGGGGCAAGGGGATAAGACCCAGCTCCCCTCCTCCCCCATTCCCTTCTAGCTTGATTTGCTGAACTCAGACTCCAGCTGGGCTCTTAGGGTGAGCTCCTGAGGCTCTAGCTCCTGAGGCATGGGGGTGCTGATCACGAAGTCATCTCTAGTATTCAGAGGAGGTTATGCGTGACCATACAGTTTTGGGTAATCCTCTGAGAAAAAGAAGTCTCAATACCTGATTCTGTGCTGGCATAAGAGCAGGGATGCCCTGGATGGTTGTTCAGGTTGTACACTACACAAGAAACACTAACTATTAAGGAGGCACCATTTACGTCCAGCAACATATATTAAATTACGTGAGAGCCTGAGGGTTGGCACAGAGATTCCAGAACTCCTAGCCAAGTTCTAGATGCTGGTGGAGGCCACGGGCTATGAAATCTGCCCTCATCGTGTGCTTATAACTGGAGACGGATGGCTGAGAAGTGGTTCCAAGTACGTGACCGCCAGGCTGCTGTCCACAGAGTTCCAGAAGGCGCCCTGGGCCACGCTATTCAGGCTTTCAGTAACCACACTCAGAATCTCACACCAGCCAGGAAGGCTGCCCAGGAGGCTGAGACAGTCTCCTCCATAGGCATGTCCCATGACCTGCGAGTCATGCCCAGGCCATCGGAAGCAGGCAGTACACTCAGGCATCCTGGGAGAAGCCAACCTGTGCCTTGCGTCATGTCTGGCTGCGGGCGATGTGTGTGGCTTGTGGCGATGACTGTATCCTACACATTCGGGTACAGGTACGAGACCTAAACAGGGCTTCTTTGAGGTCCTGCCCGGTTGAACTTAAAGGTGGGGCCTGAGGTGTGTGCAGAGGTGGGGCTGGTGCAGGGAGCTCCAGGGTTTCCTGCCCCCTCTCAGGGGTGGGCAGGAAGGCAGGAAGGGCGGTGTGGAAGGGAAACAGCTCCAACTCCAACTCATATATTTACTTTTTCTACTCAGGGAGGAAAACAGTGAGGCCGGTGACCCAGAACTGCTGGGGAGAGGGCCCTCCTGGGTGGTGGGCTCTGTCGGAGGTGACACATTGGATTGTGGGGAATGGATCCATCTGGGGGCTGGCCTCAGGTCATGGGCACCAAGGGTTCCGACCACACTGGGGACCCTGAGCTGATCACGTGTCCCAGCCCCTGCTCAGGAGTGTCCCTGCCCCCGCAGGCCTGGAGCACTGAGGAGGGGTTGCCTACACTGTCTGAACCCAGCCTGGCTCCGTTAGGGCTCAGGGGCACCCACCATCGCAGGAAGCAGGAGGAAGGTGAGGCAGGGGCCTAGCTTACAGGCTGACCTTCTGACAGAGGCAGTGCCAAGGGGCGGCCTGAGGGGACTGCTGCCTGCCCATCACTGCATCGTGGGCGAGGGCCTTGCTCCCGGGGGCCTGAGCCCTCCCCCCTGACATAAACGTATAGAAAGAGAGCAAACTTTGCACTCAGAGTGAAAACCAAACTTCCCGCAAAGGCCGACACCATCTGGCCCCCGTCACCTCCCTGCTCTCCCCTCACTCCTGGCTCTGGCCTCACCGGCCTCTCTGAGGCTCCACAAACATGTCAGGCACATTCCCACCTCAGGGCCTTTGCACTGGCTGTGCCCTCTGCTTGGAATGTGCTTCCCCGAGCCGTCCACCTCTTTACTCAAATGCCACCTTCTCAGAAAGATCTATTTAAAACTGGCAACCAGCCCCAATGCTCCCAATCTCTCTCTTCATTTTTCTCCTTAGCAGTTATGATCTTTTACTGTATTATATATTTTCATTATTAGCATCGTTGTTATTTATTGTCTGTTTCTCTTATTAGAATATAAGCCTCCTGAAGGCAGGGGCCCTGTCTGTTTCATTGATATAAACCAGTGCCTGGGACACGGTAGGTGCTCAATAAATATTTATTGAATGAGTGAAATGAACCAGTGAATGAACGCAAATGCAGCCTTACGATGGGTCCTTCACTAGCCCCTGGTGGCCCCCTGAACCTGCCTAAGGGGTCACTCAGGAGCTGCCAGGGCTCAGACCCCAGCGGGGACCAGGCGGGGCCTACCTTGTAGTACTTGCCGTAGATGTCAGACACCATCATGATGATGGGGAAGCCCATGAAGGTGACCAAGGAGAGCTGCCAGGAGAGGCTGAACATGAAGACCACCACGCCCGTGACCTTGACCGTGTTCCGCAGGAAGATGTTGATGTTCTGGGAGACCAGGTCGCTGACCATGGTGGTGTCCGAGGTGAGGCGGGAGATGAGGTCCCCTGGAACACAGGCAGCTCAGCTCCCGCTGTGGCAATGGGGTCACTGTGGGCAGCGGCAGGGGACCCTCGGGGAGCTCAGACCTTCCCTACCTTCTGGGCGGGGTGGGGAGGGAAGGAGAGCGGATGCCCCTTGAGGGCTGCTCTGAGCCCAGACCTTGTCACCAGCATCTTGCTTCAGCGTCACACCTCCCAGAGCACAGAGGAGGCAGCTGAGGCTCGGGAAAGGGAAGAGGCTTGCTCAGCACCACACAGCGTGGCCATGACCGAGCCAGAGCTGAGCCCACATCTCCTCCCTGTCACTGGCAGAGGGGCCACTCCCCTCTTCCCTCACAGAAATAACAATCTGGGCTGTGGAGGAGAGAGGAACAGAAAGCCCTTTACTGACTGCTGAACACTGGGCTAAGAGTTCCACAGCAATCCCACAGGGCAGCTACTGTTATTGTTCCCATCTTACAGAGGAGCAAACAGAGGCTCAGAGAGGTGACGTTAGTGACAGAGTTTGCTCCCAGGCTGGTCTGCCTCAGAGCCTGGATCTGGGCCGGATGCTGTAATGTCTTCCTTGCTCTGCCCTGGGCCGGATGCTGTAATGTCTTCCCTGCTCTGCCCTGCATGTCCGCCCTGCTCACTCCCATAGGAGCTGGGCCTCTCAGGCCACAGGCCTGGGTAGTCCCGGCCCTCGTGCTTCCCACAAGCCAGTGGGAGGCGAGGCCTGGTTGCTGCAGGGACAGCGGGTGGCCTAGCGAGGGTCCTATAGTGGCCGCGGTTCACACCAAAACCTCAGCCGTCAGGCCAGCTCCCCAGGGCTCAGGCAGGGCCGGAGGCCCAAGCCAGCCTCCCGGGGTGTCCCCATCCTGAACTGGATGGCAGGAAAAGCCATCAGGACTGAGACCATGGACGTGCCCACTTAAATCCTCAATGCAAGGCAAGCCCACCTGGCCGGGCCCAGCCCCAGGTCACCCGAGGCCCCAGGAGGACCAACCTGTGCGATTCTCGTCAAAGAAGCTCGTCTCCTGAGACACCAGCGAGCGGAAGAGACGGTTCCGAAGGCGAATGTTCAGTCTGGCAAATATGAGGGTAAAAATGCCGCCCCGAACACCTGCGGCAAATGAGCTAATTGCAGATAAGAGATGTTACATATAGCACGACGTCCTTCCGACAACCAACCGCCACCCCCGCCACCCCCCGCTGGCAGGCGTGGGCCCCTCGCAGGGCAGAGACCGGGCGGCACCCCGACCTCGAGCCCACTCTCCGGAGCCAGCACCTCCACGGGGCTTCCCTGTTCCCAACAGGAGCTCCCAAGGTGAGGGCACAGAGGGGACTGCGTTTACTGTGGGTGAAGGGCCCAGCTCCACCAGCCAGACCCCTCTCCCTCCCAGAGGAGCACAGACAAGGCTGGTCCTTGTTTCCCATTTGGAAAACCGTGGGGGGTGGGAGGGTGCCGGTGAAAGGGGAACCCCGAGGACTGAAGCCATCTGTAGGGACAAAAGGGCGCTGCTCTAGGGTGGCTCAACCAAAGGGACAGAACTAAGCCAGTTGGGTTGTTAGTTACCACGGGGACCAGCTGAGGCACAGGCTCCCCGGGGGCATTTCCTGGGCCTCCCTGGCCCCTTTTCCTCTGGGGAGCTGGCCCTGCCCTCCTTCCCCGCGGCAGGCCTGGGCGGGTGGGGGAGGGCAGGGGCTGCTACCTGCCGATGGCCAGCGCACACATGACGGTGACGGCCGTGCTGAACTGCTCCATGCTCTTCTGAATGACGATGCCATCAATGGCCCGGCCCGTGTAGTAAGGGAGGAAGGTCTCTCCTGCGGAGACAGGGCGGGCTCAGGGGGCATCGGCACCCAGGGGAGCCTCTGTCCTTCCTCCTGAGCCTCTGGAAGCCCCCATACCACCCACAGCGCTGACTCCACCGTGGGGTTTTCTCTCTCGGCAAACTCCTGCTTCTCAACGGGGCAGGGGGCAGGGAAGGGGTCCCACACTGCTTAATGTCCTCTCTTTTCAGAGAACAGGAACACGGGAAATGTGAGTGACTTAATCTATACAGACTGGGTCATGCTATCGTGAATAATGGCGACCAGTCATCGAGCACACAGAGACAAGGGGCTCCCGTGTGACGGTTCACCCCCTCTGCACGTGGACCCTGAAGTCGGCTCTGTTATCACCCATTTACAGATGAGCAAAGTGGAGCTGAAAAGGTGAGCTGACGATTGCTCCGCCACACAGCTGGTGGCTGACAGACGCCAAAGTTCACTTCTTCTCTTTGGCTGAGGGTTCAGAGTCCAAATTCTAGACCCTCAGAGTATGTTGGTATTCTGGTTCTGAGCAATGCTGTAAATTGCCACCCCGCCCCTCTTGAGGGGTCACTTTACAGTTTGTCAGATAATTTCTTACCCATATGTCCTGCTATATCTTCACAACAATCCTGGGTGGACGTGGGGAGAGGGGCATTGGGCAGGGATGTCACCCCATTTCACATGGGAGTGGGAGACTCAGAGAGGCGGAGTAATTCGCCCAAGGTCCCACAGCAATTAAGAGGAAGGGCCAGGACTCAAACCCAAATAAGCTTCCTATCTGGGGGGCTCGTTCCTTGTGCCTTCCCTCCCAATAACCCAGAGTAAGTTCCCGCTCCCATCTTATGGAAATGATGGACACGGAAAAGAAGGTGGTCAGACCAGGCTGTGTCCTGTTTTCACTGCAGCTCTTTCAGCAGCCATAGCCTGGCTCAGGGCTGGGCACACAGGAGTCACTCAATAAAGGTCAATGAATGAACCCTGGGCAGGTGGGGCAGGCCCTTCCCTGGTCAGCTCTGCAGGACTGGCTCAACCAGGACAGTGAGGCCTTCTATAGTGCTCTGGCGCCCTCTGCTGGTCTCAGCACAGGGACCACAAGGCGGCAGCCGAGAGGGCCTCTGTCTCCCCTGTGTACTTGGCCAGATGGGGTCTCCAGGCACCCCTGTGAAGTTCTACCTCAGTTGAATCTCTGCCTCAGTTTACCTACAGGGAAGTAAAGGGCATCAGCGAGCTCTAGCAGCATTATGATTCCAGCAAGCACCAGTGATGGTATTAACCACCATGGACGTTTATGGAGCCCTTGCTGGGTAGGTGCTGTGCTAAGCAGGTATGCAAACTCTTTTGTCCAATCTGCCCAAGAACCAGGTGAAACTCTCTAGTCCATCAACAAATCCTGTGGCTCCACCTTCAAAATATTTCCAGAATTTTCTGCCTCTACTGCCCCACCCAGGTTTGTCAACCTCCTTTGGACTATCTCAGCAAACCCCTGGCTCCCCCTGCTGCCACCTTTATCCCCATCAGCCTGTTCTCCACTCAACCGACAGCAGGAGCCTGTGAAACCCAAGGCAGATCATCTCATCCAGCATCAAAGTCAAAGGCCTTACAGTGGCTGACGGCGCCCTGCACGACTGGGCCCTGCTACTGAGCTGCCTCACCTTCTTCTCTCCCCCCACTCCCTCTGCTCCAGCTGTGCTGGCCTCTCTGCTTTTCCTTTAACAATCAGGCACCTTCTTGCCTCAGGACCTTTGCACGGGCTGTTCCCTTTGCCTGGAGCACTGTTACCCCAGATAGCTGCTCCCTCATCTCTTTCAAGTCTCAAATGCTTCCCAATAACCCCATAGGTGGTCTATTATCATTCTTCCCATTTTACAGATGAGGAAACTGAGGCTCAGTCATTTGCCCAAGGTTATTGTAGTTAGGTTGCCAGGAAATCCATATCTCAACGGGAGATACTCAGCACAAAACTAACCATTTTTTTTTTCACAATGGGTGGTTTTTCTTTTAGATTATAAGGTTTCAGAAAAAGCTGAACCCTACTGGATGCTGGCTGACTGAAAAATAATTGTTAATAATCACAGTACCTAACTTTTATGAAGAAGTACCTAGTTTTGCCAGGCACCGTGCTTCACCTCATTTAATTTTCACCATAACCTGAAGAAGCCCTCATTGCAGTATGAGAAGCTGAAGCTTGGCCACGTTAAGTAAACTTGATTAAAATTACTGATGAAGTCGGGGGGCCTGATTTCAAGTTGAAGCCCATAACCTTGACATAATCCTGCAGGCTGGTGCAATCTGCTCGGCTGTATTTTAGGACATCTGTATTCCCTAAGCGCACACCAGCTGACAACAGCACCCTGGGAGGCAGGGGAAACGAGGCCGTGGGGGCAACATCTGCCCACACAGGCAGGACGGTCATTCATTCATGCATTCATTCACTCAGTAAGTCTGATTCTGTGCCAGGTATCAAGGGCCTTGGATGAGTCAGACCTGGCCCCTGTCCGCGAGGGGCTCAAAGCCTGGAAGGGGAGAAAGGAGAGTGGACATGTGATTTTCATGTCACCGATGCTGTAATTAAGGGCCACGGTCGGCAGAATCTGAGTAGGCGTCTCAGGAGCAGACATTTGGGCCTTGAAGCACGAGTAGGAGAAACTATCTGGTTAAATGAAAAGGGGTCATCCCAACACTCACGGCCACTAAAGTTTACTGCGAGGTTTCTGTGTGCCATGAGCTGTCCGAGGCGTCTTGCTCGGATTAACTCACTGAACCTCACAACCCCGCAACTGCTGACGCCCATTTTACAGATGAGGAGATGAGACTTAGAGAGGTTAAGTAACTTGCCTAAAATCACACAGCGGTTAAGGGGCCGGGACTGAGAGGATGGAGGACGGATGGTACAAGGAAATGGGCTCTGGGGTTCGCCTGTCCTCTTTGAGATCACTCTGGCTTTGTGGCTACTCCCAGACTCTGTCCCTGGGAGTTAAACATGTAACGACTCATAGCAGCTAACATTCCTGTACTCATCATGCCGTACCAAGCTCTGCACCTGTCCTTCTCCTCTCTTTTTTTTTTTTTTTTTTTTGCGGTACGCGGGCCTCACTGCTGTGGCCTCTCGCGTCGCGGAGCACGGGCTCCAGACGTGCAGGCTCAGCGGCCATGGCTCACGGGCCCAGCCGCTCCGTGGCATGTGGGATCTTCCCGGACCGGGGCACGAACCCGTGTCCCCTGCATAGGCAGGCGGACTCTCAACCACTGCACCACCAGGGAAGCTCCTCCTCTCTGTCTTTTTATTCAAACTTTACAACACCTTGGGATAAGGATGCTCCCAATCCCCATTTCACAGAAGGAGGAAATGAGTCTCTGAAAGGTTTGAGCACTTGCCCACGAACCCCCAGAACCCGTGGAGTTTCCACCCCGTGATGTCCCTTCCCACCCACGTTGCTGGAGTGTTGCTTTAAAACTGTTTGGACCAGATCCACAGTAACAGATACAATTTACATCACCAACCAGGACACACACACAGGCGCACACAGCTAAAATAAAAGTTTCACAAAACAATACTTAACCTTACCACAGACTACATACCCTGATGGCTCTATTCTATTCTGCCTCATTACAAAAAATGCTTTGAACCTATAAATGCCATTTCTAGGAACTTATCCTACAGATATATGCACATTTATATGAAACATGTATGAACAAGAGAAAAAGACTCAAAACAACCCAAGAGTCCAACAACGGGAGACCGACTAAATAATCTATGGTGCAGCCACACAGTGCAGTATTACACAGCCAAATAAAAGAATGAGATACCGATTGGAAACATTCCGGGATATATTGTTAAGTGAGAAAAGCAAGACACAGAATGGAGTGTAAGAGGTGGGGAGAGTGACATGTACTTATTTGCTTGTAGCCGCATAAGGAAACGCTGGAAGCATATACAAGAAAGGAATAAAAGTGGTTTCCTGCCCACTTGGAAGCTTCCGGAACCTTCTTCTGGAGTTAGCCCTGGGCACCGGGATCAGGGCAGTCAGGAGTAGAATTAGGAGTGAAACTCTCAGTGTTTACCTTTGCATATCAATTTGATATCTGAACCACGTAAGTAAGATGTTAAAATGTGAGAGGAAAGAAGAGAGCCCTCACTTACCCAGTGCTGCCATGATGAGGAAGAAGGAGGCGGCCACGAGGAAGGCGATGTCGGGCTTGGTGTAGGACAGCAGCTTCTGCAGCGTGGCCCTGGAGGCCTGCTCGGGCGCGGGCCGGTCCTCCCCAGGGGGTCCCTCGGCCTCGGCCCCTGCCCCCCGCTCGAGGGCCTTGGCGTCCGGCTGCACCGTGGACAGCAGCCACCAGAGCAGGAAGGACGCAGCAAGTGAGATGTAGGTCCACACAAAGAGGGCCCAGAACCACGGGTCCCGGACCGGCTTGCGTACCTCGGAGAAGAGCAGCAGCTTCACCATGGTGTAGATGCCCGCGAAGAGGCACACAAGGGCGATGACCGTCCAGGAGGCCCGCAGCCGCCGGGGCCCCAGGGTGCTGTTCTTGGCCACGCCGATGGTGGCCCCCAGCAGCAGGCAGCTGCGGTACAGGCAGGCCGCCCAGAGGTCCAGCACCGAGTCAAAGATGTTGAAGTGCCGGATGTCCTCCAGGAGGCTGCGGTCCAGGTGGCTGAGGACGTAGATGGCCGTGGTCATGCCGACGTCCAAGCTCATGAAGGCCAGGGTCACTACCACTGCCTTCCACAGCTGCATCCTGCTGGCGGGTGGTGGGCAGGCACCGAGGGGCAGGCTCTAGCTCATGGGGGCAAGGCCATTGTCTGTGGGGCGAGGCCAGACCTGTAGGGGCAACAGGGCAAGGGGTTCAGGTGTGCTACTTGCTGGCTGTGTGACCTTGGGCAAGTCACCTGACGTCTCTGAGCCTCAGATTCCTCATCTGTAAAATGGCAGTGACAAGAATACTGATTTCACAGAGGTATTGTGACGGCTCCACTCATTCAAGGAATATGTATTGAGCACCCTCTGTGGGCCAGACTCTGTTCTTTGCACTGGGGATTTAACAGTGAACAAAAATAACAAAGATCCCTGCTCTTGTGGAGATGAGACACTCATGTCAGAGACAGATAATAAACATAATAACTAAATGATACAGTATGTTAAGAGATAGGGCTGGGGTGTGAGGAACGAGGGGCCATGAGGGGCGGTGAGGGCAATTTTAAATAGTGGGCCAGGGCTTCCCTGGTGGTGCAGTGGTTAAGAATCCGCCTGCCAATGCAGGGGACATGAGTTCGAGCCCTGGTCCGGGAAGATCCCACATGCCGCGGAGCAACTAAGCCCATGTGCCACAACTACTGAGCCTGTGCTCTAGAGCCTGCGAGCCACAACTACTGAGCCCGCGTGCCTAGAGCCCATGCTCCGCAACAAGAGAAGCCACCGCAATGAGAAGCCCGCGCACTGCAACAAAGAGTATCCCCCGCTCACTGCAACTGGAGACAGCCTGCGCGCAGCAACGAAGACCCAACACAGACAAAAACAAATAAACAAATAAATAAACAAATAGGGGGCCAGGGAAGACCTCGCTGTGAAGGTAAACCTTGAGTAAGACTGAAAGAGGTGAGGGAGTCTGCCACGTGGAGATCTGGGGGAAAAGCATTTTGGACAGGTGGAACAGACAACGCCAGAGCCTGAGGTAGGAACGTGTGGCTTGAGGGAGGCAAAGAGGCCCCATGAGGTCAGAGAGGTGAGGGTGCAGGGATGTGCAGGGCTCTGCAGATGAAACTGAAATCAGCAAAGGATATAATGAAGAGTCATTGCCTTATGACTACTACCGCTATTACTACTACAATCATTAATTTCTCTGAACCTGTTTCTTCTTTTGTAAAATGTTAGCAGGAGGTTTAATATGTGAACATCAGGTCTGGGCACAGTGCCGAGCCCGTAATAATTGCTACTGATTGTTACCACATATAGTGCATGTTTAATAAACGTTTGTCCACTTCCCTCCTCCCCACATCAGGCCTTCAGTCTCCCGAAATAAACCTGAACCCTCTTAGACCAAGAAGGGGTGTCTGCAGGCCTGTGAGCAACCCAGAGACTTTTGTATCTGCCTGGAAGTTTCCAGAATCTTTTCCTCCAGCCCAGGTTGCCCCTCGCCCTCAGCCCTAGCCCCTTGTGGTTTTCTGGAGCGCGATGTCTGCTTTGCCTAAGGTATGTCCCACGTTGGGTCCTTCAGGCCTGGACCAGGGCCTGGGAGACGCCAGGAGCTGCGGAGACACGGAGGGAGGTGGGCCTGGGGGCCTGAGTTTGGGAGTGGGGCTTGTCCAGGGCAGGACTGGGACCAGATTGGGTGTGCCCCTGAGTGCCACCTCATGACTTGGGTTCATCCCTCTCTCCCCTGGGGTCTTTGTTGTCCCATCTGCAAAATGGGCAAAGCTCTGGAGTCCCCAGCGGAGGGGAGAGGTGCAGAGCAACAGGAAGGGTGACTGTGAGTAGTGACTGGGAATGGGGGCCAGACTGAGAGACCCTCTCCCCCCACAGCTCCAGTGCTCAGACCAATGTCAGAAACCCCACACAACCCCATGAGGCTGCTGCTTCCACATTCCCATTTACAGCTGGAGAAACTGAGGCACACAGAGGCAAAAGCACATGGTCCATATCACTCAGCCAACCAAGGCCCCAGCCAGGACTCGAGCCAGTGTGTGAAGGGTCCCAGCACCTGGCTCACAATCTCGGTACCACATGCCTGACACACGGCAGGGGCCCAATTACTACAAGCAAACAGTTAGGCGGCACGGCCCTTCCTAGCAGCCCCGCCCTTTATGTGGGTCACGTGCTTTGTACGTGTCTGCTTATGTCATCCTCACAGCAACTTCACGAGATTTACACTATTATCATCCCCATTTAGCTGACGGAGAAACTGAGGCCCAGAGAAGCTAATAACTTGCCAAAGATCACACAGCTGGTGAGCAGCAGGGCCGGGATTTGAACGCAGAGCTGTCTGGTTCCAAAAGCTGGGCTCTAAACTGCTAAGCTAAAGTGCTTGTCAATATAGCAAGTCCTTACTCACAGCAGCCAAGACATGGAAGCAACCTAAATGTCCATCAACAGAGGAATGGGTAAAGAAGACGTGGTACATATACACAATGGAATACTACTCAGCCATAAAAAAGAATGAAATAATGCCCTTTGCAGCAACGTGGATGGACTTAGAGATTATCATACTAAGTGAAGTGAGTCAGAAAGAGAAAGACAAATACCATATGGTATCACTTATATGTGGAATCTAAAATACGACACAAATATTTACGAAACAGAAACAGACTCACAGACATAGAAAACAGACTTGTGGTTACCAAAGGGTGGGGAAGGGATAAATTAGGAGTTTGGGACTAGCAGATACAAACTACTGTATATAAAACAGATAAACAACAAGGTCCTACTGTATAGCACAGGGCACTATATCCAATATCCTGTAATAAACCATAATGGAAAAGAATATGAAAAAGAATATGTATATATATGGATAACTGAATCACTTTGCTGTACACCAGAAACTAACACATTGTAAATCAACTATACTTCAATTAAATATATATATATATATATACACACACACATACATACATATAGCAAGTGCTAACAGAGAGTATTCACTGAAGGAGAATAGTCTATACCAGAGGGGGCTCAGCTAAGAAGCAGAACTGATGACACACAGTGACAACAATGACAAGGACAGCAGCAACAGTAACAAGAGCAGACACTTATTGATGTTATCGTGCACCTGGCACTGTTCTGAGTGATTTACATGCATTCATCCTCACAAGAATCCTATGAGGTATGTTCTATTATCATCCTCATTTTCTGGTGAGAAAATTGAGGCACAGAGAGGTTAAGTAACCTGCCTCAGGTCACACAGCTAGGAAGTGGCACACCTGGGATGTGAACCAAGGCCTTCGAGTTCCAAAATCTGTGCTCTCAACTCCAAAGGCATAATTCTTCAAAACAGCATCTCAGGGGTAGGCAAGACCTTTAATGATGCTCAGGAGGGTCTGAGATGCAGAGGGGACCCAGGGGCGTGACGGTCCCCAAGCCTGGGCCCTGCTGTCACCACAGCACTTCTAGGAAGACTCAAGTATGTTCTAGAGAAGACAGTTGCTTTGTCAGCAGCTGCCTCTCCAAGGGAAGCCAGGGCTGACTGGGATCAAGGGCAGGGGAGGGAGTGAAGGTGGGGACAGGGGAACAGACACCCCCTGCCCAGGCCCTTGTTCCACCCCCAGCCCTGGCTGGGCTGCCAGTGCAGGCTTCTATCTGCTGCAATGCAGAGGCCTCGAGGAGCCAGCAAGTGGGTGAGTGTGAGTTGGAGCCCAGGGAGGGATGCTCTTGGCCGGGTGCCTCACCAGGCCTCCTGGCCAAGCTACTGCCGGCTGCCTGGGCCCCGTCAGCCACCTTGGCTGCAACTCACCTCTTGGTGGGTACAAGGAGTCCCTTAGCTGCCGGGAAGGAGCTGGGATTCAGAAGTGGGACAGGAGGCAGAAGCCCAGGGGCTTGGCCAGCCCTCCCCATCCCGACTCCCAGTCACTGGGTCAGTCCCTTCCCGACACCCTCTGCTTCGGGTAATGTCATTTGACAACCACCCACATGGGAGCCCCAGCTGTTTATCTTCTTCACTGGAATAAAAGAAAATTTTGCACTCCAGCATCACAGACTATTTGAACCACGTTTTACAGATGGGGAAACTAAGGCCCAGAGAGGGAGGGAGGGAGGCTTGTCTAAGGTCACCCCGTGAACTGGGGACAGAACAGCAAGAGCACCGGGGTCCCCAGCTCCTAAGTGCTGAGTCCTTCTACTCCAGGCTCTGATGGAGCAGAATCCAACTTGGGTCAGGTTACAGCCCTCAGTGGGGACAGACTACTCTGTTATTTTTAAAGTTACTGAGCAGGAGAGTGAAGGGGACGAGACCACCAGCCAAGACTGGGAGGAGGGGAGGATGGGGGCCAGTGGGCTGGTTGGAGCCATGTCCCAGCACACCATCTGCCTGACCTGGAGGACGCAACTGAGCTTGGCCAGGTGGAGCAGGAGGGCAAATCGTGGGCACAAGGGTGACGTGTGTGCCCCAAGGGACAAGGACAAGGTGGTGGCCAGAGGTCAGAGCAGGCACTGCCCAGGGTCTGCTGTGCCCAGGAAGACAGGGTCAACTCGCCTTGACCCCAAGAGCTAAGGAATGGCACAGGATTAGCAAGTGACCACATCCCCACTGCAGGTCCTGTCAAAGGCTTTTCTTCCCAGTAGAAGAAATGGTGGTTGGGGCATCTCCAGCTGTCAGGTGCACAAAAGGAAAGTCTGGAACGGCCAGGAGATAACAAATAGCAATTATTATCATAACCACAGCAGCTACAGTTTATGGGGTGTTACTAAGTGCCTGACAATGTGCTAAGTGCCTGTCACCTCCCATCCCAGTTAATCCTCACCACTACTCTGGGATGTTCTCTCAGTTATCATTCCCATTGTACAGATAGGGAAACAGAGGCTTGGGGAAGTCAAATGACCTGAAGAGAATAGGCAAAGGCAGAGCTGAAACCCCACACTTCATTCTCTGGGCCCAGGCTATTCAGGGCTCCCAAGAAAGGGTCCTGAAGGGCCTGGGGGGCCCACGCAGCTCAGCTCTCCCCCAACTTTGGGGGTGAACTTTTCACCCCAAAGCAGTCATCACCCAGCTGACTGGGGCTGGTTCTGTGGGACAGTGTCATTGTGGGGTCTCTGGATGCAGGGCCAGGACTCAGCTGAGTCCACGTTATTCCATCCTGACTCCCACCCTTGCTGAGCCTGCACATCCCACACTGGCATCTGGGGAAGTTGTTTCAGATAACTCACCGCTCTAGGTGAGGCAAACTGGGGAGTCACTGTGGCCTTCCTGCCGTCCTCCTCTTGTCACCTGTCACCTGCCCACCTGAAGCAGGGGAATTGAGGGCAGCCTAACTCCAGGGTGGGGGGAGTCCTGTCAGACCAGCTTAAAGCTGTCTGAATTAACGTCATGTCTGGGGAGGGGGCACCCTGTTTTAACAAAGAACTAGAAATAAGGGAGAGGCCCTTGGGAAGCCTCAGGCCTAACTGCCGGGGTGGATGCAGAGAAGGGTCAGCCCATTGGCCAGCTGCGGGGACTGAGGGGAAGGGGTTTGCCAAGGTCGGCAGGTCCAGGCCTGCTCCCAGGTTTCTGACATAGCCAGCCTCTCAGGATCTGTGGGCAGGCAACGCTGTAGGGTGTGGGGAGCCCTCAGAAGAGGCGCCAGTCCGATCCTGGGGGGAGAACAGCCATCCCAGGATCCACGCCAAAAGGCACCCTCACCATTTTCCAAGAGGTGGCGGCACCTGAATGGTTAAAAAAAAAAAAAGCAACATTCTCCCTGCGGCGTGGAAAGGATGCTGCAGGGATGGG
This sequence comes from Pseudorca crassidens, assembly GCF_039906515.1. Classification (NCBI taxonomy): domain Eukaryota; kingdom Metazoa; phylum Chordata; class Mammalia; order Artiodactyla; family Delphinidae; genus Pseudorca; species Pseudorca crassidens. The sequence goes on from NC_090307.1 coordinate 85,245,055, forward strand.
GGGCTGGGACCTGCGGCTGCGGGTGCTAGGGTACCAGGAGGGGGGGCCAGGAAGTCTCCCACCTTCAACTGAGATGCCTACTCCATCCCCGAGGCAGGGAGAGCCAAATGTCCCTCCAGCCTGTGCCCGGTCTGGCACTTCGACTTGAGAAAGACCCGGGTCGGGGGTCCCGGGCCCCGCACTCTTACCTGTCAGCTTACCTGGCACCAGGTGAGCCGTGGGGAGGGGGCGCAGCGGGCTGGGGTCCTCAGGGGCGCGGGCTCCGCGCGGTTCATTGGAGACAGCGCCCGGCGCCCCGCTCGCTCCACCCCTCCCGCCTCTCCCTCCTCCCGCTGCTCCTCCGGGCCTCCCGCCCCCGGCTGCTGCGCAGCAGCAAGGTCGGAGCAGAGGGGGGCGCGTACACAGGCCAGCTGACGGGCAGGGCGGGGCCTCCTGGTGGACGGGGCCTTCGTGGGGGCGTGACCACAGCTAGCCACCGCCCACCTGCGACGAGCCCCGCCCTCATCCGCAGGCCCAGGCCCTTCCGCTCGGTGCTCCACCCCTGGAGACCTCAGGCCCATTCTGAGCAGAAGAAAGTGACCACAGCTGCTGGGGCGCCTGCTCTTTAACCGTCCTTTTCCTCCGGAGGGCCTACCAGCCAGCCTCGGAGGATTGAGGTTAGGATCCTCATTCCTTCCTTCATTCAACCAATATTTGTTGAAAGGCACCTGCTATGTGCCGTGCACCATTCTAAGCGTTTGCGATGCTACAGGGAACAAAACGAGATCCTTGCCCTTCTGGAGCTGACATTCTAGTGAGGGAGTCAGGCGATACACGTAATGAATAAGTAAATTATACCTGTTGGAAGGGAATACATTTCACGGAGACAAACAGAGCCAGGGCGGTGGGGATTGGGAGAGGGAGATAGCCGTATGCACTCAGCGATCGCTGGGGGCTGGGTGCTGGGTGCTGGGGGCTGGGTGTGAAAAAAGACGGAAAACTCCCATCCTTCGCGGGGTGGGGGAGATAGAAAACCAACAAGTAAATAACATAATTTCATGTGGTGCCAAGTATGATTTATTTCCTGTAAAGGAAGTAAAACTGGGTGAGGCAATGGAGAGCGCCATGGGGTCTCTTTAGCTGGGAAGGGCTCCCTGAGAGGCGAGAGGTGAGAAGGAGGGAGCCATGGAGAGGTTTGGGGGGAGAGCATTCTCCGTGAAAGGAACTGCCAGTGGGAAGGCTCTGAGGTGGGAACTCACCTGGCATTTGAGGAGCAGAAAAGGGATCAGTGTGGACTGAACCAAAAGCTGAGGAGAGTGGGTGAAGCCCAGAGGGGCGGCAGGTGAGGCAAGATATACCCTCATCTCTCCAGCCTCCGGTCAGAGGCTAAAAATGCTCTCTGAATGTAAAACAGTCTCTGCTTCTCACATGGGACAGCCTCCTTCAAGGGGAATTTGGCAAAGTGCAGGATTGTAAATGTACTTTTTTTTTCCTGACCCAGTAGGAATTTTTTCTATAGATAGACTTGTGGAGGGAGTGAAGATACTAGTTTGCAGATAGTCACTGGAGTAGCAAAAGTCTGGAAATAACCTAAATACCCTTCCATAGGGAACTGGCCAAATAATTACAGAGCATCGCTCAAAAAATACGCTGTAGCATGGGGGAAAAAAAATCTATGTATCTGTCCATACACAAATGTTACCTAAAGGTATGAAATGACCTCCAAAATCTACTGAGTAAAAACAAGGGGGAGAACCAAGCTGAAGTGTGATACTGTTTGTGCAAAAACGAAAGCAAATATTAATTGTACGTGAAGAAAAGCTCTTGGATGGATTATCCAAAAGCTAGAATGACTCAGGTCTGGGGCCAAATCCAGGCTCTGTCTTTTTTTTTTTTTTTTTTTTTTTGCGGTACGCGGGCCTCTCACTGTTGTGGCCTCTCCCGTTGCGGAGCACAGGCTCCAGACGTGTAGGCTCAGCGGCCGTGGCTCACGGGCCCAGCCGCTCCGCGGCATGTGGGATCTTCCCGGACTGGGGCACGAACCCGTATCCCCTGCATCGGCAGGCGGACTCTTAACCACTGCGCCACCAGGGAAGCCCCAGGCTCTGTCATTTTTGCTGTGTGAAAATAGCCAACACAATATTGAAGGAGCAAAACAAATTTGGTGTACTGACACTACCCGACTTCAAGACATACTATATAAAGCTGCAGTAATCAGGACAGTGTGGTGTTGACAAAAGAACAAATAGATCAATGGGACAGAATAGAGAGCCCAGAAATAGAACCATATAAATATAGTCAACTGATCTCCGACAAAGGAGTAAAGGCAATACAGTGGAGAAAAGGCAAATGGTGCTTTGCAACAAATGGTGCTGAAACAACTGGACATACACGTGCAAAAAATACATATATATATTGACACAGACCTTACACCTTTCACAGAAGTTAACTCAAGATGGATCATAGACCTAAAAGTAAAACACAAAACTATAAAACTCCTACAAGATAACCTAGGAGAAAATCTAGATTTTCTTGGGCATGGAGATGAGTTTTTAGATGTAATACTAAAGGCATGATCCATGAAAGAAAGAATTGATAAGCTAGACTTCATTAAAGTTAAAAACTTCCACTCTGTGAAAGATATTGTCAAGGGAATGAGAAGATAAGCCACAGACTGGGAGAAAATATATCTGATAAATGACTGTTATCCAAAATATACAAAGAACTCTTAAAGCCCAACAATAAGAAAGCAAATAACCTGATTTAAAAAGAGGGAAAAGACCTGAACAGACACCTCACCAAACGAAATATACAGATGCAAAATAAACGTGAAAAGATGCTCAACGTAATTTGTCATTAGAAAATTGCAAATTAAAACAACAGTGAGGTACTATTACATACCTAATAGAATGGCCAAAATCCAAAACACTGACAACACCAAATGCTGACGAAGATGTGGAGAAGCAGGAACTCTCTTTGATTGCTGGTGGGAATGCAAAACAGCACAGTTACTTTGGAAGACAGTTTGGCGGCTTCTTATGAAACTAAACATACTTCTACCATACGATCCAGCAATCATGCTCCTTCGTATTTACCCAAACGAGTTGAAAACTTATGGCCACACAAAAACCTGCATATAGATGTCTATAGCAGTTTTATTCATAATTGCCAAAACTTGGAAGCAACCAAGATGTCCTTCAGTAGGTGAATGGATAAAATGGTAATTCAGACAATGGAATATTACTCAGTGCTAAGACTAAATGAATTACCAAGCCATAAAAAAGACATGGAAGAAACATAAATGCATATTACTAAGGGAGAGAAGCCAATCGGAAAAGGCTACACACTGTATGATTCCAACTATATCATATTCTGGAAAAGATAAAACTATGCAGACGGTAAAAGGATCAGTGGTTGCCAGGCGTTAAGGGAGGATGGGGGGATGAACAGGCAGAGAGTAGAGGATTTTCAGGGCAGTGAAACTATTCTGTATGATACCGTAATGGTAGATATATGGCCCTAAACATTGTCAAAAACCATAGAATATACAACTCCAAGAGTGAACCCTAATGTGAACTATGCACTTTGGGTGATAATGATGCATCAATGCAACACTCGATTGTAACAAATGTACCATCTGGTGTGGGATGTTTGTAGTGGGGGAGGCTCTGTGTGGAAGGGGGGCAGGGAGCACGTGATACATCTCTGTACTTTCCACTCCATTTTGCTATGAACCTAAAACTGTTCTAAAGAATAAAGTCTATTAATAAATTGGTTAAATGGCCAATTTTATGTTATCTATGTTTTAACCACAATAAAAATTGTTCATAGCAGCTTCATTCATGACATCACCAAACCGGAAACAATGCAAATGTCCATCAACTGTAGAATGACTCAGTGAATGGTGGAGAGGTCACCAGGTGGAATACTATGCAGCCACGAAAAGGGATGAGCCACTGCTATACATAATGACACAGATGAATCTTAAAAACATAACCCTGGGCTTCCCCGATGGCGCAGTGGTTAAGAATCCGCCTGCCAGTGCAGGGGACATGGGTTCGAGTCCTGGTCCGGGAAGATCCCACATGCTGCAGAGCCCGTGTGCCACAACTATTGAAGCCTGCGCGCATAGAGCCCGTGCTCCACAACAAGAGAAGCCACCGCAATGAGAAGCCTGCGCACATCAATGAAGAGTAGCCCCCATTCGCCGCAAATAGAGAAAGCCCACGTGCAGCAATGAAGACCCAACACAGCCAATAAATAAACTAATTAATTTAAAAAAAGAAAAAAAATAAAAAAAAATAAAAAAAGAGAACATAATGCTGGGGGTTGGGGAGGATAAAGTAGGAGTTTGGGATTAGCAGATACAAACTACTATATATAAAAGAGATAAACAAGGGAACTAGATTCAATATCCTGTAATAAACCATAAAGGAAAAAAGTATGAAAAAGCATACATACAAATGAAAAAGAATGTATATTATATATGTACGTATAGCTGAACACCAAAAGCTGATACATTGTAAATCAACTATACTTCAATTAAAAAAAAAAAAAAGAACGTAATGCTGAGTGAAAGAAGTGGTATACAAAATAATACATGATTTTATTTTTTATTATTATTTTTTTCATATGATTTTATTTGTATCAAATTCAAGAACAGGCAAGACTGATCTTTGCTCTTAGAAGTCAGAATAGTGTCTACCCTCGGGAGGTGGCTAGTGACTGATGGGGAGGGACATGGATGGGGGCTTCTGCAGGGCTGGGTTGTTCTGTTTTGGGATCCGGGTGCTGTCTAGTTTGTGAAAATTCACCAAACTGTACACTTATGATTTGTGCCCATTTGTGCATGTGCGCTGTCAATTCAAAAGAATATGTATAGACACATGTATACATATATATACACGTACATACCATACATAGATACATATACATACATGTACACACACACACACACACACACACACACACACACACACATCACTCTGGAGTCCAAAGGATGGGTGTTCTAATTCTGGTCCTGCACTCACAAGGTTTATGACCCTAGACAGGCCCCTGTACTTCACTGAGCCTCGGTTTCCTCATCTGTAAAATAGGGATAATAATACCTCACAAGGTCAACAAAAGGACGTCAGTGCTGGCAACGAGCATACTGATTCGGCGCTTACTACTACTATTCTGGCTGCTGTTCCCTTTGGTGACCACGCCCAGGCTGGGGCAGGGTGGGGCTGGGACTGTTTCCAAGGAAGAGATGGGGCATGGGGAGGGCCAGTCTGAACTGAGGAGCAGGAAAGGGTTATCTTGCAAAAACTACTGTGAAAGGAGAACACTAGCCAGGGAGCCGGGGTGTGCACGTGTGTGTGTTGCGGGGGAAGCTGCTGGGGCCCAGCCTGCGTAGTGGCTGCCTGGGGAGCTGGTCTCCCCTGGGCCTCCTGGGGAAGGAAGGCCCTTCGGAGTGGGATGAACGCAGAGCTGGGGAAATGGATCCTTTCCTGGAGAGCAGGGCCCTTCACTATCACCGGGCAATCAAGATGGCTGTAAAACTTTAATCACCTTCTCAGGCCACACAGCTCTGGGCTGGGGAGCTGGGTCCTTGAGGGGGGAAGCAGGTCCTCAACCGTCGTTCTCCTCCCTGGGGAAGCCTGGTAGCTTCAGGAGGCTTGGGCTAGGCCCCTGGATCTCCGCGGCCCAGTGACCTGGGTTTCACACCTGAGGAGGGGAGGGGGCACTGAGAGACCTGGCTGCGCCTTTAGGAACAACCCAGCAGAGTCAGACTTGGGTTCCACTCCAGACTCCACCGTGTATGAGCTGTGTGACCTTGGTGGGTCATTCAAGCCATCTGAACCTTGTTTTCCACATCTGTAAAATGGGGATAGTTCCTACCGCATAGGGTTTGTTGTGAGGACTAAACAGCTTCCCTTTGCAAACAGAGTAAAATCCAAAATGTTCCCAGTGGCCTACTAAGCCCAATGATTTGGTCTCAATACCACCTGGCCTCCTTCCCTATGACTTGCCCTCTTGTATGCTTTTTGCTGTTCTCCAAGCATGCCAAGCTCAGCCCACTGCAGGGCCTTTGCCCCTTCAGTCTCCCTGTCTAGAACCCTTTCCTGCAGATCTTGCTGCAACAGTTAGAGCTCAGCTGAAATGTCACTCTTCAGGAGGCCTTCCCTGGCCACCGTGTCCGAAGCAGCCGCCTCCGGGCACTCACCATCTCACCAGCCTAGTGCCTTCCCAGCCCTTACAACTGAACAAGGATAACCTGATCTCATACTGGTCTCCTTGCTTGTTCCTGTCTCCCCCACTCGACTGAAAGCTTCAGAAGGCAGGGATCTTGTCTGTCACTCAAAACACACTTCCACACACTCACACGCACTCCTTCCACACTCCCAGACAGGAGGGTCTCGCTGCCCCTGCCCAGCCAGTGTGAAAACCAATCAGGCTGTTGTGCAGGCTCTGTCCAGAGAGCAGAGGCCCTCTTCCGGCCCCTCAAGGTGCTGGAGGGGAGACTTTGCTGGCTCGAGCCTTGGTCCCCCGAATGTGCTGATTGAGACAGCTGGGAGGACAGCCTGGCACTGCATCACAGGGCCTGGAGGTTTCCCATCTTCCTTCTGGGGTCCTGGGGCTTCAGCAGGAGCAAGGGGTGGGCCGTGGAGCCCTGAAGAAGACAGGAACAGGGGCTGTTGCCTGTGTGTGTGTGTGTGTGTGTATGTGTGACTGTGTGTGGGATGTGAGTGTGGGTGAGTACTTTTGTGAGGGTGTGCATGTGTGTGAGATATTGGGTGTATGAATAGGAGTGTGCGACTGTGACTGTATGTGGAATGTTGTGTGTGTTCAAGCGAGGGTGTGTGTTGATGGTATGTGTGAGGGTGTGAGCGCATGTGTGATTGTGTGTGAATGTGTGTTAGCATGTGTGAGCATGTAAGGCTGTGTTTGAGTGTGTGTGTGACTGTGGATGTGAGTGTGTGAGCGTGAACCTGTGTCTACACATGGGGAAAGGAAAGCAGAGTTATCAAGAAAATGCCAACAAGGGAATTCCCTGGCGGTCCAGTGGTTAGGTCTCGGTGCTTCCACTGCAGGGGGCATGGGCTTGATCCCTGGTTGGGGAACTAAGATCCCGCAAGCCACACGGTGCGACCAAAATATTTATATATATATATATATATATATATATATATATATATATATATATATATATATGGAGAAGAAAGAAAGAGACAGAGAGAGAAAGGGAGGGAGGGAGGAAGGAAGGGAAGGAAATGCCAACAAGCCCAAAGAGAAAAGTCAACACCCCTCAAAATCCCACCACTCAGAGTATTCCTATTGTGCTGAACAGGGAACTCAGAGAGCAGACTGTTGGGTTCAAACCCCATACGTGTCCCTTACTGGAGAGTGACAGGGGGCAAGTCACTGCACCTCTCTGGGCCTCAGGTTCCCCCGCCTGTAACACGGTGATATAACAGTACCTAGCTCAAAGGTTTGCTGTAAGGATGAAAGGAGATAAGGTGGGTGGTAGATGTGTTAGCTCAGGTCCAGTAGAGAGGAGCCTCGGTCAACAGCTGTCATCTGCAGTCACCTGTTGATCTAGGGTAAGGGCCAGAGTCTTAAAGCCCCAGAGTCTTCCTCCCCACCCCCCATCCCTGCATCACGCTGAGCCATGGAGGTAACTAAGGCAGGGGACAGGGGTCATTTCCAGGGGTCAAGATTTCCTCCCCAGCTGCACGCCTTAGTTCTGCCAGCTCAATAGGATTGACACCCAAGCTTCTTCTCGGGGCTTTGCAGACCGGGGTCTTGGGGATGCATGGCGGACCATGACGGGGTTCCCAAGGTATGGCTTGCGTGTGCTGTGATGGGTCTCCCCGAGGATGGAGGGTACGCTCTGTAAGACAGAAACATATTCAGCTTACACTGCGGCTGTACAGAACTTGAACCTGGTTGCGCTGGGTGCGGCCACCGACCGACCACGCCCTATTCACACCTGAAGGCGTCGGAAGCACCACCGGAAGTCTCACCGGACTGAGCGTTTTCGTGGGGACACTCACTGGGGCGATCCGCGGCGAACCCCGAGACTGTGGCGTTGGCAACGGGAGCGCCGGGCAAGGACCCCGGATAAATGCTAAACCCAAGCTCAGACGCACAAAACTGGAGAGCAGTTGGAGGGAATGAGGTCAGACCCTAGAGCTCTGTCCTCGTGGCGTTCGCTGGTTCTTCAAAACCTCCGAGCAGAAAAGGGAGCCAGCATTTAAGCAGAAGGTCTTGAGATTCCGAGTCCCTACTTCTCCACGTCCTGTGAAGGTGTGACTCAGTTCACCTATCTGTAAAGTCGACGATTAATTCCCGCCTCGTGGATGCAGAAACTCTGAAGCGGAACGAGAAGGTCGCGTGCTCCCAGCGGAGGCTGCCAGCCCCAACCCGGCCGGGAGCATCTTCCAGCACCGCAGGCCGTTTTCTGGGGCGGAGTCTTCGTTCTTTTCCGCACTTGGGAATTTAGAACGGACCCTTGGCCCCTGGTTCCAGACTGCCTCGGCTGGGGGCGTATCCGGAAGTGCCCCAACGGAAGCCGGCGGGTCCGCGCGCGGCACCTCACCATGGGGACCGCGGCGGCTCCGCGGCGCTTCTGCCGCTGCGCCTGCTTCTGCTCCGAGAACTTGTACGTGGCGCGCTACGGCCTGCACGTGCGCTTCCGGAGCGAGCAGCAGCTGCGCCAGGACTACGGCCCCGTGAGTGGCCTCTATTGGCTCTGCGGGGAAATGGGCGGGGAGGGGTGGCGGAGGGGTCGTTTGCTTTGCCTTTAGTGCGCTCAGATCTGACAACAAGAATGACGTAACCTTTAGGTACCTCATTGTTTTCAACCTTAAATGGGGATAGTGGTATCTTTAGTGAGATTGTCGTGAGGAATGAATGAATGAACGTACATGCAAAATGCTCAGGGCAGGGCCTGGCTCAGAGTACTCTGTCAGTGTTATTACCAAGAGCAGCTGGGAACCCTGCTCTGTGCTCAACGTGCTTATCGCATTCCATCCTTACAATGATCCTGTGAGGTCGGATCATCTCCATTTCAAGGAGAAACTGAGGCTCAGAGACGTTTAAGTCACTTAAACGTCCCAAGGTCACACCGTCGCGCTCACTGGCCTTTCTGCTCCCAGATCCTGCGCAGCCGAGGCTGTGTCAGCCCCAAGGACTTCCAGCAGCTGTTGGGAGAGGTAACAACTCCCCGCCCGCCCTCGATTGCTCCCTCCGCACCCAGCCTGGCCTTTCCTCTTTAGATGTGCATCAGCAGTTTGAGGAGTCTCCCAGCCTCAGGCCTGCCAGTGTCAGATCCTTAGACCTCCCCTTTCCCCCCTCCTGTCCTCACTCACCACAGCATCTGGGTCCTGGCAGCAAAAAAAGAGAAAGCAGGAGCAACGCCAAGTTGTCTGCCTCCTGCCCTCTTGAGATACTCGGGCTCCGGGGAGGAGTCACTTGCCCAAGGTTTCACAGCAGGTGGAGTGGAGGTCCCGCCCAGGGCCGCCTGGCTCCTGGCTCTTCAACCCTCCCCCACGCCACTTCTGTGGCTGCTGCTTGTCTCCCACCCGGGGGTCAAGGGTCGGGAAGCTTCCCAGGACAGCCCGCTGCAGCCTCTGGAACACAAACTTTGACCGGGACTCTGTTTCCCCTCCTTGAGTGGGCCCAGCTGGTTGAGGAGCAGCGAGGGGTCTCATCCCAGCCAGGCTCAGGCTGGTGCAGCCCTGAGTGGGATGGGCCCCCTTCTGGAAGGATGCCCCTTCAGCTAACAGCTTAGCACCTGCCATTTACCCTGGTAGAGTCAGGAGCACAGGGAGACCTTGCTCCCAGCCCTGGCCATGCCCTGGGCTTCCTGAGCCTCAGTTTCCTCATCTGCACAGTGGCCTCGGGGGGGGGGGATGGGAGGCCCCAACCTCATACCCAGGCCCTGTGTAACCCCAGCTTGAGAAGGAGGTGGAGCGGCGGCAGCGGCTGGGGCAGGAGTCGGCCACCAGGAAAGCCCTCATTGCGAGCTCCTACCACCCAGCACGGCCCGATGTCTACAGCTCACTGCAGGTACCTGGCAGGGGGCAGGTTACTGGAAGGAGGCGGAGGCATCCGGGCCTGAGGGCTGTCTGCCCCACGGCTTGTGTGCTCTGCCCCCAGCATGTGGCTCTGGCCCCCGAGTTTCTGGCCGCAGCTGAGTACAGCACATCGCCAGGTGCAGACCTCCAGGGCCTTCTCCAGCGGCTGGAGACAGTTTCTGGTGAGGTCTTGGCCCATCACCTTGCAGCACTGGGGGTGGGAGACTGAGGTCCCTCCACCCACCATATCTGCCTCCAAAAATCAAACCAGCAGGACTGAGAAGGGCTGGCGGGACAGACCCATCAGGAACAGGGCATCTGTATCCATTCACTCACTTATCCAACAGTTATTCAGTGCCTTGCATCAGACACGCTCAAATAGGGGTGACTGAAGAGGTTAACAAAGGGACAGTTGAGACAAGTGTGGGCTAAGGAATCAGCAAGGGATGGGGAGGGCCCCGCCCCAGGGCTAGCAACGGGGGTGGGGTTGGGGGTAGGGAGCCGTTCCTATCCCAAGACCTGAAGGAGTGGGCAAGAATGAGGTTTCTTGAACCTGCCAGGACCTGGAACTGTGGGAGAGGGCTCGCCAGATGGGGTGCACATCTGAATTTGGAGGCTAGACCTCAGGGCAGGGTGAGGCTTCAGGGATGAGTGGGGGGCCCAAGAATAGGGCTCCCCTGCTGCACATTATGTCATTTAATCATCACAAGAGCCCTGAGAGGTGAGTACTCACGTCATCCCCATTGTACAGATGAGGAAACTGAGGCTGGGGGAAGTGAAAAGTTTATGGGTAGGTTGAAACCCACACCGGAGCTCCCGGCCAACCGACTGTCCCTCCCTCCACAGAGGAGAAGCGTATCTACCGGCTGCCGGTGTTCACAGCGTCGTTCTGCCAGGCCCTGCTGGAGGAGCTGGACCACTTCGAGCAGTCAGACATGCCCAAGGGAAGACCCAACACCATGAACAACTATGGGGTGGGTGAGGCTCCACCCGGTGGGCCCGAGGAGGTGGGGACATTGTCTGGTGAGATGTATCCCCAGCACTGCAGACATTCTCCAAGCCTCCGTTTCCCCATCTGTAAAATGAGATCACAGCAGGATTATTAAGTTAAGCACGTTGATGTCTGCAAAGCACTTAACAGTGTCCTTAGTAAGGGACTCCCCCAGGGACGCAGGGTGAGGCCCTACCAGTTTCCCCGCTGACCCTGGGATCCCCCTCCCAGGTGCTGCTACACGAGCTGGGCCTGGATGAGCCACTGGTGACGCCACTGAGGGAGCGCTTCCTGCAGCCGCTGATGGCCCTGCTGTACCCAGAGTACAGGGGCTGGCTGGACAGCCACCGCGCCTTTGTGGTCAAATACGCGCCAGGCCAGGATCGCGAGCTGGGCTGCCACTACGATAACGCCGAGCTCACCCTCAACGTGGCCCTGGGCAAGGCCTTCACGGGGGGTGCTCTCTACTTTGGGGACCTCTTCCAGGTTAGTGTGTGTGACCCGTGGGGCAGGGCTGGGGCCACTGAGAGTGCCCAGGCCTAAGCCCCGCTGTCCACAGGCGCCTTCGGCCCTGGCCAACCCCCTGGAGGTAGAGCACGTGGTGGGCCAGGGCATCCTGCACCGTGGGGGCCAGCTGCACGGGGCCCGCCCCCTGGGCACTGGTGAGCGTTGGAACCTGGTCGTCTGGCTCCGTGCCTCTGCTGTGCGCAACCGCCTCTGCCCCATGTGCTGCCGCAAGCCCGACCTGGTGGATGATGAGGGCTTCGGCGACGGCTTCACCCGCGAGGAGCCCGCCACGGTGGACGTGTGTGCTCTGACTTGAGCCTGGCTGGGGCCAGTGTGGCGGGGTGAGGGGCAGAAATAAACACCCTGCAGCCCTCAGCACATCTTGGTTCAAAAGGACACACGAGCTTCTGGGTCATTCTTTGAGCAGACACGTTGGCTTAGGCCGGGTTTGTTAGAACCAGAGCCTGAGACAGGGATTCCTGTGCAGGTGGTTTAAGGAGGGGATACTCTTGGGAGAAGAGGGAGCAGGACAGAGCAGGAAGGAACTGGGCCAAGATGGTTTGAAATGGCATCCAGCCTCAGCCCCATCCCACGGGGCTCTCTCTGGAGCATAAATCATACCACAGTTTGCCTTCCACATCAGATATCAGCTATAGGGTGTTTTGGGGTAGGGAGGGGGTGAGTAACTTCCCAGACATCCATCTATCTCCAGGGCAAGGTGATTCCCAGCGGCCCAGGGAATCTTCAGGAGAAGAGTACAGGTGTGAGGGACTTCCCTGGTGGTCCAGTGGTTAAGAATCTGCCTTCCAATGCAGGGGACGTGGGTTCAATCCCTGGTCAGGGAACTAAGATCCCACATGTCGCGGGGCAACTAAGCCCGTGCACAGCAACTACTGAGCCCGCGCACCTCAACTAGAGAGTCCGTGCGCCACAGCAAAGGGCCCACGTGCCGCAACTAAGACCCGATGCAGCCAAAAATAAATACATAAAATAAAAAATAAATAAATGTTAAAAAAAGAGTACAGGGCTTCCCTGGTGGCGCAGTGGTTGGGAGTCCGCCTGCCGATGCAGGGGACATGGGTTCGTGCCCCGGTCTGGGAAGATCCCACATGCCACAGAGCGGCTGGGCCTGTGAGCCATGGCTGCGGAGCCTGTGCGTCCGGAGCCTGTGCTCCGCCAACAGGAGAGGCCACAACAGTGAGAGGCCCACCGCAAAAAAAAAAAAAAAAAGAGTACAGGTGTGAGGTGTCAGCAGCAGACACCA